>NC_135504.1:154033762-154633762 GCF_052857255.1 Amblyomma americanum
TGTGTGTGTGTGTGTGTGTGTGTGTGTGTGTGTGTGTGTGTGTGTGTGTGTGTGTGTGTGTGTGTGTGTGTGTGTGTGTGGGCAAAGTGGAGAAACGCTTCATTTAGCTATAGATTTATTGTGAGTCGACGTTTCAGACAGGGTCTGTCCGAAACGTCGACTCAAAATAAAGCTATGGCTAAATGAAGCGTTTCTCAACATTGGATTTGAGCTCTGACAACTAAATACGTTTATCTTCCCATATATATATATATATATACTTATCACAGAACAATGAACTATTTAGGCTTTAGTTAAAGGTGTTAAGAGTGTCATGTGGTGAATTGTTTCAAGCATTTACACCATCTCTACAGGCATGATAAATTTATTTTATCCGTTATGGTATTAATAATGAAATAAATTTGCTTAATGAATAAGTGGCTCCAGCAGGAGTCTCTCATTAGTTTGGTGGATAAGCAAGTCGAGGTTCGATAGCGTATTGAAAAGGTCACAACTGTTACGATTATCTTGGTTTATTCACCAATTGCTTCAGACGGCGGACAGTCCTTCACCAGGGTGTTAAGTCGAATGAATAGAGAAATGTGGGTATATACAAACCTAAATGCAGAGGGAGAGGAGGCACTCTCTCTCTCTCTCTCTCTCTCTCTCTTTCTTTTCTTTGTGGAGAAAAACATACACACACATCGCGGAGTAGAAGACGAGTGTCGGCGTCCACTAAGGGGAAAGGAGCAGGGTTGTGAAACAAGTTAAAGAAACTTAAAATACAGAGGTGGCAGACATGTAGCAGAGGCTGAGAGGGTTGGATTTTCGCCGAGAAGACTTAAGCAAGAAAGGTTTCCTACTACTGGTCAGCCTTCCATTAGAGCTGACAACGTGGTGAACGTGTCGAGCCTACCTCTCACTTCTTCAGAACGTGAGTTACTCTCTAAAGGTCTAACCTCCTGCCCCACGATAGGAAAATTTAATGAATTTCAATTATACAAGGATCTAGATATCTTCGCAAGGAACTTACGTTTGCGTGAGTATTTCGAAAACCGCGAAACGAACCGTGAAATCAACATACCAGGGACATCCGGCAAGTTATGGACTCCAAACGAACACAGGGATACACATTTGGATATATACATCACTGCCGTTCAAAAGGATATCCTATCATCGTATTCAGAATAAAAACCAAGAGCGGTGCACAACAACTTCTCGTCCGAAGAACGCCAGGCCCTTAACACTTTAAGGCGGCGGTCGGACATCATCCTAAAACCTGCGAACGAAGGTGGCGCTATAGTTCTTATGGACAAGACCGAATACTTAAAAGAAGGTTTCCGACAATTGGAAAATAAACAATTTTACACTGAACTCACCGGCGACCCCACAGAAGACTTCGAAGTAAAAATTAACAGTGAGATAAAATCTCTCCTCCAAAAACAAGAGATATCCCAGGACATGTTTAAAGCAATGAAGCCGGTCAAACCAGTCCCCGGGCGGTTCTACCTCCTCCCGAAAATTCACAAACTAAACCGTCCCGGTCGTCCCATTGTCTCAAGTGATGGCACACTCACAGAAAAAATTTCTGGCGTTCTCGACTTTCTATACAAGGACATTATAACAACTATCCCCGTCCACGTTCAAGACGCTAATTACTTCCTCAGAGTGGTGTCTAACATTGAAATTCCCGATGAGAGCTTATTGATCACAATGGACGTGACGTCTTTATATACAAATACCCCCACTCAGACGACATACGCGCGGCGGTGGATGCATACCTGCGGACGAATCCTCCAGTTCACCTGGATGTGGAAACTCTCGCAACTATTCTGGGTTTACTACTCAATTACAACCACTTCGAATTTGAGGCACTTTCTTCAGGTGAACGGTACGGTTATGGGGACCAAGATGGTACCTGCCTACGCCAATACATTCATGGCGGCACTCGAAACACACTTTCTGGACACTCAGCCTTCGAAGCCACTCTTCTACAAACGCTTTCTGGACGATATCTTTCTCATCTGGCCCCACGACGAAGCTAGCCTATTAACATTTATAGGAAACTACAACAAATTCCACCCATCGAAATCGTTCACCCACAGCATTTCCAAAACATCTATACACTTCTTGGACGTAACAATACAGAAAAAAAGAAACGTACTTAAAACAACGCTCTACAGAAAGCCCATCGACCGCCCGTAGTAGCTACATTTTAAGAGCCGCCACCCGCACCACTGAAAGACGAGCATATCTTATTCGCAGGCGCATAGATACCGACGGATATGCTCTGAGCTCGATGATTTTGACCGCCATGCTGAACAACTAAGGGCAAATCTTTTACTGAAAGAATATCCCGCTTCCATCGTGGAAGACGTTATTCTGAAAGCTCGCGGTATGGACAGAAATAAAATACTGAGTTCCCACAACTTCCAGCAAGGTTAAAGGCAAACCAACCTCGTTCTCACACATTCATCAAACATACCATGCGTGAACAATATCCTCTCAAAGCATATCAACATTATCCAGCAAAGCAGTCACCTGTACCGCATTTTTAATCAGCCACTGAGAGCGGTATACCGGCGTAGCAGGAACCTCAAGGATATTATAGTTAAATCCAGAACATCGCCAATGCTAAGCTGAACCCCGGGTATCAACCCTGCCGAAAATCACGCTGCAAGATTTGCTGTCACATGCTGACCACAAACATTGCAAAAGTACCTTCTCTGACTTTCACAATCAAAGAAACTCTAAATTGCGAGTGTGCAAATGTGGTCTACATTCTTCACTGCGGCGTGTGCGGCATGCAATACATCGGCCAGACAGAAACTCCGTTCAACCACTAGGCCCACATTCACACACTGCCAAACCTACCCTTTTCCAAGCACCTATGTCTACCACAGCATATATTCGAAAGCATCCGGGTCATCCTCCTACAGTCCGGTTTTCAAACAGGCCGCCAAAGAGAACAAAGGGAATTATATTTAATAAACAAATTTCGTGCATAAACCGATGGCATAAATGAGAACTTGTGCAATTTTGCCTTCCTCAAAAACCATTCCAACTAGGAAAGAAACTCCCGTCTGTTTTTTTCCATTAGTTTTCCTTTTATCGTGCTCACCATGCCCCCCCCCCCCCCCCCCTTTCTTTTTTTTCTCCATGCGGTTTCCCTTTTTTCCTCCTCGGTCCTCCTAGCCCCCGTCTCGGAATTGTCAGCGGTGGGACGCGCGGCGCAGGCTCCCTCTGAGGAACGGCCAGTGGTTGCTGTCTGCAGCGGCTAGTTGCGGGATCGGGTTTCCGCACGGCGTCTGGACGACCGCTTTACCACCGCTGGGGCGACACGCCGCCGTCGCAACGGTCACGGGTGTCTCTTGAGCAGGGCGAAATGACGCGGTATTGACAGCTTACAGTAAATTACATTACAATTGTCCTTAACATCTGCACCTCTGGGGAGCGGGTCATGCTATGTGCGCCTTTGTGTTTTGTTTCAGTGTATTCTGTGCTTTTCTTTTTGTTCTTTTCTTGTTTTCCGTGTTCTCTTATTTTTTCCCCTTTTGTTGAACTTCTCGCTTCCGCACAAGGAAGCCTTTCTTGCTTAAAGGGACACTGAGGAGAACCCTATGAAAATTTTTTTGTGAGCAGTATCTGATAGTTCGGCATTTCATGTCCTTGTTGACGCTTGTCCGGGATCGAAAGATGCATTTATTTCAAAGAAATTTGGATTCGAAGTTGAAAATTTTTTTCCCGCCGCTCAGATTCAAAGTCAAGAACTCTTATGACGACACGGAGAACTCTTATGACGACAAAGAATGGAGTGACGTGAAACGTGACGTAAACGGAGACTCCGTAATTTCTGGTGGCTAGCGGTGCGGTCTAGCAGCTGATGAAATGAAAGCTACCGCCTCCGCACGTTGAAGACATCTATCGGGGGTCGCCACCGTCGCTTCGTTTACGTTTGCACCGGCGTCTTGCCAACGTTACGATGGATCCCGTTCCCGAACCCGACGACGTAGTTCTCGCAAAAACTCTGGCCTGCATTTCAGCGACCTCAGCCCCACAGAGCGTGCGATGCTTTTGAGGGAGCACGGTTAGGTTAGGCGCCGGCGGGTGGTTTCCCCCTTCCTCAGAGAGCAGCCGTTGCAAACTAAATATCATAACCCCAGTGCGGGGAGTCGCGTGGGGTGCGTTGCGCCCATCGGAGGCTGGCCGGGGCTTTGGGGCCAACGGATTGTGATTCCTTGAACGGAGCGGTTGCACGGTGCGGCAGGCAGCGTCGAGGTCTCCCACGGTTGCAAGGGCCAAGTTATTTATTAATTTTTTTGCCACAAAAAACAAATGGGTGCTCGACGGCGGTCGCGTTTAAAGTCGGCGGCTTGAAACCAAAGCCGGCGCACGACGCTTCAACGGCTTCCGCTAGATCCAACGGGTCCACTGGATTGCGATCTCTCGCCCACTTGCATGTACCTTCAGATATGTACTGTGAATGGATTAAAATAGCCGAGCTCGAAAAGAACACCTCCGCCGATATGCCGCAGCTAATGAATGTAACGCGCACCTCGCCGCGGAGCCAAATTAGTCTGGCCGGGCCGGCGGCGGCTGGCGCACTCGGCGCGAAATAGATACATGCTCCAATCTCCCCGCCAATGCGGTCAGAGTGCGCCGAAGCCGCCGAACGCGTAGGCGGTCAAGCGCAGTTGGAGTATAGAGGGTCTCACTTTGACCGACGTGACTTCGCCGTGCAGGGCGCGCGCGCGCCTCGCCGCAGCATAAACGCGCCTTAACAGAGCCTGCGCTTAATCGCTAACCATCGTATTCAGCGGCGGCATCCATGGGAGCCACTGAAACACCCCGCCCACTCGCTGCATAAAAGAAAAGAGGTCCGGTGCCGAGGTACGGAATCGAACCAGGGCCTTCGGCGTTTGAGGCGGGAGCGCTGCCGCTCCGCCACGACGGCTCCAGTTACAGCCGTCAATAAAGGCGCATCTAGTGAATGCACTCTTCTGATGCAGAAATCTCCGCGCTTTCGCTAGGTATATCCTGGCCTGACAGAGCTAGGCCATCAGCAATTTTTCTGAACTGCCTTGTACCTTGTCTCCCGTCCCTGATAAACGATTTCCGTTAAGTAGTTTGAAGTTGACTGGCACAGCCGGGAATGTTTCGCCGGGTAAGCGTGCGAATACACAAGTGCTGCCTTGTACGATCACCAATCATCGTGCCATCATAGCTTTTCATCGACCGTGGCGATCATCTGACAAGCCTTAACAGGCTCCTTCAAAGTTTAACTAGCACTTGAAGCGGTACTTGGAGTTCCTCTGCTGTTCGGTGCTTGTAAATCGAAGCGCGTCAAAAACAAAACCATGGGGCACGCAAAGCTCATAGACGCGAAGCGCCATAACAAATCGAAACTTTCCTGGCCGCCTGTGACGCCGCCAAGCATCCGTTTTCTTTGCTTCCAACATTCAGGTTGTATTTTGCCTGCCTTCCTTGTGTGATAAAAGTGCCCTATTAGTTCTAGAACAAAACTTACTTCAATAATGATCAGCGCAACCTACCTTTGTCAGCCTCAGAGATTCGCGACACCAAGTAGGATGGAAAATTCCTCCAAGGTGGCGTCTCTTGTCCTATGGCGTCACTATGCTTGTACTTGCGAGATTGGCCTGTGGTGGCGATACCTGCATTTTGGTTCTTGCTATTTTCTACCTTAAAAGAGCTTTGTTTTCAGTAAGAGCGGTGTTTTTGTGATCAGGAGCTGGTATTTATCGATACAAGCCAACTTCAATTTCTCCTCAGTGTCCCTTTAAGTCTTCTCGGCGAAAATCCAACCCTCTCAGCCTCTGCTACATGTCTGCCACCTCTGTATTTTAACTTTCTTTAACTTGTTTCACAAGCCTGCTCCTTTCCCCTTATGGACGCCGACACTCTTGTCTTCTACTCCGCGATGTGTGTGTATGTTTTTCTCCACAAAGAAAAGAAAGAGAGTGCCTCCTCTCCCACTCCAGTTAGATCTGAAAACAAGATAATCGTACCAGTTGTGACCTTTTCACTGTGCAAGTTTTCACTGGCCCTTTGAGCAACCCCGACTGCATCCACTATATATATATGCTTAATAAATGTCTTCCCTGATCCAGAAATTTGTAATGCAGAAAAGGAGGGGCACACGAACGGATGGAAACAGATTTATTTACGACGTTTCGGCCGGGGCCCAGCCTTCGTCAGGTAATGCACAAAGCAGCTGTGCTTGCTCCTCATATATATATCTGTGCCCCGTGTTCCTTTGCCTTGTGCTGTGGCTTCTTTGGGGGTTCTACTTTCTGCGACCGCCTTCTGCACCGTAGCATGTGGATGGAGGTGCGGGGTGTCAGTCCCCGTACGTCTCGCACATGAGCCACACCCAGTCAGTAAGTGTCAGCGAGGGTGCGCCCCAACCGCACCTACACTGACATGCTCCCCATATATGCCTCATCTGGCCACCGCCTCTTGGACATCGCCCTCACATACGTTACGACTGCGTACAAATCCTCCTGCCGGGACGCTGTTTCCTACTCCCCTTTTTACCTCTTGTACGGCCGCGAGCCTCAACTGGCTCTCGACAGAGTTCTTCAAATATTTGGTCTTCCGCCTTCTGAATACGCATGCGAAGCCATTGCCCGTGCCGACCACGCCCGTCAACTCGCACGCTCCCGGCTGCAAACTTCTCAAACCTTTTAGCGAGAGCACTGTAAAGGCCACTACCACGTCGCCTCCTTCTCAGCCTAGGTCCTCTACGCTACTCTGGGCGCCTTCCCGCCGTGTTGGGCTCTGAGAAAAGCTTCTATCCCGCCGCTTTTGCTCAAATCGTGTGCTGCGCCAAGTCACGGCCGTCACCTATGAGACAGCTCCTTCCTTTTCAATCAATCAATCAAATTTATTCCGCAACAATAAGTTACGAGGAGGGCAGGTAAGAGCTGTGCGAAACAGCTTGAGGAGCCCTTACCCCCTAGCACACGGACAGCATAAAAAACGTGCGGCTAAGGAAGTACACCTGGACAAAACAAATACACGAATTAAGCAAAATCATTCGAAGAGGAAAGCACTAGGAAAAGATAGAAGAGAAAAAAAAATAAAAAGGTCAGTGTATGGCATCATTATACAAACACTTCACGCAGTTCTTTTGGTGATACACCAGATATGTCAATGTTAGTTTCTTTTAACACGCGATTTAGAAGTGTGGGAAGTAAAAATTTCAACATTTGATGTCCATAATTGGTTCTGTATTTGGCGACATACCACACTTCGGGATGGCGAACATTATAAATAGGGACGTTTTCCGCTAGTTGTGCTAAGCTTGTTATGGCGTCAATATTTTTTAGTAAACAGAGTTTATACAAACGACATAGCTTCTAGGCATACATTGATGAAACCTGAATTATATGGTGCTTCTTAAATAAACCTGCAGTGTGAGACCGATAAGGGACTTTACAGGCTAGGCGTAAAGCTCTTTTTTGTAAGATGGAAAGTTTACTAATATTTCCAGCTGTTGTTGTTGGCCACACAAGAAACGCGTAACTTAATAAAGAACAAAATAATGAATTATATATGAGTATGTTAACAGACGTAGGGAAGAAGTAGCAGTAACGGCGCATAATGCCGGTTGTCCTGGATAGTTTATTGATAATATAGTTCACGTGATGATCCCATGTCATGTTTTGTGAAAAGTATACGCCCAGTGATTTAAAGTTTTCGACCACTTCGATTTCATAGTTATTTAACAAAATAGGAGGCAACTGCACATGTGTATGGCGGCGGTGAAATAAAACAGCCTTCGTTTTATTACTGTTAACTTTAAGACAGTTCATTTGTGCCCATGCATTAATTTTTGACAGTGCGCTATTTTCTCGACTAGCTAAATGTGCACTTGAGTCAACTGAAATGAACAAACTCGTTTCATCAGCATAGATTATGTGATGGGCCGTTTCATCGATGCGGTCCATCTCATTAATATAAAGGATGAACAGAAATGGGCCCAGTATGCTTCCCTGCTGGACACCTGCTTTAATGGATTTTATCGAGGAATGTTCTCCTTCAATGACGACAAATTGAGAACGGTATTGCAAGTAGGACTTAATTAATTTGTTCGCGATGCCTCTTATGCCATAGTGATCATGTGTTTGTAGCAGTAGTTCATGATTAATTAAGTCGGAGGCTTTTGAAAAAAAAAAAGGCCAAGTACCATATTTGTGCATTCAAATTTTCCTAATATGAATTATTTTTGGGCGAGTAATGCGAGCTCTGTAGATTTGTTTTTGCGAAAACCATACTGTGAGGAACTTATCAATTTAAAGCGGTCAGTGAATGAAGTAAGGCGTTTCAAAATTATTTTCTCCAAACCCTTGGAAAGCACAGGTAGAATCGATACAGGACGGTAGTTGGACAAATCATTTCTGTTACCCTTTTTAAATACAACTTTTACTTTGCAATTTGCATGCTTCGGGGAAAAATTCCAGTCGACAAACTAATATTGAAAATATGGGTAAGACAAGGTGCTAGTAAATCAATTACGTGTTTTACGGGCTTCATTTGAATATTGCCCGCGTCCGCGGCTCTGCTATTGCTCAGGGCTAAAAAAGTGGCTACAACCTCACTATTTGAGACTGGCTCTAGAAATATGGTTGGATTAATTCGGTCATTCATATATTTTAGGTCAGAAGTGCTGGTGCTATGGTCCCCAACTGACAGAAAGAAGTCATTGAAAGGGTTGGCTAACTCAGCGCCTTGAATTTCTGTCCCATCCTTAACTATATTAGTCACCGCTTCTGATGCACTATTAATTACAGTGTTAAGTGCCTTCCATACATTGTCTGTGCGTCCTTGTGTTGAGTTGAACAGGTTGGAATAATATTGCTTTTTTGCATGACGAAGGTATTTAGTGACAAAATTTCTATATTTCTTGAATTCCTTGAGCGCTTCGGGTGATTTACTAACAATAAATCTCTGAAACAGTTTATCCCGATGTTTCATAAGCTGAAGGCTTTCTGCTATCCGCGTCCCGTCCCACCCAGCCCAATATCGTCCACTGCTTGCACATCAAGCCTTATCACATCTGATGATCTGACGCTCTGTAAACATCAAGGAACAGCGCCGAAGAGGACGCGGACGCCGAAGACAACACGATGAAAAGATTTCATCACGGTGTTTTGTGATGAATTACCAACTAGCCCGGTCTTCAGTCTTAACTCTGTAATCAGCACCGCGACGATGCTTCTGCACGCGGGGACCGTGCTACGCACCCAGCGCACAACGACGACGGGGATAAAGTTTTCTGTGTGCTCGGCGCATGCTCTCTGGCCGAAACCTTCGCAGCGGCCAGTGCCTTGTGTTCCATGTGTGCCCTGTGTTCCAAGTTATTCGGTAGCTCTACGTGCTGCGACCTCCTTCTGCCCCGTAACTATATTGCGCTTACGTTGGCAGCACCTCTTTATTCTATGCGAAGGGAGCCTGGTTATTTGAGTTCAGTTGCCTAAATGCGTGGAATTCCCATATCACATTGCGGAAACGTTGGCACAAGACGGAGCGTCGCCCTGCAGTCTTGAGAGAAAACCCAGTAGGTTCCAGTTGGAAACAATTGATTTTCAGACACCATTGGAATAACTAGAACCAATTAGAAATCTGAAAACAACTGACTGCAGCTTTTTTGAGCCGAATTGGTTCCATTGTTGGCGAAAACACGATTGGGTCCAATTTTAATTCCGCCTTGTTTTTTTTAGTGAAATTTCAAGGAGCGATAATTCTATTTAATGCCTAAAGCTAACGGGATTACACATCATGTGATAGGTAGCGGCTAGTTTAAAAAAAATCGACCACTGTGGGTTCTTTGCGAAGGAGGTTGGCCAAGAGCGACGCCTTGCGAGCAGTGCACTGCTACTACGACAGAGGGCGGTACGTGGCTGCAAGGGTCACGTCTTTAGCATGGGTGCAGTTTATGATTCTATTGTGCAGATAAGCTTAAATTATCTATTGCAATTTTATTACGCAGCGAATTACCAACGTGTCAATTTATTTCATGGTCCCATTTGAGTGTGATAGATCTCAGTTCTTCGAATGATATGGCCATCCACTACAATGTCGCATGAAAATTATGGTCCAGTTTCGCATTTTTCTGACGGAGCTTTCATTTGCTGATAAGGCATGATTGTTATTGTGCGGTAACTTGGAGTCCTTTAGCCCGCGACAATCGATGTTGTACTTAAGCTTCTGTGAAACAATGCTTTCAGGGCCGAAGTTCCCAGACACTCTGTGAGAGCTTTTCCTGACCGACTTAATTGCAGTATACAGCATCTCCTGAAGCTTTCCTTGAACCCGGAACTAAACAGTAGGCGCTAAAGCGGCTGCCCAGGCGCGATGAGTCATGCAGCAGAGTCTCTAACGCTCAGTTCACTGTGACGCCGTTCGTGGCAAGAAAGAAGAAGCAGAAAGATTACACTCTGCTCGAATATCAAAGAGGAGAGAACAAAGATCGCACCGCATGCCAGGGGCGCTTACTATGCTTGATTTTGCACAGCGTAGGAGAAAACAATTAGTGCGTTTATATATTTATTTTCTACGAAAGCCCTATCCCCCAGGCTCTGCTGTCGTGCCTTGATTTATGTACTCCGCTTGTTTTCTTTCCGAGTTTTTTTCCTTGTAGCTGTAGGCACGCCCGATTCTACAGGAAAGCATGGGAAGAGCATACCGGTTGAGCGTGCTTGTCCCACAAATGGTTTTAGTTGGGGTGTGGGAGGGTGGCGTCAACACCGTGGCCTATGGGAAGGTGGGTCTTCTCGTCGAGCCCGAAGTTAGGGGGAAGGAGGGTATCACTCGGCTACGAACAGGGGACGCCGCAGCCGGTAGCGGTGGTCCGCCGAACAATTCACTTTGGGATCCTCTCCTGCTGTGTCGTCGGTGGGCGATTCCCCCAGGGCAGGGGCGAGGGAGGGCGCTCGGCCGCTGCCGGTGACGTCATCTCACAGGCCGAGGTGGTAGCTCCCTACTACTGTCTTCCATGAGCGGTGAAAAATAACCTTTCGCTGAGGTTGGGTGTCAGGGGCCGCAGTGCTGAGCAGGAAGAAAATAGTAAGGAAAACAAATTTCCACTTGTTATGAAAATGGGGATCCGTTTGGTCTCCAAAGGTAATGCTACTCTGACGAGATAATCCCAGCTGCCACAGCTCCAGTGGGCTACTAGTGAACACTAGTCGACAAATGCGGAGGTTTTTTTTATCGCAGGAAACTGCGAAATGTTCCCTCGCGAACCTATGCCAATTCTCCGTCTTTCCTGCCAATAAAGTTTTGCATCTCTGTTCCTCAGAGCTGGTGCTTTGCGTGCGTAACGTCCCTAGGTGCTAGAGGATGCCTGCTCACTACCATGTGTCGCAAGGTCCGCCTCTCTCAGCACGGCTGCGCTCTCCAAAATGCTTGAGGATTTTTTAGAATTTTCCCTCAGCTTTTTAGTAAGAGTACTGAGTAGCGCACAATGGACGTGCAACACAAGGAAAGAAACGACGAGACACATGGGTGTCGACTTACAAAAGTTTATTTCGAACATCGGACCAGAATATATAGGTATATCACGGCCACCATCACGCATGCGTGGCAAGCGGACTATTCAGACACTGACGAAGGTACAAAAGCTCCTTATGGCTAATACCGATCGTTGGCTTCGATACCCAAAAGCCACATAAATGATCTAGCATTTTGGCTTTGATAATTTCAAGAGTCCATTTACATTTGGTTTTGGAAATTACTGTGCAGTCCTGTAAGACGGGCTGACGTGTGGAAAAGTGATCTCATTCGCCTTCGTCTTCATCTGCATTGTTATCATCAGGCTTACATTTTCTGCAGTGTGCGTCAGGAATCCCGCCTCGCATTTAAGACACTTAATTACAGTGTTCCCGCCGTAGCCCGTATAGACACCAGGCCGCTTTGGCCAACGTAGCTTTTATCACGTGGCAATATAATGCTACAGCAAAGTTGGCCGGAATGCTTGTGAAAAGCGGGCACACGTCGAACGACACCAGTATATAGTGGTCTTTCGAAACGACGCAGGGAACCTTGGCAATGAAATCAGCTATGTTGCGGACGTGAGTGTCGGTATTGTCGACACTCACAAGGACCTTGTGTACGTACACTGAGAGCGACTTTCTCGTGTTAGGCTGAACGGTCGAGTACTACTGTCACGTTCGCCTTGTCCGCGAGCAGAATGGTAATGTCAGTGTTGCTCCTTAAGGAATTGAGGGCCAAGCGTTCGCTTTTCAACACGACAGACGACTGGCATTTCTTTTTGTTGATTCGGGATAGAATCCCAACTGCGGTTGTCCGGACTTTGTCCTGAGGTTCTGTACCCAGAAGGTGGATTTCTCCCTCTGCAGAGCATATCGCTTTTCTTAAATCTGGGGGCATCCCTTGGTTAAAATTCATTGCGCGGCTCAACACCCTGGCCGGCACTGCGGACAGTCCGTGTGAAGATAAGTTCCGAATCGCGAAGTTGATGGGTGCTTCAGTGTTTCGCCGTCGTAAGGCGTATAAGCACCGCAACGATGTTGCTAAGAACTTGACGGCGTCAAACACTGTGGCAGAGCACGCACTAAAAGAAGGGCATGAAATCGCTTGGGATGACACGGAAATCATTGCTACTGAAAGAAATCTGTCAGCACGGCTGCACCTTGAATCCTTTATAATAAAGTTGTCATCAAGTAATATCAAAAGAATGAAGAACTTTCTGCCGCCCTCTGCTACGCTTGCATTCCTTTTGAATACACTCCGTTATCCTTGAGGACCAGCGGTTGTCTTGCCTTCGCAGTACATGCCCTGCCCAAGCCCATTTCTTCCTCTTCATTTCGACTAGGATGTCATTAACCCGCGTTTGCTCCCTCAGCCACTCTGCCCGCTTCCGGTCTCTTAACCTTACACCTATCACTTTGCTTTCCATAGCTCGCTGCGTTGTCCTTCAGGTGAGCCCTTTTCGTTAGCCTGCATGTTTCTGCCTCGTAGCTCAGTGCCAGTAAGGTACAGCCGCTGTATACTTTTCTCTTGAGAGATATTGGTAAACGGCCACTCAGGGTCTAAATGAACCTGCCATATGCGCTGCACCTAATTCCGAATTTTCTATTTATTTCCCTCTAATTATCCTTATCAGCGGTGGCTGCCATTCGAAAAAAACTAAAATCGCGGATAATTGTCTGTAATTTGATACAGCGAGTGAAACAAAAATAGACTCCGAGTAGTAATAAACTGCTTTGACGATGCGATATCTATTACTGGTTGGCGTCCCTATTTTTGTTTCAAATGTACCCACCCGGCCTGAGACGGGATTCTCTCACACTGTCAACTTAATTTGATACTAGAATTTTATTAACGCCTTTAAGCAGGGCTTTCTCTCTTACTTTCTTCATTTCTACCGGGAAAACTACCCGATAGAATATTGTCCGTCTGTGAAGCTTCGCTACCATTAAATTCATAAAGGTTGTGTATACCTTCATCTCATTTGTGGGGTCAAGCAAAAGGCTTTCGATGAGGCTATGTGATGAGGAAACTTCGCGTTGTTGCATCTTGACTACACCGGTAGTTATCAAAATGCTTTTGTCATTAAGTGCCTTCTCGGAGAGTGCTTTGCATGAACACAATATCCATACAAGTGATGCATTTCGTGCATTGCGGCCTAACAAGTTCTTAAGTGTTTTCCTGATGGCGTCTAAAGTTGTTATTTTATTAATGTATTTTATATTTCATTTATGGCAGTCCGGCGGAGTGCTTTGAGCTGAACTGATGCATTTTTTCCCCATGTATGATCTGGACCTGATCGTTTGCTTCTTGCACATCGGCAAGATTTCAAGCGGCGGATACCTCTTACTCACGTGGCTTGAACGTTTAACGCAGCCTTCAAGTAAAGACTGATGCTTCGACAACGAGGCAGTGAATGACGTCTCACGGAGAGCAGCCAACCAGTTCATTCCACCCGGCTGAACGACGCTTAAAAGTGAGAAGCTTCGGACCATCAGTTGCAGTCTGACGGAGTGCATGGGGCTGAGCTGACGAATTTTTACTTTACCCGTCTAAGGTTTAGGTCTGACCTTTTGCTTTTTCCACATCGACAAGATTTGAACCTGCTAACCCCTCTTACCTATGTGGCTTGAACGAAACCTTCAAGTAAAGAGAGATGTTTCGGCAACGAGGCATGTAATCACATTCCACGAAGAGCAGCCAACCAGTTCATTCAACCTGGATCAACTACGCTTAAAAGCGGGAAGCTTCTCATCACCAGTTGCAGTGCGACGGAGTGCATGGGGCAGAGTTGAGGCATTTTTACGTCGCCCGTCTAGGACCTAGATCTGATGTTTTGTTTTTTACACATCGACAAGATTTGAACCTGTGAATTCCTCTTACCTACGTCGCTTCAACAGAGCCTTCAGTTAAAGACAGATGCTTCGGCAACGAGGCAAGAAATCACGTCCCACAGTGAGCAGCTAACCAATACATTCCGCTTAGCTGAACTACGCTTAAAAGCGGGAGGCTTCTGACCCCCCATTGCAGGCTGACGGAGTGCATGGGGCTGAGCTGACGTTTAGCAAAGCGGAAGTTTGGGCGAGTTTGTAAATACGCATTATTCTTTTTTTGCTTACAGCGCCACAAGAACGGGAGACGAGACGAAAGAATAACACAAGCAAGCGCTGATTATGAACTGGTTTTTTATTGAAGAACGAAAGACAATGAAAGACATATCAAGACAAAGGTTATCCGTAAGGCACGTGGAAGATCAGCTGACTGAATTCCCTCTCGGATAATGCAATGGAGGGGCTGCTGATACACATCGCACCCTTGTGGTAATATAGAAGGCCGCTATTACCTCGCGTGTCATTTTATCGCTGTGTCGAAACACGATGTCCGTGTTCTTGTAATCAGGAACGCATTTGCACTGCTTGCATCGGAAAGCAGACTGGGCAAGAAGGTCACCTTTAGCTCTCCTTTCTGCGTAACCTTTTTCATGTTTGCATTGACATTTCCTGCTGTGGGCGCCTGTATGGGAAAGTGGATCATTTTTTCTTGTGTTCTCATGCTCCATTAGATATTTGTTGACACACCTGCCAGTCTGGCCAGTGTACATGGCACCGCATGAGAAGGGGACCTGATATACCACCCCCACCTCGCAGGGAATTGACGGCGGCACATGACGCACCTGACAAGCACATGACGCACCTGACGCACCAGATTTCTAGGCAAGCTGCCTGTACGGGTGAACACCAAGTAGTCGTCGACATACCGAAAAACCGGAACGACTGACTCGTCCAATGCCTTTTGAATTGTCCTATCAACCCTGCTTAAAAAAAAAATGTTGGCCAACACAGGAACCATCCTGGAGCCTTTACAAACCCCCGATGCTTTTACAAAAGCTTCTCCGTCCCAATCAACCACTGTTGCAGATAGATAAACAAACAATATTTAAAAAAAACTGTTAACTGAGGCCCGTTCAACCTGAGTCAACTACGCTTAAAAGCGAGAAGCTTCTGACCACCAGTTGCAGGCTGATGGAGTGCATGGGTCTGAGCTGACGGATTTTCACTTTGCTCGTCTAGGACCTAGATCTGATGTTTTGCTTTTTCCACACCGACAAGATTTGAACCTGTGTACGCCTTTAACCCACGTGGCTTGAACAGAACCTTCATGTCAAGAGAAAGCTTCGGTAGTGAGGCATGGAATCACGTCCCATGAAGAGCAGCCAACTACTACATTCCACCTGGCTCAACTATGCTTAAAAGCGGCAGGGTTCTGGGCGTTAGTTCGAGTCCGAGGGAGTACATTGGGCTGAGCGGACAAATTTTTCCTTTGCCCGTCTATGACCTGGATCTGATCTTTTGCTTTTGGCACAGCGACAAGATTTGAACCTGTGGATTCCTCTTACCTATGCGTCTTCAATGGAGCATTTAAGTGAAGACAGATGCTTCGCCAACAAGACGCGCAATCACGTGCTATGAAGACCAGCCAACCAGTTTATTCCGCCTGGTCCAACTACGCTCAAAAGCGAGAAGCTTCTGACTACCAGTTGTAGTCCGCTGGAGTGCATGGGGCTAATCTGATGAATTTTTACTTTGCACGTCTAGAACATGGATCTGATCTTTTGCTTTGTGCACATCGAGGAGAATGAACCTGTGGATACCTCTTACCCACATGGCTGGAACCGAGCCTTCAACTAAAGACAGAAGCTTCGGAAACGCGTCATGGAATCACGTCCCCCAGAGAGGAAACATCCAGTTCATTACTCCTGGATCAACTACGCTTAAAAAAGGCAAGCTTCTGACCACCATTAGTAGTCCGACGGAGTGCATTGGGCTGATTTGATGATTATAGTGAATTTTTATGGCGCAAGGGCATCTGCGGCCAAAGAGCGCCATGACATAAGATTGTATCTATTTGGCTGATTGCGCTGATTTGACGAATTTTTGCTTTGCCCATGTAGAGCCTGGGTGTGATCTTTACTTTTTGCACATCGCCAAAATTTGGAGGAGTGGATCTTTTGTTTTTTGTATACTGACGAGATTTGAAGCTGTGCATGTTTCTTACCTATGTGGCTAGAACAAAGCCTTCAGTCAAAGGCAGATGCTTCGGTAACGAGGCATGTAATCACGTCCCACGGAGAAAACCTAACCAGTTCTATCCACGTGGATCAACTACACTTAAAAGCGACAAGTTTCTCGCCACGAGTTGCAATCCGATGGAGTGGAATGGGCTATGCTGACGAACTTTTTCTTTGCCCACCTTGAACCTAGGTCTGATCTTTTGGTTTTCGCACATGGACAAGATTGGAAGCCGTGGATCTTTTGCTTTTTGTATATCGACAGGATTTGAAGCTGCATATGCTTCTTACCTATGTGGCTTGAACGGAGCCTTCAATCAAAGGCAAATGCTTCGGCCACGAGGCATGAAATCACGTCCCACGACGAGCACCTAACCAGTTATATCCACGTGGATCAACTACACTTAAAAGCGACAAGTTTCTGGCCACGAGTTGCAGTCCGAAGGATTGAAATGGGCTAAGCTGACAGACTTTTGCTTTTCCCACCTTGAAACTAGGTGCGATCTTTTGATTTTGGCACATCGACAAGATTTGAAGCTGTAGATCTTTTACTTTTTGCACAGACAAGTTTTGAAGCTGTGTATGCCTCTTACCTACGCGGCTTGAACGAAGCCTTCAAGCAAAGGCAGATGCTTTTGCAACAAGGCCTGGAATCACCTCCCGCGGTGAGCAGCCGACCAGTTCATCGCAAATGTAGCAACTACGCTTAACAGCGACAAGCTTCTGGGCCACCAGTTGCACTCCGCTGGAGTGCATTGGGCTGAGCTTATAGCGCCCCTCGCGCCACGTTCGGCTCGCAGGGTATGGCGCGCGGCGCAGGACAAGAAAGAGGAAGTTGGTCTAGGCCGCCGCAGCGTGAGCACCGCAAATAAGCATTGTGTGAGGTTAACAACAACAACAACAACAGCAAATAAGCAGTGCGAACCTCAACGCTGTCAGAGCTGGCTCTTCCTCGCCTTAGCTCCGACAAGCTGAAGAAATTTTCTTTGCCCGTATAGGTAAGGCTGTGCTTTGTTGCTTCATAATGTCTGACTGTGACTGCCTCGCTTTTATGTCTTCAATATAGGTAGAAAACCAGTACTTATAATGCGCTGAATGCAAGCACAAGTGGCACACCGGGAAGTTTTCGTGCGTATCAAAAACATACTTGAAGCAAATGAAACTTGATAAGCTCCAAAATTGGTCATGTCTAACTTTTGATTCAACAAAAAGTTGGCCAGTGCGAAAATCATACTGATAGTACGGGGAGTGTAGACGACTGCTGGTTGACAGATATTATGGCTAAGCTTGGTGTCATCATAAGCCGCATTGATACTATTGAAAGAAAAAAAAAACAGCAAGAGGAACTGGCGAAGCACGAGTGCACGAATAACGAGTTAGAAGTAGAAATTTTTGCTGGGCTAGTTGGTGCATGTTACTAAGAAAAGAAGCGCCAGCGGAGACAAGACGCAAGAAGTGACACGGACAAGCGCTTACTGCAAGGCAAAAAGTTGCAGTAAGCGCTTGTCCGTGTCACTTCTTACGTCTTGTCTCTGTTGGCGCTTAACTTCTCTTAGTAACGAGTTAGAACCGCAAGTATTAACAATCCAGAGAATTAAGACATCTTTTGAATGGCTGTCATCCAAATGAGAGATTTTAAAAGCTCTTGATTTCTGGAGAACTGAAATAAAAGGACGTAAGGAAAAGGCTACTGATTTAGAAAAAACAGTTTATAGCAAAGTGTGCTTGCCTCACGATGGAGGAACAAGATGTGGATAGGCTGCAACTGTACTCCAGTCGAAATAACGTGCAAATACACGGGGTCAAGTATAACGGCCACAAGGAATTAAGAGCAGTTTTACTGTCTATCGCTGAAAAACTCGAACTTTCTATGCAAATAGATGGGGGCATCGAGGCACAACGGTGAATTAAAACCAAATCAAGCACCGCAGGTCCAGTACTGGTGCGATTCGCTGGGACAGAAGAGATAAATGGATTGAGAAAATAACCAGTCTAAGGAACAAAGATAGTTTCATTGATGAAAATCTCACGTATATATGAAGATGCTGCTCTGGATGACTAAACAAAGGCGAAAGAGTAGCAAATTGTTTCGTCTAGGCTCGCAATGGGCGGATATTTGCGAGAAGAAGGAAGAGAGTGATTCTGTGATCCGAATTGACTGTTAAGAAATTTAAACGATCTAATGTGAAACGACTTACAGCCTTGACTTTGTAAGAGAATGGGTGAAGTGGAATGACCAATGGGGGAGTGGAATGCTTAGTGATGTCATTCTTGACCTAATACACATCAACGTGTAATACACATAAACACCTACCGTCCTCCGGCGCCCGCTTCGCTGCTTCCAGGAGAGAGGTCAGAAGTTCCGTGGCGCGTTTCCTCGGTTGGGCATCGAACTTGGTACAAAGGCGCAGAATCACACAGACTTCTTCCGAGAGGCCGGAGTCGCCACTCGTGTTGTTCGTATTATTACTTGCCGACAACGCCTTGCGAAACATTCCAAAACGGGCCAGAAGGATTTGACCTGGTATCAGGTAGTACGACTTTTTTGTCTTGTATTTTGGTCATTACACTGCGCTATGAATCTAAGTTTGGCAAAGTAATTCGAACGTTCGGGCAGATAAAACGAACATATTTAGGGAGACTATCCTTCAGTGTTTTTTGAGACTTAAGTGGAGCAGTCGTCTTCAGTTTTATTGACAGTCTTTTATAGACACCTTCGATAGCATTGTCATTCTGAGTGAATTTATCGTAACTTGTTATTCACTTCACTTAGAAGAGCAGCTCTTGCAGATTTCTTTTCATTAACGGTGGTCAATATTTAGAAAAATGCTTGCGTATACGTAGAACGAGTGTTAGTTCTGGAAATTTTCTCGCCATCACCGGGTAAAGTAAGAATAGCCAAAGGATAAAGACACAGTCGTAGGCGGCCGTAAAACAATTATGTCAGCTCGGAAGTGCTACAAACCGCGGAAATGAGTTCGCGGGGTGATTTCTTTCTTTTTATAGGGGTTTAACGGCCCAAAGCAACTCAGGCTATGAGGGACGCTGTAGTGAAGGGCTCCGGAAATTTCGACCACCTGGGGTTCTTTTACGTGCACTGACATCGCACAGCACACGGGCCTCTAGAATTTCGCCTCCATCGAAATTCGACCGCCGCGGCCGGGATTGAACCCGCGTCTTTCGGGCCGGCAGCCGAGCGCTATAACCACTCAGCCACCGCGGCGGCTAGTTCGCGGGGTGAATAATGCAACTTCGTGAGTTTACAGCACGAGGAGCAGAGGCTGGGGTTTAGCGCACGCCCTCGCGTGCACGCTGCCGAGTCCATGCGCGCTTTCTTTTCACAGCCATTCCGAATAGTTTCTTTTACGCCCCACGGTGAAGCTCCTTTGCATACAGTAAGGCCGTCTCATCTAGTCCCAGGTCACTACTGTCAAGTGTTGCATTCTTCGCTCTCATTAAGCTTGTATTTCGTTTCGAACGCGATTTAAATTGCAAAATGACAATATTCTTGCGATATTGTGCGTTAGTACCTGACTACATGCAGGCATCATTGAAGGATTCTCTGATGGGCTCATTTATAGCCGTTTAATTATAATACAAAATGTCGAAAACGCTTTTTTTTTCTTTTCGAACGGTTCCCCGGATTTCAAGATTCGCATTACGCCAGTACTGTTCTGATGCAGGTGATCATGCGTGCTACTTGTATCCTTGTTTCTTTGAGCTGGATGAATGTGTGGGTACTGCGTTAGGTTAAATTGAACCCGCATGGACAATATTTTTATTTTTGTCTTTTCCGGTATGGGCGTTGCGTCCAGGTAGACCTTTAGTTTCAGGTCCTCGATGGCTTGGACGGTCCGGTTTTGCTTGCCTCTCTAGACTCGCAGCAGTTCCGATTTCTCGGTTGATCATGCGAGCCCTCTCTCTCCAAGGTGTCGCTCTACACACGAGACCGCTTCCTGTAGCCTCTCTTCCTTCTCCCCGAGGTAGTCCGCGTTTTTCCAGACTGTAATGTCGTCGACATACATGGCGATCTACACGCCATGCATACATCTTTGATCGTCTCTAGTTTTCGAGCTAGGCCTATGGTCACCAAATTGTGACATGGCACGCGCGAAGTGGCCACACTAAAACTAGTCGGAGACCTGGTAGTCAGCCGAGTCACGTACTGTCTATTATACCACTACCTAAACAGGAGCGAAATACAACAAGCGGAAGCCTTGCTAGGCAAAGCATAGAAGAAAGCGCTCCGACTAACGCGC
Source organism: Amblyomma americanum (assembly GCF_052857255.1). Classification (NCBI taxonomy): domain Eukaryota; kingdom Metazoa; phylum Arthropoda; class Arachnida; order Ixodida; family Ixodidae; genus Amblyomma; species Amblyomma americanum. Next base: position 154,054,583 of record NC_135504.1, read on the forward strand.
AACGCGACTACAGAAAAACTCATGGCTCTGAGATCCCAAAACAGCTTCGAGGAGCTACGAGGGGCGCAGCTTGAATCGCAAGAAAAGCTGGTGCAGGCAACGATTGGAAGAGCGCTCTTAGAGAGACTCGTATACCAGGAGCAGGTGCGAGAAATGACGAGGACGGAAACTATCCCCAATGAGCTTCCCAAGTCCCTTGTGGTTGCGCCAATACCAAGGAAGATGGACCTTAATCTCCACCAAGGCAGAACAGAAGCGAGGGCCAAATTCATCGAGAAAATATGCACTCCTCAGGACATGGCCGTGTACGCCGACGCGTCCTCGAGAGGACGAGACAACAAAATTGCAGTGGCCACGGTGGTCAATTCGTCTCTGCACAAAATAACCAGCGCGACTATGCGAGACTGCACGGCAGCAGAGGCCGGGGAAGTAGCCATTGCTCTAACGGTGGGGGAGGGCTATAGAACCGGGCCGTCCCTTATATTGCTCACGTACTCTCAAACAGCCTGCCGAAGTGACAGAAAGGACAGGATAGGTCGTCCTGCGCTTGGTATAGTCGTCGCAGAGCGCGAAAGAACTAAAAACAACGAGGAGGAAGACTACAAGACCACACACAAAATTGTGTGGGTACCGGGACACGGGGGGGGGGGGGGGGGTGGCAGGGAACCAAGAGGCCGACATAATTGCTCAAGGATACACTACTTTGCGAACATCCGACGAGACCGCGGAACTCTCTCTGCCGTCGCTGCAGCCGCTGCGTGGACCGCTGAGCGCTGCCTATCCAGTGTCTGCCTATGGACGAAGCAAGTCAGCCGGAGCTGAAGTCCTCGAGAGTGGGTAGTCGAAGTCGCCGGGCAGAGTATGATCATCCGGTCGACATTGCCAACCGTGCGAGTGATTTATCAATCGATAGGGAGCGTAAACACGCTAAACGGGCAGCCGAAACCGGTGAAGAGCGGGAGCTTCGTCTGGCTCAACGGCGATCGCAAGATGCCGAAAGAAGACAGCGACGAGCCTTGGAAGCAGCCGCGGCGGAGACCGGCGAGCCGCTGGGAGTTCTCGCAGTGCGGAACTCGCAACGATCCATGTGGTTATGCAAGCTTTCACTTGCATGGCCAGCGTTAGCTAAGCCGCAGCAGTTTTTTCAGAACAGGGATGCTTGTTTTTCGAAACTGGTGATTCAGTATATATGGTAAAGAACTTTCGGTCCATTTTAGTCTAGGTTTTTGTAATCTGGACGGTTTAGGGCAAATCGATGCTGAACGCCAAAGCCACATTAGGAAGAAATCAGCAATACTATCAACTAAGGCTGGAAATCTCTGCGAGCAGCGCTGACTCACAACACCAGATATCTGAAAGGAAAGGTCAGTTCCGTGCACGAATACACAACCCAAGGAAGCAGGGACATAGTAAGTCATTTGATCTATGCACGTATGTTTAATTACCGCCGCGTGCTCTAGCTACTACTCATCGGAAGAATAAGAAATGCGGTTATCTGCAATTTTACCTCACATGCACCCTTGTGCGAAATGGCTCTTCGACTAGAATGCCACTAGAAAGCTAGGGAGGCTTGAAATGCGGCGCATAAAGCGCGAAAAAGCACAAGCTCGAGCTCGAAAAGGCGAGAAAGGGCGAGGCCAGCTTCTAGAGCGAACGCAGGCCGGAGGGAACGGGTACTCTGGCTGATGGGTGAAGGGGCCGGAGGGATGCCCGGTTCAAAGGAGAAAGTGATGACCCGCAACGGTCATCAGTCGCAGGGGGAAGCCTCACTGCCGAGAAGACCGCAGACGAAATAGAATACCAGCACGGAAAACGAAAAGAATAATGGTATACACCAAACACCCTAATCGGTGTGTTGCGCAAAACCCACACCTGGACAGAGCGGGAAGCATAAAAATGAACTGGGCAGAAAGAAGATAAAAAGGAAGAGCGTGGCCCAGGCTGTGGAAAAACAAAAGTCGATGCAGAGAGAGTACCGAGGACGGCCGCACAGTAGAAATGATCTCGAGAGAGCGGGAACGCGAAGGCTCCTTGCTCCGAACCTATGAGCAGCACGTGCGTGGTGCAGTCCCCTCAGTTTTTATTTTTCTCTTTGGACCCCCGTCGTCCCTTTCGGTAGGGTTTTCGCTTTTTGTTTTCCTGCCTTGCTTTTACCCATCAGGCACCCCGCAGCCGTTGGCACGGAGGATAGGCATGGGGAAAGGGGAGGAGGGACTCTTTGGGTTAGTTCGTGTGCTCCCCGCACCGATTTGAATGGATGCTCCGAGGGTGCGTCAATGGGCCTCGGGGAGCAGGGAACAAGTAAGGAGGAAAACTACACGCTTCATCAACGCTGCTCCCTCGTTTCGTTTTTTTCTTTCCCAGCTTTATTTCTCCAGCCAGCCCTTCCTCTATGTTCCGTCTGCGCCTAACCGGTCCGCACAGTACGGCGCTGTACCGCTTCTCCCCCGCGCCCTTTTTCGCCAGTCTTGTTGAACACGCTTGCGTGACCCCAGCTCACGTGCTTGGGCCATTTCAAACATCACGTAATGCACAAGTCGGAGCGGGCCCTGCTCAGCATGTGGCCCGGAAAAAAATGTTCGCCACTTGATATCCACTGTTCGTTAAATGTCGCGTCTCCGTTCTGTTTAGAAATCTCGTAATACCGGGAGCGCAAGGCTATAAAGCCCGTCGCACAATTCGCGCCTTTCAGGGTTAGCTTTATGAGGCATTTAGTTGGTGGTTTTTTCAAGTTCGAAATTTGGTTTTCATTAGATACTACCCACACAACAATGTAATTGAATATTCCACTGCAGAAAGAGGTCCCGAACTATTGCTTCTTTAGAGGGACCTCTTATAAAAAGTGAACAAATTGAAAGCATTTGTTATTGACAGGATTGAAAAGCAAGACGGCTGGGAGTGAAAAAGATCATCTGGCAAACAGCAGTTCATAATGAAACAATGATAGAGGTACACAAGATCACAATATGCTAACGCTTAAAAATATGCGCTTTATTATATAAGCTTTATATAATTTCCTTAGATAGGCTTGTTCCAAGAATGTGCCGTCAACGTCTGTAGCGGAGGAATAAAAGCTGTGCTTATCCGAGACGAAAACTTTCGCTGCGAGAGCGCTTTATGTCGCCCCTGAAGTCCAACGCATGTCGTTACCGGCTATTTATTAATCAAAAAAACAATGAAAGAAAAAGATGCTGCTAGCCACGGCATCTGCCATCGGAACCTGCAGCACGTACCTGAGCTTCGGCTAGCGGGAATAAAAGGACCGGGAGAGGGAAAGAAAGGGGGAGCGATACTAAGATAGGATAGCGGCAGGGGGTAATGTACATTGTGTACCAATACAGAATAGGAAATAAATGTGGGGCGCTGCGTCGCGCATGACAGGAACACATGCCCTCCGCATGGCTCTGACCGCGGAGCGAGGCATACGAGGTGGGTAGCCCGCCCCCTCCCCGTACCTTGGGTATGGGTGGGAACTGTTTATGCGGTAACAGGGGTAGAAGCACAACAGCTGTACTCAACGTATTCGAGTGAAACGCTCGAGTCTCCCGCCCTTTAAATTATTCTCTGCATATGGTCATCATCATCGGCGCCAGCTAACTGCTTCCAGTGCTGCAAGCAGTCATTCATCCCATTAAGAAGTACTTGCAACTGGGCTTGTTGGTGCATATTCGTGAAAGACATAAGAGCGCAAACTGGTAACACGGACGAAGAAGGGAACAGGACGAGCGCTACAAAGCGCTCGTCCTGTTTCCTTCCTTCACTTCACTTCACTTTATTTCCTTAAAGACCCTCGTGTGAGGGTATTACATAAGGGGTGGGACACATATAGATTAACAACAGAAAAAATACACAAAAATTGAACGAGTTATACAAAGAAAAATGACTATCGTGATGCAAGCAAACGCGTAATTTGGTCAAGAAACATAGTTTGGCATGTGATGGCAGCAAGTTCATGGGGAAGGCCGTTCCAGTCGCTAGCAGTCCGGGGAAAGAATGATGAAAAAAAAGTTGTTGTGCGTGCTCGTGGCCGAGATACCTGCTGCTGATGTCCGGTGCGAAGAGAAAAGCGCGGTGGGGGAGGGCAGATATAGGGTTCCTGTGATAGCTCGGAATAAAATAATTTATGAAATAGGGATAAACTAGCAATGTGGCGACGAAGTGCAAGAGTAGGTAGATTGGACTGCGATTTCAGAGCTGATATGCTGATATCAAAAGAGTATGAGGAATGAATGAATCTAGTTGCCCTATTTTTAACTGATTCAAGTGAGTTAGTAAGGTATACTTGTTTCGGAGACCAGATGGGCGATGCGTATTCTAATTTTGATCGAACTAGTGATTTGTATGCGAGTAGCTTAGCATGCTGGGGGGCAGAGTGGAGATGACGCTTTAAGAAGCCAAGCGTTTTGTTAGCAGATGAAATAATGTTCGCGATATGGCTATTCCACGTGAGGTCATGACTAAGATGAACACCGAGATATTTATATGATTGGACAGGGTCGATAGGAACGTTAGAGATAGAGTAGGGGAACAGAAGAGGATTACTGCGACGGTGGAAAGATATATACTTGCATTTGTTTATATTAAGTGTCATTAGCCATGTCCGTGTTGCCAGTTTGCGCTCTTCTGTCTTTCACGAATTCATCCCATTGACCTCCTATTAATGCTGTCCTGTCGTCAGATGCTGTCGGGCTATCCCCACAAGCTTGCTAACTTGATCTGAAGATCTAACTCCAGCAGCCCCCTTGTGCCTACCATATGCATTGCACTACATACTTCCAGTGAATTCTAGATGAACAAAACACATCTACGCAAGAGCGTAGCGGAAGTACTATTAAAGTTTTTTTGACAGTAACCTAACCAAAGGTAAGTAAGTAAAACAAGGCAAAGATAATGACAAGATGTAGTAGTTTCAAAAAGAGTCCGAACTTTTCGAGAAATTGACAATTATTATAATTTAATCCCTTTTACACCTTTGCCCCCTGCTTCATAGAAATGGTTACTAAAATTGCGTTGAAATTAGCAATGCTGGAAGCCATATTCGCTGCAGACGAGGAACTTATCTAGAAACTTTTCTTCGTTGCAGTAAAGATATGTGTTTCGTGGGTTATTAAGGCAGCTATCCCATACTAATGCCCTGGCATAAGAAGACAATTTGCCACAGACAGGTAGTAGCACTTCGCGTCCTATTGCAGGCTTTTGTTCCCTGACGGGAGTGGTGAGGGCTGCTTTAATTTCATCATAATCATTGTTGATTGCACCGTTCTTCTGACCGATATCTTGGCGAAAACAAAGATGTATGCGTTGGTATGTACGGTATGTATGCCTAGGAGGTGCACATGAGGTGTGACGGATTTCACGTATCCGCCCGGATACGCTGTCGGATAGGTGAGATCTGCGTTGGATTCTTCGCAGCCACAGGGATCAGCGCTTTTCTGTCGCCCTTCGTTTCCTGGTGTCCTTCTCCTGTAGAGCAGCAAATGGGTAATTGTGTGGCGTTGTTATGGGAGACGTCACAATTTAAAGGACTGACATAATTTCTACACCCTTATTTCCTTTAACATAGACCACAAAATAGGCGTGTGCCGTGTAGTAAATATTTCTGCAACAAAAATTAAGCATGAAAATTTTAAATAAAAACGGGATTTCTGGCTAACCAGGACTTGAATTTCAATCGGCTGAAACAAGAAAAATTTTCCAGGATGATGGCTACCGCTGTAAAAAAATAGAAACAAAATAACTTGTTGCTCTCCCCTCTCTTGACTTAAATTCTGCCAGCTAATCAACACGTTTGGCACTGGTACGTCACCTAAGCGTCAATGAATGTCTTTTGCGTCGATTGTCTGACCCCCCCCCCCCCCCCCCCCCCCAACGATCTTGTGAAGACTCGGCGAATTTCTCCGAATCGATAGAGGCCACTGATATCCACTAGATGACGAATCGGGCGCCCGAAATTAAAGCCACCGGAAGTAAGCGGGCTTGCGCCGTAAGTCAGAGTTTGGCAGTGCACGAAAAATGACCTGTTCCCGGGTTCGAACCCGACCGCGGCGGCTGCGTTTTTATGGAGGAAAAACGCTAAGGCGCCCGTGTGCTGTGCGATGTCAGTGCACGTTAAAGATCCCCAGGTGGTCGAAATTATTCCGGAGCCCTCCACTACGGCACCTATTCTTCCTTTCTTCTTTCACTCCCTCCTTTATCCCTTCCCTTACGGCGCGGTTCAGGTGTCCAACGATATATGAGACAGACACTGCGCCATTTCCTTTCCCCAAAAACCAATTATTATTATTATTAAAATGACCTCAGCACGGTTTTTCAATTTCAGTTTTCCTTTTAAACTTAGTATGTCCTCTTTTGCCGTTATCGTCATTTTCTAGGCCAATGCCAACCTGTTGCGCCGTCAACTGCATGAGGAGACTAGCAAAGTCGTCGGGAAAGACGTTTCAAAAATAAGGCTGCAATGCATCGCAATGATACGACACTATAGTGGAATGCAATTAAAGACCTCTACAGAATTGCCGTCCAATGTCTATACTTTCGGATCTTAGGACGGTATTCGAGAATTCGCTTTCTAGAGGTATACAACCCACTCTCAAATAATCAACGTGGGTTTTGAAAAAATAGATCTACCGCCACCGCTTTGGAGCGGTTAAGTGAATTTAATAATAAAGCTTTAAATAATAAAGAATATACACTCGGCATTTGTAATAAAATTAAGAAAGCATTCGATACAGTAAATCATGATGCCCTGCTATCAATATTAAACAGGTATGCATTTAGAGGCCTATCTCAGCAGTTTCTGTGCAACTATCTTTCTGATCGCATTGTGTTTGCGGCAAAACTGGGAATTCGCTTCTGTGTGGTGTGCCCCAAGGCTCAGTACAAGGAACTTTACTCTTTTCTTTACATATAAATGATCTTCCGCATGCTCTGAATCACGGCCTGAACACGGCTGATGATACTGCCCTGCTCTTCTCTAGGCACGACTTGAAGATAGAATTTCAAACGAATGGGGACCTCTGTATGAAACCGAAATGGTTTTTGAGAAACAAATTCAATATAAACAATTGGATAAGTAAGTACATGATATTTTTTGTTGTGTATAAAAGCCCGCACATGACATTAAAGCTTTGGATTTATAATTGCATTGTCGAAAATGTCGATCAATACATATATCTAGGCAAAACTTTGGGTGAAAAGAAAGAAGCGCCGATTAAAAATGGTGTAGTCAACATGAGAGAGACGTTTCGACTTCCACACGGAAGAATTGTGAACAAGGCTTCCATATGGAAGTCGAAACGACTCCGTCATCTTGACTACGCCATTTTGGTCGGCGCTTCTTTACTTTCACCCTTGTATTAACCCGACGATACGAGATTTCGTCAAACCTTAGATTTCAGGCATGACTCTGGATTCAACATTTAGTTTCACTCTGCACATAACTAAAGTAGACAGTAAACTAAGTAGTGCCTGTAGTAAAAATAAGTAAAAGCAAGAAAGTTCTTTTCTCTTAGCACGTTAAAACTCTGCATTATTGCCTTTCCACAGCCAGGTGACTTACTGTATTCAATCTTGGGGACTCGCTTATCCTACGCACTTAAATAATGTTAAAGAAAAGAGGCATTCGTGTTAAAACATGTAGCAAACCATTTGACAGAGATCCTCTTCACTGTTCGGTGGTCTAAATATTAAGCTGTTGTACGCTGCCCGAAATTATAAACTATATCCTGTGTGGCTATACACATTCTCAATCATAACATTCCAATGCCCTGTTCTGATTTTATACACTCATTCCGTCAAATAAGAAATCATTTCAACCGGTGGTTTTACCTTCCTATTATTAACAAAATCTACCGTAAAAGAAGCATCGTTTATGCTGTTGCCATAATTTTTAACAAGTTTCCAGTTGGTTTATGAACAGGACACATTTCGATCACCGAAATTAAAAATTTCTACCGAAGTGACCAATATGAGACAACACTACAAATCAATATTTTTCAAAGTGCCCTTCATTTTATTCTTTTTTTATTATATATGTAACTACTGTAAAATTTCGGTTGGCAAAAGTTTGTCATGATGTTACTTCATTCTAAACCAATGGTTTTCTAAGTGGCGGAAAATCTTCCAGCGCCGACCAATCGTTAAAAAGATGACGTTTCGGCCCCGGCTTACGGGGGCCTTGTTCACAATGAAAGAAAGACAGGAGTGAAGGTGAGTTATATAGGTTTCATGGTATGACGCAAGCAGCGGGAGTATATCGGGGGTAGATTGCCTTCGTTGCGATTAAGCGTGTTTGCCGTCGTCTGAATATAAAAAGATTCTAGTTAAAGCCTTCTCGTCTTGCTCTTTTCTTTTCCGATTATCTTTGAGCCGTCCCAGTCGATGTCATGGCCCTCGGAGATAGCATGATCAGCCAGTGCGTTTGTTGCCACGCGCTTGTTCTTGACATCATTGTGGTGCTGCTGCAATCATTTCCGAAAATCACCTGTTTCACCGATATAGACATGCTCGCAGTCAGCGCAGGGAACCCTATACACGATGCCCGGGAACTTCTCCTTCTTTATCTTGTCTTTCACTGTAACCAACGCGTGTCGCAGCTTCTGCGTGGGTACATGTGCGACGTCGACTTCGTACGACTGGAATATCCGGGATAAACTTTCACTTACTCCGGGGACGTAGGGTATCGGAATCCTTTTTTTCTTCTCTCGCTGGGGTTGCTGTGGCGGCGGGTGAGCTAGGCGATTCTCGGATTTTTGTATAAAAGAACTGGGATAGCCCGAAGCCATCAGGTCGCGGCAAACGGTGTCCAGATCTGTCTTTTTCTCTTCCAGCGTAGAGCAGAGGTTCTCCGATCGGCGGACAAGCGAGGCAACAACGGACTTCTTGTGACAGGTCGGGTATACGGAACTGAAGTTGAGGTACATGCCAGTGTGCGTGTCCTTCCTCAATACACTGAATGATATTCCAGGGCCGTCGCGTTTCTAAGTGCTTTTTATTTTTTATCGCTTTATTGATTATATGTAACTATTGTGTAATTTCTCTGAAACGAAATGTATTCTGAGTATGTCCCGCTACTTTTTTCTTCTGCTTACTGCATGCGACCAAATCTAGCCGATAAGTCTAAGGGCCCAGCTGTCTCAGATGTATGTTTTTATTGACCGCATCCAGGAAATAAAAATTGAATTGAATTGAATTTCTCCTGTCCAGCTTGGTTATTCTGTTGATATATCAGCAGATATTACGAGAATAACGAAAAATGCTGAGAACTGAAGGGCAAACGATGCGATATTGTACGTTGAAATACACAGAAGCAACTAATCTTCTGTGACATGCCGTCCAGTTCCCGGTGGGTTCAATAGTGCCCGCTCCGAAAAGAGGGAATGCGGCATCCAGCCACCTTGTGGACATCAGTGATTCAGGCCTCTGCATTGGCGGCCCGCAATGGCAAAAGTGGAGCCCTTTGTGCAGATAAGGCCGCATTGGGCGCATTTTTTTAGTATTTCCCTGTGAGCACAGGCTGGGTGCTCTAAAAGCGAGGTGATGCGGCGAAATTTGTTTACTTCTCTTTCACACGTTTCCAGCCGCCGGCAAGCGGTGTAGTAACATTGCCGCACGAGATCGGAGGAGATTGCTCCGGAGTGGCGTAGAACGTAGAATTTCTTGGATGGTAGGGATATTTCGCAATATTTTTAGGAGAGTCGAGAATTGAGTTTTCGACGCCCAAGGCACATATATTGACATTCCTTCTTAAGTTCAGTAGGTTTGGTCTGTTTCTGGTTTTATTGGGCTCAACGTCCCAAAGCAAATTGGGCTTTGAAGGACACATTAGTGGGGGTCTACGGATTATTTCGACCACCTGGGTCCCGAAACGTGCACTGACTTCGCACATTATGCGGGCCTCTAGCATCTCGCCTCCATTGCAATGCGATCGCCGCGGGCGGGATCGAACCCGTGTCTTTTGGGTAAGTGGCTGAGCGCCATAACCGCTGAGCAACCAATGAGGCTTGTTAAGTAGATTGCAGATGTGGCTTTTTTCTTGTCCGAACTGAGATAAGCGACGGTGATAAATACCATTGTGTGGAACAATTTCCCACTTAATTTGACCTCTTTGTATTGTTTAACCAGAATTCTATAAATGGTCGCAATCTGAATTCCAGTTTGCCTACACACGTATTGCCTAAGGACAAGCGCGTATTGAGTACACTGGTGCGAAAGTCTTGAACATAACACAACATTGAATAAAAATAAAAAAGGCGGAAAACCTCTAATTTTCAACCTAACATTTGTTCTTGAAAAAGAATTCGAATTGTTGATGATTTTTTAAAAAAGCCGGCTTATATCTGATAATCGCCATTGACTTGTCTGTCTTATGGCCGTGTCACACGGACAGATTTATTTCAATAATGACTTAAGTCTATGAACTTTGTATGCTCCATTAATCTATCGTTTCGGCGTATCTGACGGATAGACTTGTCCAGGGCTTTGGTCTGCCTAAACTGCAGATTTAGGCTGCATGCCAAGTTTATAAATAACGGTTACGGTTCCAACCTTACACCCCATTCTAAGGCCAGCAAATGTCACCCTCTGTTGCCTCACACTTTGGTAATTGGCGCGCATGCAGGAAGGCTCGAGCGTGAGCTGTTTAAAGCAGCAAAGATTGCTCAGGGCGAGCGATGCGCTAGTACAATCTCAGTCAATTTCACCAAGAACACCGTTCTTGTTCCGTGTTAATCAGAACCTCGTTTCCATCGCTTCCTCCACTCTCTCCTTGAGGGTTTTTAAGATAAGAGTGATTGTACAGCAGACATGCTCAGCGCATGCGCAGTTCTCCCGCTAGGATACATGTTCTTCAAGAAATCAGCTGTTGAAAGCTAGGACTCGTCACGTCCACTCCTCTGCTCTCGTCGTTGTGCCTTTGTGCTTTCTTTCCTCAATATAAAAACCAAACGGAAAGAAAATGACCTGAAATTTGAAAACGTCGGCCTAGCTTGAATGCTACCGGTCTCACTCCGTTGAAGATGGAAAGCGTAAAAAGGTAACAATTGTAACGAATAGCGTCTGTGCGGGAATTGACACTGTGCTTATCAATTATTTGCTCTCCAGCCCTGCGCGACCTTGAAGGCATAGCTTTCAGCGCTGACTGCTTGATATTTGTAACTGATACAGCGATGTCACAAGAAACCTCGTCGTCAGCCAGGAAAAGTGACACCACCACATAACGACGGCAGCGCTCGCTGCAGGGGCTGACGCGTGTCATTAGTCAATTGAGTGCTCGTCGCCCCACAGTCGCTGCCTTGCCCCACAGAAGATGGGCTGTCCAAGGCAGTACCTGAAAAATTTCGCGAGTGGTGCTGCGAACGTGACGACTACGTCCATAATTGAATACTGTGAGAAGAGTTAATTACGTGCCTGTGAAGCTGAGGGAAAGCTTCAACGGCAAGAGGGTCATGATGTGCGATCTCGTGATGCCAAGAAGACCGGACAACGATTCCAACATCAAAATGTCGGCACCCACGAAGCCCAGGCTACCACACGGAAGGGGTACTGGGCCCACATCGATTGTGCCCCTCCGAGTTCGTGCATGCGTTCAAAAGGCATTCGATTCGGCATCGCGGGTTCGGTCGGCAACAGACTCACATCATCATCATCATTAGCCTGACTATACCCTCTGCAAGGCAAAGACCGTTTATTTATTAACTTCGATAGCTTTGCCAGTTCTTTTCTGTCCGTAGGGTTAGACGCCCACTCGCTTTGGCGTTTCATAATCAGATCTGTCATCTCCTGAGATTGCTTGTTGGTATCCTGTCGAACCGTCCTACCGCCTACTTCTACTGCACACTCCATAATGATAGCTGTCACACCACTGTTCACTGTATGAGCTTCAATATAGTCTTCCTCAGGTTAAAACCGAATAACTGTTCTGCTGCGATATCCTGAATTCTTCCATTTTCCTCCTTAAAGCTAACACGTTAATGGACTTCATATTCACTAGCTTCTTCTGTTCCCTCTTTAAGTCTAAGCTTGTTGGAGACCTTACCAGTCTGTGGTTGCTACAGCGCACACCTTCCTTTTCGAGGACGCCCACATCCTGGATGATGCCAGGTTGAGCGCATAATACTAAGTCGATTTCGGTTTTAGTCTCAACATTGGGGCTCTTCCAGGTCCACTTCCTGTTCTCTCGATTGCAGGAGAAGGTATTCGTGTTCCGTAATTTATTTCTATCCGCGAATTCGACTAATAACTCTCCCCTGCTATTTCTAGAACCTGTCCCATAGTTACCTACCACGTGGTCGTCAGCCAGCTTCTTGCCCACCTTCGCATTGAAGTCGCCCATCAGTACAGTGTACTGTGATCTTACTTTATTCATTGCCGATTCTACATCCCCATAGAAACTTTTAGCGGTCTGGTCACCATGGCTGGATGTGGGCGCGTAGACGTGCACCACTTTCAGCTTGTACTTCTTATTCAGCCTTATTACTGTAGCTGCTATCCTCTCGTTGATAATATTGAGCTCCTCTACGTTGGCAGCTATATCCTGATTAATGAGGAATCTCACACGTAGTTCTCATCTATCCGCTAATCCACGGTAGCACAGTATGTGCCCGTCCGTTAGTACTGTATCTGCCTCACCTGTCCTCCTAACTTCACTAAGCCCAATGACATCCCATTTAATGCCCGCTAGTTAATCGAACGGCATTAGTAGGCTCGCCTCAGTGGATAAAGTTTTAGCGTTAAGAGTTCCTAGGTTCACATTTCAATGGCGGCCTGTCCGGAGCCAGAAATTCTTAGCCCCCTCCGCTGCCTCACAGGACTGACCGCCGCCTTGGTCAGTGTCTCCGCAGCGGCAAGGGTCTGAGGGCCGAGGGTAATTGGCTAGTTCATAGAAGGTTGGGGCGAAGTACCACACCACCGTGGCAAAATTCTGTTCTGGTAAGAGAGTGTGTTGTCGGTTCTGGTCACCGAGATCAGGCCGCACCCCAGGCCCGGTTATGCAATTCCATCGGCGCGCGGATTTTTTATTACAACCAGGTGGAGAATTGCGCGGCACCAGGATTCGAACCCCGGTCCTCTTTCACACAAAATAGACGCTCTACCTGTACGTCATCGCTGTGTACCTACTCAAATAGACATAGACTATCATAGGTTTTTGGAATTGTTCTCGGAATTATATGCTTAACCGGCTTATTTCTTAGTGACAGAAAGATGAGACAGGTTCAGGAACACGGTCATCTCCCTAGGTTGCGAACGGGTAAAGAGCATTTAGTTGCAAAATGTAGCAATTACTAAAACGGCGTCTTACCCGGGTGCATCATTTGGCTCCTCGCGTTTAGCTTCTTTGCAAGACGCGTTAGGAAAGCCATCGGTGTGCAACGTATTAGGCTCGAACCTATGGAGAGCGTGACTTTTATCGCCACCATTTATAAAGCGTGAAGAAAGCAAGAGGTGCTACTACTAAGTAGAAAAAATATGTTTATCTGAAGCGCCACGGAGAGAAAGATAAAGAATGGTGATCTCAATGCAATTGGCGCCTATACTAAATAATAAGCGTTAAAAGTTGGTGTTACGGTTGCCTTTAGCTTTACTGAAGCTAATGATTGCTCTAAAATCATAGCTCTTGCGATCGTATGATTCTCGCTGCTCTGACTGTATTTTTTTCACTTCACTTCACTTCACTTTATTACATTAAAGACCCCACTTTGGGGGTGGTACATAAGGGGTGGGAGTACAAATATAGGTTGAATATGATTGCTTACATGATATTTATGAAATGCATATTTAAATTGTTCACAAAACTTGATTGGCATGAACGTCGTGGGGAAGGCCATTCCAGTCTTTAGCAGTGCGAAGAAAAAAGGATGCGGAAAAAGTGACGGTGCGGGTGCGTTGGCATGACACTTGCAGTTGATGGCCGGTGCGATGAGATATGCGAGCGGGCGGTGTGATGTAGGGTGGTTGCCCGAGAGAACTGTAAAAAAACTTAGGAAACAGACTAAGAGAAGCAATGCGACGACGATGGGCAAGAGTTGATAAACCTGATTGTCGTTTAAGTGACGATACACTGATGTAGTATGAATAGGCAGAATGAATGAACCTCGTGGCGCGATTTTGGACAGATTCTAGTGAACTGATGAGATATGCTTGTTGCGGGCTCCAGATAGCAGATGCGTATTCTAGTTTTGGTCGAATGAGTGATTGGTAGGCGAAAAGTTTAATATTTTGAGGGGCGTGCCGTAGATGACGTTTCAAAAAACCCAATGACCGGGTAGCTGATGCGACGATGTTCGTTACATGAGAGCGCCAGGATAGATCCTGGCACAAGGTGACACCTAGGTACTTGTATGAGTATACAGATTCTAGTGGAACGTTAGCAACGGAGTAAGGGAAAATATGGAGGTTACGCCGGTGGTGAAAAGATACGAGTTTACATTTATTAGGATTAAGCGACATTAGCCAGTCATCGCACCAGGCATGCACTGTGTCAATGTCGTTTTGGAGCTGTGATTGGTCAAAGGTGTTGGAAATCGTGCGGTAAATAACGCAGTCGTCTGCAAACAGACGAACATTGCAAACCAGGTTTGAGGGTAGGTCGTTTATGTAGATTAGGAATAGGAGGGGAGCAAGTACAGAACCTTGGGGTACGCCTGATGTTACTGGAAGAGGGTTAGAACTCTGGCTGTTAGCGAGAACAAACTGGGAGCGGTTAGAAAGGAATTCTTCGATCCACAGTAAGACGTTAGGATGCAGTTTTAGCATGGTTAGTTTTAGCAGTAAACGCCTGTGGGGAACTTTATCAAATGCTTTAGCAAAGTCTAGAAAAATAGCGTCAGTTTGTAAATTTACGTCGAGGTTAGAGTGAACGTCATGAAGACGGCCAGTTGAGTTTCACATGACAAACCCTTGCCAAACCCGTGTTGTGAGGGATGAAAGAAGTTGATAGCGTCAAGAAAGTCCATGATTTGAGAATAGATGACGTGTTCCATGATTTTGCAAGGTATGCTGGTTAATGATATCGGACGGTAATTTAAAGGAGAATCTTTGTTACCGGACTTAAAGACGGGAATGACCTTTCCCACTTTCCAGTCATCCGGAATGGAACCTGTAGAAAGCGACTGTGAAAACAATAACGATAAGTACATTGCAGAAATATTCTTAGTGTTGCGCAGTATTTTGGAGTTAATTTCGTCGACGCCGGCCGATGATGAAGTTTTAAGGTGTTCAATGAGCGAGGAAATGCCGGCTTCAGAAAACGCGATAGCAGGCATGCTGGACTCTATATTGATGGCGAAAGTTGCAGTTGATGGGTGAATTTCATTTGTGAACACAGATGAAAAGGCGTTATTAAAAATGTCAGCGCACTCAATGTCATCAGCTTCCTCTCCAGACTCTTTAGTTAGAGTGATGGTATGTGCCGGGTGCTCACTTATGACCTGCCAAAACTTTCTGGGATTGGAAGTCAACAATTTGGGGAGGTCGTTGTGAAGGAAAGAGTATTTTGCGTTGCGAATTTCTGATAGGTAGGTGCGTTCGACTGTAGAGTATTTTTACCATGCGCACTCGTCGTATTGCTTTAATTTTGCCGCACGGAAAAGGCGCTTCTTTTTATTGTCGAGTCTTTTTATCGTTTTGGTATACCATGGTTTCTGGCGGTCCGAGTGGAAGCTTATTTTGGGGATGTATCTATCGGATAGTTCGCTAACCTTTTTCTTAAAACGGGACCAATTGTCATTTACTGAATTATCGTGAAAAGATGCTTCAAATGTTGTGAGATATTGGTTTAATTCAAGACTAAAGGCTTCATAGTTTCCTTTGTCGTAGAGGCGAATAGTTTTGTTTTGATTCTGGCGTCGTGATGGGTGGAACTCTAATGTGGCGTGGATTACTTTATGGTCGCTGATTTCGCGAAGATAAGTGATAGATGAGAGGGCTTCCGGGTGGGTAGTCAGGATTAGATCTAGGATGTTTACACCGCGGGTCGGTTCAGATACCACTTGAGTTAAGTTGAAGTTTAGGTAGACCTCGATAAAATCATTCGCTTCCATGTTGCCGACTGCTGTCTGTGTCTGCCAGTTGATTTCTGGAAAATTGAAGTCTCCAAAAAGAATGATATGCGCTTTTGGGTATTTCCTCGTTAATTGGCTGATCACGTCGTTAAGAATTCGAGAGAAATCGGAGTTGGTTTTTGGCGCTCTATAACAAACGCCCAGCAGTACGGTTTGGGGCGCAGCGCGACAAAGTAGCCATACTATCTCAAGGTCTGATGGAATATTAATAACTGTACACGAGAGCTGATTGCTAACTGCGATGAAAACGCCTCCACCTCGAGCGGATGTGCGATCTTTGCGAAAAAGGTTAAAATTCGGTAAGTCAGCAAGAACTTCAGTATCGGTGATGCCATAGTGAGCCATGTTTCGGTAAGTATCAGCAAGTTACTAGCAGATGAACACACAAGATTGGAGATGATTTCACGTTTCGGAGGAAAACTACGTATGTTTGTGAAAGTCGCCGAAAAGGAAAGATTAGGCTGGGGGGTGGCAGGTACATGAGCGGCTGGGGGCTGGCGGCACAGCAACCGCTATGGTATCTCTTTTACAGATTGCGATGGTTCGTCGAAGATATATCGTCGGGAACCGATGAACAGGGTTTTGTATCGCAAAGAAAAACGGTTAGTCTTGCTTTTGGCAAATGTAACTAGGTGTTTACGCACATTGCGAACGCGGCGTGAAAAATCTTCACCGACGGAGTAGTCAGTGTCCTTGAATTGGCGGCCATTAGGTAGAATTTTGTCCTTCGTTTTGAAAAGTGCGAATTTGGCAATTAACGGACGGCAGCGATCAGGTTCGTGGCGCCCAAGACGGTGAGTGCGGTCTATCGTTTTGGGGTCGAGGGTGATGTCCAAAAATTCGGAGCAATGGCGAATTAGTAGCTTTTCAGAGTCGGCCCACGTTTCAGATGGGTCAGGGTCCGGAATGTTGTAGAATATGAGGTTGTTTCTTCGTGATTGGTTTTCTGCTTCGTCTATGCGATCCTCAAGATCACAGAGCTGGCGAGTTGCCTGGGTGGTGTGAGTGCTTAGGCCTTCTATCTCTGTTCGTAGTGACTGTATGGTTTGGTAATGACCTTCAAGAGCGCTGATGCGCCTGCTTAGATCAGAAATAAGGTTGTCTGTTGTTAGTAACTGGTTTTTGAGGTCTGTAACTTCCGCGATTAATGTCGACTGACCGGCGGACAATTTTTTACGTTCCGTAACTACAGTTTCGAGTGAGGCAGGGCCGGGGTTAGTCTCTATGTCGCCGGACAACAAAAGCAAGGAAATAATGACATCAGAACACTCAGTGACAATGGCGAGGCAGCATTGCGGGCTCGGCAGCTGTATCAAAAAGTAATCACTAGATTTCTTAGCGTAAAGACAACATGGCTTACTAACCTGCATGGCGAGGCAGAACGGGTTAAGCGACCGCATCGTGGCACAGCCACCGAGCCCACAAAGCGACGCCCGTGGCCGAAGCTGCTTAAAAGCTGGAGCGGGAGATGATGTTGATGGCGATGGTGTTTCCAACTGTCTGTCGAGGGTGCAGTGCACTGGTGAGGTCAGCGCACGATCGGGTGAAGCGGTGATGGCGCAAGGCTGGCACATATCGGTTCGGTTGAGAGCGGGCGTCCATTCCGGCGAGATGTCCGGTGGACAGGCAGCAAGAGGGGCGGGGAAAAGCGTGGTAATCCAGAGGGGAGCGATCACCTGCACGGCGAGGCAGAACGTGTTAAGCGACCGCATCGTGGCACAGCCACCGAGCCCACAAAGCGACGCCGGTGGCCGAAGCTGCTTAAAAGCTGGAGCGGGAGAGGATGTTGATGGCGATGGTGTTTCCAACTGTCTGTCGAGGGTGCAGTGCACTGGTGAGGTCAGCGCACGATCGGGCGAAGCGGTGATGGCGCAAGGCTGGCACATATCGGTTCGGTTGAGAGCGGGCGTCCATTCCGGCGAGATGTCCGGTGGACAGGCAGCAAGAGGGGCGGGGAAAAGCGTGGTAATCCAGAGGGGAGCGATCACCTGCATGGCGAGGCAGAACGGGTTAAGCGACCGCATCGTGGCACAGCCACCGAGCCCAACCAGATAACTTACAAAATACAGACCTGAATCCAGATAACTTACAAAATACAAACCGCCATTGAGCGAGTACTGCGCATCCCTGATCGTGTACGCACGCAGCTGGTGCGACAAGCCGTAAGATGCGCTACTAGGTTGGGTTTAAGATGGGCCGAACTCTACCTACAGGTTCCTCTATTCTGCTTTCCGAGGGCAAAACCTCAGAAAAAATTATCCCTTTCTGACACCACGGGATAAACAGTACCGTGGTACCGCTTTTTCATAGTAGTTTATGGCTAATATTCATTCAGCAGGCGGGATCAACGTCGCAGACCACCTGGGTAGGAATAACAATTTTAATTTTTTATTCACTGTATCTCGTAGAAAAACCTACTCCAGCATGCGTCTTGTAAAGCAATTAGGAGCAGGCAGCTTAGAGAACACATTACCCGAAACGGAATTCCCTAAATATTCTTGCTGCGCATATTGTGCCAAACATAAGTAAATTCTGAACGTAGTAACAACAAATAAATGCTTGAATTTCTATATAAGAGGGTCAATAATTGTTAAATATTAGAATTAGGCACGTAGCATTAACTGTTCCTCTGGAGCAGCCCAAGGTTTTTTCTCCTACCGGAAGGGGGAAGAGGTTCATGCCAAACTAGAGAAGAGAATGAGAAAGGATGGACGAGAGGTAGGTTGATTTCGGGGAGGAAGGAAGGCGCTCCTTCGAGCCCTACCCTTGGGTAGGTGCTTGGTTAGAGCAGTGTATACGTATTTATAAATCATAATATGCAGCCAAGCATTTTAAGACGAGTTCGAGTATGAATGGTGTTACTTAATCTGAAAAATGTAATTTCCGGGGCATTTATTGTGTGCACCATTAATTTGACGCAAGAGCCACGCGAAGAAACTGCATTTTCCGCCGAAGACTTTAGAATACGGCCGCTGCGACAGCTCTGCCTGCGTGCGCATATTAATGCCTTCGCGAACAGAGCCGGAGGAATCCGGCCGGAGTAAACATGCGGGGATCGAAGCATGGACGGCCCGGCAGCAACTATTCACCGCAGCCGCTGAGCAATCAACCTACGCGTAGAAGCAAAGAAAATGAGAGCAAAGTGCAGGACTTTTTCCATAGGAAGTCCTGTTTGACCCAAGCGGAGGCGACCACTGTCAAGCTCGTGTAAGGACGATGCGGACTTTGTGGACCCCATTCGGCCTTTTGCTCGTGGTGGCAGATGTGTGTACAGAGAACGTGTCTCGAACCTTAGAAGAAGAAAGCAACGCACGACAGAGAGAGGTGTGTGTTCATGACTGATGTATGTCGCCGACAATTTTCATAAGGTACATACCGCGACGGCTACCAATGTCTTTTTTTTTTCGAGCAGACTTTATGAATACTGCGAGGCATCGTTAGATGCCGATATTTATTTCCTCTTGAAAACACACCAGATCCGTCCCTTCACGGTACCATTCCCAGGGGTATACAATCGTGAGCGTGAAGATGCTGGCAACACATTTACTTTGAAAACGGCACAGTGAGGTTTATTTCTTGGAATAGGATAAATTGAGAGGGCTAAAGGTAAGCGTTTGTTTTTTGGTTGTTTTGTTTTTAGGCAACGCGTTTGTCATTCTAACACACCACGTGGCGTCACACATGGTGTCACAACACCGTGTCACGCTGATGGTGCGCAATTCGCAATGAAAGCACCCCACACTGACTGGCAATGTGATTCAGCAAGATGAGTTCTTGGGCAAGTTGGTTTATTGTAACGTAAAGAGGGTTTGCGCAAAAGGGACTGAATGTAGTGTGAGATTGCGGAGAAGAGCCTCTCCCGCTCCACTGGTGTACTGCGGGTGAGAGAAGGAAAATGACTAGGAATTCGGAGAGGGGAGATGTATAGAGGAGTGGGTAGAGGAAAAAGAAGTGTACAGTCATGAGAAAAAGTGGAGAGACCACGGCTCCGGGCGCTGGAGCGGCTACGGGGCCGCACGCTCGCTGCGAGAGTGCCCCGAGTGTCGACAAACTTCTCCCACGCTCCCGCGTCGGTGCTTGTCACGCTTGATAAATTTCTAGTGCGGCGTTCTTACTCTACAGCTACTCTACATGGGAGCGCAAATCGCAGACCGCCTAAAGTCTCCAAAAGAAAATAGAGAGAACTGCACCACTCCTCCTCCGTTTTCGGCGCGCCTTGGCGGTTACGCGTCGATGCCGTGCCTTTATCTGCATGCACGGGCGGCAGCGGCGGTGGTGGAAGGACGCTTGCCTTATCTGCTCTTTTTTGCCTATCCAGGTTGGTTCCGACTTGTGTGCTGGCGAGGACGTCACCGTTTCGTGCCTTGCTGAAGCTGTTATGCCTGCTGCTGTTTTCCAAAGCGACGTCTTCTTTTAACGTGTTCTTCAACGTCAAATCTTCTCCACACCCCAAAATTCACCTGAAAACTTCTGCTGCGGCTGCGGAACTACCCCTTGACTGACGTCACTGGCATCGTTGTCGCGTTTCCGGTTGCCGGATTTGTAACTCGACACACGAGCGGCAGCGGCGGTGGTGGAAGGACGCTTGCCTTATCTGCTCTTTTTTGCCTATCCAGGTTGGTAAATTCGCTTATTTTCCTGTCAAACGCCGCGCTGCTACAACCGCCGTTGCCACCGTGTTGTGCGATTTGCTCAGTGCTGTCTAGTATTACATGCCTTGTGTCTGAGTGCTTCGTTGCGCCTCTGGACTACTTGTCATGGCAAACACATGCCAGTCCTGCGACAAGCCCCTGCCAGATGACGGACGCGTCCTGAAGTGCAGCGAATGTGAGTCCTCTTACCATCTTGGTAGTTGCTCTGGATGGTCAGAGTCAACATTTAAGACCAAAGGCGAGAACGGCCGCCGGACATGGCGGTGTGTAGCCTGCCGTCCATCAAAATCCAAATGTGGGGACAAAGCGAGCACGGACTCTGAGCTATCTTTCTGGCAGATTTAACTCGAAGGCTCGATGCTCTGGCAGGACTGCCATCTCAAGTTGGGGAGATCATGGATTCTATTGAGCTATTGTCCCAGAAGTATGATGACATCCTGAACCGGCAGATTAAACAAGAAAAAGACATCAGTAGCTTGAACAGACCTGTAAGCAAATTAGAGACTGCCTGCACTTCAGGCAATATTCAGCAGCTGAAAGCCACTGTAAGTGATCTTGAGTTTCGTGGCAGGAAGCTAAACATAGAAGTTCACGGCATCCAAGCTACGCCAGACGAGGACTTGTTGTCTAAGTTGAACAATGTAGCTGACAGGGAACGACATCTGCGCTATTCATAGACTTCCCTCAAAACCGAATAAAGTGCCTGGGATTATTGTGTGGTTTGCCCAACAGCCAACCCGTGATCAGTGGCTGGAAAAGCGGAAAGCCCTTATAAATGATTCATCTGGTGTTTCTATCACTGAAAACATGACGCATCAAAACAGAGAGTTGCTTCGATGCGCAAAAGAGTGGACAGAGAAAAATGATTACCGTTTTTCCTGGCATTGCAGCGGGAAGGTTCTTGTAAGAAAAAGAGAGGGCGATGGCGCCATTGTCATTCGTTGTGCTGCTGACCTTGATAAGCTCTGATATGATTTCACTTGACACTGCCTCCTGATGTTTCTTTTGAGTTTCCTTTCATCATGCTTCCCTTCTCAAGTGAGCAAGAAGATGTCATAAATCTTAAAAGCTTATACGATACCAATGGCCAAAGATGCTGTAGTTGTGTTCATTTTAATCTTAGATCGGGTAGAAATAAGCAGGCTGAACTTGATTATTTTTTTAGTGAGGCGCAAATACGCTTCGATGTTGTGATGTTTTCAGAAACATGGTTTGCCTCTGAAGAGGATGTGATTTCATTTCCAATGTACAAATCTTACTACATGAATCGCACAGGAAAGAGGGGTGATGGCGTAGCAATGTCAATCTCAAACTCAAAAGATTCTGAACTTATGTCCGAATTTTTATTAATCACTCCTTTTTACGAGACGCTTGCTATTAGATGTGGTACTTCTGTTTTTTTTTGTGTTTGTTACCGCCCTCCTTCAAATAATGTTCGTCTGTTCTTTTCTTTTTTAGACTTTCTTTTAGAATTTGTGAGTGAAAGAAAATACGCACTTATTATAGGTGGTGACTTCAACATCAACATGTTAGCTGATACCAGTGCTAAGACAGAACTAGAATCATTACTAATTGAAGTTCATAGTTCTTCAGCGCAACGGCACGTTTTTAGCCAAGGAAAAGAAGACAGACATTGCGCTGAAGAACTATGAACTTCAGTCAACAATACCAACTAGCCCAAGAACTAACTCTACTGAAGTACATTTCTAATACATCGGGCTCGCCTTTCCTCTGTGTTCCTGGTCTTCAGGATGTGAATGTGCTCCAGACCAGCATTGCAAGAGCGACGTACCGTGCTAGGTTCCTGGCATTCTGCTTAAAGAAGAGAGTGACGCCCGCAGAAGTGAGTGCCTTGTTTGGTGCTGTTCCGCCGTCGTGGGGGCATGTGAAACGCGTTTGCAAACTCTTAAGGTCTGAACTGTGGCGTCAAGTAAGGTTATACACCGACTGGCTGCGCGCTGCATGTTTTGCGCGCTACCCGGAATGGATTGCTTCAAGACGGTTTCATCACCTCAGAAGTGAAGCTGCAAGACTGACAGAAGTTTGGTGGAACAAGAACTTGAAATGGATTGTTGCTAGCGCGAGGAAGCCTAAGAAACAAGAGCGCAGTAAGGGAGGACTTGTAGTGATGGGCGGGGCTTCTGTCCCAGCCAATATCTCGAACTTGCTTGACAAAGGTCCGAAATTCGGTCTGGAACCTTGTGTACCCCCTCATGAGCTTGTGGGCCTGAACCGTCGCATAACCGAGAAGGCAGCTCAGGAAAATCAGGGACGTTGCCTTTTAGATGGCATAGACTGTCTGTCAAAGAACGTAAAGCTTAAGAGACAAGACAAGGCTAAACAATCTTTGGCTCGTATCGTGAATTTTTTTTACGGATAATGAGCTTTGTCTTTTACAGGCGGATAAAATCACAGGTTTTGTTGCCATGCCTAGAGCCATGTTTAATGAAAAAGCTTTGCAAGCAGTGAATAAAAATTTTGTAGCAGTGAAAAAACGTGACACCCAGATTAAAGGCAAATTTCAGAAATTTTGTAAGCGTTTAGAGCTATTACCGCTTTTTAAAGCCATCACAATTAGTGAAAGTGGCGGGTTACAGGCGTTTTTTAGTGTGAAGACCCATAAACCTGATGCCCCGCTTCGTACAATTGTAAGTGAAAGGGGAACATGGCAAAATAATGTCAGCAGATTCCTTCATAAAGTGTTGAATGGCCTCAAGATAAATGATCCATTTTTGGCGAGGAGTTCTATTGATGTATTTAATTTCCTAAAGGAGAACCATGATGTAAGATATGCCTTTTCGGTTGATGTTGACGACCTTTTCTATTCTGTTCCGCATCAAGAACTGTTTGCTGCTGTCAAGGAATGTATTGACGATAACGGAACCGTTCAATTTCAAAATGTGTCGGGGATGACTGTAGATAACTTTATAGCGCTTTTAGAATTTTATTTGTGTAGTACGTTTATCACCTTTGACAAGGAGTTTTATCTGCAAAAGAAGGAGATATGCATTGGGTCATGCCTCGCCCCGGTTTTATGTGATATTTTTTTAGCATGCATTGATCGCCATTTGAACTATCATTTTAAGCAATCTAAGATTGACTTTGTTCGAAAAGTGTTTCGTTATGTGGATGACTTTTTAATTGTTTTAGACAAGCATTGTGCCATTCCCAATGAGGATACACTTATGAGTGTACTGCATGACTTCAAAAAGCATGGAAGGGGGCTCACTTTCACGTATGAGCTCCGGGTTGAAAACAGCCTGCAGTTCTTGGATGTGAGATTAAGGTTTATGAATAAGCACGTGTGCTGGTCTTACTTGCCCAGAGCAGAAAAAGAACTTTTGCCTTATAGTTCATCCCATTCAAAGATTGTGAAGAGAGGGATCGCAAAACTCTGCTTAGAGTCTGCGCTCCTAAAATCCTGTGTGCATGATATGCAAGATAGTTTTGAGAACCAATTGACTAGGCTTGAGGCTGCCGGCTTCCCTGACTCGGTAGTTGTCGCTGTTGCAGAAGCGTTATTGAAGAAGTTGAAGCCCGGAACTCGGAAGGAGGCAATAACACCCCCGCAGGCTAAAGTAAAACCTGAAGTGATGCCCTACGTGCACAAACTATCCCATGGCCTCAAAAAGGTGGCAAACCGGCACAATGTGCCGTTAGTCTTTTCAGCCCCTCGGAAGCTAGGCCAGTTGGCCCGACGCATCACAGGTGATGACAAGAAACCTGGGTGTAAAAAGAGGCACGGGAACCGCTTTGCGGAATGCGCCACAGGCGTTGTGTACGAAATTCCCTTGACGTGTGGCAAGTCCTACATAGGGCAAACGGGGCGCTGCGTCAACGACCGTCTCAGGGAACACGAAAGAGATTTAAGGAATAGGGAAGGTGCTAACCTTGTTGAGCACTGCGCAACTTGCAAAGATTGCACACCGATGTTTTCGGCAGCGAGGATTCTAAGCAGAAGCAAATTAAAAACAACCCGTGAAACGATAGAGGCATACTATATTAAAAAAGCTGGGTCAGAGTGTGTCAGCGATACTTCAGTCATTCTGTATAATACAGAAAAGGCGTTCCTGTCAAAGTTTCTGCGATAAAGATATGATGAGATTGTTTTTCGTATTTTTCCTTTTTGGTTCTTTCACGGTGTGTGCCTGCGCTGGTCTGAGAGTATTTAAGCTGTGTGTGTGACTCTGAATAAACAGTTGTAAGTCAGCGTTGTGCTCGTCCTTGTTCGTCCTTCTTCTTTTCTGTCTTTTGTATTCTTTTCCTTGGCTAAAAATGTGCAGTTGCGCTGAGGAACTATGAACTTCAATCAACAATACCAACTAGCCCAAGAACTAACTCTACTGAAATCATTACTAAACTGTCATTCCTGTCAAAATTACATAACGACGCCCACGCGAATCACCCCACAATCAGCAACACTTCTTTATCTGTTTATAAGCAATTCAGATCCTTCCCTTGTTAAAGCTGCCACTTTAAATAACAATATTAGCGACCACTTGCCTATATTTTTATTCGTCAGTCAAGTTCATAATACACCTAAACAACTGCTTTCGGAATATTCCTACAGACTCATAGCTCCTGAAACGCTATCTGCTTTTAGAGACTGCTTAAGCAAAGTAAGCTGGACCGATGTGTTTACAGAGAGCGACCCTAACTTAGCATACGATTTATTTATGGAAAAGTTCTCTGAAATATACTTGGCGTGTTTCCCAATCAAGGCGTTTAAAAAATGCAAAAAAAGTCGGAAACCATGAGTAAATAAAGCCTTCAGCTTGTGAAACATCGGGAAAAACTGCTTAAGAGATTTATTGTTAGTAAATCGCCCGAAGCGCTCAAGGAATTCAAGAAATACAGAAATTTTGTCACTAAATACCTTCGTGATGCAAAAAAGCAATATTATTCTAACCTGTTCAGCTCAACACAAGGACGCACAGACAATGTATGGAAGACACTTAACACTGTAATTAATAGTGCATCAGAAGCGGTGACTAATATAGTTAAGGATAGGACAGAAATTCAAGGCGCTGAGTTAGCCAGCGCTTTCAATGACTTCTTTCTGTCAGTTGGGGACCATAGCACCAGCACTTCTGACCTAAAATATATGAACGACCGAAGTAATCCAACCATATTTCTAGAGCCAGTCTCAAATAGTGAGGTTGTAGCCACTTTTTTAGCCCTGAGCAATAGCAGAGCCGCGGACGCGGGCAATATTCAAATGAAGCCCGTAAAACACGTAATTGATTTACTAGCACCTTGTCTTACCCATATTTTCAATATTAGTTTGTCGACGGGAATTTTTCCCCGAAGCATGCAAATTGCAAAAGTAAAAGTTGTATTTAAAAAGGGTAACAGAAATGATTTCTCCAACTACCGTCCTATATCGATTCTACCTGTGTTTTTCAAAGGTTTGGAGAAAATAATTTTGAAATGCCTTACTTCATTCACTGACCGCTTTAAATTGATAAGCTCCTCACAGTATGGTTTTCGCAAAAACAAATCTACAGAGCTCGCATTACTCGCCCAAAAAGAATTCATATTAGGAAAATTTGAATGCAGAATTATGGTACTTGGCCTTTTTTTATTTTTCAAAAGCCTTCGACTTAATTAATCATGAACTACTGCTACAAAAACTTGATCACTATGGCATAAGAGGCATCGCGAACAAATTAATTATGTCCTACTTGCAATACCGTTCTCAATTTGTCGTCATTGAAGGAGAACATTCCTCGATAAAATCCATTAAAGCAGGTGTCCCGCAGGGAAGCGTACTGGGCCCATTTCTGTTCATCCTTTACATTAATGATATAGACCACATCGATGAAACGGCCCATCACATATTCTGTGCTGGTGACACGAGTTTCTTCTTTTCAGGTGAATCATGTGCAGATTTAGCTAGTCGAGCAAATAGCGCACTGTCAAAAATTAATGCATGGGCACAAATGAACTGTCTTAAAGTTAACAGTAATAAAACGAAGGCTGTTTTATTTCACCGCCACCATACACATGTGCAGTTGCCTCCTATTTTGTTAAATAACTATGAAATTGAAGTGGTCAAAAACTTTAAATGACTGGGCGTATACTTTTCACAAAACATGACATGGGATCATCACGTGAACTATATTATTTATTTTATTTATTTATTTATTGAATACTGCGGACATGCTGTATGTCCAAGCAGGAGAGGGAAATACATACAGGGGAAAGAAAAACAAGTACCGAACAATATATATGCCACAAAATATACAATGCAGACACACATTAAAATGCAGTTACAAAACAGCAGTGAAAATATCAAGAATGATTAGCAAGCAACGGAGAGGTCTGTGGTAGGGAATTCCAATCAGAAACTGTTCTTGGAAAGAAATAAAACTTGTACGTATTTGTGCGTGCAAAAATAGGTTCCAAGCTAAGGGTATGCTTGTGGCGCGAGGCTCGACTAGAAACTCTAGCGATGTGATTTTCGGGTCGAATACCAAGTCGAGAAAAGTATAATGAATGAAGGAAATTGAGACGGGCTTTCTTTCTTCCATCTGCAAGTGGTTCTAAGTCTGCAAGTTTGAGCATGGCGGAAGGAGAGTCTAGGCGCTGGTAACGGTTGAAAATAAAGCGAGCCGCAAGACGTATTTTTTCAAGTTTTCGGGTGTCATCTGTAGTGTAGGGATCCCACACAATGCAGGCATATTCGAGAGTTGGCCTTACAATGGATTTATATACCTTCAGTCTTAGGGCACTAGGGCAAACACCCATTTGAAACTTAAGAAATCCTAACTTTTTGCGGGCGGTGGAACATATATTATCGATGTATTTCGTTCATTTGAGCCGTGACGTTATCGTCACCTAGATACTTATATTCTTTTACATCTCTGATGGCATTGTTATTTATGTTGTATCTAAAATTAAGGGGCGTAGTCTTTTTATTGACGCAGAGAGAAACTGTTTTGTCAAAGTTAATAATCATTTCCCATTCGTTACACCATTTAGCTAATAACTGAAGATTTGCGTTCAAAGTAAGCTGGTCAGAAACAGATTTGATAGTATTAAATATAATACAATCATCCGCAAACAACTTTATGGACACAGAGGGTTCGAGAGCTTCTGTGAGATCATTTATATAGATAATGAAGAGTACTGGGCCCAAAACCGATCCCTGAGGTACACCTGAATAAACCTCTAAGAATCGAGAGGTGGCTCCATCGATTTCGACAAGCTGCTTTCGTTTGGATAAATATGACGTGACCCAATTGAATATTTTATCCGGAATGCCTATTATTTTCATTTTTGTTACTAGTTTATGATGAGGGACTCTATCAAAAGCTTTGGAATAATCTAAAAAAACCATGTCAATCTGGCCACCACAATCGAGCACTTTGGCAAGTTCATCTACAGTGACCACTAGCTGTGTTGTTGTGGAGATTCCTCGACGGAAGCCATGTTGTGCTTTGGTCATTATTCCTGTCTGGTCTAAAAAATTGTTGAGGTATTTGGTGAGTACGTGTTCTAGCACTTTGCAGGAGGTGGAAATCAGTGAAATGGGGCGGTAATTACCAACTTGCAGTCGGTTGCCACTTTTAAAAACCGGAACCACGCGGGAAATTTTCCATTCACCAGGTACTATGCCCGATTCAAGGGACTTATTAAATATTATTATCAAGAACTTAGCTAGTATTTCAGCGTAAATTTTAAGAAAGGTAGTGGGAATATTATCGGGGCCGGGGGACTTCTTGGGGTCTAGCCGCAGGAGTAGTTCCACTATTCCTTCTCTGCTAATAGTAACGCTTCTTTCGAGACTATTCAGACAGCAACCATTAAACGTTGTATTAGATTTGATAAGCACGCTTTGGAAGTAAGTATTAAAAGCGTCGGCGATCTGCTTTTTGTCTGTAATGGCAGAGTCGTTGACAGTTGTTGTCAAGTTTTCTAGTTTCTTTGTTTGAGAGAAACTGACAAAATTTACTGGGATTTTCCGTCACAAAACGACCAAACGTCTCACCAAAGAAGCGCTGTCTTGATTCGTGTAACTGTGACGCAAGTGTAGCTTTTAGGCTGTTAATGATAGAAATGGCAGCGCTTTTTTGTCTTCGATATCGTTTCAGTTTGCGTTTAACGTGAATTATCTCTCTAGTTATCCAAGGACTTCTCTTATCTAACTTCTTTTTTCTATCTGGAACAAATTTGTGTAGGCAGAAGTGGCAGAGAGTCCTAAACCTTACCCAAAGTGGATTAACATCACCACTATCGAATGATTGTAGTGAATCTTCTAGATAGGAAGCAATGCTAGGATGTTCCGCTAAAGCAAAGTTTTTTACCGTTACGATCCTGGAAGAAATCTTCAGGGATAGACGTGGAAGTGAGCAAGAAAAAAATACCAACTTTTGGTCCGAGATTCCATCATGTACTTCAGTAGTACAGTTTGTTATGGTATTTGGACAAATGATTAGGTCTAACACTGAAGCTGTTGATTCAGTTACGCGAGTTGGGAGTAGAACCACCTGCTTAAGATTATAAGCTAACAACATGTCCAGAAGAGTGTCTGCACTAAGTACTTCTTGCGTGCCAGCAGACAGAGATTCCCAGTCAACATTTGGGAGATTAAAATCACCTGCTATTATCATGTTGTGTCTTCGGTATTTACCTAGCTGATAATACAGCTTCAACATAAAGTCATGGTGAACTCCAGGCGCTCGGTAGACACCAACGATAACAATAGGATGACCACAAAAGTCAATTTGACACAAAACACTTTCATGCTCACTGTCGATGGGAGGCAGAGCGTAAGATGATAGTCCATATTTAACCAGAATTGCAACTCCGCCTCCCCTCGATAAGCGATCCTTACGGTAGCTAGTGTAAGAAGGTGGGAAGGTACAACTGTCAGGCACATGAGGCTGCAGCCAAGTTTCAGAGATAACCACCACATGAGGATCGTAAGTAAGTAAAACATGCTCATGACGTTCCTGCTTATTACACACACTTCGCGCATTCAAACAAATAAGGCGAAAATCTTTCAACTCAGTCAACCCGTTACTGTCAAGGCGTCACGGCTCTTC
This sequence comes from Amblyomma americanum, assembly GCF_052857255.1. Lineage (NCBI taxonomy): Eukaryota > Metazoa > Arthropoda > Arachnida > Ixodida > Ixodidae > Amblyomma > Amblyomma americanum. The sequence continues at coordinate 154,084,340 of NC_135504.1, forward strand.
TGGCTGCCTCGTGCTACGCAACAGTGTCCTGCAGTTCTTATCATCGTCCGACGCATAAAGGTCGTCATTTATCAACAGTTTATCATGGACCAGCTTTTCTTTATCATTAGGGTGACGATCGTCTTCAAAGGACTGCCATAATTTCTTTCTTTTCTGCTGTGTGACGTATGAGTAATCGTGCGAAACTGACACCCAGAATCTTAGAGTTTGGAACAGTTTTGAAATATTGCAAGCTTTTCGTTGTAGTTGAACACGCGGAAAATTACTGGCCGAGGTCGATCCTTGTGGGGTTCGCCAATTCGGTGGATCCGTTCAACTGTGCTCACTGAGACGCCTAGTTTGTCTCCGCATACTTTCTGGAGGACGTTTTCTTCTAAATCAGCAATCGTTTCTTTTGGACTTTCCTTTATACCAAACACCACAACGTTGTTCCGGCGAGCATGATCCTCGTAATCCACCATTTTCTTGCCTTGTGTTGCCAAGGCATTTTGCAAATGCTTCACCGATTCCTCAAGTTGCCGTATCTTTTCTTCGTTAGCTTTGCATAATTCCAGGACCTCGCCTAGTTTTGATAGTTTTGAGTTAATCTCAGAAAGTGTTGCATCGCGGCTCGCGTTACCTGCCTTCATTTTTTGCAATTCCTCCAGGATTATACTTAATGTTTCCTTTTGTCCGGGACCCGGATTAGGCTCAACATCCCCGCACACAAGAATCAAGAGAACTGACCAGCAATCAACAATCATGCAAAGACACTTCAGAGGGCACGGCAGAATCACAACTGCATAATGGCTGGAGCGAATTGAACAATATGGATTGTAGAAACTAACCTGCATAACCAGCCAGGCAAATTTAGCCATGCTGCTCTGAAGAATGTTGCCGTGCCCTCTGAAGATCACAGGGCGATCCGAGGGTTTTATAGCGTTGTCTGGTGATGTCACTGTTGCAAAAGCTCCTTGATGTAACCTGACGATAGCAGCTTGAATTCCGCGTTGGTAATCTTGAAAACACATGAGGCCCAAGCATTCGTTGTCGCACGGCGCATGCCCAGTCATACCGGGCTTGGTGGATCCAGGCGGCGGCCCGGCGATGCAAAGAACCTGCACAACCAGCCAGGCAAATTTAGCCATGCTGCTCTGAAGAACGTTGCCGTGCCCTCTCAATAAACGATCAATAAACTATCCAAGACAACCGGCATTATGCGCCGTCACTGCTACTTCTTCCCTACGTCTGTTTACATACTCATATATAATTCATTATTTTGTTCTTTATTAAGTTACGCGTTTCTTGTGTGGTCAACAACAACAGCTGGAAATATTAGTAAACTTTCCATCTTACAAAAAAGAGCTTTACGCCTAGCCTGTAAAGTCCCTTATCGGTTTCACACTGCAGGTTTATTTAAGAAGCACCACATAATTCAGGTTTCATCAATGTATGACTACAAGCTATGTCGTTTGTATAAACTCTGTTTACTAAAAAATAATGACGCCATAACAAGCTTAGCACAACTAGCGGAAAACGTCCCTATTTATAATGTTCGCCATCCCGAAGTGTGGTATGTCGCCAAATACAGAACCAATTATGGACATCAAATGTTGAAATTTTTACTTCCCACACTTCTAAATCGCGTGTTAAAAGAAACTAACATTGACATATCTGGTATATCACCAAAAGAACTGCGTGAAGTGTTTGTATAATGATGCCATACACTGACCTTTTTATTTTTTTTCTCTTCTATCTTTTCCTAGTGCTTTCCTCTTCGAATGATTTTGCTTAACTCGTGTATTTGTTTTATACAAGTGTACTTCCTTAGCCGCACGTTTTTTATGCTGTCCGTGTGTTAGGGGGTCAGGGCTCCTCAAGCTGTTTCGCACAGCTTTTACCTGCCCTCCTCGTAACTTTTTGTTGCGGAATAAATTTGATTGATTGATTGATTGATTGATTGGTTGGAAGGCTTCCGCTCGACTCCCGAATCATTAGGCTGCGACGAACAAATCGAGGTGTAAAATGCAAGGTACTGTGGATTCTCGCTTTGAAAACCTCTTCAAATAAGTACTAAAAGTGTTTGGCACTCTCAGGCTCATTATTGCCTTGAAAAATAAACAATCTGAAAGTAGCAATCAAGTAATACCTAGTGCAGTTGCCATTAACGGCAATTATACCAGGAGCTCGGGGTGGCATCGAACCATACAGTGTTGACACAACTTGGGTGAGCACGAAGAGTCTACCAATCCTGTTTTGATCAAATGTTTAGGGGAATTCCCCAAGGCTGAGTAGATTTGTAATGAGGGAGTAATTACTTATTGACATGCACCCGAGCGCAGCCATACGGCTACAAAGAAAAGCTATACAGCTTTCTCAGAAACTTCGTAGTTAAAGAAAAATTCGTCCTGATCCGGGGTGATTTTTTTTAACCACGAATTTTCTGAGAAAGCTGTATAGCTTTCCTTTGTAGCCGTATGGCTACGCTCGGGTGGATGTCAATGAGTAATGAGCAATTACTGCCTTATTGCATTCCTGTTTTACGGCAGTCCACAGGTGACCGGCTGTAGCTAGTCGTGCGGAGATCTCCGGCCGCAATTTGCATCTTGATCAGCTCCCCTCACGTTTTAGATGGGGTTCAGATCTGCGCCTACTGATGGCCACTCCAGCATGCGGATACCCAGCTCTTCCTGGAGTGTGCCCACGAGGCGAGCTGTGTGAACAGGGCTACGATCCTGCTGGAGAAGGAAGCAGTCATCACTGAAGGGGCCACCAAGCACGTAGGGGACCAACTGTTCTTAAGTAATGACACTGTACGCGGATGCGTTGAAGCGGCCTTCGATGCGCACAGGTCGTCTTTGCAGATATCTATCCTTCTCCGACCCCCCCCCCCCCCCCCCCGCACTCCCCCAGCCGACTAAATTTAACATGCCACCACTACCCAGATCTTAGTTACTAACACTCCAACTGGCATCAGCCTTTCCCACAGCCACAGCATTCGCTGAAATTCGCTTTATTATGAGTCAGGTTCATTTTTTTTCCTCCACAGAGGGAATCCCGTAATTTGTTGAGAATTGTGCGGTAAGCACTGGCGCCTCCAGTGGCGGACGCCGCCTCTGTGCAAGGCGCCGTCGTCTCTGGATTCCACGCGATAGCGTATCAACTCCCCGGAAAACCGTGGCACGCAAAGCAGTCGGCGCAGCCAGAGCTTGCGTAAATTACAATTCCTACGCGGCCGACAGGCAGCCAGCCTAATGACAGCGGACACGAGAAACCGATGGGAAAGCTGCCCCCGTGCGCTCTTGGTGATGAGCAAGCATCCCTGTGTCCACGACATCTTCCAGTGGGGTCGTCTTAATGTGTCGGAGTGTGGAGAATATTCCCAATTCGGGAAGCCCCAGTGAAGCGAAGACGTCACGGTCGTGGAATGTCGACGGCTCAAAGAGACCAGTGCTCATTTTCGGGCATTCATACGTACATAGTCTCTCTACAACCCGTAGACCAGGCTCTCTGAACACCCTAACGCTCTTGCAGCCCGGCGATCTTCTCTATGAATCTGTTGTTTCTTGAACCGCCTTCTAACAGATAGTACAGGCTCCTCCAATACGAAATAAGACAGAGTTTATAAAAAAAGATTAAGTTCTTGTTTTTCTCTACTTAACCTGCGGGTGATCTCCGAATAATATAAGTGAGGAGGGAAAACAGTTAAGACCAAAAGAAAGCTTCCTTGCAACACGTAATTTCGGAGTCATCAATATTCGAATGCCGAAATTTGTACTCTTCCATGTTGGACGGATCGGCACCCTTCACCTTTGCACAAAGAATAAAGGGAACGGCGCGCTACGTTCAACAAAGTTCACTGGATTATGCTTTGTCATGTGTACAGCTCCGCTCTTTATTAGTGTGTATCAAGCAAGGTGGTACTGTGGTGAGCTCATCGTTTTTCAACATTTCTTGAAGGGTCAATCCATTGTCGGGAATAAGTCAGATATTTATTTATTTATTTATTTATTTCAAATATTGGAGACCATACATGGTCCCATCAAGAGGGGCACATTCAAAGATTTTTACAAGAGAAGAATTGGCAAGAATGTGCAGACAATATTGGTAAATATAAAGAGATAAAAACAACAATAAAATGGGAACAAATAAAGGCAGGCTTCATAAAATACACAAAAAAACTATTCATAAGAAACTTACTAAATACGGAGTTGACACTCCAATTCTGGTGAAAAATTACCAGACAGAAAGATATGAGAGGGTAAGGCATTCCATTAGGACAGAGTTCTGGTAAAGAAGCTATTTTTAAATGTGTTTGCGCGGGCGAAAACTGGGGCCAAAGAGTGTTCCTGCGTGTGTATTGGTCCTCCTCGCACATTCACTTTGGACCCATGTAGGGAACTTCATTTTTATTTTTCCTTGTAGGCATTGGTTAAGCAAGGTGATGCGACTAAACTTCCTTCGGGATTCTAAAGTGTGTATGTTGTGAACCTTCATTAGCATAGATGGTAAATCATGCCTTCTATATTTGCCAAAAATAAATCGCACAGCTTTCCTTTACACACGCTAAAGTTGTACTATATCTCTTTTTTGTTATGCGGGTCCCATACAACCACCGCATAGTCAAGTTGAGCCCTTACGCAGTTGTTATATGCAAGATGTTTAGTACTGGGAGAAGCAGTCCTAAGGTTTCGCTTAATGATCCATAGTTTGCGAACTTAAATACGTGGCTGCAAACTGGGCTTGGCGGACGTCAGCTCGGAATAACTGCAGTTGGCCTGCTAGACGTTGCAGCACATCTTCTGCCTTTCATACCAGCATGAATCACAATTTCATGGAATTTCATGTTGTTGAAGGAAAACGGCAGAATTTTGCTCTGCCTCGCGATCCAGTGGCATGGTATTGTTGCCTTCCCTTTGATGGCAACAGTATAGAGACAGTGCTGCCTCCAGCGCTGCAAACTCCTGGAAGCCCCGAGATGGCCGACTGAAATTGATTGCTGAGCCACGACGGCAGTTCGCTTCTAGTGCGTCCACGTCGATGCTTCTTCAAAAAAGTAGACTCAGCCACAAAGAACAAGGAGGGTGGAGACCAACATTAGTAGCCCCAATTATTTAGTTTGCTGATCTTGTGACCTCTAGACTTTAAATCTAGCATGGTACACGTGGCTGCAAATTATCGTGTTCTAGGACGCTTTCTTGAACTTGTTTGCTTTGTCAGATATTCCGATAGTACCGGTTTCTTGGGTGCAATTAAAAGAGCCGAGCCATTGAACTTGGTGTAGCATGATTTGGATATCATGTGCTTGGGAAAGTGTTTCGCAAAGACACTGTCTCTCGGTTGTAATACCCCATATTATACGGAGACTGCTTTGAAACGGAGACTGCGGAGGTGCCTTGAAAACTGTCAGTCGATGCGGGCAAGACTGATAGCCCGATATGCAGTTGCTTACGAAGCACATACTTCCTCTAATTGCGTCGGGCCAGCTTCTGGACCCGGCTGGACTATGAGGTGTGCTGCAGCAACAACCAACCTATCACAACCACCCGGCACATATGCCGCGACGACCGTTGATGTGGTCGGCACACGTCAACACCTTAGCTTGCGCCACCACGTCACCAAACTGACACAAAAGGCTTATTCTAGCAAACCGTGTTCATTCCCAGGAAAAGGTAGAAGCAGAGAACATAAAATTCACATAAAACATTGAAAAAAAAGAGCGTGAAATGCCCCCGAAAGCCGGGCATACCACCCAAGAGTAAAATGGTACCGTCGTACCATTTTAAATGACTGCCGAAATCTCACACACCTAATCCGACGAATCCTTAACAAAAAAAACGCGCTTAGAGAAGCACAACCAACGCAGCTGATCACTGCACATGTGTTTAGCAGACCCCTGCACACCGCCGCGTATCTGACGCTAGCACAAACACACACTAGAAAACTCCAGTCATCACTCAACACCTTTCACAAGGCTGCTCTGTGTCTACCCATATACTCTCGAAATCAGCGACTTCAGCACACTGGCATCATTATCAGTCTCGCTTCATCATCATCATCATCATCATAATCAGCCTTACTACACCCACTGCAGGGCAAAGGCCTCTCCCATGTCTCTCCAATTAACCCTATCATTTGCCAGCTGCATCCACCCTTTGCCTGCAAACTTCTTAATCTCATCCGCCCACCTAACCTTCTGCCGCCCCCTGCTACGCTTCCTTTCTCTTGGAACCCACTCCGTTACCCTTAAGGACCAGCGGTTATCTTGCCTTCGCATTACATGCCCTGCCCAAGCCCATTTCTTTCTCTTGATTTCGACTAGGATATCATTAACCCGTGTTTGTTCCCTCACCCACTCTGCCCGCTTCCGATCTCTTAACGTTACACCTATCATTTTTCTTTCCATGGCTCGCTGCGTTGTCCTTAACTTAAGCTGAACTCTTTTCGTTAGCCTCCACGTTTCTGCCCCGTAGGTGAGTACCGGTAAGATTATGCTGTTGTACACTTTCCTCTTGAGGGAAATTGGTAAACTGCCACTCATGATCTGCGAGAATTTGCCATATGCGCTCCAGCCCATTCTTATCCTTCTAGTTATCTCCCTCTCATGATCTGGATCAGCTGTCACTACCTGCCCTAAGTAGACGTATTCCGGCACAATTTCTAGGCTCTCGCTGCCAATTGTGAACTGTTGTTCCCTTGCTAGGCTGTTGAACATTACCTTGGTTTTCTGCATGTTAATTTTTAGACCCATCGATCTGCTCTGCCTGTCTAACTCGTTGATCATGATTTGCAGTTCACCTCCTGAGTGACTCAGCAAGGCAATGTCATCAGCAAATCGCAGATTATTTAGGTATTCTCCATTTATTCTTATTCCCAACTGTTCCCAATTCAGGCTTCGAAATACCTCCTGCAAACATGCGGTGAACAGCCTTGGCGAGATCGTGTCTCCTTGCCTGACGCCCTTCCTTATTGGAATTTTATTGCTTACTTTATGGAGGACTATAGTAGCTGTGCAGTTGCTATATATATCTTCCAGTATTTTGACATAAGGCTCTTCTACCCCCTGATTACGCAATGCCTGTATGACTGCTGAGGTTTCCACTGAGTCGAATGCTTTCTCGTAATCAATGAAAGCTATATATAGAGGTTGGTTATATTCTGCGCATTTCTCTATCACCTGATTGATAGTGTGAATATGATCTATTGTGGAATATCCTTTACGAAAGCCTGCCTGATCATTTGGTTGATTAAAGTCTAACGTTGCCCTGACTCTATTAGCGATTACCTTAGTAAATACTTTGTAGGCAACGGATAGTAAGCTGATTGGCCTGTAATTTTTCAAGTCCTTGGCGTCTCCCTTCTTATGAATTAAGATAATGTTTGCATTCTTCCAAGCTTCTGGTACAGTTGAGGTCATAAGGCATTGCGTATACAGTGTGGCTAGTTTTTCTAGCACGATGTCCCCTCCATCCTTCAACAGATCTGCTGTTACACAACAACATAAAGACAGGCCAGTAGCGCGCTTGTCTTGTACAGAGCAGGAAAATAACATCCTGAACCAAGCAGGCGTCACCCTCATCCACCTGACATCAGTTAGCCACTGCCCTCAGCTAGCGCGCAACTTCGCATTTCAACAACATCGCAAAAAACATGACGCCACATCTCCATGACGGTCCACGACCGGCACATGCAAACCATCACCGCAGGGACAGGACGTGTATAAAGATATACACGGGCGCCACACGGTGTAATGGGGGGTCATACGCGTATGCAATATATTCACTAGGACATGCGAAACCAATCACCAGCACAGCTTTGTCATTTTTCAGCCCTCCCAACTTAACCACTCTAGAAAGTCACGCGATAATGTATGCCATAGAAGAAGCATTTTTACTAACCAAACACCAGACCACTAACATGATCATCAATAATGACTACAGCAAAGCCATCCGCAATATACAACTCAGAAAACTGGAAACACAAGGCCATCTAGGACAACCCCATAGCATGAATCCATACATTATAATCACTCTGCGTTGGATACCTGGTATGCTGGGACCGCGGGAGAAAGAGTTGGCTCATCAACGGGCCCGTGAAATCAACAACCGGGCGCCTTCAATCCCCTGGCCAAATCCAGTGTCAGTGGAAGACGCCGAAACATACAAAGAGCAAATACCTGAACACTACCGGAACACCAGGAAAATCGCACATTTCTACCTAAACATCGCCCGTTACTGAATGCAGAACAAGTACATGTCCTTCGCAAAGTTCGAACTAAAACTCTCCTCACTCCACTCAACATCATTGTCATAATTATCAGCCTGACTACATCCACGGCAGGGCAAAGGCTTCTCCCATGCCTATCCAATTAACCCTGTCCTTTGCCAGCTGCGCGCACCCTATGCCTGCAAACTTCCTAATCTCATCCGCCAACCTAACCTTCTGCCGCCCCTTGCTACGGTGGTCTTCTCATGCAATCCACCCTGTTACCCTTAAGGACCAGCGGTTATCTTGCCTTCGCAGTAGATTCCCTTTCCAAACCTATTACTTCCTCTTGATTTCCACTACGATGTCATTAACACGCGTTTGTTCCCTCACCCACTCTGCTCGCTTCCGGTCTCCTGACGTTACACCTATCATTTTCCTTTCCATTGCTCTCTGTGCGGTCCTTTACTTAAGCTGAACCCTTTTCGTTAGCCTCCACGTTTCTCCCCCTGGGTGAGTACTGGTAAGATACAGCTCTTGTACATTTTGTCTTGGGGGATATCGGTAACCGGCTATTCATGATCTGAGAGATCCTGCCATATGCGCCTCGCGTGCATGAGGACCGGAGTTCGACTCCCGGTGCCGCGCAATTCCCCACAGGTTTGAAAAAAAAAAACTCCGCGTGTCGATGGTATTGCATAAGCAGGCCAGGGGTACTGCCCGACTAGGTGATCAGAACCGACAAAGCACTCCCTCACTACAACACAATTTGGCGACCCTGGTGCAGTATCTGCCACAACCTTCCATGAAGAAACTAATTAAACCTCGGCCCTCAGTCCCCAATGGCTGCAATGCAACTTACAAAGCCGGCGGTCAGACCTGTGACGCAGCGGAGGGTGCTAAGAATTTCTGGCTCCGGGCAGGCCGCCATTGGAGTCTGTACCTGGCATCGTTTAACGCTAGAACCTTATCTAGTCAGGCTAGCCTAGCAGTGCTGTTCGAGGAACTCATCATCATTATCATCATCAGCCTTATTACACCTACTGCAGGGCAAAGGCCTCTCACATGTCTCTCCATTAACCCTGTCTTTTGCCAGCGTGATCCACCCTTTGCCTGCAAACTTCTTAATTTCATCCGCCCACCTAACCTTCTGGCGTCCCCTGCTACGCTTACTTTCTCTTGGAACCCACTCTGTTACCCTTAAGGACCAGCGGTGAACTTGCCTTCGCATTACATGTCCTGCCCAAGCCCATTTCTTCCTCTTGATTTCGACTAGGATGTCATTAACACGCGTTTGTTCCCTCATCCACTCTGCCCGCTTCCGATCTTTTAACGTTACACCTATCATTTTTCATTTAATGGCTCGCTGCTTTGTCCTTAACTTAAGCTGAACTCTTTTCGTTAGCCTCCACGTTTCTTCCCTGTAGGTGAGTACCGGTAAGATACAGCTGTTGTAGACTTTTCTCTTGAGAGAAATGGGTAAACTGCCATTCATGATCTTAGAGAACATGCCATATGCGCACCACCCCATTCTTATCCTTCTATTTATTTCCCTCTCATGACCCAGATCAGCTGTTACTACCTGCCCTAAGTAGACGTATTCCTTTACCACTTCCCGGCTCTCACTGCTAATTGTGAACTGCTGTTCTCTTGCTAGACTGTTGAACATTACCTTGGTTTTATGCATGTTAATTTTTTGACGCCGCGTTGTGCTTTGCCTGTCTAACTCACCGATCATGATTTGTAGTTCATCTCCTGAGTGACTCAGTAAGGCAATGTCATCACCGAATCGCAGATTATTTAGGTATCCTCCATTTAATCTTATTCCTAACTGTTCCCAATTCATGGCTCGGAAAACCTCCTGTACACAGGCGGTGAATAGCATTGGCGAGATCGTCTCCCCTTGCCTGACGCCCTTCCTTATCGGAATTTTATTGCTGACTTTATGGAGAACTATAGTAGCTGTGCAGCTGCTATATATACCTTCCAGTATTTTGACATAAGGCTCTTCTACCCCCTGGTTATGCAATGCCTCTATAACTGCTGAGGTTTCTACTGAGTCGAACGCTTTCTCGTAATCAATAAAGGCTATATATAGAGGTTGGTTATATTCTCCGCATTTCTCTATCACCTGATTGATAGTGTGAATATGATCTATTGTGGATATCCTTTACGAAAGCACGCCTGACCATTTGGTTGATTAAAGTCTAAGATTGCCCGGACTCTATTAGCGATTACCTTAATAAATACTTTGTAGGCAACGGATAGTAAGCTGATCGGTCTGTAATTTTTCATGTCCTTGGCTTCTCCCTTCTTAATAATTAAGGTGATGTTTGCATTCTTCCAGGCTTCTGGTATAGTCGAGGTCATAAGGCATTTCGTATTCAGGGGGGTTAGTTTTTCTAGCATGATGTCACCTCCATCCTTCAACACATCTGCTGTTACCTGATCCTTCCCAGCTGCTTTTCCCCTTTTCCATTGCTCCTAAGGCATTCTTTATTTTTAGTTACTGGCGGGATCACACATGTGCTGTGCACTACTGTCTTTCTCATTAACGCTCTGATTACACTGGCTACTGTACTGGTTTGTGTAGAACTCTTCGGCTACGTTAACTATCTTATCCATATTGCTAATGACATTGCCCTGCTTGTCTCTTAGCGCAAACATGTGGTTTTTACCTATGCCGAGTTTCCTATTCACTGCTTTTAGGCTAACTCCGTTCTTTAGAGCATGCTCCATTCTCTCCTATATTAAGCTTCCCTATGTAGGCTACCTTGCACCTATTTATTAACTTCGATAACTCTGTCAGTTCTATTCTGTCGGTAGGATTAGACGCCCTCATACTTTGGCGCTTCCTAATCAGATCTTTCGTCACCTGAGATAGCTTTGCGGTATCCTGTCGAACTGTTCTACCGCCTACTTCTACTGCGTGCTCCGTAATGATGGCTGTGAGATTATCGTTCATTGTATGACCATCAAGATGGTCTTCTTCAGTTAAAGCCGAATATCTGTTTTGGAGCGCTATCCAAAACTCATGTACTCTCCCCCTTACGGCTAACTCGTTCATGGACTTCCTCTTCACTAGCTTCTTCCGTTCCCTCTTCAAGTCTAAGCTAATTCGAGACCTTACCATTCTGTGGTCGCTACAACGCACCATTTCGAGGTCGGCCACATCCTGAATGATGCCAGGTTTAGCGCATAGTATGAAGTCGATATCCTTTTTAGTCTCACCATTGGGGCTCTTCCAGGTCCAGTTCCTATTTTCTCGTTTGCGGAAGAAGGTATTCGTGATCCGTAAATTTTTTCTATCTGCAAATTCGACCAATAACTCTCCCCTGCTATTTCTAGAACCTGTCCCGTAGTCAACTACCACGTGGCCGTCAGCCTGCTTCTTGCCCACCTTCGGATTGAAGTCGCCCATCAGTACAGTGTACTGTGATTTTACTTTATTCATTGCCGATTCTACGTCCTCATAGAAACTTTTAACGGTCTGGTCATCATGGCTGGATGTGGGCGCGTAGACCTGCACCCACCACTTTGAGCTTGTACCTCCTATTCAGCCTTATTACTGTAGCTGATATCCTCTCATTAATAATATTGAACTCCTCTACGTTGGCAACTATATCCTGATTAATAAGGAATCCCACACGTAGTTATCGTCTATCTGCTAATCCGCGATAGCACAGTATGTGTCCATCCTTTACTACTGTATACGCCTCACCTGTCCCCCTAACTTCGCTGAGCCCTATCACATCCCATTTTAATCCCGCTTGTTCCTCGAACAACACTGCTAGGCTGGCCTCACTAGATAAATTTCTAATGTTAAATGTTGCCAGGTTCAGATTCCAATGGCATCGAGCAGCGATGGCGTAGAAATAGAGCGTCCTCCTCGCGTGCAAGAGGACCGGGGTTCAAATCCTGGCACCGCGTGTCGATGGAATTGCATGACCAGCCCTGGGGTGCGGCCTGATCTCGGTGACGAGAACCGACAACGCGCTCCCTCACCAGTACAGGACTTGGCCACCCTGGTGTAGTACTTGGCAACAACATTCTATGAACAAACCAATTAGGTGAAAATACTGGTAGATATATATAGGAACTGTACAGCTACTATAATCCATAAATCAGCAATAAAATTCCAATAAGGAAGTGCGTCTGGCAAGGAGACACGATCTTGCCCATTCTATTAACCGCATGTTTACAGGAGGTATTCCGAGGCCTGAATTGGGAACAGTTGGGGATAAGAGTTAACGGAGAATACGTAAATAATATGCGATTCGCTGATGGCATTGCCTTGCTGAGTCACTTCTCTTCAAGAAAAGAACTGCAAATCATGATCAATGAGTAACAGACAAAGCATTACAGTGGGTCTAAAAATTAACATGCAAAAAACAATGTAATGTTCAACAGTCTTGGAAGGGAACAGCAGTTCACACTTGGCAACGAGGTGGTGGAAATGTAAAGGTATACTTAGGGCAGATAGTGAAATCTGATCCTCCCTCCACCAATGCTGTACAACTTGGGATTGCGTGTCACAGCTCACTCTAACAACTCTCCTGAGATGAAGGCAGACACAGAACACGTTCTCTGCCCATGTAATGCTACCTTTACCTCTCATTATTTACTTTACCATTCTTCCTGGAGGCTTCGCTCGGCAGATTATCAGCGGTACTTGGGCGGAGCATGCTCTCTTCTTCTCTGGGCGTTAGTGGTTGCCTCGAATAAAGTTTTTTTCCTCCTCCTTCCAGCGCTGCTGAGGTAGGAGCATGTACTGGAGCCCGAACAGTATCTGCGCGCGCTGTCTGCCGTTGTGGGCGGTCAGTGCCACACTTACATTCCTGCACCAAGGGAGCTCCTTTCACTAGGGCTGTGAGCAGAAGCGTTAGAAAAACTTTATTCAAAATAAACAGATTCACCAGTGTGAGTTCCTGCAATGATCTGAGTACTGCTGCGCACTGGGAATAAGCAGGGTCGGGGCAATACTGACATTTTAAAGAGCTAAAAGAACACAAAACTCACATGATGGCAGCCACGATGTAACGCTAGATTAAGCGGCAGCTGTGTACTAATTCTCTCCCTCCTCCTTCAACGGTTACCATTCTCCCAGTTCATCCCCCAGCCGCCTCCCTGTGGTTGCCCTGTGCTCCGCTCTCCTCCTCATTTCACGGCTAACCATCCTCCAGATGGCTCCTCCAGTAAGCACCCTCCGGTTATGGCGGATTCACACGACGGACCGTTCGCCGGGGGCCCGCGCATCACGTGTTCGTGCGTCACCAAATCGAGAGACGTGCTGTCGGCCCGCGGACTGGACAACCAAGGAAGTTCAAGTGCCTCTCCCTTCGCGGGAATTAGCGGCGGCCCGCGAAGGTGCGCGCGCCAGCTCTGGCAACCACCGCTCTTGCCAGTATTTCGGCTGGCGCGTTTTGCTGAGTGGCGTCGAGCAGGCGCGCTGTATTGAAAAGCTGCACTGCGTTCGCTACCATGACAAATTAATCAACTCGGCTAGCAAGACAACCTACGCCATTGAGGAATTGGACAAAGGGCCGCCCCTGCACCATTTAATCGCAGTCATGGGTCGGGAAGAAAAACCAGGTTGACCAGCGTTGCCAAACGCTTTAAAATAATCTGGCAACAGTGGCACACCCAGCGCGTCGTCTGCCCTTTTGATCCGTCACATCCGCTTGACGTCATCGGATAGCAGGCCAGTTTTTAGTGGCGCATGAACACGTGATGCGCGGGCCGCGGGCGAACGGACCGTCATGTGAATCGGCCATGACGCACTCCACTCTCGCCAGACTGACCTCGCGCGGTAACCACAATACGGGTGGTTCCCGTGGCAGCCCCTCTACGACTAGGCATCCTTACGCGGTCGCCATACCTTTCTCCTACAGGGGTTGCCAAACGAAGTGCAGTTCCCTGGGCAACCACCCTGCGGTTACGCATTCCTCCTCTTTAGCCACGACCTACTCCTTTCTTATTTATCACCTGGAAAAAAAAGAAGAACACCGCTTAGACGAGGCACAACACTTCGCACTGCGCTGTCGTCTCCATTTTTTGCGCCGCTAAATTTAAATCCGCCGCAACTCACCCTATTTTCCGTTCTCCATGCCCTTCTTCGTGCTTCCACGGTAACCACCCTACCAGTGGTTCCCATGGCTATCACCCGCCGGTTACGGCGACGACTACGACTAGATTGCACGAAGAATCTGCTCCCTCACAAACGCATGACCAACGTATAGAGAGGCTGGCTGCTCCCAAATTCAAAATGCTAACGGCGTTGCGATTAAGAATCTCAGGCCGGGAAGGGGTAGGGTTGCTGCGCCCTCGCACGCCGAGCTGTGGTGTAACACGTGGAGAGAAATTTCCGTTGCTCGCCGGGTTGATATGAACGCCCGTGCAGAGAGCACTTCGCTCACCGCCTGTCTGGCCGTGCTCGTCGATAAACAGGGAATCCTGGAGACTGAAAATGATTATTACGTACTTCGTTTGGTATCCAGAGGCAGCTTATTAGCTATCTCGAGTCAATATCTCGATATATTACCTATGCCAAAGTTCAAGGTGTCGTACCAGGGGGCGGCAGCTTATTAGCTATGTCGAGTCAATATCACGATATATTATCTATGCCAAAGTATAAGGTGTCGTAGCAGGGGGCCGCAGAAAGTTAGGTTGGCGGATGACATTAAGAAGTCTGCGGGGTTACGGCGGCCGCAGCTGGCACAGGACACGGTTAAGTGGAGAGACAAGGAAGAGGCCATTGCCCTGCAGTGGACGTAGTCAGGCTGATGATGATGATGATGATGATAACAAGCTATCACAACTGATGCCTCGAAAGTTGGAAATTATATTTTTTACTTTCTCGACTTAGGCTTTGTCGCTTGAAAAAGAAAAAAAAAAACACTCTGGCTTTTTCCACTCTTAAATCGAAGATATTTTAAGAGAACTTATTGTTGGGCGAGGTATGTGGCTGTTGAATGTAAAAATTTAACGGCGTCAAAAAGCACTCGCACAAAAGAAAAGGCAGCGGGTTAAAGCACTCTGTCCTGTTGAATTATCACTTCTATGTTTTTTACGCCTTTAAATATTTACAATGATATGCATGTTTATTTTCTAGGAGTGGTTCCTTGGACACCTTCTTGAGATAAGGGTCATTCATAGATAGTGTTGACTGCGCTGCCTGGATTTAGTGCCGAACGAGAACGTGATCTAAAACCATAATGATGGGTCAGACAAAAATGAATAATACACAACGAATGCTCTGCCTGGCATTTCGTTTTATTTCAAAAAGGATAAAAATTATGTAGGCCAAGCAAGAAAAAGCTAGGTTGCCGACTTATTTAACTTAGGAACTCTAAGAAACCTTGAGATCGTGTGAGAGTGACTGTGGGCTTCCTTCTAAGCATTTTGTGTGCTGTTCACTAATAAAAAGACACTCTTCTGCTTTCTACTTCTCTGCATGGACCACCACGCCGCTTTTCCATCATGTCATACCCACCCGCCGGGGCTCTATTCGGTCCGGAGTGCATGTCACAATGCTGGCATACAGAGGAGCCGAATGCGACTTAGTGCCTACGACAAATTACTGTATCACACGCACGCATGTATAGTTGCGTCAGATCCAGAGGAAGAAAACATTATTAAAGCGATGTCGCATAACGTTAAACATAAAAAATAAACTGCCGCTGTTTCCGCACTTGCGAAAATTTGGGGTTCCGCTCGCACCTCCCCGTCCCTGTCAGCCACGCCCACTTCGCAACACGTGCCTCGGCGCCTTAATTACAAGCGCGGCTCCTCGCAAAACGATCTCTTGCGCCAGGAGGGGCTGACAACCGTTGCTGTCTCCCTAGGTGGCGCCACGTGGCAATTATGGAATCGTGCCCAAAGCGCGTCGGTTCAAGCCTTTTGGGCTGCTGCTAGGCCTACCGCGGGATAATGTCACGGTTTTCTGAAGTGCTTACTTTAGCAAGTTTGTTAGGAGAACAGCTGTCATCTGCAGCACGTTTTCAAGCGCTCCAAAAGTGTTCCACACCTTAACCGGAAGGCATTTAGTGTTGAAAACAATGGAGTTGTACGCTTTGTCGGTTGAGTCATCTTGTCGCTCTCGCCAAAACGTGGCGCCGGTGAGAACCCCTGCCAAAGTGGGAACGCTTGTCGCCATAGCGATGGCTGACGCTTGTTCGGCCTTCCCCGCGTGCTCCTTTTCGGGGAAACACGAGCTTTCATCGAACTAAGTGCGACGGCTAAAGTTAAGCGGGCTAATGTAGGAAAACAGTTCATCAAGGTTACGGCCACGAACTTCGGGCCATGACAGTGATGACGTGGATTTTCTTTTAGAATGAGTTTTCATGTCTTTAATGCAGTCAGTTCCCCAAGGAAAGATTTAACGTTCACTTTCCCAAATGCCCATATCAGCGGCAGCCGAGCAAACGATGCTTCGCTTTTGATATCGGCTGTAAGCAATTCAGTCTAATTTTTCCTTACAATACCTCATATCTCGCACCGTGGCAATTCGTCATGGTGTTGGGGTGAGGTTGTGCTAATGGGCCCACAAGATCCGTGCTGGTACACATAGGTGTTACGCGGAGTGCAGGTCGACCGCGTTTGGCTTGATAATGTAGGGTAAACGGGTGACGTTAGTTTCAGCCATATGTCTCAAAATTACTGCATATTTCAAATTGAAAGTTTGTGTTTTTATCAGTACTGCTTGTATAGAACTTGCTTACTGTTGTGCGCTTTAGTCGGGGAAAATGTGTAGGGCCACGTGTTTAGTAAACACAGCCTGTAGTTCTGTATTAGCTCGCGGCTTCAAACCACACTGGAGGAAGTGAATACCGAATTTTACTTTTCAACTCAAGAAATATTGTATCCTTCCGCCGGGTAATAATGGAGCTATCGGCTTCGTTTAAGAAGCACATCGTCAGGGTGTTTTGTCTCCGACTGTGTATGAAAGTTCAAATTTAATGGAAATTTCTTAAATGAAATGTTCCTTTTATCGGCAGCAAATATAGTATGCTAATTAAACTTTGCAGGTGAAATCTAGACATTACCGGCATTAAATGGAACCTTACAATTTACGCTGACTTGCCATGAGCCGTGAGAGAGAACTGACTTTCAACTTACAAATGATTTTCAGGTTTTTAACATAACTAGAATATAAAATTTTCAGACTCAGACTATTAGCAACGATTGCATATCACGTTTCAAAATTTTCTTTTTGAGAAAATTTCATTTGTATGCTTCGTCATGCTGGATTTATCTGTTATTTTACCCTTTAAGGAATTTATTTCTTCATTACATAAGGGGCAGAACAAAATAAATACAATGCAAGCAGGCTAATACAATGTTAATGCAATTGAATGTGATATAATAGTAAATGATTCCGCATATACTGCAATGATTAGGCACCAGCGGAATACACACATTTTCATCCTTAGAATCAACCTCGAACACTTTCCTAACGTTTCTCCTCTTTCTATGTAGTTCGTTACTTTTTGAGGAGCTACGGAGCTCTCTCTTTTCAACTTGCTGATTGCAAGCCGGTTGAGATCATTTCGCATAATATACCTGTAATGATGTTGAATGCTCGGAAAGTAGCAATCAGTGCTTGCTTCCGATCATTGTAGTAAAACACAGCACCACAATTAGGCGGAAATTTTCACGTTGTTTCACCCACAATAAATCTATTAGGTCAGCAGCACCAAGTCAGCTGGTAAAGTGAAGAAATGCTGCCCCGTGTTGTGCCACGGAGGCACTTCTTCAAAATACCTGGCGAAGGCAAACAAGGAAACGCTTGCTAAATTTTTTTTCGACAGCAGTTGGAAGGCGGTCTTTCAGTGATTATGTAATGTAATACCGCTATTAAATGGATATGCTATGTAGTATACATACATACATACATACATACATACATACATACATACATACATACATACATACATACATACATACATACATACATACATACATACATACATACATACATACATACATACATACATACATACATACATACATACATACATACATACATACATACATACATACATACATACATACATACATACAAGTTTTATTCTCCACAAAGTGAAAGGAGGTGGAGGGAAAAGCCGTACATTTGCGGCTTGAAAAATCTCCCGCCCCCTTACAGTGTACATTGCAGCAGAGTGGGGCAGTAGACAGTCACATTTTTTTGTTGCAAAGAGAAAAGAAAAACAGCACTGTATCGCATCAGACAATAAAATAAGCCTAAATAAGAGTTTCAATAGAGCACTGGATTTGGACGCCTGGAAATTTTTTTTTTCCAAAATGAAACAATGTAATGTAATTGAACATAAGGATAAACCTTTGCATTCATTCACAAAAAAGAGTATCAGTAACAAAAAATTTGTACATATTTGTATATAAATGAATAAATGTACCTTATGATTTACCTCAACAGGCTACGGTAGTACGTACACCATGATGACATTGCCCTAGGAACAGTCCATGATTGAGCTCCGCGCTCGTATCTTCATATTCAAATTGCCTCAAGTGGAGCTCTCTCTTTCATGTGCGCCACATGTCCGTGGCCACAAAAACCCCTCCTGTACCCTCTGCCACCACCCAAAAGCCACTCTCGACCATATCCTTTTCTCCTGCCCGTCGGATCCTCCTCCGCGGGGCCAGGAGCACCTTACCACTTAGGCGGCTTTGGAGACCCTACTGCGCTCCGAGGACCCGGCCAAGGAAGGCATCGCCGCAAGTCGGGCTGCCACCATCATGAGCCTCCGGGACATTAACGTTTGAGTGCAGTGGGGCCGTGCGGGGGCCCAAGGGCCTGCGTGTCCTAAACTCCACTGTGTCCATTAAAGTTTTAACCACCACCTGCTGCACAGATGAGACACTGTAACATGCAGGAATAACTTTCGGTCTACTTCGTCGAATTTCAGCATCGGTTAAATAACAACGCGTCCACTACAACACAGCTATTATCCGTAATTCATGAATTTCTCTGGCCATTGGAAATCGTGGAGAAACAGTTGAAATTTTCATGAATTTATCCGAGAAATTTGACTGTGTGCCCCATAGATTCCTTATTAAGAGGCTAAACGAAATCGGGATGCCGGACAATCTTATGCAGTTGGTTGCAAGCGTACCTACAGAATCGCCGACAATTTGTAGAATGTGGTGGAATGAGGTCTGAGTTTTTGCTGGTTCTGTCCGGTGTACCGCAGGGATTAGTGCTGGGACCGCTCTTGTTCATCATTTATATCAATGATATTGCTGAAATTGTTGATGAAGGTATCATTTTGAAATTGTTTGCGGGTGATTGTGTCATTTTCTCCATCATCAAGAATGCTTACTGTCAGCAACTACTGAATGCCAAATTATGTAAACTCGCGGACTGGTGTGAACAAAGCTCGATGAAAATCATTTTTTCTAAAACCACGTAAATGACAATTACAACCAGGAAACATTCCCTACATGTATGTTCACAAAATTCGAGATCAATTCCTAACTACAGTCAAATCCATTAAATACCTAGTCCTAACAACTGCTACCAATCTTAAATGGGATTTGCATCTTAATGATGTATGCTCGAAATCATCCAGGAAATTACGCTACCTACACAAGAAATTAAAAGCGTACTCGTCCAGCGTAAAACTTGTAGCATATATGATTCGACCAGTCCTAGAGCACGCCTCTGTTGTGTGGGATCCGTACCATGTAAAAAACATCGGGCAGGCGGAGCGCATCCAACGGCATGCAACCAGGTTCGTCTCATCCGATTTCCGGAAACGTTCATCCGTTACTAATATGCTGAGGCAGCATAAGTTGGAGGCGTTCCAGTTGCGCAGAGAGATTGCCAGGCTAAAATTTTGGCACTTACTATATCATAAAAAAACAGGATTGCCACGTGATTCGTATTTACTTTGTGCACCACAGAGATCATCAAGGCTCAACCACACAAAAGTGATAAGGCCATACAATGCCAGGACTAAGCAGTACCCTTTTTCCCATGCACAATCGAACAGTGGAATCGCCTGCCTGCTTCGGTATTTGAATGTACTAACATTATTGCTTTTGAGGGTTACTTGCAAACATACCTTCGTTAGCCTCTCCTGCCTGGGCAGCACTGCTGCCTGCAGTATTTGGAAATAAATAAATAAATAAATAAATAAATAAATAAATAAATAAATAAATAAATAAATAAATAAATAAATAAATAAATAAATAAATAAATAAATAAATAAATAAATAAATAAATAAATAAATACATGAGACGACATGCAGCCTAAACGATCCAAACTAAAAGCGACAACTATTGTTCAATCGCTCTTTTCTTTTTGACCATGAATGCAAGATAAGATTCATTTTCTTCCCATAAACACTTTTTCTTTGGAAACATTAACACAGCGCAGCGGAACGAGGACAAGATAGAAGAAACACGTAACACAGCCCGGGCGCTGGTCCTGAGTTACTGTGTTACCGGTCCTGTGCTAATCTGTTTCGTAGAAAATATGAACCAACTAGCCCACACCACAATCCTCATAAAAACATTTTTTTATTTTCTTTTATTCCGCGCACATCGAAAGAGTAGAACCACTTTCCCGCAGCGTTGGCTGCCATACACAACTATGTCACGTTTCTCGTCACTCTCTGATGAGGTTGCGGTATGACACCACTAGTTAATTATTTTGCTTTATCATTTATTCGCGTTTTTTTTTCTTTTCCTTGCTGTTATCGTTCAGACTTATGCGTCACTTTTTATGCTGTTGTCGTTTCTGTGCTTCCTTCAAGTGCTTTATTTTTTCGCTTTCTTGGAATGTTGTATTAGGTTACATTTTACCTGCTTAGTTTTGCCGCTTTTGAACTTTTATGTTGTTGTTGATGTTCCTCCACTCCCCTTTGTAATGCCTCGGTACTAGAGAGTATTTAAAGCAGATTAATAAATCCTGTACATGTACAAGCCTGTACAAGCGCCGACGTGGAGATATTAGAGGCTACAACTAAGAAAAATGCCAGGAATTAAGCATATTTTACACACACCGGTATTTTTCTCATCTAAATATATGAACAAGAAAATGACGGTAAATGAGGTGTAAGCGAACATTCGCTCCTGCCATTTTTAAACACCATATGGCGTGGTATTTAGCGCCACTTTTAAATATCTGAGAGCATTGATCCGCACTCTCGGCTGAAATGAATTGAATTGCGTTTATATCCCTAAATATACAATTTATGGGGGATTTAAGGGAATACATTCTCAGAGCAACTTGACGGGCCTGAAACGTTGTCTGAGGGCAGTAGCGGCAGGCAGAGCACTAATGCATAAAGAAAATGTAGAGCTGGCTTAAATCCAGCCATGAAACAACACTTCAATCGAATGAAAAAGCTAAAGAACTTGAAAATACAGTTTTCACACGGGCAATAAAATAAGCAATACAAAATTTACAGAATAAACACTGAGGAATAAAGGATGAATGGTTGCACAATAAATATAATTATAATTGGTTTTTGGGGGAAAGGAAATGGCGCAGTATCTGTCTCATATATCGTTGGACATCTGAACCGCGCCGATTGCACAATATACAGAGGCGAATATACAACTGAAAAATCATTTATGGTCAGCAATCTGCCTCGAAAACCGTCACAGTGATAAAAAAACAAACTTGAAGCAATAATATGAGCCATATTCAAATTTCACTGAAATATTGGTGCAATTGCGAAACGGGACAAGCCGAAACATCTATGTTATTTCGCGCGAGGTTGTTTAGCGGGCGTGGTAAGCGGGGATATAACATTTGAAATACGTAGTTAGTGCAGGAATGTGAGACGCGCCAGTGTAGTAGTACTAAAGAGAATGAGCACAAACTGTGCGAACAAGACGGGACGTTAGGCACACAAAAGGACAGACAAAGCGCAGGCTTCCAACTGATCTTATTTGAGAAAACACATGGTTTATAAGGCCCGCGAACATAACAAGAAAAAGACTATCGCCATAGGGCTCGACGATAGAAAACATCAGCAGAATTTTACAGGACAATCAGAGCCGGTGTGAAACACGAACATGCCCTTCTGAAAACTCTATCTCTTGTCTCGATAGCGACAACGAGGGCGAGCTAACGCAGTCGTCACCCTTTTTGGCAATCAGGAACGCCTCGATAATCTCTCTTTCAGTTTTGCAGCGTGCGTTAGAGAGGAAAGCGGTCTTGTCCAGGTAAGGAACGCAGTCGCGGCTGTCACAGCTTTTGCAATGCAATGGTAGATTGCTGCCTGTGCCGGTGTGTATCTTTATTCAGTGAGTGTGGGGGGTTTTCAGTGGCTTCCGCCACCGACCACGTGGTTCGTCACATGGTCGGTCACTTCGTGCGGAGCAGCTGGCGGCGGCGCGGCGCAGTGGCTGGTCACGTGGTTCGTCACGCAGTTGATCACGTGACCAGTCCCGTGGTTGATCACGTGTTGCTGTGCGTCCACTGTGTGAGTGCGAGCATGGCGAAACTGTGATTTCGTGGCCAATGCAGCTTTCGCTACAAAAAGTGCATGAAATCTTAATATAATACTATATCCGAGCTTAGGCATTACTAATGAAGCACGTAAAAGTGATTTCGCTACTCAAGATGAAACTTTCTTACCAGTGTCAGAGCATCAGCTGCACAGCAGTCACGTAGAAATGACCGCTGGAGGGCGAAAAAATTATTTCTGTTATTATTTCTGTACGGGCACGCGGAAAACAAAAATACATGACTACATTTTTTTTTACAGATGCCATGTGCTGGTACCTTCCTGCCGGTGAAGGTACCAGCACACAAGAAGTCTGTGTGGGATCCATCCATGACCCATTTGTGTGGAATATTTCTTCATTCTCCGGTAGTGCCCGCATGGAAATCGTCAAACTGGTGAACACGTGCTTAGTGTGTTCTGGCCGGCATTAAGGGTTAACGTGTTTTTCTAAGGTAAGATTGCATACGGCTAGTGATATCTGTTCGCATTTATTTATAATTTATTCAGCCAGGAAGGACAGTGTAAATAGAACCGAATGTCAAAATTATGTAAAATATAGGTTTCAGATATATAGGTTTCAGATGACAGCAGAGGTAGGTGTGGGTGACACGCAGTGTTGTTCTGTGGCTTTGTATCTCGTTTCCTGACCAAAATGTCACGGCAGCTCATTTTGAATGGCGCAAAATGCAAAAGAATGCATATACTAAAAAACTGAAAGTAGTCATAAATAATTGAACTTCTGCCCATCCCGGCCACATATTTTGTAGTGGTTTCTTCTACTTAGTATAAAAAGACTCTAATATTAAATTATTTGTTGCCATCAGTATTAAAAATCTGCAGTCAAGTACCTGTAGGTATTATGGAAACAGTTCATTTTGGTATTAATGGTTGGTTTTGCACTGAGCATATTTTACAATGATACGTGAAACTAGACTGCATTGAAGTTGCAGCTTCAATAATTTCACATATTTGGAGACCCAGTGTCTCGCTTGTTTGAAGATTTCAGTGTACAACATTGATTAACTTGCAGGTGATGGTGTGCGTGAAATGCAGATGTGGCGGACCACTCTCACCATGGGGTCTCATGCGCTCGAAAGCCCTGAAGCCAGATCCATCCTCGCTCACGTCTCGGCTGGACTGGTTACCTAGCTGGGTGTCCATACAAGGCTCCTGAATGATTACATCACGTGTCTGCAAAGATGTCGAGGGCTACACGGCATGGTCAATAGTTCTCTCCGAAGATCACAGCTTGCATTGTGTACAGAACGTATTCATCCACACTCAGCTGCAGGACCATGACACCACCAGCGAGTGGTGATAATAGCAGGAGCTACAACAAGGAAGAGGACACAGCACCATTTGGGTTCTACCTGACAGACAGGAAGTGTGTGATCAGCTGTGTGTGGGAATCGCATTCACTGCAACGGTTTTCACATGTAGCTATGCCACAAGCAATCAATGTGCATTTTCTCTCTTTCAAGTATACAGCATACTGCTAAGAAAGTGGTGAAATATTCATTTTGGTGCTCTTCTCTAAACAGCACCATATTGCTGGCTTTCAATTTATTTCATTTCATTTATTTTACCCTCAGAGCTTTCGCATTGCAGAGGGGGTGATGCAGTGAAAAACAATGCACAGATCAAACAGAGCGCTATATATGCGAACAATATCCGAAAATGCTAAAGACAGAGGAGCAGAAAATTGAGAACAGAAGTACAGAAGTTAATAAAAGGATTACAAAAATAAAACCTTAATTATAATCTCTATATGGGTAACTAATTGGTCTTATTCTAACAGTGCGAGTAATTTGCTTTTAGAACGCGCAGTGTCGCTAATACAAGTGGCTGTGGGTGAAAGATTGTTCCAGTCACTACATGATTTATGGAGAAAGGAATTAGAGCAGGTCACTTTGCTGCAGTGTGGAACAGCTACTTTTTGATTTTGGTCAATGCGATGTGAGATGAAAGACGATGCCTTTACACAGATGAGTTTCAGGTAAGGATTGTGGTAGTAAACTTTATGGAAAAGGCAAATGCATTAAAGTTCACGGCGAGTGGAGAGTAAGGGAAGTTTAGGAATAGATTTCATTTCTGTTGCACTGGCGGTGCGATCATAGTTTCCAACGATGAAACGGACACTTCGATTCCGCACGGCCTCTAGTTCTATTAATGTGATGGTGCCGGGGTCCAAATCGAGCATGCGTACTCTAGCTGCGGACGAATGAGTGTAGTGTATAGTAGCATTGTCAGTGAAGGCGGAGAGGAAGGAAAATTTCTGCGGACGTACCCTAGCATGCGATTAGTGGTATGCATGGCAACAGATATTAGTTTTAAGGCGGAAGCCTTTATAGGCTCATGACTCGCCAGCGGGATGTTCGCAGAAACGTGTCACCCTATAGCTGTCAATCAAACGTGGTTGAGGTCTGCACCGAGATTTCGAGATTTGAGAGTTACTGCGTCCTTTCCTCAAAAACATTTCCTTTCTTGAAAACGCATGCTTTCACATTCCTCCGCGTAAGCAGACAAGTGTAACCAGAGTTAAATAGTAATTTGCGAATTAACAATACAAGTGCTTAATACCTGCGCCTCAGCCTACTGCGC
Organism: Amblyomma americanum; assembly: GCF_052857255.1. Classification (NCBI taxonomy): domain Eukaryota; kingdom Metazoa; phylum Arthropoda; class Arachnida; order Ixodida; family Ixodidae; genus Amblyomma; species Amblyomma americanum. Next base: position 154,109,606 of record NC_135504.1, read on the forward strand.
ATGCGTGTGATGTCATTCAGTGGCGCCACCATTGTTCGAGAGGAGCGCTGCCCAGGCAATCTTGGCAGACGCTTCCTGAGCGCCAATCCGGAAGGATGCCGCCTAAACGCTTTCTTATGTCTCCAGCAATCATGCGTTCGCGCGCTAGTGAACGACGTCAGCGAAAGTGTCGTGAGGCGAAAAATTGTGCAGTCTTTAATCACCATTTAGAAGTACGGAAAGCTGAGCAAGTTGGTTACTGTTATCCATGGTAAAACAGCGCGGAAAAAACACAAGGACGGAAAAAACACGACGACACGAGCGCTGTGTCGTCGTGTTTGTTCCGTCCACGTGTTTTTTCCGCGCTGTTTTACCATGTTTAATCAACATCTTCACCACACATCAGCGAAACAAGCAGCAACACTGTGGTAAAAGCTTTCACCTCACCACATTTTAGGTCAACAAAGTGCCGCCCTGAATTTTTCTCGGGTGCTTTCCGTGCTTTCCGCCTACCGTCGGCCAACTTGCTGAGTGTGTGCTTCGAAACATGCCTTGAAGATTTTGAACAAATGTCGTTCCTTGGCGTAGTGCTTCCTTGCGTGCTTAGCCTATACACAACGCAAATTTTATTTGGTGCTTCAGTGAAAGACAGGAAGGCACCAAATTGTTTTCCTTCTAGCATCATAGTGTTGACTGGACAGGCTTTCGCCAGTCCTTTTTTGTTTGCTTTGGTGGGTGTGGAGAGCCAGCAGTCTACAAGATGCTCAACATACATCATGGTCGCTGCGTCTGCAGTCAATTACAGCATCTCTACAGGGTGCTACACATCTTGTGCGGCACCGTTTGTGTGATAAGATTGCAACATGCTTTGCCTCATGGCATTTGGTTGTCTATGTGTACTTGCTTTCGACTGTTTCTTTCACATGCTGCATGTAGTCAAAGAGCAATGAACTGCTTTTCCTGAGAGAAAAGTAAGGCGATTGTTTCATGGTCAGTATCTTAGAGATAAAGATGCAAGGCTTGGGCAGAGTTTTGTTGGGCTACCCATTGCTATCTTCTAACTGAAATTTGTACCCCAGGCGAAAACCTACGAATTCTACATTATTCAATTGAATGTAACTGGAAGTATATACAATCCAGGTGGACGTAATTTCAATATTAAGGCCCAAAATGGCATTTTGCAGCTGGAAGGGTGTAATCCACATCAATAATCCAGCTGCAAATTGATAGTAATAGTGGTAGTAATAAACTTAATTGATCTTTATGGATTATTCAGCAGGTCTTCCCAGGTTCAGGATCTTTTCCTCTTTCCGGGATTCGGGGCTCAGGATAATTTTCTGTGCTGGGCTATCAGCCTCCCAATCAAACTGTGTTAGATCCCGCTTTCATTGAACAGCCATTTGCAGTTTGCTTCATGCAAATAGGGGATGTTGTTCGCTGGCTTTAAGAAAAATCGCAGACAACCTGTTTACCCTCTTCACCCTTAGTGTGACTAGACCGTGAGTGTACGTGCTGCCTTTTTTTTGTTTAGCAAAGGTGTCTTCTGGGTACTCCTCTTTTCAAAATAAGCAACGATAATATGCGTTTACAGCACTCTTGAACGTTTATGAAAGGCGGGTTTGTCCAAAAAAATTCTTATCTTTTTACACGAGGCTTATTGTTCAATATGTAATGTTGCACTAGGTGATGATTCCCAATTAGGCTGCATAATGAATTCTAGGATGCATGAAGGGAAGTTATAAAAATAAATTATTTTCGCAATACAGGCTTCCACTACCTCTTCCTTGTACATGTAAAACACACCTCACTCCTCTTAGACAAGTTGCAACACTTAAGACGCATAGCAACTTGTCTCGCTCCCCAACATTCTAGTCGGACACTTAAGCTCAGCATTCAAGGGCCTTATGCGACAGGGTTAAAGGCTCCCGCCAGGGGTTTCTCTTCACACACACAGCCACCGTCCTTCATTCATGTTCGCACATTTATCACAATTATGTCAACACAGGTTCCACATTCTTGTCTTTGAACTCTTGCACACAGCAGCTCACCTACATGATATTACTGTAACTGGTTTCTCACTGATTGGCATATTTCTAGTTCAGGGCAGTAATTACATTACTAAGCTTCAAATGAAGCCAGCAGCACACAGAATCACCCCCGCTTTGTACCTCAGTACAGTCAATGTGCCTGCACGGTCTAGTTGGTAGCGTGTGCCTGACTGGTGACCCAAGTGTCTTTGAAGCCAGACTGAAATTTAACCAGTTTTTTGTATGTAAAATATATTACATTATGAGTTGAAGTAGTTTCGGACGTGCGCTTACATTTGATTTAAATTACAAATTATGTTTTCAATGATTCTTATTCCAGACATGCGCGCGTGACGCGGATTTTTGACTCAATGCCGGCTGGATAACGCTGGGTTTTCTGCAAAATGGTAGTCTTAATATCGTGTTATAAAACTCTCATTCACATTGGGTGTGCAGACTTTTCATACCTTTCTTTTCTGGATGCAAATATTGCGCAATAACATATCACGCAATAACATATTAACACTAATTTCGATGCCGTCACATGCCAGCAGCATGTTACCTGGCAATAATCACAAAGATAAACATTTCTGACAGTCCAAAACAAAATAGCAGCCTATTTCCACCTGGCTTTATTTGGTTTCATATGTCTGCTTGAACTTGAAGAGAAAATAGCCAGCAAAGCTTTACAAGAAGGTTATTTTTCAGGGAGCCTAAATTTTGGCACAAGTATTTTCAATGACTCCAATTTCATCATTTTGCAACGTGTTCTACCATTTCATTCGTGATGAATACTTTCTGTTCATGCCTCTTTGAAACTAAAAGTCAGACTTGCTTATCGTGTTTCAAACTGCCTTAATCGTGCTGAAAAGCACAATTTACCCTTTATGTGCACACACCACTGTGCATCTTAGGGGTTCCATTTTTTTTCTTTCACGTAGACAAGGACTGCAATAGCCTTCTTTCCAATGCACTTCACCACGGTAATCTTGCGCACAGCACGTGCTTCTTTGAACAAATAATCTATGAGCTGTACACGAGCTTCGTTCTCATTACAGGCAGGCACTTTCATATTAGAATGTGGTAATGTACTGTTACAGAGCAACTTAGACTTTTCCTCAGTGTCCTTTACGACTTTGCGAACATTGTACTGTCTATAGATGTTATTGTGGCGTTCATTGAACTGTTACGTCATTTTTTTTGTTGTGCATAGAGGGTTGCGGTTGTTTATTTTAATGCACAGTGAAGGCAACTACTTTGAAAGTGAATGCCATTCACTGCATTCTCTCTTGGAGGGCACATTAGTGCCATCACAGGGTCTTCATTGCATCAGTGTATAGTGTAAATGTTGCCTAACCGCGTTTCGATACACCGCTTGAAAAGAACCAACAATGGCCCTAATATGCATGTGATGAGTGTACACAGGGTGCAAGGTTATACACTTGCACATCAGGCAACAAACATTGCTGAAGCTTATTGCAGAGTCTACGTGGAGTGCACAGGGCTTCCCAAAAGCAATGCACATCCAGTGTTATCATGCAGCATTAATGAAACTTTTGCCAGAATACCACTGTCTGTTTGTAGTGAAATTCTGGCGGCGGCGCTAAAAAATCAGTTGCACTGGTCGCTTCTTCACACCACTGCGCCATCGTCACCGCATTTTTAAAGCATAGTATTTGTTACATTGAAAATATGTTCTATTTACAAAACTAAAATGTGCTCCGAGCATGATAGCCTTAGCTGCCTATATGCCATTAAACCTAACACAACACATTAAATAAATTATTTGCAAAGCTTTTAGGAAGTGAGACGAAACATCGCAGAAAAATGAGCCGACGCTGAGGCAGCGATCGAATACCGAGCGTTAACACATGTAACATAGGTCGCCGGTTCAAATACATGCGGCGAGATACTCTCTAACCTAACTAATAAGTTTATGCTGCAGAAAACGCGAAATTTTATGTCACCACCTGAAACACTCTGCGACAAACAGTTTGGAAGGAAAGTTCATGCGATGATTCGCTAAGGCCTCGAATTGGGGGCCACCACGTCGAATCCTTGCCGTGAGCTAGGCTCTGAATTAAGTAGTAAAGTAAAACTCTAGTTTGGGCGAGTTGGTTCATGTTGAAAGAAAAACTGGTAATGGCGCAAGAAACGGGGACACAGAAGTCACACAAAAGACAGGACTGACGCCAACTTACAACTGGGGTTTTTTGCACCTAGCCTGCCTTTTATACCAAAACCAAGCCATATCAACAAATGCGTAAACGTTGTACATATCAAACGGCAATTCATCGAACACTGGCAACAAAGTAACGCTGAACACTATAGAATCTAATATACACAGAGCTTGGAAAGCCAACTTCTTTTCTGGCCAGCAGAAATAATAACATCATCCAAGGGGCATGACAAGTCCACACTATCAATTTATGAAACGCGTGATGAAGGCGAAAAAGAGCACGAATTGAACGACAATGAGATAAAACCACGTGAAAAAAAGATGACAATAATGAGGGATGAAGTCTGAAGATACAGCGCCTAGCGTCAAGTGATAAAAACTGAATATCATTCTTGTAAAAAACAGTCGTCTTAGCGTCTAAAAAACTAAAAATTGTAAAACACCGAAAAAAAGGACGAAACAAGAGCACAAAACCAAGGGAAATCTGCGAACTACAAAAAACCTTCTATAAAAGACGTCTCGGCACTGCTAAGAATAATGGAAGGCCTGCTAACGCATTTGTTTCCAGCTTTTTTGATGAAATATGCCTCAACAATCTCTCTCTCAGTTTTATCTTTTCCACTCTTCAAAAATCTAGTTTTGTCGAATTCGGGATGGCACTTAGAACAGCTATTGCATTGGTCAACGAGGAAGCTCCTTTCGTTGTTGCGCAAGTTTCGGGATTGTTCACTTGCACGCTCATTAAAACAACGACCTGTTTGCCCGATGTAAACGAGGCCACAGCTAAGCGGTATCTCATAAACCACTTGTGTCCTGCATTGCGTGAACTTTTTTTGGTGTTTTATGGTGCAAGCCGGCCGCTTTTCTCTGTTGGTCATGGCACAGTCTTGAAAGCTTACAAGGCGCGGTGAATACAACTTGAACATTGTGTCTGCTCGCTATTTTCTTAATATTATGCGACACCTTGTGAATATACGGTATTACTGTTACTGATGAATGCGAAACCGGCTCCCTTATGCGAGTGAGTTGCTTAAGTTTCTGCAAAAGCATTTCGCAAACCGCCGAAATTAGACAAAGCGGATAACTTGCCTGTTTTTGCCTTTCAACTTGAGTGCGAAAGCTTGTTGACAACATGTGGGGGCAGGATTTGTTTAAGGCATATTGCAGGGAGTTAGAAACAATCGCGCGTTTCACAAGCTTTGAATGAGCGCTGTCAAATGGTAGCAAGCCTTTCTTAGAACGCGGGTTGTACATCCAACAGAGACCTTTTTCCGGAAACAATAACTTGATATCTAAAAACTGGAGTTGGCCGTCCGTAGGGACCTCCTTGGTAAACGTGAGACCCTGGCCGTGGCTTGAGAAAACGGACACAATCCTCGTGACGGCAGCGTCTAAATCCTGTTCCGGATTGTCCTTCATAATGACCAAGAAATCGTCGACATACCTGTGTATGGAAACTACATGAGGGTCACTGATACGTCTGCTGATGTCCGCTCCTACCACTGAAAGGAAGATGTCACAAAGGACGGGTGCAACAGAAGAGCCGATGCAGATTCCTTTCTTCTGGACGTAGAACTTTCCCTCGTAGGAAATTGCGGTGGATTTCAAGTAGAATTCTAATAGCGTAATGAAATTATCAGTGCTTATTCCAGCGGCATTTTGGAAGCGAACTTCTCCTGTAGTAAAGTTATGCCGCACGAAACGCTGGCTCGTATGACACCATCCGGAACATTCTGGCGCGAACGGTTGGCCCACAAACTTTACATGAACGTCAAGACCAAGTGCCCAGATTTTGACGCCTGCCAGACAGGGATATATATATACCGGATCGACATAGTTAAGTTTTTAGTTGTGGTGCTCGGGCGTCACGCTGCCGCCTGTTATTGTTTTATTCCATTATGTAAACACCTCGGTTATCACGGCAACTACTGATTACGATTTGCATTGCTACGCATAATGCTGAGACCTGAAACGCGAAAAGTAGAGCGGAACCCTGTAAAAGCAAGAGCACTGGACGCGAGGTAAGGCTGAGCCCATCACCAGCAGGGAGTGCCACTCAGATTTAAAGTCAGTCGGTTCATACTCTTCAGCTGCGAGAAATCTTGACATGCAGAATATAAGCACTGCCAAGCGCTCGAGTTCTTCTTCTTCTTCTTCTTCTCCTCAAGTAATATGGCACATACCCACGTGGGGGGGATTGGCCAAGCTATAGAGTAGAATGCCAATGAAGCATTTGCGCGGGGAAGGAAACGTCAGCAGATTGAATCAAGATAAAAAAAAAATTGAAAAAATGTGCTTGCGCATTCGTCGTTTTCGTCACGTACCCGTATTCACGCGGTTTAACCTACCGTTCTCTCACGCTGTAGATTGAAAGCGTGGTCTTCATCATCTTTCATCCGTGCGCGTGGAAGGGTCCTCAGAGAAGCATGCAGCAAACCGCACGAAATCGCCGGATATAAAGAGTGAAATTCCAAAGACCCATTGCTATCGAATGTCATTGGGTAGTGGTAATTAAGCGACCAACAAACTTTCTTTGTTCTGAGTTTAATCTGTGCTTAGCACTTACTGTAATTGTCGTGGCAAACGCTACTGCATTGTTTCCTAAATATTCTTGGCGTAGATTAGAACAACAACGCGCTGGCTCATTTTAGGAGAGCATAAAGATAAAGAAATGTTGTAAGTGCAGGGCACATGTATGCATGCAGTTCGTGCCAGAACTAAAGGCAGAGCGATATTTTGGGGATCGACTTGTAACTTTCTCGGTTTTGTCGGACGTATTAGTTCAAGCAACAGACACTCACCTACACGCACACACACAACACTATAAGCATCTAGCCTCTTGTCCAACAGTGCCTTTACAGCTTGTCTTTTATGTTTATGAGTCAGTAATATCGCCAGAAGTTGCCGACTGCAAAAAGAACTCGAGTTTTAAAGCGGCTGTTAGTGAGTGTGAGGCTCAGGGGGGATCGACGATATGAGTTTGAGGGCGAGGGAGGCCCCGCAAATTTTTTGATATGAGGACGATGATGAGGGAAGGCCACGTATTCAAATGTGAGGGTGAAGGAGGGAAAAGTAAAAATGAGGGCATTTGCCCCCCCTTTAGTCCTGGCCTGTCACAGCCCTTGTCTTGCCCTGCCCCTCTCTTTAATCGCATGGAATGGACTACTACGGGCAACTTCGTGTCACTTGTCATCGACGGGCTGTGCCCGAACGGGACACCTACTTCTAGAGAGGTGGCTTTCTGCATTCTCAGCCACGGCGCTTTGGAGTTCCCGCGGCCGCGTGTTTTATGCGAAGAATGAGAACCTCTCCAGACACCTTAAAGTGGGAATCGGAAGCCCGGAACTTGTTCGATGCCACACCACCAGAGAGTTTTACGAAGTGTGAGGAATAGAAAGCCGAGTGCTGCAAAATGATATCTCTTGATGATGCATAATGTAAAGTTCTGTTATATCAGTGGGCATGCAGTCAAATGAAATTACCGCTATTTCGAATAAGGCGAAAATATCAAATTGTGGACAGTGTGACGTTATGTGCATTATAAGCTGTGATGTCACAGTACGTCATCCCCCGCAGCCATTCCCAGCATACTCAGAGCCACTGTCAACAGCTCCGGCCCGCACGCAGCCCCTCAGAGCCAACGAGGGTGCGGAGTGCGCACTCTTGCCAGGCTTCCTGCGATTTTCGGTGCGTCCGGGCATGTCATAGAACCAGCCATGTTTCGTCGTCGCCTTTCGAGCGGTATAGTTACGGAATCGAATCAACTCTCCTAACTTTTTGTCCTCCATAAGCCAACTAAGCCGAGCGATCAGACACTACTAGAAAAGAAGGGGGCCGCAGTTGCTGACCGGTAGAGATGGTCTCTTCAGAATCCTGCAGTACATTAACCTGATCTAGCAGCAAAGTGCCAAGCTCGACAATGGGCTCCCACAGCGAACGCAAAGGGTGCTGAGCATAAGCGATGCGAATGACTTGCCGTAACGTTTCTTATGCTAACTGATCTCTTAATGTACGCCAAGACGCTGGTGCGAGTTCTACATCGGAAGCTGTAATAGCTTACCTCAAGCAAATCAGAAGTTAGGGGTACAACGGCAGCCGTGTAACGCATCATCATCAACACGTAACGAAATCTACCAGCGGTAGCAGTGGAGAGAAGGAAAGGTTTTTATTAGACGTCGTTGAAGCGGTCTTCAAACAAGGCCACTTTGTTCACAGAATAAGCACGGCGTATCATCGTCAGAGAAATCGGGCCCATCGAACGGCAGAACCAGACATGCGGTGACATGCTGAGAACGAACAATCGTTCCCTGCCATTTTAACCGGGGCCTGGCTCTTCCGTTCGTCACACATGGTTTCATTACCACCGCCTAGTCCCCACCGTATTTTCTCAGTTCTTTCTCCTTTGCGGACTCGAACCTACCAGCCTTTTTGATACAGTTCTTCCCCACCATCCTCATGCATAGACTGCGCATCTGGCATTGAAGTTTCCAAGTGTGGCGAGGAATGCCGCCAACTCGCCCGCTTCCTCACGTCCGGTGATCAAAACCGACAAAATAAGTGTCACGATTCTGGTCAACCCACTGTCACTTTACCTCCCGGTCTGGATCCATTCAAAGGCTCCTGTACTCTCGTCCAAATTTATAGAAAAATAATACGGACGTTATTGATGTTTCAAACTTGATCGATGACCTGTGCAGTAAACCTTTAAAATCATTTCTCATCTCTGCCGTCGGGACTATGAAACAGTCCACGTCAGGCACGTCAAGCCCTGTCATGATCCCGTGATGTGCATCACGCCTAAGGTCGCCAGTATCGCTTCTTTCACCGGGGCCATTGTAACGGCGTAAGGACGAAGATTTCTCTAAGCGGCGGCGGCAGTGCTATGGTCGAACGCGCACCGCTTATTGGGTTTGGAATGACCGCCGACTGTCAGTGAACACTGACTGTAAACGATTTGAGTTCTGACAGTTTCCGAAACCTACTGCTGATTAGCGGATGCGGCTGCATTAGGTAGATCGGAGCAAGTTTCCTATAAGGTTGGTCCCTACGTGTTTCCGAGAGGCTTCAACGGGACGTACTGCCGGTGGGCGAATTGCGCAGGTGCCACGTTTTGAATAATAAGTGACAGTGAATGGTCACACAATATCTATATGCGCTTAATTTCGCTTTGAGGATTGTGTGGTGAACTTTGGTAATCCCATCATATAACTCCGCCTAAAATCCTTAGCCTTCTAAATGCGAGATACCTTAGCACATCCCTGTTACGCAAAATATAAGCTAATATAAATATTCGGAATTCGGCTCTCACTCCTGGCAATACAAAACTCGTACGGGCGAAAGCAAGAGGTGAGACCGTCTGTACTTGGGCGCTTTATTTTTACCGAAATTAATTGTTTTTGTTTGCTTTAAAGTTCTTTTTCTGAGTATGCAACATTTGACAACGTCGACAGAGGACAGGTGCAAAATCTACGCTCAATTCTAAGAGCGTTGAGATAAGGCCCAAAATGATGACGGATTCATGGGAAGTTGAGATGCAGATCAAGGTGCAAGACCGCGGGGTCAGAAAGAGCGAGGGGCAACCGGCAGACGTGAATGTGGACAGGACACGAAGTAAAAGGCGGATGAGCAGTGAGGTTGGAAAGGGCCTCGGGCCACAAGGGAACCCACGAGCAGTGCTGACAGGGTCCTAAGAAAATAAACGGGAGAAAATATTTAAACTAAAAGCAAACATTTTCCCTGCAGTTTAGTAATCAAGAAAGAAGACAGCCACGCAGTGGCCTTCGTATTATTCCAGCTAGAGTGGGCAATTTTGAAAAAAGGGGAGAGCATACCATCAAGCTGTCTACGGTGGTGCGAGTTTTCGCTGAGCTTCCTTTAGTGGTGGCTAGATTAGCAGGGGCACGAATCCGCATGTTTACAAAGCGCGCTTATTCCTCAGAGAAAACCGCAATGCCTGCGAAAGGCTGATGATAGACGTAAACTAGACGACTGCGGCTCCACCGGTGAGGCGGTGGTCGTGGGTTGTAATCCCGGACCAGAATGAATTTTCCTGTGGAGACTGTGTATCTTTCCTTTTTATCCGAATGGCTGCCCTTGGAGAGCTGCTAATGGGTAATTGCTCCGCTATTAGAAATGTACTCCACCTAGGGGGATTCCCCTGAACATTAAACTTACATCGTTCTCCCCTTCAAATTGTTGATAAATTCACTTTCGCCCTACTACTAGCTAGTCGTAGCGTTAAATTTTGCTGGTAGACGACTGGCCCTGAGGCGGTGGTTTCTCGGGTTTCATTCCACGGCCAGGGTGAATGTTTTTCGACTACAAGAGAAAGTGAGGTTGAAGAAAGTGAGAGAAAGAATAAATGCGGAGAGGTCGGCCGGCAGAAACGTGACATTGGCTGCTCGGGAGAACGGGTAAGCAAAAGAAATGGCGCGGGAAAGCGCAAATCGAAAAAGATGATTGCATTATACAATGAGATGTCTACGCACGTACCTGCTGACACTCATCTCTCGCCGAAATTGCAACGCATGTCACACATTGTTCATATCATGCAAACACACAGACGCGCATCACAGGCACATGGTTGAGGGATGATGTCTGAAATTAGTAAAAAATGTACAAATCTAAAAACATCCAAAGCATTGGTTCCCTCAAGATCTTGAGGGAACGCAGCAGCAGCGGTAGGCAGTGGCTGGTCGACGCACAGCTAACTTCTCATCCCCTGCTTTGCAGATCTGAATCTGATCAACAGCCTGAATCAAGCATCACGTGGAAGAACCCCCGCCGTGCCCAATAGCACATCAGTCTACCGGACAATCAGCGACTACGTCACCACACTGCCGCTATAAGAAGAGACACCCCGTCAAGCCTGGCATTATTGCACGCAGCAGCAGCGGTAGGCAGTGGCTGGTCGACGCACAGCTAACTTCTCATCCCCTGCTTTGCAGATCTGAATCTGATCAACAGCCTGAATCAAGCATCACGTGGAAGAACCCCCGCCGTGCCCAATAGCACATCAGTCTACCGGACAATCAGCGACTACGTCACCACACTGCCGCTATAAGAAGAGACACCCCGTCAAGCCTGGCATTATTGCACGCAGCAGCAGCGGTAGGCAGTGGCTGGTCGACGCACAGCTAACTTCTCATCCCCTGCTTTGCAGGTTAGTATCGAAAAATTTCTTTTTGTGTGCTTGAGATATTTCATACTGCTGCTCCCGCTGCTGCTGTTTGTGCTTTTGCCTTACTATTTAAATGGAGAAAGATATTTGCTTAGCATGCCAGGAAGCAATCACGGATGACTCCCTTGTCCTGACTTGTTCGGAGTGTGGATTCTCCTATCATGCTGGAAATTGCTCGGGAGTGGGAGAGGCAGCGGTAAAATCCAAACCAGAGATTGACAAAACATGGCTGTGTCCTACTTGTAAAGCCTCTAAACTCCGGAGTCAGAGCTCCGGGAAAACGAAGCCTGAGCAAGGTGCTGATGTGGGAGCTAAGCTGACTATTATGAACAAACGGATTGCCTTGCTCCTACCACTTATTGACAAAATAGAGGACCTGTTGTCTGTGAAAGAAACTGTGAAAAACATTGAAAAAACAGTAGAGTTTTTGTCCTCTAAGTATGATACCCTACTTACACTGGTGACTACCCAGGGACAGGAAATCTCCGAGTTGAAAGAGAGAATGCAGAAAGTAGAAACGGAAACATCGATCGAAGAAGTTAAGAAACTGAGGAGGGAACTTAATGACCTTGACCAATACAGCCGCCGCCAAAACTTGGAGGTTCACGGTATTGAAAAAAGTGAGGACGAAAACTTGCTCGTGAAACTAAATAACGTCGCACGCAAGCTCAACATCCCAGAGCTAACCGCGAAAGATGTAGAAGCAATACATAGGCTGCCTGCAAGGGAGGAAAACACTCCCGCAATCATGGTACGCTTTTCTTCGCGTACAACCAAGGAGCAGTGGACCGAGCAAAAGACACATCTGGTAACTAAGGTTCCCGGCGTTCGTTTCCTTGACAATCTAACTCCTCTGAACAAGAAATTGCTGTGGGTGACAAAATCGAAGGCACTCGAGCGTTCCTATAAGTTTGTCTGGCAAAAGAATGGCAGAATCCTTGTGCGCAAGAAAGAAGGCGACAGCGCTATCCAGATCAGAACTGAAGATGACCTGGCGAAAATGGTGTAGCAGAGCGCGTGCGCTCTGATTCTGTTTTTTCTTTTTCATGGCTGCTTACACCCCAAACTGCGGTTATCATAGCGCTATCACTTTCGCCAACATAGTCAAGGAAACACAAGCACTGAAAAAAACAGCATCGTTTTTTCACCTTAACGCGAGAAGCTTGCGAGACAAGTATCCTGACGTTTGTGCGTACCTGGCAACGTTAAATCATGAATTTACCGTACTTGCATTTTCGGAAACTTGGTTCAGTGATCAAAAGCATGCAGTGAAGCTTGATAACTATAATTATGAATCGCTTGGTCGATGTAACCGACGCGGTGGAGGCGTGGCGCTCTACATCAGTAAACGCCATATGTACAGTATCATCCAAGAGTACTCTGCTATTACGGACAACTATGAATCCCTTGCAGTCAAGTGTCAAGCGTTTGCTGTGACGGTTGTATACCGGCCACCTTCAGGATCCTTGGTTGCATTCTTAGATTTTTTCGAAGACCTTAGTGAGCATTTGTTATCCTTTAAGTGCCCAGTAGTCATTTTGGGAGATTTTAATATTAATTTGCTTTCCTCTGATTTGTGTTCCAGTAAGTTTCAGGATTTAATACACTCGACCGGTCTAATAAATGTTATTAGCATACCTACTCGTGTGACTGCAGATAGCCAGACATTAATTGATTTGTGTTTGACAAGTTGTCATGACAATGGTGCGCGCTCTGGAGTTCTGACAACAGGCATCAGTGACCACATGCCAATATTTTGCTTCCTGCCGGTAACATCACAACCTCAGTCACACCAAAAAGCTCCGCCTCGTAGACATGTCAGTACAGCTGGAATAACACGTTTTCGTGATCTTTTAAGCAGTTTAACTTGGGAAAATGTTTTAAATGTTGCACATCCTAATGATGCATACAACTGCTTTCTAACTGCGGTAACTCAACAATATTATGATGCTTTCCCTGCAAGAATTCTGAAAAAACCTAAGCGTGCAAGAAAGCCTTGGATCACAAACGATATATTAAACAAGATAAATGCCCGAAATGACTTGTTCAACACGTTTATTGAGACTAAAGATATAAATAAACTGTCAGAATATAAAAAACTGCGAAATAAGTTAAGTGGTGAACTAAAGAAAGCTCGCACAGCGTATTACATGAACAAGTTTACGGCAGTGTACAACTGCCCTCAAAAGGCATGGACCTTGTTTAATTCAATTCTTTCGCAGAGAAGTGACACTATACCCCATGAGTTAGTCGTAGATGGCACAAGCCACGCCGGTGAGTCACTAGCAAACCTATTTAACAATCATTTTCTTACGGCTGGTGCATCTCGCAGCAGCTCGGTCAGTTCATACCTAAATCTAAGTAATACTGAAATAGATTCAATTTTTTTGACGCCAACCACACCAGATGAAATTGAAGGAGTGATAAAAAATATGAAAGATTCTTCTGCTTGTGGTTATGATGACATTGCTGTCCGACCAGTGAAAGCGGTATCTGATATTCTTTGCGTCCCCCTCTCCCATATTTGCAACAACATAATGCGGCATGGTATATTCCCAGACAGTATGAAAATTGCCCGCGTATGTGCAATACATAAGGGTGGACCTAAGGATGTTCTCGCGAACTACAGACCTATATCTGTACTACCTTTTTTTTCAAAGATACCTGAGTATGTTATAAATAATAGACTTTACAAATTCTTATCAAAGAAAGACATAATAGTAAAACAACAGTATGGTTTTCAGAAAGGAAAAACAGTTCAATCTGCCTTGCTGAACATCAAAGAAAAAATAATAACTAATATTGAGAATAAGATGTATACCGTAGGCATATTTTTAGATTTTAGGAAAGCTTTTGACTCGATTAAACATGATATATTATATAATAAACTTTGTAACTATGGCATTCGTGGAATCACGCTCGACTTAATTAAAAGTTACTTACATAACCGTTACCAGTTTGTAAAAATCAATAGCTTCACATCAACGTCTAAACTGATACAGTATGGTGTCCCGCAGGGATCTATCTTAGGTCCCCTTTTATTTCTTCTCTATATTAATGACATTGTATGTATTCCTCGAACTCCTGATATTATCTTATACGCTGATGACGCAAATATCTTTTTTCAAGGAACCGACTTAACCAGCATATTAACAGAAGCAAATGCATGGCTTGAACAATTGTCTATCTGGTTATATCATAATCAGCTAGTCCTGAACACAGAAAAAACAAACTACATGATATTTCGACCCAAAAATAAGGCAGCAGATTGTTATCTAAAGCTAGAATTTCAGAAAAAAGTGATAACGCAAGTAAGCAAACAGAAATTTCTAGGCGTGATCTTTCACGAAAACCTTAACTGGACACCACACATCGATAGCATCTGCACCAATATATCGAAAACCTTAGGTATCCTAAACAAATTCAGGTACATTTTACCCACGTGGTTCAAGCGACAGTTGTACTATGCAATGATCTACTCACGACTACACTGCTGCGTACTGGTATGGGGCACGACTTCAAAGGGCAATCTTGAACGGCTTCATATCATGCAGAAGAAAGCGATTCGATTTATTGAAAACTTATCAGCACGTGAACATACTCAAGGTTTTTTCTATGAAAACAAGATTCTTACATTTACTAACGTATTTCGCCAAGTACTAGCACTCAGAATATACAACGAAATTAAACGTGATCAACCAGGCTTTTTCGCAACATATGAACGTGCTCACTGTGGCTACGAGTTGAGAAATGTATTGTTTACTTCAAACTTGATCAGAACATCCTACGGGAAGCAGTCGGTTTGACTTTCAAATCCCTGCACTTTTAAACATGTTTCAGGAAATTGTTCAAATAGTCTGTAACTCCAACTCAGTAAATAGTTTTAAGAGACAAGTTAAAACTTTTTTACTAGATAAAGCATAACTGCGCTGTTTTGATGTATGCTGTTTTAATTTGTTTGATTTTTTCTTAAGTGTTTTTTTTATGTACGGTATTCCATTGTATCTTGAGTATTGCCTTTGCATTGTATTCTACCTGCTTAGTGATTGATGTTTCTAATAATGGCGTCTTGTACCGAATCTTTCTGATTGTTTTGTAACTGCACAGTTTTGCTGCCTCCTTATTCTTTCTTGTTGTTGGCGCGACCGGCCACTCGTCTGTCCTGATGCAATATTCCGGAGACGAGGCCTCGTCAGGCGTGCATTAAACGCCTTTTGCCTCGTCTACCTTGGCAGTGCTTTATACCAATGTGTGTTATTCGGTCTTGTATTGTAACCAGTTCTGTCAAAATAAAAAGAAAGAAGAAGAAGATATAAGCTCTTGAATTTAGGAGCATGACGTTTCTAAAAAACTCAGTATTTTTCATTCGTCTTATTCTACAAACCTTGACGTACGAACTTCCGGAAGGAGGAAAAATTTGCTTTTTAGATTTAAATTCCGTATTCACACCAACCACATGTGCTGGGCATATGAATCTCGCTCTATAGAGCCAGTACTAAAATATGATTTGGCGCATTCAAAAATAGTTAAGAAAGGAACTGTCAATTATTTTTTGAACAGTGTCCTAACTATTACCTCCGAGCACATGCTTGATTACAGCTTAGGTCAGAAATTGTCCAGACTATCTGCAGCAGGCTACCGGAAGCACATGAAGGCATTTATTGCTGAGTGTTTTCTTAAGCAGGAACAGAAATGCAAGCATGGATATGACAGAAACCCACCGAAAAGGACTTGTTGAAAGCGAGAAAAGGACAGCAGTAATTCCCAATATTCACGCTCTGTCCCACAAGGAAGTGCTCCACGGTCACAGATCGTGTAGTCTTTTCCGCTCCATGCAACCCTCGCACACTTAGGAGTATCAGTGTGCACAGACGGAGCCAGGCAACGCATGCAAGGCAAAACACCAAAACGGACTGGTAGGTTGCACTGAAAGGCTACTTTACGAGCTCCTGCTATATTGTGGAAAAACGAACGTGGGACAAATAGGGAGTTGCTTGAATGACAGATTGAGAATCCAGAATATACGGCTAACTTTAAATACAGACACCTACTTCTTCATTGCTTCTAATGCACAAGGGAACATAAGAAAGCGTGCGAATCCATGTTAAACAACTGTCGTATTATAAAACAAGCAGGACCGTATCGCGAAAGAGATAACTGAAGCTGTAAGGTACATGCATCGCTCTAGCTGATCTCTGCATTACCAGCCCTTCACTTTTATTATCGGGGAACAAATTGGCCTCCTAGGGAAGGACTGAAAAACGGGATAAGCCTCAATTTTACTTCTTTCTCCGCTTTCCACCTGTTCCCAAGCAGCACAAGTAATTGGCCCAACATTGGAACCGTATTGGCAAAGGCCGGCCCTACGAATGACCAGTATGGGACCTTCCTGTTGCAATATTGGGCCGATGACCTGTGCTGTTTGGGAACTTTCCCATCTGTCACGCATGAAGCCACGTATATATTTCTTTTAAATTTTTGCAATAAATATTTATGCAAGTGAGCGCCGCGTGTGACCCCTCTTGACATTGTTGACGTCCTTTACGTTGTTTTAAGATATAAACATCCCGCCTGGATTGACCTCTCTCCATGTAGAACTACACATTAAAAGAGTTAGATGTTGGGATAGTTGGTTTTCTGTCAACCCATACAAAAATGTCCTATGGCCGGCTATAGAATTTTGGCCCAAATAGCTATAGACCTTTCCTATTTCTGTCTATAGCTGTCTATACAGGCTGATATATTTTTCTATACAGAGCTTAAGACAGTTGTATGGTTCCAAAGCTATAGCTTTAGTGGAATAGATTTTTCAATAGCTGGCAATAAACACCTCTATAGGTGCTTATAGACGTTCATAAAAGGCCATAGACGGACATAGTTATTTCCACAGACGCCCATAGGACTTTTTTGTATGGGAAAAAATCTATCTTGTTCGCGCAAACACGGCAGGACACAAAACGAAAGAAAGATAGAAAGAGGAAAAGCGAAAGAAAGAAAAAAATGAAAGAAACGAAGAAAAAAAAGGAAAGAAAGAAAGTGAGAAAGGAAGGAAGGAAGGAAGGAAGGAAGGAAGGAAGGAAGGAAGGAAGGAAGGAAGGAAGGAAGGAAGGAAGGAAGGAAGGAAGGAAGGAAGGAAGGAAGGAAGGAAGGAAGGAAGACAAACACGGGCGCTACTTGCAACTGATTTATGGAAGGCAAAACCACGGAGTATATACGCACAGGCCGGCGCGGGCGCAGCCTAACAAGCAACCTAGAAACTAGGCAATAGAAAGTTATCACTAGACACGTTAGAAAATTCACTTTAGCATTCTACAGGCAAACTGAAGAGCTACAACCACAGTCCGATTCCGCTTTCCTGATAAAAAATGCCTCCAAGGTTTCACTAGTGACTTCTGCCTAGAACAGTGGCGGATCGGGCTAGTTGGTGCACGTTTGTCGTTTTTCGAAAGCGCTAAAAGAACACGGACAAAGACAGAATAGACATGGACGACCGCTCGTCCATGTCTGTTCCTTATTTGTCCGGGTTCTTTTAGCGCTTTCAAAAAATGACTTCTGCCTAGTATTGACACATAACGGAAACGCGGTTCACAAGCGGTGCAAACAGTGCAGTGGTCAACAATATTCGTGCGCTCCCTACTAGCTAGAAAAAAAACCAGCGAGAGAAGACGCAAGACCAGAGGAAGACGCACACAGACTGTCTTCCACTAGTCTTGCGTCTTTTCTCGCTGGTTTTTTTTTGACGTGAACATGTACCAACTCGCCAAACAATTCACGCTTCTGACCTACTAGCTAGGTCTTCTGCATGCTCCTTGAGTCTGTCGTTAAGCAACGCCCCGTCTGGCCCATGTACACTTTGCCACACGACAGGGGGTTCTTACATACAACGTTCATGGTGCACTTAACAAAACGGCTCTCGTGCTTCCTTTGACAGTCCTGTATTTTGTCTCCGCAAGTGATCCGACCACACAGTTGAGCGAGTTTCTTGGGGGCCCAAAGAACCATCTGCATGTCAAACCCACTAGCCACCTTCTTTGGATTGTGGGTGACCGTGTACGAGTGCGGAACAACTTCCGGTCTTTGCTTGGCCTCCATGGTCTTCGCAGCAGTCGTGGGCGTTCCGGGCTTCATTTTCTTCGGCAGCAATTACGTCACTGACGCCACGACCAACCCAGGGTAGCCTGCTGAAAAAGCCTACCCAACTTACGATCCTTATGATCCAAACTTGCTTGTGTCCAGGGCGCGGATTCCAGGCAGATGGTTGCAATACCTCTCTTTAGTATTTTGGAATGGGCAGAACTGTATGGCAAGAGCTCTTTGTGCACGAGACGAATACGGCCAGCAAACATGCCTTCCCTCTGAATAAAGCTCAAACTAGAATTAAGACTAAAGCAGTCAAGTTTTGCAAGCAATTAGATCTTCAGAGGCTGGCAAGAGATAAAGCTGTCAGTGAAAGTGGTGCGTTTCGTATTTTTTAAGCGTTAAGAACCATAAACCAGACACTCCGTTTCGTACCATTGTGGACGAAGGTGGCACGTGGCAGCACTGTGTTGGTAAATTTCATCTGAATGTATTGAACTTCCTCGACATAAGTGATCCGTCATAGTAAATAGTTTAACTGACATTGTTCGTTTCTTTCAAGTATAACATTGATGTACATTATGCCATCTCTATCGGCGCCTCATCCTGAACTGTGCGCTGCCGACAAGGATGGCATTGATGAAAATGGTGCCGTTGCTTTCCAAAAGTCAGCAGGCGTGATGATGGACTAATATATATAGCTATACTATAGTTATATCTTGGTAGCACTTTTGCCAAAATTTATTTACAGTTTTATCTGCAGAAGAAAGGTATTTGTATAGGTTCAAGCATATCGTCGATTTTGTGCAACATCTTTTTAACTTACATCGATCGCTCTTTACACGATCGTTTTAATTATTTTAACAATGAGAAAGTCCTTAAAGTTTTTCGTTATAAAGACGGCTTTTTAATTGTATTGAACAAGAAATGCTCCTTTTTAAATGAGCAAACACTGAAGTTTTTCTCGATGATTGTAAACCAGGGTGTCGTACCTTAACCTCAAACCAGACCCGAACCCGTATTTTTGCCCGTAACCGGAACCAAACCGAACCTATTTTTTTGGCCAACTTGGAGATGAACGCGAACCGGACCGATTCAAAGAAACCGGTTCGAACCGGTTTGGTACTCTGTTCAGCCCCAATTGTTTTCGCAACACGCCAAAGTTTGTTTATTTTTTTTTAAAAGAAAATGTGATGCACTAGCACCTAGATTCACCCATCCAACTCTGTCAGCACTAGGCAGTGCAAAAACACCATCTAATCCATGCGACAAGAAAATTGAAGAAATCTCGGTGTCTAGGCAGAAACCTAACTGGCACGTCTATAATGTGTATTCGGTAATTCTAAATCATTGATGTGAAATCTTGAGTTTATTAAAGCCTCAGGCTTTCACTTATTTGCGCGCAGTATTATTCGAATTAACGGCTCTGCTTGAGCTCACAAGGCACCAAATGAGACTGTCTAAGAAATTCTCCACTTCAAATGAACAATCACTGAAGTCTCTTCTCGATGATTTTAAACTTCATGGCAAACGACTAACTTGTACTCATGAGCTTCCACAGGAAGGCATTCTCCACTCCTTAAACCTGCGTTCAATACTCAAGGAAAGGCGTTCTCAATGAATACTCAAGGAATACTAAAGAAAAGGCTATTCCCTTAGGGTGAACTTGTTGCATCGCCGCAGAGAAGTGCTGTGGAAGGAAAAGTCGCGACGGCTTAGACTAATTCCGATGCATGATTTCAACTCTGTGGAAAGCAACGAATTCGAATGATGGAACACGCACCAGGCGGGTGACCATTCGCCCATGTTGTGCGTGCTCCTTCGCTCGTCTTCTCTATTTAAGCCATTAATGCAAACAACTGAAATGAACAGTTTTGCAAGAGAATCCTTATGTGATGCACATGTGATGCACATGTTGTGCACATGTCATCCTAGGGAGAGAAACTTGACTTAATCCACGCATCCCAGAGTCGGAACTTTCTTCTTGAATTGCATTTGCAATTTAGAGAAAAGTCCGTATTGGAGCTAAAAGAGGCGGTGTTATGATTGCTGCGAAGAATTCGATTCTGTTTTAATTAGTGGAGGTAGATTCAGAGCTAAATATGTTATGTGTTAATATCGGACAGGGCTTCCGAAAAATTTTAACTGGTGTCTGCTACAGGCTACCTTACAGTCCATCTGACTTCAGTGGTATTCTCTACGATACCGTAGCTCAAGTTCAGTCGCTGTTCCCAAACGTGGTTCTAATTCTAGCAGGCAATTTCAATTGTCCAGGCATGAACTGTAATAAATAAAATTGTGCTGAGCGAGCGCACAAATAAAGAAGAATGCATGAAAATCCTTGATATAACTCAATATTTTTTTGTTTAAAACAACTTGTGAATTTCCCAACCTGTGACAACGCTCTCTTGTACCTGTTTTTTGCAGCCCATCCTAAACATTCTACAACATCGATAACTATCAAAATAAGAGACAATCTTGCCGTTCACGTTACTCTTTTTCTCAAAGTCAAGATAGGCGATCGTGCAAAGAAACAAATATGTGAAAATAGAAGGGCACATGTGGAATACGTGACGTCAATGCTGGTCGATTTCATGCTTTTTTTTTTGATGGTTTTGAGGATCGGTTGGCAAAAGATAACTGGGTATTGCTTCGTGACAAATTGCTTGAGTGCCAAACTGCATGCGTACCTGTGTTAAAAAGTGCCCGTTGTCACCGTTATGCTTGATTTACTAGAATATTTATGCGAAGTATACGCAAAAAGAAACGCCTATACCGCCGTGAAGCCAGCTCGGACTCGGAGGAGCGTTGGAGGGCTTATCGTGCACAGTCTCTTCCAGTGAAAAAACCGATAAAAGAAGCTAAAGATACCTTCTGTAATGCTGATATTTCCAACTTGATGAGGAAGGATCCTAAAAAATTCAGAAGGTTGTAAGCCCAAGTTCTTCCAATGTTCTCCCGAGTTTGGGCATGGATGGCACGGCGATTGATGAAACCGTCTTGGCGAATTAGTTCAATATGTTTTTAGCACTTTTGTCACTGATGAAGACTCGTTTTCTCAAATGAGTCTTCTCGAAGCTGTCGGTCACGCCATAAAATATATCACTGTTTCTTGTCTTGGGGTAGAGTGTGCCATCATTGATCGTTTGCCTTCGAACTGTAGCCCTGTACCAGATGGAATCTTCACAAAGTTACTAAACCTAACTAAACACATATCGGAACCACTGCTGTGCAAACTGTTCCAGCAACCTCTTGCAACTGGCAAAATGCCCGATGACTGGAAAACGGCTGTTGTGATTTGTTTCTTTAAACCTGGAGATAGAAATTTCCTTAACATTACAGGCCCATCTCGGTCACTTGTGTTTCGTGTAAACTCATGGAACACAATACATCATCCCAAATAATGTAGTACCTACTGAATTCCAAGATCATCTCTTCTAACGAACATGGGTTTCAATGTGGGCGTTTGTGCGAATCACAGCGGTTTGAATTGATCACCGATCTTCACCAATCAATTCAATGGTCTCATCCCATCGACGTCATCTTCATTGATTTCGCTAGAGCCTTCGACAGTAATCCTAATAATCTATTATTTTATGAGCTTAACATATTGAATTAGTCGCCTCAGGTCATCAACTGGATCAAAATGTTTTTAACCAGTCGTTTTCAGTCGGTGATCAATAAGAAAACTGCGTCCGCTCCTGTCTCGGTGAAATCGGAAGTACCTCAGGGCTCTGCCTTTGTACCGGTTCTTTTCCTCATGCACACAAATGACTTGCATTATAACATCCCCTCTAGTATTCGTTTTTTTTTCGCAAGCAATTGCGTAATTTACCGTCTCATCAAAAACCCTTGTGACCATGATTTCTTGCAGGATGACTTCAACGCTATTTGTGGTTGGCTCACAAGGTGGAAAATGTAAATATTGACATATCAAAAGTACTAACGTTTTCTAAAAAGAAGCAGGTTGTACTTCACACGTAATTCAGTAGAGGCATTGCTACTGAACATGTATCAGCCACTAAATATCTAGGAGTTCATTTCTCTTCCGAACTTATTTGGAATGTTTATATTGAGTACATTATTAACAAGGCCGCTAAAACATTAGGTTTCCTCAAGTGTAACATGTATCAAGCTAACCAACAAACAAAACACCTAGCCTATACATCCCTTGTCTGATCCCAACTTGAATACGCTTCAGTAATCTGGCACCCCCATCAAGCATACTTAGTACACTCTATTCAATCAGTTCAGAGTAAAGCAGACAGGTTTATTGCCCATGATCATTCATTTCGAACCAGCCTAAATAGCTTTAAGCAACAATTTAGTTTATTTCCCTCAAACTAGAAGACGAAATGCCCGCCTATCGCTCATGCACGAACTGTATCATGGTTCATCAGACTTTCGTGAACTGTTTCTGTGCCCTGCTGTCCACATGTCTTTTTGTTTAGACTACCCATTTTAATAAGTCCCATATTCGCGCGCATAAATTTGTTCAAATATTCACCTCGGTTACTTGAAATCTCACAATGTAACAGATTGCCTGCAGATGTCGCCTCCATATCTGATAATCCTGTAAATATAGGGAACATGGTAATTGTAAGGGATGCTCTTTGTTGTTTGAGGCCAGGGCGGGATTTTTGCGGACGAAGACATATATTGTCAGGTACCACGGGATAGACACGTTGCGCGTTGCATGCGGAGGGTAGAATGAAACGGCTGAATACTTGATACTTTTCTGTAAAGGGCTTCACCCTACAGTGGAGAGCAGTGGGGCTGATTTATCCAAGGCATTGAGGTTTAGGGACGGTGAAGGGAAAGTAGATAATAAGCGGGTTGAAGTAACCAAGCGAAGGTTATCTGATGGTGGCTAAAACCAAGACAAAAGTAAAATTTAATAGGTCATGGCTAGGTGGTTTAAGCCACTGCCCGATTTAAAGGGCTCAGCTTCATCCATCCATCCATTCATCCATCCATCCACCCACCCACCCACCCACCCACCCACCCATCCATCCATCCATCCATCCATCCATCCATCCATCCATCCATCCATCCATCCATCCATCCATCCATCCATCCATCCATCCATCCATCCATCCATCCATCCATCCATCCATCCATCCATCCATCCATCCATCCATCCATCCATCCATCCATCCATCCATCCATCCATCCATCCATCCATCCATCCATCCATCCATCCATCCATCCATCCATCCATCCATCCATCCATCCATCCATCCATCCATCCATCCATCCATCCATCCATCCATCCATCCATCCATCCATCCATCCATCCATCCATCCATCCATCCATCCATCCATCCATCCATCCATCCATCCATCCATCCATCCATCCATCCATCCATCCATCCATCCATCCATCCATCCATCCATCCATCCATCCATCCATCCATCCATCCATCCATCCATCCATCCATCCATCCATCCATCCATCCATCCATCCATCCATCCATCCATCCATCCGCAACATTTCCCAAAGCAATAGAGAGAATAGAATGTTAAGCTCTTTTCATTACTTTGTTGTTATTGCTTTAGTGTTTCTGATTGCATGCTTTGTTGTATTGGTCTCCCTGCCCGGTATTCCGCGTGTATATAGCTAATTATTTCATAGCTTTGTGACATCATTTCAAACTACATATCTATTGCATAAATACTCAGGTTTAAATTTTTTTTTAGTTTTTCTTTCATTTCTCTCCTGTTATCTATTGTATGGGTGCCTTGCAAGTGCGATTTTTTGCTTATATGCATGTACTACCAATGTTTTTTTACTTGCATTGGCACCTATGTAATGGCCGAAAGGGACCTCACGATAAATAAATGAAAATATATGAAATGAAATGAAGCCTAAGGACTGAACATTTAATCAATTTCTGCTTTATTCTATCATTCAGTGATCGCTAAAGGCATCAATGGGCCTTTATCAAAGGCAGAGTAAGTTATTTTCTCAGGAATACTGCAGATACCATGCGCAAGAGGTTGAAGCCGCCAATATCCCCCCTAATACTCAGTCGGTTGCCTTAGCAATCTCTTTTCTTTGATTACTCTGCTGCGTCTTTTCGAGCGTTCTAAAATATCTGCATATCCAATTGTCCCGCTTTTCTTAATGCCATAACTTAGGGCGTGATTCAGATGTTGACTCAGTCGATATTTTATAACACGTTTTCCCTCTGCTGGGCTCTTAGACAGTGATGGTTCGGCTCTACAATATTCAGGTGTTGCTGTTTGTAGTTTCTGCGGTTTCAATGGCTCCTGTCAAACGACACAGAAATTTTAAATCGGTTTCTAAACTTCGACGAGTAAACGTCGGTGGTAATTTGGCTAGATGACTCCAAAAAAGATATTTTACAAACTTTCCGAAATTTTCAGGTATGCGAGAAATGTTGCTGCCACCTGCCTGCCTCTTTTTGTCTGTGCTGTGAAGACACAGCGCAGCAATTATCCAGTATTGATTATAATAATTGACGAATTTTTGTCACTATCTAGTTTCATTTCATTTCATTTCATTTTGTTACTCTAAAGGCCGATCAGGCGTTACTGAGAGGAAAGGGTACAAAACGAGAAACTAAATAGAAGATAAAAAACAAGTGGTTGCAGTACGTAAGTAGAAACGGCACCTTTGAATTTCACATGGTTTATAATGGAAACGACGGTGGTTCCAATCCGTGGCAGTTTTGGGGATGAAGGAGTTTATGAACTGGTCAGTCCTGCACTGTGGAACATGAACCTTAAGGTGGTAATCTGCTAGACGAGTACTTTGGAGGCGTAAACAGGGGCTGCTTTAGGCTGTTGTTAGTGTAATAGATTTTATGAAAGTTGTACATGCGAGAAATGCGTTGTCGTATGGAGAATTCTGGAAATCTAAATGTTTTTTTTTTCATTTTGAGAAACACTGGCAAGACGTGAGTAACTAGACATAATAAATCTTGCAGATCAGCTTTGAATTGATTAAAGTAAAGAACGAGAGAGACAGTGTATGGATCCCGTATTGACCCGGCGTACTCAAGCTTTGAGCGCGATAGAGTTTTATATAGCAGCAAACTTAGGGAAAAACTGCAAAAGATGAAACCAAGCATGCTGTTAGCGTCATTAGTGATATACTCAACGGGCGCTTTCCACGACGAATCATCTGTTATTTGAACACCAAGGAAAAACATTGCAGGGGTGCACTTCTTTCTGCTTAGGTGCCGTAATGCAAAGTCACTTACTGCTGCCGATTACATTGCTGCGTCTTCGTTTCCTTTATGTCTTTGCAGTTTCTGAGCCGTGTTTTCGCTCTCAACTCGTTTCTACCGCATCCGAGCACGTCGGCTCCGTTGGTAGTGTCTTGTAAGTACAGCAAATTACTATTTACTTATTAAATATTTACTGAAATATTTAAGTGGTTTAATTGATTACAAAGTTATTTTGTACATAAGGAATTCATCAGTTGAATATAAATTCAAATTCTTTATTTATCCATGAAAACACAAAGTATTTACCAATTACCACTAAATTTGTGATGTGATTCATTTATTGAACTAACTAAATATTTTGGTCAAATAATTTATTACACTATTAATGATAATTTTTCGTACTAATTTATAGCTGAGAGTAATTCTTTACTTAATTAATACAGTAATTAATCATTCATCAATGTCATTAAATTAGCGAATAGATTGTGAACCAACTGACTAGTTCTACTAATTAACCAATTCGCCCACTTACCTAATTACCCAATCTGTAATTATTTTCGGCGACTTACTTAATAATTCATGCTTATTAGATAATTATCTCATCAACTATTTCGTTACCCCTACAATGGATTATTGACAGTTCGCGTGGACACGCTCTGCCGACAGATCCTATACTCGTCACTCATGAGACATGAAATCCTTTCGCTAAAACCAAGACAGAAAGGCGGCGGATGCAAGCCTGAACTCATAGCAAGATGTGACAACGGTGTTGCTTCCTAGAGCACTTCATACTTCGGAGCAGTGTGGGCGGTTAAGAATTAACAACGATGCGGGAATGTGATGGCCCGAGAGACAAGTTTATTTGGAGAGGTATGGAAGAAGGCTTTCTCTTGCAGTGGCCACAGTTCAGCTAGTGATGATGAATAAAATGACACTTCGAATACCGCGTTCACCAGACGCTGGGTTATGAAGGAGAAAAAACTCACAATACCTAAGGCGATACGGCCAACCAAACACCTGAGGGATGATGAGGTCCAATCCATTTCTGAAGAGAACCCATCACCTCTGTTACCACCATCATCTCTGTTACCTCCTCTTCAGTACCACCTCAAGGGTTGTAACACCAAAGGCAGAACTTACGATTTACAAAAAGCTATGCAGAATTCTGTGCATACATATAGCAAGAAGCAGAATATCGGCCTGAAGGGCGAGTTGGTGCATGATGAAATGAACGGCGGCGCAACATGGACACTAACTATATAAACACACCACATGGGCACACTACCAACTGTTTACTACACGGAAAGGTGTCATATTTAAACATTCAGCTCAAGCGCGAGACTCATTGCATTATCGCTCCGAACCCAGCAGGTGGAATAAAAAGCAGCTACATCAGGATAAAACTCATGAAAACTTGAACCCCTGCAGATAAACTAACAAATTCTGATAAAAGGAATTATAAACGAAAATGAGGAAGCCATCTCTTAGCAAAAGCAGTATCAAACAATCGTAGCAAAAGCAGAGTCAGACATGAGGAGCAAAAGCAGTCAGAAACCGACAAACAAAAATAAAATAAAACCAATAACAAAAAATAACAACCAATATAACAAAACT
This sequence comes from Amblyomma americanum, assembly GCF_052857255.1. NCBI lineage: Eukaryota > Metazoa > Arthropoda > Arachnida > Ixodida > Ixodidae > Amblyomma > Amblyomma americanum. The sequence goes on from NC_135504.1 coordinate 154,136,858, forward strand.
TAACAACCACCTCGACTTTTCATCCCTGCATTTTTATATATTTCAATGCGGTCGTTAGAAATATACATATAAGTTTTTATAAGTTAGAAGACGCATATGCCCTCGGCGCTGTGGCCGGACATATTCTGGCTACATAGTGCCAAAATACATTCGGTTTCGAAAACATGCAGGCAAAGTAATCCGTTCAGTGCACGTATCTAGTCGAAAAAGCCAAATTTTGGTCTAACCGCAGTGCTAAGGGTAATCGCGTTTTTGAAATTTTAAGCATTGATATGGCTATTACTAATGACCTAATACGCATCTCTAATTGGAACCAGGTGTCTAACTGCAACAGGTAATAAGATAACTATCTGGAATTTGTTAAGTGCCAGCTAGGCTAAATAATTCGCCTGTTTTCTTGATGTTGGCCAACTCTGGTACATCGCACCTTCACACCTCGAAAAGCATATTTTTAAAAATGCTGGTTCACCTTCGCTGAAAAACCTGTTATATTTTGAAATGCTCTATCTGCACTACAACGTTTGTTTTTCGGCGATACTGATTTTCTTTCTGGATCGAAATGAACCATCGAGCTCAAATATAAGTTCTTCTAAACTAAACGTTTACAGTCTGTAGTTTACGAAATATAATAAAAATTAAAATGCAAATGTAGTTTGCGAATTTCAATTAGCTGTCTGTCCGCGTTCAACTAAGACTGACGGGTACTCTCTTGTCGTGGAGGCCAGTCCAGCAGCCCTTAGAAGTATTGAGCGAATGCCGCTATTTGTGGCGAATTTGTCGTAAGCTAATGTGAACAAAAATTATATTTGCTCGCAAGCTATAAATTAGAAGAGCGCCATTACACGCATCAGGTATTGCGCTTATACTGCTTTTAATTTTACACACCTCAGTGTTCATAAACGGCGACTCATAGGGGAGAGGAATTGAACCCGTTTGGCCAACATAGTTCCTTTGCTTTATTTATGTGGGCAGACTTCTCAGACGGAGGATACTTTACTTAGTCCAAGGCTTCCTTGCCCATCGATGCTGTTCAGCACGCGTGCGGAAATGAGCGCGGGCGCGCGCGCGCGCGCACGCACACACACACACACACACACACACACACACACACACACACACACACACACACACACACACACACACACACACACACACACACACACACACACACACACACACACACACACACACGCACGCACACGCGCACACGCACACGCACACCCACACACGCACAAACGCGCACGCACGCACACTCACACACATACACGCACACACACACGCACACACACACGCAAACACATACAGGCACACACACACGCACACACACACGCAAACACACACACACACGCACACACACGCGCACACACACGCACACACACACACACACACACACACACACACACACACACACACACACACACACACGCACACACGCACACACATACACACACACACACGCACACACACGCACGCACACGCACACGCACGCACACACGCACAAACGCGCACGCACGCACACTCACACACATACACGCACACACACACGCACACACACACGCAAACACATACACGCACACACACACGCACACACACACGCAAACACGCACACACACGCGCACACACACGCGCACACACACACACACGCACGCACGCGCGCACGCGCGCGCACACACACACACACACACACACACACACACACACACACGCACACACACACACGCACACACACACACACGCACGCACGCACACAGGAAGAAAACAGAAAGATGGAAAGAGCGCAAAAGCTCTCTTTTGCGCTGTCTTTTCGTGTGCGCAACTCGTCTTAAGAACAACCATGCACCAACTAGCCCCCCCCCCCCCCCCCAACAAGAAGTTCTAGACTATCGAATTGCGGCTGCCGCGGCCGGGATCAAACCAGCGTCGTTTGGTCAGCAGGTGGGCACCATAACCACTGAGTCACCGCGGCGGGTTTGCGGGTGCTGCATTCTAGGTGGACAAAGAATTGGAGCCTATTAAGTTGCATTTTCCGCTTCACTGTCATGAATCCAGCTCTACTTCTAAGATCTGTCACTAATTGGGGTCTTGCAAATAAGTTAAAAAATACCCAGGACCTTAATTTGAGCCTTTAATTTCTCACAGTTCGCTACCCAGTTCATTGCTGGTCCGTATTTTAGAATTGATATGAAACATTAGAAAGCGTCGGAGGGCGCTGGCATTGCCTCGTCATTTGAACATGGCTCTTCAAGAGCCTCAATGCCTCTTGTTCCCTGCATTCATGAGAACACTTTCGGCGGTAGTGAGTACCACAGCTCAGTTTGGATAGTTTTAGCTAGGCGGGAAGTCACTTGACAGAAGCCGTGCAGAAGATGGTTGCCGCACAGGAGCCCAATAACCACGCTGTGGCATCCCCATTCTCATCCCAGTGTTCCTACGTTCTAAGTTTTCCAAAGTGGACGCACAGCTGACGACGGCGTTCGTCACTTTAAGAGAGCACACTTTTGGTCGAGTCGGCCGAGTCGTCTATAGAAACACAGACATCAATGGGACACAACAATCGCGAATCTTCGCGTTTTATCTGCCCTTCACGACCTTGTCTGTATGTGCGCAGTTATATGTGTGATAATGAAGCACACCGTGAATATCTGTGATGTTTCCTTTCACGTGCTGTGCTGAATTGAAATAAATTATGTTTAAGAATGAAACTTGGACATACAGGCCTAAAAACGTCGAACGCTGAACGCTTCCAGAGTCACCTTCCAATCATGGTGGCTGATGTCATTCTATAGAAAATCCAATCATCGCTCTTTAGAATATAAAACCTGCGGTCGCACGCTAGAGCCAAAATTCAAAGCAAGCGTTCACCAACGTCTGAACCGTACCAATTTACATTGCTTTACTAAGAGTCATGCAAGAACAATTAAATGACAGAGCGAAAAGGAATCTTATTCTCAAACCATATGGTTCGCCCAATTCTGGCATAACGCTTTAAGTTGAAAAAAAAAAGATCCTGCAGGTATTTAAACGCTCCCGACCCACTGTTGTGGGTCCAGCAGAGGAGGATCCATGCTAGGCCTCATTGGCCGCACACTCCATTCGCTTCACCTGCTGGCTTTTTTCCAGAAGGCATTCGGTGCCGGAGGCGAAGACCACCACCGATCGACCATCCGATGATCTCCCCTAATGGTTCCGGAGACCTTCGGCCCCGAAACCAGGGCCTACGGAATCCGCTCGCGGTTGTTTCCTAAGCCCCGGGAAGCCGGCAGGAAATCGAAAGGAACATTTGATGTTGCCGGCTCCTTCCGGGAAGACTCCGCATTTAGCTCTATTGCCGTGTTCTTGCGCGGTGACCAATGCATTTCCCCACCCTTGTGCCGCGAACGCAGTACTGTGCAGCAGCGGCCGAAGGAAGTAGAGGTCCTGGAATGGATTAATAATATAAACGCATTCTGTTTAAAATTGGGTGCTGGTGGTTTTGCCGCCTGGCCGGGCATTTTTTTATATACATTTTTTCCAGTGTTTTAATTTACAAGTGCTATCGTGAATCCTCCCCTTTTTAAACAAATATTTCACTGTCCTTCACACTGTACTGGCCAATCTAGAATTCCGAACATTCACCTTAAGCGCTGTTGTAGGCAGGGCACCATTCTAACATATGAATTAGGAAGCCGTAATTTGCAGAGCGTATTGAATACCGGTTAAAATTTGAGATTGGGCTAGTTTGTTCATACTTGAAACATTAGGCAGCAGTGGAAAGGAACAACACAGAACACAGCAGAAACATAGAAACACAGGACGAGCGCTGACTACCAACTGTGTATTGTGAATCCTCCCCGCACATTATAACGCCATAATAAACCCCGTGACCGCCAGGGAGCCAATGAAGCACGAAGCAAAACAAAGGGGGAAAAAGAAGTACGACTATTTCATCTTCACGGCCAAATGGGGATGTCCTAAACAAAACCGATTTAGTGAGACTTTGTGACGGGCAGTTGGTACCTATTCATTTCTGAAAGCTGTGCGCTAAAAAAAACGTTCACAGGGAAAAAAGAGGACAGACGACCGGAAAGAAGCGCGACTTTCAACTTAAATGACAACAAAAGAAGCCAGGCCCACTTATATATCCGCTGTTATCCAGAGATAAGCTGCATGAGAGAGTGTCAACCTCACAACCAAACCCGAGAAAGAGCAATGGGGCATATCTAAGTGTGATTAAAATCCTAAGAAGGTGAACATATCAACACGTATCGAGAAATGGTAATATAGAATTCACATGGGCTAACAACTATACATAACAACATGTGAATACAGAGTGGCATGAAAGATGACAGCGAAAAGAAAGAAGTGCGTAACGAGATGAAAATATGCATAAAAACATTAAAAAATTCTGACAATGAAAGGAAACAAGAGAAACGGGGATAAAAACCAGTAAAGGGTGGTAAAGAAGAGATAAAGGCACGTTAAAAATGTTAAAAGCAAACTAAAATACATAGGAGCGAACGGGTTGAGAGACTAGATGTAACCGTCCAAAAAGATAGTTCATTCCTAGAAACGTTAATAGAGGGCGTGGAACGCACTTGTCTTTTCGTAGGCCAATGAAAAAGGCCTCAATTACTTCTCTCTCGGTCTTGCCTTGAGCCTTAGCTAGAAACTTCGTTTCAATAAACCTTGGGTAGCAGATGTGACAATTGCTGCAGTGTAACGAAAGGTTACCTCCAGATTTGCTCTTTAGGGTTACGTCCTTGCGGGCGCGCTCACTGAAACATTTCCCGGTTTGCCCCACATACACTGTGCCGCACGTCAGCGGGATTTCATGCACAGCATTGGCAGTTCATTGTGTGTATACAGTTTGATGCTTGATATAACAAGCCATGTTAGCACGCTTCTTGGCCACCGTCGGAAATAATTTCGCCAGTTTGCAAAGAGCCGAAAAAACCAGCTTAACCCTGTGACGAGACGCAAATTTCTTCAAATTTTGTGAGAGAATGTGCAGTAAAGGCATTACTTGCACAGGTTTCTGTTCTGTGCCGTGTTTATCTTGGCCGGAATTTTTATCTTTTTCAAAAGGTTTTCAGAACTGCCGAGACCATTTGGGCTGGGTAACCTGCAGATAAAATTCGGTCAATGTGACACTGGAAGCTTTCACCTATCTTGTGGGCCCATGATTTTTCCAAAGCACATTTCTTGCAAAGAGATACTATGCCACGCTTTACCAGCTTGGAGTGGGCACTATAATAGGTAAAAAATGATTTCGTTGAGCGCGGCTGATAAGCCCAACACATATGAAACTTTGTAAAAATAAGTTATAAGTCTAGAAACTGCAGTAAAACATCTGCGCGTTCATGCGTGAATTTCATGCTCCTCGATTAAGAAGCAAAAGTTGTAAGAGTCCGGTTTAAAAGTGTAGCTGAGGCGCAGTGTGTAGGGACATTAAGGATTACAAGATAGTCAACAACGTATCTGAAAATACGTGCCATCCCTGCGTCCTTAAAGCTGGCTTCAAGGCGCCGGTCAAATGACGCCAGAAAGGTTTCGCATAGGACCGGAGCAACTGACGAACCGGCTTTTTCAAGTAAAACTCTTCCTGGAAGGAAATAACAGTAGAATCGAAATACAACTTTAGGAGGTCCAGAAATTTATCAGTTGATGACACCAATGGAATTCTGAAACCTGACTTTGCCATATGCTTCCAAACGTTCACCGACAGCATCAAACGAACCGTCGTGAGGCACAGAGTAAAATAAGTCCTCAACGTCAATAGAAAAACCAGTGGAGGCCGACAACTGGCCTCCTCCCAGGTCCTGCACCACTTCCGTTGAGCTTCGAACGCGGTAAGGGTCACCGCCAGCTATTCTGCCCAGTTGGCGCCGAAGGAAGTCACAACTTTTTGCCACGTATCTCGTTCGGACACAGTGGCACGTAGTGGGCATGCAGGCTTATGCGTTTCCCCTGAAAAGAAAATTTCGAGGCACCCGGTCTCAGCCACTTTGACTGACCTTACTACCGATTTTAGGTTCAACCCTGCAAGCAGTTTTAGTGCGACACGTTTTTGTCTGGAAGGGTTGAAGTCAATTGGTCGAAAGTTCTTGATGGCTTCAGTAGCTTTTTTGCTGAAGGTATCATTCGGCATTACAACAAAACCACCTTCTTTGCCTCCAGAACAGCGAGGTCAGACAACTTCATGAATCTGACAAGGGACGGTTCTTGATCAGGAGCGATTTTTTGAGGCATGCGACACCTTCCCCCCAATGATCCGGTCCCTATCTTTGTCAATGACCTTGCAGGCGATTTTTCGTGCCATCAGTACCAGAGCCGGGCGGTTCGTCTGAGGCTCAAAACAGTACTTGGGTCCTTCTTACAAGATGCTCTTGACGCCACTTGGAAAATCGACGTCACCGATGGTGGTAACGGTGTTGGATCTGCAAGGACCTGAAATCTGAATCCTGGCGACAGGTGCGTTACTATTATTACTGGCTTTGAATTTTTTGCATGAAGGGACAGATCCTTTGCTGGCTAACTCCCTATTCAGTGGGTACAAGAAGCTAGCAGTTGGATCCATTGAGTTTCTGTGACAGACAACGAGGCTATCACTGCCACCAAAAGCCAGACCAATTGAGTGTGCTAACACCGTTACCACTCTCGGTGACGTCTATCTTCCAAGTGGAGTCAAGAACATCTTGGAAAAAGGACCCAAGTACTGTTTTGAGCCTGAGACGAACCGCCAGGCTCTTGTAGCGATGGTACGAAAAATCGGCTGGACAGTCATTGACAAAGATAGGGACCGGTTCAAAGGGGAACGTGTCGTATGCCTCAAAAAATTGCTCCCGAGCAAGAACCCTCCGCTCAATCATCATCATAATCATCATCCTCATCAGCCTCACTACGCCCACTGCAGGGCAAAGGCCTCTCCCACGTCTCTCCAATTAACCCTCTCATTTGCCAGCTGTATCCAACTTTTGCCTGCAAACGTCTTAATCTCATCCTTCCACGTAACCTTCTGCCACCGCCTGCTACGCTAACTTTCTCTTGGAATCCACTCCGTTAACCGTAAGGACCAGCGGCTATCTTGCCTTCGCATTACATGTCTTGCCCAAGCCCATTTTTTCCTCTTGATTTCGACTAGGATGTCATTAGCACGCGTTTGTTCCCTCACCCACTCTGCCCGCTTCCGGTCTCTTAACGTTACACCTATCATTTTTCTTTCCTTGTCTCGCTGCGTTGTTCTTAACTTAAGCTGAACTCTTTTCGTTAGCCTCCACGTTTCTGCCCCTTAGGTGAGTACCGGTAAGATACAGCTTTTGTACACTTTTCTCTTAAGGGAAATTGGTAAACTGCCACTCATGATCTGAGAGAACCTGCCATATGCGCTCCACCCCATTCTTATCCTTCTAGTTATTTCCCTCTCATGATCCGGATCAGCTTTCACTACCTGCCCCTAGAAGCCGCCGAGGTGGCTGAGTGGTTGCGGCGCTCGGCTTCCAGCCCGAAAGACGCGGGTTCGATCCCGGCGGCGGCGGTCGAATTTCGATGGAGGCGAAATTCTAGAGGCCCGTGTACTGTGCGATGTCAGTGCACGTTAAATAACCCCGAGGTGGTCGAAATTTCCGGCGCCCTTCACTACGGCGTCTCTCATAGCCTGAGTCGCTTAGGGACGTTAAACCCCCTAAACGAAACCATGAACCAAACTACCTGCCTTAAGTAGACGTATTCATTTACAACTTGAAGGCTCTCGCTGCCAATTGTGAACTGCTGTTCTCTTGCTAGACTGTTGGACATTACCTTGGTTTTCTGCATGTAAATTTTTAGACCCAGCGTGCTGCTCTGCCTGTATAACTCATTGATCATGATTTGCAGTTCACCTCCTGAGTGACTCAGCAAGGCAATGTCATTAGCGAATCGCAGAATATTTACATATTCTCCATGTATTCTTCCCAACTGTCCCAATTCATGCCTCAAAATACCTCCTGTAAACAGGCGGTGAATAGCGTTGGCGAGATCGTGTCTCCTTACCTGACGCCCTTCCTTATTGGAATTTATTGCTGACTTCATGGAGGACTATAGTAGCTGTGCAGGTGCTATATATATCTTCCAGTATTTTGACATAAGGCTCTTCTACCCCCGATTACGCAATGCCTGTATGACTGCTGAGGTTACCACTGACTCGTATGCTTTCTCGTAATCAATGAAGGCTATGTATACGGGTTGGTTATATTCTGCGCATTTCTCTATCACCTGATTTAGAGTGTGAATATGATCTATTGTGGAATATTCTTAATGAAAGCCTGCCTGATCAGTTGGTTGATTTAAGTCTAATTTTGCCCTACTCTATTAGTGATTACCTTAGTAAATATTCTGTAGGCAACGGATAGTAAGCTGATCGGTCTGTAATTTTTGAAGTCTTTTCGTCTCCCTTCTTATGAATTCACATACTATTTTCTTTCTCCCAAGCTTCTGGTACGGTCGAGGTCATAAGACATTGCGTTTACAGGGTGGTTAGATTTTCTAGCACGATGTCCCCTCCATGCTTCAACAGTTCTGCTGTTACCTGATCCTCCCCATCTGCTTTTCCCTTTTCCATTGCTCCTAAGGTAATCTTTACTTCATCTTTAGCTACTGGCGGGATCGCAGATGGGCTGTGCAATACTGTCTTTTTCATTAACGCTCTGATTACACTGGCTACTGTACTGGTTTGTGTAGAACACTTCGGCTACGTTAACTATCTTATCTTTATTGCTAATGACATTGCCCTGCTTGTCTCTTAGCGCATACATCTGGTTTTTACCTATGCCTAGTTTCCTATTTACCGCTTTTAGGCTACCTACGCTCTTAAGAGCATGCTCGATTCTCTCCACACTAAACTTCCTTATGTTGGCTACCTTGCGCTTATTTATTAACTTCGATAGCTCGGTCAGTTCTATTCTGTCGGTAGGGTGAGACGCCCTCATGCTTTGGCGTTTCTTAATGAGATCTTTCGTCACCTGAGATAGCTTTCCGGTATCCTGTCGAACGGTCCTACCGCCTACTTCTACTGCGCACGCCGTAATGATGGCTTTCAGATTATCGTTCACTGTATGAACATCAAGATCGTCTTCCTCAGTTCAACTCGAATATCTGTTTTGCACAGCTATCCTAAATTACTGTACTTTCCCTCTTACGGCTAACTCGTTCATGGACTTCCTCTTCACTACCTTCTTCCGTTCCCTCTTCAAGTCTAAGCTAATTCGAGACCTTACCATTCTGTGGTCGCTACAACGCACCTTTCCGAGGACGGCCGCATCCTGAACGATGCCACGTTGAGCGCATAGCATGAAGTCGATTTCATTTTTAGTCTCAGCATTGGGGCTCTTCCAGGTCCACTACCTGTTTTCTCGTTTTCGGAAGAAGGTATTCATGATCCGTAAATTATTTCTATATGCGAATTCGACTCATAACACTCCCCTGCTATTTCTAGAACCTATCCCATAGTCACCTACCGCGTGGTCGTCAGCCTGCGTCTTGCCCGCCTTCGCATCGAAGTCACTCATCAGTACAGTGTACTGTAATTTTACTTTATTCACTGCCGATATTCTACGTTGTAAGGTTTCTGGCGACAGCCGGTCTGGTTCAGCTGCGTATTCGGCCCGGGACACCTGCAACCAGGGTCACTGCACGGCGATAGGCATTTTGGTTCCCATGGCCGGTCCCCGCTTGGTTTATTCGATTCAAAACGGAGGGCTCTGCTGCCGTTTGTAAACAACATTGTTCCCGGAAGATCAACCGTGCGGTACGGAGGCAGTTAGCGACCGCCAAAACCGAGCAGGGGTGGCTCACCCCTTCAACTGTGCCTGCTCGCCGGCGCCTCGCCCATTCGGACTTCCCTGAAGACGTGTCCGGCTTGACAGCGTGAGAACTGTCGTTCGGACGCGAAGACAACGCAGACAACGCTTTCTCTGGTGGGGGCGATTGTCCAGCGGCACCCTCTCTCTCCGGCGATGCATGTGACGGGGGCGTGTCCCTATGTGAAGTGGTGTGTGTGTGTGTGTGTGTGTGTGTGTGTGTGTGTGTGTGTGTGTGTGTGTGTGTGTGTTTGTACGACAGCGCAAGTTAGGCCACGCCCAACCTGGCGAAGACCTTCTCGAACCTGGGGAATCCTAGGGACCGGACCCTTTTTAAACCGGGCGACGAGTGTCATGAGCGGGAATCCTCGATCATCCTCAGATCTTCTCAGATCCTCCGACTTTCCCCCATCACCCTCCAATGGGTTCCTAAATCTTGTAAATAATGTAAAATAAACCCCCTGTACAGTTTCCTTCATAACCAAGTCCGACAACGTCATTCGGAGAAGGGACCTGTGGCGCTGAAAGAGTCAGCTCACTCAAGGACCCCTCATCTCTAACAACTGGTTGGCAGCAGCTGGGATGGACCGTGCGACATCGTGCTTTCTCAACCGGTAAGCGTTTCGGCATTTTGCTATAGGATTCGCCAGGCTTCAGATTTTGAGATAATAATCTAGAATCACTGGGAAGTGTATGTCAATTGAGAATGAGTAATCTTACGACATTTTGCAGATAGCATTGCCAAAGCGGAGAAAGTGTTGTCATGGACCTTATAAAATTGTCAAAGTCGGACTTGTTGTTATGCGAGGAACTGTCAATAGAAGTACAGGGCAAAATTACAAAACTTGAAATATGCAAGACAATTCAAAAACAGGTAGAGGACGATCAGCTGGTAGATACCTGGAATTTGGTACAGGAGGAAAAAAGCAAAAACGAAGCGGAACGGCTAAAGTGGGAAGCTGAAAAAGAAGAAAGAAATCTTTAGCGATTGCAGCTTGAAAGCGAAAATCGAAAAAAAGGCGACAGTACGAGAACCGGGTCTCCTGAAAGAGCAAGCGTTGTACAATCATATAGAATGAACAGATTCATGCAGCCCTATGAAAGTGGAAGGGACATAGGATTGTACCTGGGAAACTGAGAGAACTTGCGAAAGGGAGAACTTTGCTCGCAGTACATGGCCGCAACGGCTTCTGACACTCTTGCCATGTGAAGTAGCTGAAGTCATAGCGAGAGTTAGCACACAAGACGCAGCTGACAACGAAAAAGTCAAAGCCAGCCTGCTAAAAAGGTACCGGCCGTCAGCCGAAGCTTACCGACAGCGCTTCAGGAACACAATGAAAAACGATAGCGAGGGCTATCCAGATTTCGCGTATGGCCTAAAGACGAATTTGATAGAGTGGCTAAAAGGAGCCGAGGTTTATGAAAGCCGAGACAAAATCATCGAGTGTTTTTGCCTTGAGCAATTTTACTGAAGCATTCCCCAAGTGGTGAAACTGTGGGTTCAAGACAGGGAAAAAGTCGACACAGTTAAAAGGGCCGCTGAGCTAGCAGAGGAGTACGTTCCGCGCAGAAGGTTGAGCACTGAAGAGGGTGCGTCGCACGCTCGAGACGCGATGCGAGATATAGGGCCTAGCAGAAAGACGCGAAGTGCTAGAAGTTTGGAGCAATCAGAGCCAACGAAGGTAGCTCCAGAAAAGCGTGAAGAACAGTCAAAGAGACAGGGAGCAGACAAAGACGCGAAAAAAGAGTTTGAGGCTAGTAGGCCATTTCGTTGCTACAACTGCAATGGTGTCGGCCACTTTGCAGCCAAGTGTACAAAGCAACGTTTGCTGTTCTAGTGCGTCGAGGATAACGCCGAGAATATAGAGCTCCTTAAGCCATACCTGCACGAGCTGCGCGTTAACGGGAAACCGTGCAGGGTGCTTCGTGATAGCGCCGCGACGATGGACGTTGTTCATCCGTCTTACGTTTCAGTGGACGATTTTACGGGAGAAGTCTCGTGGATAAAACAGGCAGTAGAAGAACACAGTGTATGCCTTCCCATAGCTAGAGTGAGAATTTGTGGACCGTTTGGAGAGCTAATCACTGAGGCCGCAGTTTCGAAGGCCGTGCCAATTCAATATCTTTACCTCTTCTCGAATCGATCAGACCAATTGCTACGCGTGAGAGGCCAGAAGCTAGGAAGCGGGGTGATACAAGCTTTGACAAGGTCGAAAACTCGTCAGCTCGCATCTCAACTAAGTCAGGTTCCCGAACCTCATGTAGCCAGAGACGCACCAGCCAGCATATTGTTGCAAACAAATGAGGAGGGAAGGGAACCAACGAGGAATGAAAGCCAGGCAGCTGACCGAGCAGATGAGCGACCAGGGACTGCAGCCACTAAGTCGGTAGAGGAGGCAGAAAACGCTGAAGGGTCCATTTTATCTCCAACATCGCGTAGTTTTGATCGCCTTCTGCAGGTGAACCGGGAGTCCCTAATAAAAGAACAGAAGCAGGATCCCACTTTGGAAAGACTGCACCTTACAGCTAAAGAGGGCATCGCGAGAAGCAACATAACGATGCATGAGAAGGGAGGCTTACTATACCGACACTACCAGGACAGAAAAGGCAAAACATTTGATCAGCTGGTCGTGCCCGAAAAATACAGAGCGGACATTCTGAGTCTCTGCCACGGAAATGGCTGAGCAGGACATCTGGGAATCAATAAAACAAAGGAGCGGCTATTACTATAACATTATTGGCCGGCACTGGTAGCGCCTGTGTCGTGTCCGTCATTGCCTATGTGCCGTGTCTTTTGTGCGCCTCATCCACGCAAGCTATGAACCAACTTGCCCAAGAACGTGTTCTACTACAATACCTTTCTTCTACAGTGGGCCCTTTTCTATGTGTCTCTTCAAGTCAACCTCAACCTGCACTGGTAGCGCCTGTGTCGTGTCCGTCTTTGCCTATGTGCCGTGTCTTTTGTGCGCTTCATCCACTCAAGCTATGAACCAACTTGCCCAAGAACGTGTTCTACTACAATACCTTTCTTCTACAGCGGGCCCTTTTCTATGTGTCTCTTCAAGTCAACCTCAACCTGCACTGGTAGCGCCTGTGTCGTGCCCGTCTTTGCCTATGTGCCGTGTCTTTTGTGCGCTTCATCCACTCAAGCTGTGCCTCAAAGAACGCAACAATATATTGGCAGTTGTTTAGCGTCCTCCCTGTGGAAATCTTGCAGCTTTTTTTCACTTCACTGATAGCGTTCTTTCATTTGCAAATGATACTGGACACAACCTCACAATTGGTGGCGATTTCAACATAGATCTCTTGAAAGACTGAAAGCCTTCCTCAACCTTCACATCTATACTTGAGTCTAATAGTTTCTTTAGTACTGTCACCTCACCCACGCGTATTACTGCGTTAACATTATCATTACTCGACACATTTATTACAAATGTGTCTGCCGAGGATACAGTATCCGGTAAGATAAGCTCGGATATCAGCGATCATTAGCCCATATTTTTACCTGTAAAACAGCATATTGTGCCCCTGCCTAGTGAAAACGAAAATTATACGCATCGTCTGATAACGCCAAGTACGCTAGAAATTTTCAGAAAAGAAATAGCCGGAACAAATTGGAGCAGAATTATGGCCGTCAGTGATGCAAATGAGGCATACGAAAATTTTCTAGCTACTTTAAAATTAATATATAGTCACTCTTTCTCTGTCCAAACGCATCGAAAGTATAAGAAATCACGTAAACCGTGGATGTCAAGGCACCTTATTAAGCTAATAAAATAAAAATTAAACTGTATCAGTCCTTCCTGCAAACCCGTGACCCGAGGAAATGGATGGATTTTAAAACCCTTCGCAATAAAATAAACAAGAAGAAACAGAAAGCCATGAGTGAGTTCTATCATCGCATTTTCAATAAGGATAGCATAAAAAGAAGTGACGTCATGTGGCGGAAGTTAAACGAAATGCTAAATAAAAAATCTGGGGGCACACATATCGACAGTCTGACTATCGATGGCGAAACAATAAATAGGGTAAAACCGGCAGATAGATTCAATGATTTTTTGTTGAATTAGGGAACAGAGACAATGACTTAGATACTGCTTCAAGCATTCCAGTTGTTCCACAATCAATATTCTTTGCACCCACTTCCATCCATGAAGTCTGTAAAAATTTTAATGGCTTCAAAAACAGCCATTGCAAAGATGCGGATGGCATAGAAATTGGGCCAGTGAAATATGTAATAGATTTAATTTCGCCTGTGTTAACACATATTTTCAATGCTGCCCTTTCCACTGGTGTTTTTTCGGAACAGATGCAGATAGCGAAGGTCGTCGTTATTCATAAAAGAGGTGATAAAAACAGCCTAACAAACTATCGCCCAATATCTATATTGCTCTTATTTTATAAAGGCCTGGAAAAAAACATTAATGTCCGTATAAACAATTTTTCGCAAAAACATGACCTAATTACTGACTGCCAGTATGGATTTAGAAAAAACGCTATACGGAGATTGCTCTCTTGCTACAAAAATATATGATCCTAGATAATTTTGAAAAAAAGACTCATGACGCTAGGTATATTTTTAGACTTCAGCAAGGCTTTTGATTGCGTAAATCAAAAACTACTTCTTTGTAAACTCGAGTCCTACGGTTTCCGTGGGACACCATTAAACTTAATTAAGTCTTATTTAAGCAGACGCAGACAGTTTGTCCAAATACATGAAGAGAAATCGAGTAACCTACCGATAAAATCTGGTGTGCCGCAAGGTAGCATCCTTGGCCCGGTACTTTTTCTTTATTATATAAATGATATTGTAAGCAATCAGTAATACCTGTAAGTTCTTTATCTATGCAGACGATTGCACCATATACGTGGAAGGAAAGGATTTGGGAAGCATTTTAAGACAGGCAAGCTCTGTGTGTTGTAGCCTTCAAGTCTGGTCAGTAAAGAATAACCCAGTACTAAATGATTCGAAAACAAAATGGGTTCTTTTTCGTGCAGCAGGATCTCAAAGTGGCTGGAAACATTACTTTAGGCCCCTACTCAATCACAGTCGAAAACACGTTAAAACTTTAGGAGTATTTTCTCAGAAAACATGTCCTGGAATGAACATATTAACGCTATGTGTACAAAAATTGACAAATCAGTTGGCGTGCTTAACAGAACCCGCCATTCACTTCCTGTCGCCATTAGAAAACTCATATACCATTCTCTTTTCCATTCTCATCTCTGTTAATGTGTGTCAGTTTGGGGAAATACGACGTCGCACAACCTGCATAAATTGACTATTTTACAAAAGAAACAGTACGAGCCATACAAAATGCACATTTTCTTGAACATACGGAAGGATTTTTTCGGACACTTAAAATACTTAAAGTGGCAGACGTGTATAATAACAAACTACTATGATGCTATATAAGTGCAGTCCATGAAAAACGACTCATTTTTACCAAATGCCAACCCCAAACGCTCCCACTACGTGTACCCATATAGACACCAACCCCCATGGCAAATACCATTCTCACGCACAGAGCACGGTCGGCAACGGGCAAGTGGTACTCTACCTAAACTAATAAACTACTTTGATCAACTAGATATCAATGTACTATTTACACTAAATAATCGGTGCCTAACAGAATTATTCTTGTAGGTAATATGCATCACATTTTACTATACAAAAATGAATGAAATATTCAATTACAAGTGCAATGGAGTTTTTCTTTCTCTTGTGTACTGCATGCATCTGCCTTCCAAGATTTACATATTTGATAACCATGTGCTATTTCGACACAGTTTTCAGTTACAACATATGTTATCATAAATGACAGATCTGAGTGGTATTTCCTTCTTTGTAACTGTTCATCAGCATCGATTACATGTTTTTTTTTTCTTTTGTTAACTGTGTGTGTGCATGCGCGTTTTTTTTTACGTGTACTATAGCCTGTCGCTCCTCGAGGGGCGGACGGGGTTTTTGTCAAGCTGCGAAACTTGCAGCTTTTTCACCGCCACCCTTTGTTGGTGAAATGAATGCTCATTGATTGATTGATATTGCAACCCAGGGGACCAACACAGACGCCATCTCATCTCTTCCTGCCCAGCGGTCGTCAACGCTGGACATTCGAGATTTTTCGGGCCACTGAGGAGCTGTAATGTTTCTGGCGACAGCCGCTCTGGTTCAGCTGCGTATTCCGCCCGGGACACCTGCAATCGGTGTCACTGCACGGCGATAGGCATCTTGGTTCCCACGGCCGGTCCCCGCTTGGTTTATTGGATTCAATACGGAGGGCTCTGCTGCCGTTTGTAAACAACATTTTTCCCGGAAGATCGACCGTGCGGTAGGGAGGCAGTTGGCGACCGCCAAAACCGAGCAGGGGTGGCTCACCCCTCCAACTGTGCCTGCTCGCCGGCGCCTCGCCCATTCGGACTTCCCTGAAGACGTGTCCGGCTTGACAGCGTGAGAACTGTCGTTCGGACGCGAAGACAACGCAGACAACGCTCTCTCTGGTGGGGCGATTTTCCAGCGGCACCCTCTCTCTCCGGCGAGGCATGTGGCGGGGGCGTGTCCCTATGTGAAGTGGTGTGTGTGTGTGTGTGTGTGTGTGTGTACGACAGCGCAAGTCAGGCCACGCCCAACCTGGCGAAAACCTCCTCGAACCTGGGCAATCTAAGGGACCGGACCCTATTTAAACCGGACGACGAGTGTCATGAGGGGGAATCATCCTCAGATCTTCTCAGATCCTCCGACCTTCCCCCATCACCCTCCAAGGGGTTCCTAAATCTTGTAAATAATGTAAAATAAACCCCCTGTACAGTTTCCTTCATAACCAAGTCCGACAACGTCATTCGGAGAAGGGACCTGCGGCGCTGAAAGAGCTCACTCAAGGACCCCTCGTCTACAACAACGTCCTGATAGAAACTTTAAACGGTCTGGTCATTGTGGCTGGATGTAGGCGCGTACGCCGGCACCACTTTCAGCTTGTACTTGCTATTCAGCCTAATTACAATCGCTGCCACCCTCTCGTTAATATATTATAGAACTACTCTACGTTACCAGCTATATCCTGATTAACGAGGAATCCGCTCAATAGCCTTCCCAGATTGATCAATTCGTCTGACCTCGCTGTTCTGGAGGCAGACAAAGAAGGTGGTTTTGTTGTAATGCCGAATGATACCTTCAAAAAAAAGCTACTGACGCCATCAAGAACATCCGAACAGTTGACTTCATCCCTTCCAGACAAAAACGTGTCGTACTAAAACTGCTTGCAGGGATGAACCTGGAATCAGTAGGAAAGTCAATCAATGCGGCAGAGATCGGGTGCCTCGAAATTTTATTTTCAGGAAAAACGCAAAGGCCTGCATGCCCACTACGTGCCATTGTGTCCGAACGAGATACGTGGCAAAAAGTTGTGACTTCCTTCGGTGCCAACTGCACAGAATAGATGGCGGTGACCCTTACCGCGTTCGAAGCTCAACGGAAGCTGTGCAGGTCCTGGAAGGAGGCAAGTTGTCGGCCTCCACTGGTGTTTCTATTGACGTTGAGGACTTACTTTACTCTGTGCCTCACGACGGTTCGTTTGATGCTGTCCGTGAACGTTTGGAAGCATATGGCAAAGTCAGGTTTCAGAATTCCCTTGGTGTCATCAACTGATAAATTTGTGGACCTCCTAAAGTTTTATTTCGATTTTACTGTTATTTCCGGGAATATTTATAGGTTCGTCAGTTGCTCCGGTCCCATGTGAAATCTTTCTGGCGACATTTGACCGGCGCCTTGAAATCAGCTTTAAGGACGCAGGGACGGCACGTATTTTCAGATACGTTGTTGACTATCTTATAATCCTTAATTTCCCTACACACTGTGCCTCAGGTACACTTGTAAACCAGACTCTCAAACTTTTGGTTCTTTATCGAGGAGCATGAAATTCACGCATGAACAGGCAGATAATGATCGACTTCAGATTCTGTATCATCATCATCATCATCATCATTATCATCATCAACTTATTTTTACAAGTGTGCATGTGTGGGGTTTATGAGCCCCTCAACACGATGGAGAGACGGGGGGGGGGGGGTACTGCGCACAAAAAGACAAGGACAAGAAGATATCTTCTTGTTTCAACAGGACTTGTCGGGCTAGTTGGTTGATCATAATGCAAAAAAGACGAACTGCGCAACAAGAACACGGACGAAAGGGAGGCAGACACACACTAACGCAGACTTCCAACTTTACTAAAGGAAGGAATACAAGGCAAATATATATAGCGATCCCCCAACGCACTTCAAATCTGATCAATATGGCACGTGACAATCTGCCCAGGCGATAAACAGACCACACAAGAACCAACCGCTTACAAGATAATCTTATACCGGGCCGGCCCTTTCTATGAAAACAAAAAGCAAAGGAACGCTTAGCGACAGTGCACACTTGAGAATTACGCGTTCTGCAAAGTAAGGAAATTCATAACAAAAACCACACCACTGTAGCCATCTGATACCACTGAAGCTCGAACCGCTTACAAGCGCAGGTGCTGGCACCGAAACCAAGAGACGAATCACTCCCCCTTTTGAAAGCAAACAAAACGGGAAACAAAAACAACCACATCGGTCATCGTCAAAAACAAAAAACGGTGAAAAAAGGCACCAGGTCAAAAGGGTAAAAAAAACCATGATTCAGCTCAAGAAGCTACGTCACAAAAACAGTGAAAATAGGCACCGAGTCATTTAAAAAACAAAAAGATGAAAGACGGGACAACAGTTTAAGACAACAACGGTTTTAAAAAAGCGGGTGAATGAAATCCAAAGCGTAGGAAAACATCTCAAACCATGACAGAACCGAAACAAAACTGAGATCGCTAATCAAATGAACAACGAAAGCATCAAACGCAATCAGGAGGCACTGCTCAATCACCAGGGCACAAACAGGCCACTAGGCTACACATGCCCCCGCAAAAACGAAAATTCTTTGGATGATAAGGAAATGGAAGCCTTGCTAACACAGTTGTCCGTAGTGCCGATGTAAAATGTTTCGACGACGAGACGCTCCCATTTGTCATTCAATCTGGCCAGAAATTCCGTCTTTTCGAACCATGGTACACAGTCCCGTTGCTTCATTTTTGTGCAGTCCGCACAATGCTTAGCCAAAAACCCTCCATCGTTGTTTGCCACGCTCAACCGGTGCTCCCTTGCTCTTTCATTAAAGCATCTGCCGGTTTGGCCTATGTAGACTTTTCCGCAACTAAGGGGAATGCGGTAAACAACGCCGGAAACGCAATCTTTGAACTTCCTTGCAAAATCAAACATCTAAGGAAGTTCAAAGATTGCGTTTCCGGCGTTGTTTACCGCATTCCCCTTAGTTGCGGAAAAGTCTACATAGGCCAAACCGGCAGATGCTTTAATGAAAGAGCAAGGGATCACCGGTTGAGCGTGGCAAACAACGATGGAGGGTTTTTGGCTAAGCATTGTGCGGACTGCACAAAAATGAAGCAACGGGACTGTGTACCATGGTTCGAAAAGACGGAATTTCTGGCCAGATTGAATGACAAATGGGAGCGTCTCGTCGTCGAAACATTTTACATCGGCACTACGGACAACTGTGTTAGCAAGGCTTCCATTTCCTTATCATCCAAAGAATTTTCGTTTTTGCGGGGGCATGTGTAGCCTAGTGGCCTGTTTGTGCCCTGGTGATTGAGCAGTGCCTCCTGATTGCGTTTGATGCTTTCGTTGTTCATTTGATTAGCGATCTCAGTTTTGTTTCGGTTCTGTCATGGTTTGAGATGTTTTCCTACGCTTTGGATTTCATTCACCCCCTTTTTTAACACCGTTGTTGTCTTAAACTGTTGTCCCGTCTTTCATCTTTTTGTTTTTTAAATGACTCGGTGCCTATTTTCACTGTTTTTGTGACGTAGCTTCTTGAGCTGAATCATGGTTTTTTTTACCCTTTTGACCTGGTGCCTTTTTTCACCGTTTTTTGTTTTTGACGATGACCGATGTGGTTGTTTTTGTTTCCCGTTTCGTTTGCTTTCAAAAGGGGGAGTGCTTCGTCTCTTGGTTTTGGTGTCAGCCCCTGCGCTTGTAAGCGGTTCGAGCTTCAGTGGTATCAGTTGGCTACAATGGTGTGGTTTTTGTTATGAATTTCCTTACTTTGCAGAACGCGTAATTCTCAAGTGTGCACTGTCGCTAAGCGTTCCTTTGCTTTTTGTTTTCATAGAAAGGGCCGGCCCGGTATAAGATTATCTTGTAAGCGGTTGGTTCTTGTGTGGTCTGTTTATCGCCTGGGCAGATTGTCACGTGCCATATTGATCAGATTTGAAGTGCGTTGGGGATCGCTATATATATTTGCCTTGTATTCCTTCCTTTAGTAAAGTTGTAAGTCTGCGTTAGTGTGTGTCTGCCTCCCTTTCGTCCGTGTTCTTGTTGCGCAGTTCGTCTTTTTTGCATTATCTTCTTGTCCTTGTCTTTTTGTGCGCCGTACCCCCCCCCCCCCCCCCCCTTGTATTTACCATGATTGACCGACTAGCCCAACAACGTACGATCTAAAACGATGGAGAGACGGGCGGGTTGGTTATACATACTTAAGGGAAATAGCGCAAAAGACGTGGACAAGTGAAAAAGTGCAGTCACTTTTTACCTATGATAGTGCCCACTCCAACTGGTAAAGCGTGGCATAGTATCTCTATGTAAGAAATCTGCTTTGGAAAAATCATGCACCCACAAGATAGGTGAAAGCTTCCAGTCTCAGACTGACCGAACTTTATCTGCAGGTTACCCAGCCCAAATGGTCTCGGCATGTCTGAAAAGCTTTTGTAAAAGATAAAAAATTCCAGCCAAGCTAAACACGGCATAGAACAGAAACCTGTGCAAGTAATGCCTTAACTGCACATTCTCTCGCAAAAGTTGAAGAAAGTTGCGTCTCGTCACTGGGTTAAGCTGGTTTTTTCGGCTCTTTGCAAACTGGCGAAATTATTTCCGACGGTGGCCAAGAAGCGTGCTAACATGGCTTGTTATATCAAGCATCAAACTGTATACACACAATGAACTGCCAATGCTGTGCATGAAATCCCGCTGACGTGCGGCACAGTGTATGTGGGGCAAACCGGGAAATGTTTCAGTGAGCGCGCCCGCAAGGACGTAACCCTAAAGAGCAAATCTGGAGGTAACCTTTCGTTACACTGCAGCAATTGTCACATCTGCTACCCAGGGTTTATTGAAACGAAGTTTCTAGCTAAGGCTCAAGGCAAGACCGAGAGAGAAGTAATTGAGGCCTTTTTCATTGGCCTACGAAAAGACAAGTGCGTTCCACGCCCTCTATTAACGTTTCTAGGAATGAACTATCTTTTTGGACGGTTACATCTAGTCTCTCAACCCGTTCGCTCCTATGTATTTTAGTTTGCTTTTAACATTTTTAACGTGCCTTTATCTCTTCTTTACCACCCTTTACTGGTTTTTATCCCCGTTTCTCTTGTTTCCTTTCATTGTCAGAATTTTTTTAATGTTTTTATGCATATTTTCATCTCGTTACGCACTTCTTTCTTTTCGCTGTCATCTTTCATGCCACTCTGTATTCACATGTTGTTATATATATAAGTGCGCCTGGCTTCTTTGGTCGTCATTTAAGTTGAAAGTCGCGCTTCTGTCCTCCTTTTTTCCTGTAAATCTTTTTATAGCGCACAGCCTTCAGAAATAAACAAAATTCACGCCACGTGATTACACAAGAAGCCGTAAAACATCGAAGCAAAAGCGGAGTCGCAAGTTAAAAATAGATAAAGCTCACACAATTACAATATAATATTATACAATAGGCTTCATCTGTTTTTGTTTTGTGGCTCAGATTTTGCTTCCATATTTTTACTGGTACTTGCGTAGTCACCTGGCGTGACTTTTGTTTTGGACATCCCCCTTTGGCCGTTTAGTTGAAAAAAAGCGTACTTCTCCCGCCCCCCTCTTTTTTATTTTTTTGGTGCTTCATTGGCTCCTGGATGTCACGTGGCTTATTATGGCTTTATAATGTGCGGGGTGGCCTCGCGATAAACAGTTGGTTGTCAGCGCCCGTCCTGTGTTTGTATGTTCCTGTTGTGTTCTGTGCCGCTCTTTTGCTCTGGCCTCTAATGTTTCAAGGATGACTACCTGTTACTAAGCTGAAAAGTGCGCCCGTAAGGACCTATAGCCTCCAATGAATTGACATTGCGTCGCGTGCGTCAATGCTATATCGTGATGAACTGTCACGAGGAAAAGTAAAGAGGCCACAGAGGTGGGTTTCAATCTTCTTTACTTGAAGCATGGTGTAGTATTAACACTTTACCCTACGTTGTGGACCTCGCTTGTCGCGTTTGTCATGTTCCCACGTAACACTTTTTCACTGACTAGTTTGTTATTGACACTGGATTAGAGGCCGCTTAGTGACGATGACCAGCCTTAGAAAAAAGAATTGTGCCTTTCTACTTCCTCGAGTTTTCGTTGTTTTCTTAAGCGACATTTCATTTATTTCCCTCTTTTCTGACAGAAGGAACATTCGACGGCCTTTGTTTACACTTTAATTTCCTATGAGAGAATTGAAATGGTGTGAAATAATGTTAATGGTTACTTTTTTGACACAGGACGCTCTCTTTGCACTTACTTTGTTCTGATATCTTTGAAGAATGTACAGGTACCTTCCATGTAAAAATAATTTCGTTTTGCTTTCTATGCATTTACATCTGCCCTACTACATTCTAATTCTGTAGGATTTTTTCTTTGTTTTCTGAATAAAAATTTTTGGTTTTATTACACGGTTCAGCCTGCCATAAAGGAAACCACGTTGATTTTTTTTGTACTCGAGAAAGCAGATATTTGAAAGAAAAATACCTAAGAAAAATCTTAAGAAAGTGTACCACAACTTATCACCGGTAAAGTGAAGCACATTAATGAAGACACTGCAGAAATGTGATGAAATACTGTATATGCACAGCTTGCTTCATCGCAGGTGACGTAGTGGGTGACACAATGATCGCAAACGGCTGCCTTCGCCCACATCTGAGGCGTAAACAGCGTATACGAGACGAAATGCGTACAAAAAAAGCTAGACACAAGTGTTGTTAACAGATGTTCAAAATATAGAGAGAAAATGAAACAAAGCCCTTTGAGCACAGTTTCTTATCTGTTTTCTTTCTCGCTCTTTATTGTATTCTCTGCCAACTAGCATAAAAGCTTGTCTGCATGAAGCATTTTCGCAAAATGTACGGCGCGAGTTCCCCGCATTTAGCTGATTGTGAAGTTTCTTGGCGCGTTATGACAGGCATTTCGGCAGTGGAACTTGCTCAGGGCATGAATGCAAGATTTACATCTGGTGCCTTGGAAGATATAGAGCAGGAGAAGTCGGTTATTCGACTCATCGTAAAAATTCTGTATGTCGATAGAATAATCAGGAACCCTGAAAGGAAAAATCTAGCGCACGTTAAACATTCTGACGTTGATGACAGCGCCCTGAAAGCGGACAACTCGACCTCAATTGTCCAAGCCTTAAATGCATTTTTAAATGGCGCTGGGGTCGCCAATTTGAAACCGCCTGCAGTGCGCAAAGTCTATTCTGATTGACTCTGATCAGACGTACAGTACGAGTGGCCACTCCATTCCAATTATTTATGTATCCATCTACCCTAAAAGCCTGACCAGGCTTAATGAAATATAAATTTGACAATTATTATTACACACATGATCTTTACACGCAGAATTCAACACAATTAAGAAACACCGTACAGATAAAAACATCATGAGAATAAATATGCTATCACAACAACACAAACTTTGTCAATATGGGAGCGTTGCAAGGACGTAAACAGAAGACGCGCGGTAAGAAGCCATAGTTCAATCTGTTCAAACCTGATCGACCGTAAGGAGTGGCAAATTCTTCAATCCGCTGTTACGTGCAAATATAGCGTAAACATTGGAAAGTTGGTTCAAGTGTAATGATATATCGTATTGCAACGAAGAAAAGCTCCGTTGAAGAATGAGGAACCCCGATACCGTCAAAATCAGCCTCACTGAAGGACGAAAGCCTTTTACATATCTCTCCAATTATCCCTGGCTTGTGCCACTTGCGGCCACCTTAAACCCGCAAACTTCCCAATCTCATCAGCACAGCTAACTTTCTGCCATCCCCTGCTATGGCTTCCTCCTCTTGGAATTCAGTTCATTACCCTTAACGACCATCGGTTATATTGCCTGATTTTAAAACAGTTATTGCACAAAATTTATTGTTATTCAATAGTACTTTGTGGTCTGTACTTGTACAGTGTAATATCGCTGTAGACAAAACCTTTTAAGGTTAAATTAGAAACGAATGCAATCGAAAAACGGAGAAAAATAATTCTTTTAGAATTAGAGGACATTATATTGCAATCTTAAAAAAATTAAATAATTTCTCAGAAAGCGGTATCAATCCCGGTCGGAAGATGCTGAGTCCTGATCATATTTGGCCACGTCACGACTTCATAAGCCACGTGAAAGACATGTTTTAGAACATAGCTATCCAAAATGGCATTTTTCCCCAGAAGTATTAGGGAATAAAATCGACTTGATTGGGCTGTGGCCACTGTCGTGGAGAATAATCGAAATAAAATCGAATCAGTTTTATTAACACTTCTATTAAAAAAAGATGCATGCGAATCATCTCGGCCCTTAGCTTTCTCGGCTAGACGTGCGCCCATGCAAGAAATGCAAAAATATTTAAAGCGAGACAACTAAGTACTACGCCAAATTCATGTACAACCGTTATGCAGTAGTTATGTACAAAGAAAAGCGAAATACGCAAAAAATTACATAATACTTACGGAAACAAAACGTGATATGATTGTGAAAAAAGCGCTTTTTATAATGGTGTGGTATATTGGTTGCTTGGGCAATTTTTTTTTTTTCAGCAATTGAAAGCTTACCTATGTTTTAGCAGGTAGTCGGTTCCAAATGATGTCAGTAGCATGGGCAATAGGTCTTTTGCCGCGCACATTGTTAGCAAGTGGAAGTTGGATAAACGAAAACAAATGATGAATTCATTTTTGACTAGGCTGATTTCATTTGTCTTGTATACTCCGATTGGTCTGTAATCCACCTGCATTACAGTTTGCCTTGTATGATTTGTGCAGTATTTTCAGTTACGTGAAAATGATGGTGATGAGATGGATTTTTATGGCGCAAGGGCATCTGTGGCCAAAGGGCGCCATGACAAATGGTATTTTCTTGCACTCGAGGTAGGGTCAATGACCCCACCTCGGAATCAGGGCGTAGAAGGACCTTATGTCAAAATACTGAAAGATGTCTATAATTATTGCACAGCTAACATTGTCTTTCATGAAGTCAGCAATATATTTCGTACAAGGAAGGGTGTCAAGCAGGGGACATGATCTGCCAATGCTATTTCGCGCCTGTTTACAGGAGTTGTTCGGAGGTCTGGATACGAAACAGTTCGGAACATATGTTAACGGAGCATACCTAAGCAATTCGCGATTCGCTGATGATATTCCCTTCAACAGTCACTCAGGAGATAAGCTGCAAAGCATGAGTAAAGTCAAAGTCAAAGTCACATCACATCACATCAACTCACATCACATCACTTTATTACTTTAAAGACCCCCAATTAGGGGATTTTACATAAGGGGTGGGTACACATAGATTCAAACTTTATGCACAAAGATGATATTTGTTAATTATGACAGTTATACAATTCGAAAATGAGGATGGAAAGGTAGTTTCAGTGACATTGTGTGGAAACCCATCCCAGTCTTTGGCTCAGTGAGGAAAGAATGCAGGGGATGACAAACGTGGAGTGAGATGCATGCTGGAGGGCTAGTGTAGAGTGGAATACGAAGTGAGCTGTAAAAATACTTGTGAAATAAACACGTACTGGCGACACGACGATGACCAGCATGCTAAACTCAGCTTTTAAAGATGATATGCTGATATATGAATAGCACAAATGAATGAATCTAGTGACTAAGTTCTCTAGCGATTCAAGTAATGTTAAAAAAAAGATTTGCTTGGCACTCCAAGTGGGGGATGCATATTCTAGTTTTGTTCGAACCAGGGACTTGCAGGCGAGAAACTTAACACGTAGTGGTGCATGGCACAAATGACGTTTCAAGAAACCAAAAGTTTTGTTAGCTGATGATAGAAGGTTAGTGACATGCACATTCCTGGTTAGATCTTGGCTTAATGTTACACCCAATTATTTATAGGAATTGGTTAATTCTACTGAGACGCCAGAGATTACGTAAGAGAATAAAAGAGGCTTGCGTTTAATTCACCATCAACGTCTACGGGACAGGTGTGATGTTGAGGGTGTTGAGGCAAGCAAAAGCCTAAAAAGGCGTGACAAAGGCATGCACCCCGTTTGCACATTGCATAACGACGCGGAAGCCGACATAATAAAAAAGTGCAAGCAAGTTGTGCAAAACAATAAAAAATTAAGATAAAAACATATGGCAGTACCAACAACATTAAGTACAAGTACATTAACATCAAGAGAAAAATTACAATGCAAGTGAAATAAGGCAAAAAAAGTGGAAAAGCTGTGTACAAAGTAAGGCTGATACAACAGTATTTCAGAAGATTGGAAACTTCAGAAAAAAAAAGCGATAATATGCATGTAAAACATAATCACACAGGGGTCTTAAAAAGTCGGCAGTACATTTTTGGAAATGAGCAAAATGTTCAGAAATTTAATACACCTTTTAAGGTGTACCGTAGCATCTGATGAGCGTAATTTGTTCGTGTGTATAGTAACAGCCACTGTTCTGAGTTTCTTGTGTTATAGACACGGTACCGTAATTTCATAGCTGCAAGTTTCGTTGAGAAAAAGTCGTTATTTTTCATCGAGGTCTAGCAGCTTGAGGCAAGCACTGAACTCTAGAAGTTTCGTAATACGATAAAGTTCAGTTCTTCACAAATGGGCATGTCTGCGCGCCGTGAACTTGATTTGAAATGATGCGCACTGCTTTCTTTTGTAACTTGTATATTTTATCTAGTTTGTTAGCAGTAGTAGTGCTCCAAACTAATAAGAATATCTTAGTGTAGGAAAAAGCAGATTATTATAAAGCATTAGCTTCATATTTTAGGGTAAAAAGAATCACAGGTGCGATAACATCCCAACACTACGAGATAATTTGGAGCAGGTTATCTGAACGTGACGTTCCACGACAGGATTTCTTAGAACAGAACACCAAGACATTTCACAAAGGGCACCATTTCAAAGGTTCATCCAGCTAGGCTAAAACAAATCACAAAAAATCACAGGAATCACAGGTGCGATAACATCCCAACACTACGAGATAATTTGGAGCAGGTTATCTGAACGTGACGTTCCACGACAGGATTCCTTGGAAAAGAACAAGACATTTCACAACGGGCACCATTTCTACGGTTCATCCAGCTAGGCTAAGATTGAAGTTTACGGTTACTGGCGTGTTTTTGGAGTGGAATAGAATTCCTTTCGTTTTAGAGACATTTATGATTAAAGAGTTTACCATGCTCCAATTTGTGCAAAAGCATTAGCTCATCACTGACTTTAGATTCGAGCTGCGTCGAACTAGGTCCCGGAAAGAATAACTTGTGCCATCGGCATATGCGATAAATCTAGTGACGTCATTAATTTCTACTATGTCATTTATGTAGATGTTGATGAGCAGTGGCCCAAGATTACTGCAGTGAAGAACACCACTCCTGAGACGTGTGAACTTAGATGTGTAACCATTTATTTGTAGTAGCTGCTATCCATTATTTACGCAACTCTGCAAAAGATTCAAAAATGTACCTCGAAATCCGTAATATTCTAGCTTACTTGTAAGAGCAGTGTGATTAATTCGGTCAAAGGCCTATGAGAAGTCCACAAATATTTCTAGCCCGTAGTATTTATTTTCGAAAGAGTCCATGATAATTTTTTTTGTTTTATTAATTCTATTTTGGTTGAACAGTGCTTAGTAAATCCAAACTGCAAGGGTGTTAATATGTGGTGTTTTGCCAGAAAACGGTTAACTTTTCGTAATTTGATTTTTCAATTTTATTACAAAAGACTGGCCTGTAATTCGTGATATTGTTGTTATCGCCTTCTTTAGAAATAACAGATACTTTCGCTATTTGTAAGAGGTACGGAAAATGTCCTGCCGAAAAGATCAAGTTCACAACATGTGCTAACAAAGGCGCTAAAATAACAATGGCGTGCTTAATTAGAGGGATCCGCAAGTCATCAACATCAACGCACTTACTGGGTTTCACAGATTAGAGCACTTCTTTGACCTCAGGCACAGTCACCAGAAAAAAAAAGCGCTTTCTCGTGTTCTATTCATCAATTAACTTATACAATTGGGGTCATACTTACTGCACGCCACTGAGGCAAACAAATTATTAAAGGCGGTAGCCAACACGTGACCGGTAAGGTTAAATGAGTTAGACCGGCAGAGCAGTACAGTTGGTCTAAACATTTACATGCAGAAAATCAAAGTAATGCTGAACAGACCCTTAATAGTTCAACGTGGGCCTCGAATCTGGCAGACTTGATGCTGTCGGTAGCATAAGAGGGTTCTCGCACAGCTTTAGCCCTCACCGTTGGACCACGTTCATACGTTGCATTCGCGGTAATACAGGACGTACTACGACCGCCACTATGAAAGAGGGCGACGCTGGTGAACACTCTCAATGTGTTTGCACTACATATAAATGCCTCGAAAAGCAACAGATTGGCTGGCCGTCGCCGTAGGTCAGTTGGTAGAGCAGCGGACGTGAAATTCGGAGGTCGTGGGTACCGATCCCACCAGCGGCATGTGGTTGTTTTTTCTTCTGCTTTTATTAATCTCTCAGGGATGAAAAAGTACAAATAAAAAACATTCCCTAATGCTCCATGGTTTCGGTGGCTGTTGGCTTCCGTCACGTATGCCATAACCAGCAGCTCTTTTCCCTTCACTTGTATGCTTAATCCCTAGGGAACAGAAGTTCACAATTGCTGGAAGTGGTGAGAGAATACGCCTTTTTAGGGCAGGTAGTAATCGCTTATCCGGATCATGAGAAGGGAAGAACTAGAAGAATAAGAATGGTGTAATAGCGAACATGGGTTCCCTCAGTTCATGAATGGCAGTTTTATCAATATCCTTCAAAAGAAAAGTATATAGCAGCTGCATCTTACCGGTACTCGCCTATGGGGCAGAAACGTGTATGCTAACCGAAAGGGTTAAGCCGAAGCTAAGAAAACACAGTGCCCTATGGAAAGAAAAAATGATAGGTGCAACGTCAATATACCAAGAGCGGGTAGAGTGCATGAGGGAACAAACGTTGCTTAATGACACCCCGTTCAAAATCAAGGGGAAGAAATGTGCTTGGGCAGGGCGTGTAATGCGAATGCAAGATAACCGCTGGACCTTAAGGGTAACGGTGTCGATTCAAATAGGAGGCAAGCGTAGCAGGTGGCGGCAGAATATTAGGCGGGCGGATGAGATTAAGAAGTTTGCTGGGATAGGGTGGCCGCAGGTAGCAAAGGACAGGGTTAATTGTAGAGACATGGAGAGGCATTTGCCGTGCAGTGGGTGTAGACAGGATGATGATGACGATGATATTCTTGCCCATTGCCACTCACTGTAATGCCGTGCTGGCGCTGTGGATACGCTTGTAAATATATAAACTAAATAAATAAAGACCGAACTTCATTTTCATGATTTCGACTAGGATGTCATTACCCGCGTTTACTGACCAACTCTGCTGTCTTCCTTCCTCCTAACGTTGCACCTATAATCCTTCTTTACGCAGCTCACCGCGTTGTTCTCAATTTATGTTCTGTACTTTTGAATAGCCGCCATGTTTCTGTATCGTAGGTGGATAAAAGCTGCATTATACAGCTTTTAAGTGTTTTACTCTTGTGAGATATTGGTACACTGCAATTATTACTCATTGGCATTACTCACTGGCATAATTACACAGTTCCAACTTCGAGTTATTGATCAGTTCGCTCTCGCCCTCCCGTAAGCTTGCCGTCCCGGTCTGCTCAGTTGGTAGAGCGACTGCTCTGTTGAAGCGGTGGTCCCGAAATCTAACCCCGGACCAGGACGAATTTTTCTTTAACTACGAAGTTTCTGAGAAAGATGTATAGCTTTCCTTTGTAGCCGTATGACTGCACTTGGGTGGACGCCAATGAGTAATTATTCCCTTATTACGAAAACTGGCGATGTAGTCAGTTTTTCTTTGAGCGCTTGCATTGCCGCCTCGCAAGGCGCATCCCACTCAAAAGGAACATTCTTTCTGGACATGTAGTCAAAGGCCGGGAAATTACAGAACAGTCTTTGAAGAAGTGCAGGTAATAATTGCAGATTTCGCGGAAACTCTGAACTCCTTTATTGTTTTTCGGTGCTGGGATCTTTTCGATCGCGGCGATTTTCTCCGGATCTCGTCTAATGTCGCCCGTCAGCACATGGCCAAGATATCTAATTTCTTAATGTTCAAAGCTGCATTTCTCAGGTTTCAGACGCAAGTTGGCTTCATCAAGAACGCCTAACACCTACTCTAAGTCCGCTAGGTGCGTTTTAATTGTTTTTTAAAAGATGACGATATTATCTAAGTTAGCCACAGACACATCCTCTAAAGAAGGCCACTCCGAACAGTGTTTATCATTCGCTGGAATGTTGCGGGGGCGTTACAAAGTCCGAAAGGTAGGACTTTGAACTCAAATAGCCTGGATCCGCATGCAAATGCTGTCTTCGGTTTATCCTCTTGTCAGATTCTCACCTGCCAATAGCCTGAGGTGAGGTCGAGAGTTGTGAAATATCTGGCCCCTTAAAGCACACCCAGAATATCATCAATCCGGGGAAGTGGATGCACGTCCTTTTTAGTGACAGAGGTCCCTCTCCGGAAGTCAACAGAGAACAGCCAACCTCCCTGCGGCTATTTGCGGGAACCACGGGCGATGAAAATGAGCTTTGTGACTCTCTGATAAATTCTTCCCGCAGCATTTCTTCGAATTGTGCTTAAATGACTTCCCTTTCGAAGGGTGAGTGGCGGTATTGGTGGGGACGAATGGGAGCCGAGTTTGCCGTGTCTATAGCATGCTCCGTCATGTAGGTGCGTTGAATCGTATTTTCGTGGTTAGTAAACAGATGACTGAATATTTCAATCAGGGGCAAGAGCTCACCCCTTTCAGATGACGTCAGGTGTGGCCCAGTCTGTATATCGATGGTTTCCATCATCGAGGGGTCTTGTGGCACGGCCAGTCTAAGTTGCGCTTGATGAAGGGAGGAGGCCCAGCCGATCTTCGTGTCGCAGTGCACCCCTACCGGTGATAAAATAGAATTAGTGACGCGCACAATTCTTGCAATTCATTTCTCAGGCCAGAGTTTGGCTCAACGAACTGAATTCCGTCTCTCGGTATGTGAACCTAAGCACGGCCTCCGTACGCGGCTCGATGCGGGCTTGGTCTTCGCTTCGTGCTCTAACCACGTTGGCCTGCGACTGCACTAGCCTCTAGGTGCAAGTGGTAGACTTCGCCCCCAATATTTAGTACTTTCCGGCGAAAATCAATCAAAAAGTTGCACTGCCGACAAAAGGGGAGCCCTCCCAACAATTCGTAAGGGCAGTCGTTGAGAACGATGAATTTTACGCTGAATTTGGATGGTCCGAATTGAAGAAGTACTTCGGTTCCTCTCACATGCGACAACAAAGCTCGGCGGATTCCTTTGATATGGGCAGTGCGCTCAGTTGGTCTGAGTCAGCAAGAAATTTTCGCCGCCAGGCCATAAGCAATTATGTTTACGGATGCGCCGGTGTTAATGAAGATGGTGGTCTTCGAGTTGTTAACCTCGACTAGGACTGTTAGGAGCTGGTTCCCGCTCATCACGCGTACTGGCAGACTGGGCTGCCCACCTAGGCCCGGCCGTTCTCGGTTCCCGCGTTGGGAGCTTGATCAGCGCGCAAATTTCTTTGCTCGCGGTCTTCGTCTCTCCATCGCTGGTGATAGCAGCGATGCGGCCGCTTCGATTGCTGTAGTTGCATCGTGACTGTTCGTCGCCACCTTGCGACGTTCTCGGCGTCCACGGGGCACGGGCACGAGAGAGTTCTTTCTCGATTGTCTTTAACCACGCAGTTAACGATTCCAAGGTGGCGGCAATTGATTCAAGTTCCATCTCACCTGCTTGTCCTTGTTGTTGCCCGTGGGATGTTGCCATGCAAGAGGGCAGCACGTGAGGCTGTCCGGAGGCAAAGGAAAATGCAGGACTGTGCTGGCAGGTAGCGTCGGTGTGTGCTGCAGGGAAGGCCAATCCCCAAGCGTTATGCTCCCTCGTCAAGTAGGCGACGTTGGCTTGGGTCGACAGCCCTCGAGCAGCGAGTCCCATCAGCGCCGCTTGGCTGAGGAGCTGCAGTATTTGCAGAAAATCTGCGCAAGTTCTCGGGTTGGAGATTATCATCTTCTCATTGTTGCTGTTTGGACGCCCCGCGACAAATGACGCAGTCGATCCTCTTCCGACACCTTGGCGCCAACCCTCGCACACAGCTGCAGAACGTCATAAAAGTACTCCTCTGAACACTCTGACGGCAGCTGCACTCGGTTTTGCGGTCATAAGTAGACGATTGCCGCAGCTTGGCGGCTGCTGAAGATAGTTTTGATATTTGCCGCCCATTCGCTCTGCGAACTTGGCTCACCAGTGAGTAGTTGCGTAGTATGCCATTTTTTTTGCATCCCAGTCCAATGAAATATACAGGCATTGCACGTTTGTGTCATTGTCCCATGATTCTAGCGAAGCGGCGAGGTCGGAGCAAGTTAGCCACTCCGTCAGGGATTCCTCCGTGGTTCCCTTGAACACAGGCTGGGCGATGGACGGTCTCAGTTGTGGGCTTGTCATCGCAGCGAAGTCCGCGGGAGTCTTGCTTGGCTCACTCCTGAGGTTGGGGCACGTGTCCAGTAGAGCGGGGTTGTCGGTTCCACGCAACCTCCACCACTTTTAACTAAGCGTGCTTCCGTGCCAGGACGAGAGCTCCGCCGCATCGAAGGTGGGTACCAGCAGGCGTCGATGAGATGCATTGATCAACTTGATCCGTTAAGAATTGATCTGAATCATTGGTTAAACTTATAAACTGAGGCCAAATATATGAGGTCACATAGCAAAACAGTCAGTCATACCCTGGGGCGCGCAATATCCTCAGAGCGGAGGTCACGAGCAGCAGCCGGACAGCACCCGTTCTTCTCTCGAGTCCCCTCGGCGTTGTAAAACCTGCTCTTAAATACACTTCACCAGCATTCTGGCGACCCTTCTTTCGACCAATAAAAAAATCCGTCACCGGAACCAATCAGAACCCATACTTTCATGAAATGCCGACAGCAAACGCGTACACCTTCTCAAACTAAAATACACAAAAAGACCCAGCGGCCAGCTCGCGCCCTTGTACGAGTAGGGAAGGAATGCGCCCCGTTTGTGTACATGTGTTGTGTGCGAACCATACGGCGAAGGACACCGACTAGCCAAACGCATACTGAGCAACGCGAGCCCCAGAGCCCCTGCAGGGCCAGACCCGGGAAGCGGAGCCAGAACACGGCTGGGTGCCCACAGCAGAACACCGACTCCGTCACCTGATCCGACCGCGTGTAGCGAACAGAAGGGATGGACGAGCGCAGGGAGCTAAAGGGGGAAGCTTTTTCTTCTTTGCCACAAGAAGGCCCCAACTTAACGAAAAACAGAGGGCACCAAAGACGCACTCTGCTCGTCGGTTCCCAGCTCAAGCAATTGGCGCGAAAAACTCAAACTCGCTACGCGACACCTGGAGGACTGCTGAGGTTCGCGCTAAGTGTAATGATTTGTTTTAATTTTAAATACCTATATATAGGGGTTTATTATGTTTTGCACATTGCTCCATCGCTTGGATCATGCTGTGAATATGTTAATTGTCATGTACCGGCTATGAAAGCCTGCCTGGTACCTTGGTTACTAGAAGCTCACCTGGTACTATTCGCGATTACTTTCGTGAATAGCTTGTAGGCAACAGACGGCAAGCTGATTGGTCAGTAATTTTACAAGTCCCTGACGGCCCCTTTCTGATAGGTCAAGATAATGTTAGCGTTCTTCCAAAATACCTTCACGTGGAGGTCATGAGGCGTTGCGAATTTTGGAAGGTCAGTGTTTATAAGACAATCTCCCCTCCGTCTTTCATCTGATCTGCTGTTACCTGATCCTCACCAGCCGTTTTACCCCTTTCTATAGCCCCTAAGGCTTTCTTTGCATCGTCTTTCTTAGCTGTGGGATATCGAATTGCTCTGAGCTGCTGCCTCTCTTATCATAATCCCGGTGGGTTCCAGTACTGTATGGAACCGTGCTGATCTCCACAGCTACTCTCTCCCCTCCTTGCATGCTTAGCGTATTGACATGATATCTGCCTGTGCCTAACGTCAGCTTGACCGCTTTTATGTTACGTCCGCTCTTTAGAGTGTGCTCAGTTCTTTCCATGTTTTGCTCTCTCATGTTGGTTAGCTTAAGCTTATTGATTATATTTTGCAGCTTGGACAGTTCAGTTCTGTCTGTTGGGTTAGAGGCTTTCGTGATTTGTCGTTTTTAACCAGATCTTTCGTCTACTGCGAGAAGTTATCATTAGTCTGTCTGTCCCGTCTTGTGATTAATATATATATATATATATATATATATATATATATATATATATATATATATATATATATATATATATATATATAATACCTCTTCTTCTTTCCGCGTAGCTGTTTTAGAGCGGCATACCAAATATGAACACGTTCCGATTATAATTTCAAGATTAACACTATTATTGCATGCCCCAATAAGTTTACGTGTTCACCACTCGTTCTAGTCTTTTCGCATCTGAACTGTTAGCCTAGTGAGGTGGCTATGATCGCTAACTACTCGTCGTTTGTTAGCGCCGTTAAAGCGTTGCCATACTAACATGTAGACCGCTAGTAGCCCGCTAACATGCTAACATGTACCCCGAGTAAATCGATGCATCTACACCGCTCCTTACCAACACCTTTCTTCGCAAGATGCCTACATGTTCCGTCGAATCCAATCTCCTGCTTTCCGCAACCTCCAACCTCCTCACCGCGTCCAGCCACCGCTATATATGAATGCATGACCATGGTGTGACGCCGTCCCTACAATTCTTTATATCATGTGGACAAGCACCGATAAACCACACCACCTGAAGCCGCCCAATGCGGCCTTCGAGCAGTGAGATGTGCTGCTGACCAGCGCCACCTTGGAAGACCGGGAGGCGCTCAACGCCATCACCACAGCGTGGGCCAGAGTCACTGCGATTGTGCACTGAAGGCTCAACCTCCTTTGCTTCAAACACCTTTTTCATCACTCTCAGTAAATGTTTATTCATCGTCCTTAAAATACATTGTGGTTGAATATTTATACTTAAAAAGTTTTTTTTTACCATTCCGCTGTTGCCTGGAGAACAGTTCATTTTTTTTAGGGTACCGTAGTTTTCCTAAGTATTTTTTCCTAATGCAACCTGGTTGGTGACTGCATTCAAGAGCGTGTACAGATCATGTGTTAGCAAAATGGCAGAAATCGTGTTGTTTCCTCCCCCGTCGCCACCGCCTATGTATTGCCCGCTTAGATCCATTGGAATCCATAAGAAATGCGAAATACTTAAACTGTCTATGTGCCTACTATTGCTGTGCTCTCCGTAGTGTTCTTTGCATAATATGTTTCATCGTTTTATCACTAGGGTTGTTTTCCTGGGTTAAAGCACAAAATCGGTTGTGGATGCGAGATCCAGAATTACTCTACTTTCACTGTTACCGCTGGGTTGTTGCTGCACTTCTCCCTTCCTAGGTTTTCTCCGTTCACTCTCGAAATCTCTGCTATTTCGACATTGTGCCATCACACGGTCGCTGCATCGCAGCTGGCGCAGCACCTGCACATCATGCATGATGCCTGGGGTGCGCGCAATAGGAATCATATTTCATTTTTAGTCTCACCTGTCCGGCTCTTCCAAGCACACTTCCGTTTCTACCGTTTTCGGCCGAATATATGGATGATTCGTTAATTATGAAATCCCAGGTAGTTTATGCCACAGCCATTAATTAGTTGGTCTCCAGACTGCTTCTTGCCACATTGGTGACGGATTTACCCATCAGTACAGTATGGGTTGTTTTAATGGTTGTAAGAGCGTTCGCTCTTCCTACTTATGCTTGGCAAGGACACGTGTGTCTGCAGTGAAGGTGAAATTGACCAAAGCATTAACCGCGTGACCACAATCTATCACACAGGAACAGTAGGCACGTGTTAAGAGCAATTTTCTGTGCAGTTTATTCAGAAATGAATAGGATATTTGATGAAAAAACTGAAATTAGTAAATGCGTTTTTATATTTTAAATATGGACTTCTCAAAGCCGCCTCTCATATTAACCCAAAAAATTCACCTTCCGCAATTAGGGGGTAGAAATTATAGGTAAAGTTGTCGTGACAAGTTTGTGACCGATAAGTCCAGTTGACCGCATATGTACTACTAATATGTTATACAGTATTTATTTCAATATTTGGCTTTTCACCAAATGGCCATGCGCCGTCTCTAATCTGGACCCATACTCGTTAACTCTAAGGCGATCCTCGGTGGGTTGTTTGAATGCAGCAGCAGCCCAGCGTTCATTATGTCGTAGATAGTACACTTATGTATGTTGATTACATTCGAGGTCAACACATTAAGCTCACTACCTCCGAGATCCAGACACTAAAATTCGGTATATCAGACAGTAACAAGCTAAAGTTTGTTAAATCCGATCTGGCATACTACGGTCGGTTATTTTGTGAGGTGGTGTACTAAGTTCGTATAAGTGGTATAGTATTCCTTCATAGCTCAATGGGTCACTTCTCCCTGGCAACTG
The DNA here is from genome assembly GCF_052857255.1 of Amblyomma americanum. Taxonomy (NCBI): domain Eukaryota; kingdom Metazoa; phylum Arthropoda; class Arachnida; order Ixodida; family Ixodidae; genus Amblyomma; species Amblyomma americanum. The sequence continues at coordinate 154,173,512 of NC_135504.1, forward strand.
AAAGGTGGAGGTCGCCATATCCGTTTGCGCACACCTTCCTGTTGCTAATGCTTTAAGGTAATTGGGGATTTTATTCAACAATATCAGCTTTTGTTGGGACAAACGGTTCAACAAAATGACCTGCGACTGACGAATTGCGTTAAAACTTCCTTGCGTGGTGTCCTTGCAACACTTGCTTGGAAGAGGGCGCACAAACATTGACACTGAAAGGCAGAAACGTCATTCGTCATTACGGGCTCAGCAAACGCTGCGCGTAAACTTTGGACAGGAGGGCTTTATTGTTGTTTCCTTGCTTCCTTGACCTGCGTACGAGTGTTTCTGCAGAGCGCTCGATTAGGACCTCGTAATGGTCATTCTGGTGTGCGGGGTATTTAGTTGCCTTATTTCCTAACAGGTGGATTATCGTCGGTTACAAACGGACCTTAGGGAAACATGCCCTGCTGTTTACTCTTTCCTTAGCTGCTCCTTCACTGCGGATGAAGCGTTCGGCTTACAGTGTTGGGCGTGTGACGTGCCATATGTTGGGCTCAAACGTCTCAGAGCAAGCGAAGTGGGAAGCCAGGAGGTTGGTGCTGCCCAAGAACCCAATGCTCCTTCTGCTTTTGGCAGTTTCTACAGTGATGCACTAGTAGCCCCTCATTGCGGAAAATAAAGACAAAACAATAAGAAGTAAAGAAAAAATTGCAGCTGCATAAATTTTGTTGTATACGCAGCAGCGAGTGGCAAATAACTACAACGGGGAGGCAGACGAAGTTAGGAAATAATGCGCGGATAAGGTGACCGCAGATGGTGCAGGCCAGAGTAGAATAGGAAACAACAAGAGAGGCCTTCGTGCCGCATTGGAGTTTTTGTTACTGCCGCTGGTGGTGACGGTAACTGTCTGTCTGGTTCCTCGTAGTGTAGCTTAGTGCAGTCAATTTTTTATTGCGGTAGCTCTAGGAAGAAGACAGTGTGCCAGAGCACGGATCCGCTGTGTTGAACAGAAACAGAAGGCCGCATGCACAGCGGCCGCTCCAGGCTTTTCGTTCACCAATCGCGCCTTCTTTTTTTGTCCATGTAAATAATGAGGAGTCTTTTTTCGGCGCAAGCCGTCGCATTGAATTTTTTATCCTAGGATCTGAAGATTACCTTTTTTTTGTAATAGACTACATTGTATGCGCTCACGTTGGCGATAAAATTCTGCATAGCCTCATTTTTCTGCGGCGTGTTTTTGTAGTGATAAATGCGCATCCTATAACTGTCTTCCTTTTAAATAAATGTACGAGTGGCTGTTTCAATGAACTGAGTTGGAGTCAGCGCCCGCAAATTCATGCCTTCTTTTGTGCTCATGTGGAATAAGTAGCGAACACATACCGTTCTGAAAACAGCACTTACTGTCCTACAAACAAACTAGAGAAGGGAAAATAGGGGCTCTTTATGACAAACCTGACGGAAGGCAAAAGACCAGAAAACCAAGAAGCATAGGGGATTTTTTTAATTTGTGAAGTTGATAAATAGGAGAATAATAGGGCAATCATTAAAGATAATTGATAAGTATCTGGAAGAAAAAGAACCACATGGCGCCGGTGCGATCCAAACCCGCGACCTCCTAATATAGTGTCTGGTGCTCTACCAACTGACCTACGGCGACGACTGTCCAATTCTCTGCTTTTGAGGCGTAACCGAACGTTGAGTGTTGGCCAGTGCTAACCTGGTCCATAGCGGCGGACGCAGTACGTCCTGTATTGCTGCGAGTGCCATGAGAAACGTGATAGAACGGTGAAGGCGGAAGCTGTGCGAGAACCATCTTATGCTATCTTGGGCATCATGACTACTAGAACCGAGGCCGTCGTTAGCTCTTGAGCAAACAAGGAAAAGGAAAAGAGCGGCTAGTTATGACATGCATGACGGAAGGCAACTGTCCACGAAACCGAGGAGCATAGCGGATTTAAAAAAAAATTGTGGTGTTGAGGAATGGGAGATAAACAGGGTAATTTTTAAAGATAAACAATGGGAAAGCAGAAGAAAACACCACCACATGCCTGTGGTGAGGTACAATCCCATCACCTACGAATTTTGCGTCATGTGTGGGAGTCCTCAGCAATCAGTATACAGGTGGCCACATATAGAGTTGTATAGTATTAACGAAAGGTTGACAGATATCATAATTAGACCTATTAAGAGGTATAAGCTGAAGGAGATGGACGCCTACGCGCCTACATCCAGCCATGATGACCAGAGCGTTGAAAGTTTCTATGAAGACATGAAATCAGCAGTGAACAAAGTAAATTAACAGTACAGTGTACTGATGGGCGACTTCAATGCTGAGGTATGCAAGAAACAGGGCGGAGACCAAGAACTAGGCGAATATGACATAGGCTCTAGGAATAGCACATAAGATCTATAAATGCACTTCGCAGGGAGAAATAATTTACGAGTCATGAGTACCTTCTTCCAGAAAAGAAAAACCAGGAAGCGAACGTGGAGGAGCCCCAATGATGAGACTAAAAATGAAGTCGACTTCATGCTATGCACTCACCCTGGCATCGTGCAGGATGTGGAGGTTCAAGGAAAGGTGCGTTGTAGCGACCACAGAATGGTAAGTTCTCGAATTAGCTTAGACTTGAGTAGCGAGGGGAAGAAGCTAGTAAAGAGGAAGTCCATTAACCAGTTAGCGGTAAGAAGGAAAGAAGAAGAATTCAGGATATGGCTGCATAACAGATATTCGCCTCTGAGTGAAACGATCTTATTGTTCAATGAACGATAATCTCACAGCTATCATTGCGGAGTCTGCAGTAGATGCAGTCGGCAGTATAGTTAGACAGGATACCGGCGAGCTATCTTAGGAGACGAAATATCTGATTAAGAAACGCCAAAGCATCAAAGCGGTGAAGCCTACAGACAGAACTGAACTGGTAGACCTATCAAAGTGAATAAATAAGCGCAAGGTAGCCGACATAAGAAAGTTTAACATGGCGAGAATCAAGCATGCTCTAAAAAATGGAGGTAGCCTAACGGCAGTGAAGAGCAAACTAGGCATAGGTAAAAACGAGATGCATGCGCTAAGAGACAAAGAGGGCAATGTCTTTAGCAACAAGGTAAGTTGTCGGGCGAATTGGTTACCATATTCTTTGATTACATCGCGACGAACGGGACAAAGAAGAACGACACAGGTAGGGACACAACAAAGCGCTGACTGACAACTGAAATCTTTACTAGCACCCAGTCGGAATAAGGACTCGACTGACGGCCAGAAATGGAAAGTTGTGCACCCAAGTCATTCATCGAAAACACAAAGTATAAAAAAAAATCTCGAAATAAAGCACACACGTGTCAACATTCGCTGTCGAGGTAACGTTTTTCTTTCTGTGGCAGCGACAGAGAGCTTGCGCTAATACATTCCTCCGGGTGCCTTGCTATCATTGGTGCTTCTACAATTGTTGCTGCGTTCTCGTTTGTGGCTGTACATAATGCGGGGGTACCTACCTCTCTACCGTTTGCACTTCGGACGTCGAGATGGCGCATCCTTCCAAGAAGCGTCGAGCTCCTTTCTATCTGTCGAAGCCTGCCCTCCCAACGAACAAAAGCAAGCAAGCTTCCACAGTAATCCGCAAAAAACCGATGCGTTAAAGGACGCTGCCACAGCCTCTGTGTTTTTACAGTAATTATGGCGGGGTTAAATGTACTACAGTGGAATTGCAGTTCAGTCGCATCTTCTTTACACGATTTAGAAAACCTTGTCTCACAATTCGAGACAGACGTAATTTTACTTCAAGAAACTTGGCAATTACTCCTATTAGGTCATTCTCTCTGAAACATTTTTTTCGTATTCCGAGCCGATAGCAATCGCGGTCGTGGCGGTGGCTTGCTAACATTAAGTTCTGAAATATTTCATCAGGCGCATGTGTCAGACCGATTTCTAAGACCTGAGTGTGAATCGTTGGCTGCTGACATCGCAATTGCACAATGTGCTCCGCATACAGTTGCTAATGTCCAAATTCCATCAGGTGTCCACAGTGCAGTTTATTTAAATGATAGCAAGGTAACCATGTGGGCTAGTTGGTGTATTTCAGACAATTTCACCAGCGAAAGTACTAGGCACCAGGAGAAGAACACAGGACAACGCAGGACTAAGAACTAGTTGTTAGTCCAGCGTTGTCGTGTGTTCTTCTCCTGGTGTCTCGTATTGTCGCTGGTAAAATTATGTCTATTTAAATGATCTTGTGCGTTCTAACTTACAGAGTGGGGACAGCTGGTGATTTCAATTCTCATCACGTAATTTGAGGTTTCCATACAGATACATGCGGGCAGCTTCTGTGGTCATGGATGTCGGCAAGGAACGTGCGTTGCTGTAACAGTTCCCGAGTTACATGCGTGTCGATTCTCGGCCTGTCATTGACTTAACATTGGCAGCAAACGGGGTGCAGGTTTCATCCTGGTCAACAGTGGATAATAGTGCGTCGAATGATCACTTTCCGATTACTCTCAGCATAGCAGCTTGTTTCCTTACGGCGAGTGCTTCTCCCCAAAAATTGGTCAACAAAACACTTATCAAAAATCATGTGCATTCTTCCTTCTCCATTGCAACATCTGATAACGTGGATCGCGCTCAGCAAGTTCTTTGCTCATTGTTAGGTGCGTTTGTGCGTTCTGTGTTCATGGTGCTATCAAGTCAATAAAAAAACAGCCCTTCGTGTTGTGGAATTATGCGTGTCAGAGAGCATATCAACTTAAGAAAGGTGCCTAAAAAGAGCCTTTCTCAAAAGCACTGCCCGCGGAACAGGATATATAAAAACATTTCGCGGCTTAATTTGAACTGGCATAGCGAAGGAGGAGTACAATGCGAATTTGAACTGTTTTATATCAAGCCCAAATAATCGCAAACCATTGTAGTTCATGGAACACAAACATAATTCACCTTCTCAAGTTACAGAGTCAGTGGTGTTACCACCCCAGGAAGCGAAAACATCAACTTGAACAGATGGCCCAAGGTCTTGCTCTGCACTTTCAAGCGCTGCTGGTGGTTCAGTTCGCCTTACCCCCACTGCGAACAGACTACAATGCGGTTAAACCCTCGGCATTATTTTCCATCGCTTGTGGGCTAAAACCTGCAGCTCCTGGATGCGACGGGGTCACTGTCAGTATGTTGAAGTCTCTTGTGCAAGACTTTAACTCTGACGTATTGCATATTGTTAACGTGTCCCTTGAGACAGCTTAGTTCCCTCCTGAGTAGAAAATTGCGAAAATTATGTTGCTTCTCAAAGATCCCAAGAAGGGTTTTGTAATTGATAGTATTTGGCCGATTCCCCTCTTGTCTAATTTAATAAAACATAATGAACGCGGTGATTGTTTACAGCCGTCTTACAGAGCACGTTATTGAGACGTTTCTTCTGTTCCAATTGTTTCTTTACTTCCGAAACCTTTCTCAGAATACAGGTGTGCGTCAGCAATCGGTTCTGTCACCTTTACTTTTTGACATATTCATGCGGGACACACCTATACTGGGTAACACCAATGTGCATGTGTATGCGGAAGCCATACCCTTCTTCGCTTCTGCTAGGGGTATTCATTCACTATAGCAGCTATTGCAAGCCTACCTGAGTGCCCCTGAAGTGTGGCGGTGTAAGTTACATTTAATTCTCAATGTGAACAAATCTTCCGTTCTCATTTTCTCTCCAGCATCCCCTCCTTGTATCTGTCTACTGTATCCTTGCGCCCAAATCCCACAGGTTGAGCCCTTAAAATACCTAGGTGTAATATACGACCCTTTTCTAGACTGGCAATCTCATATCGAAAGTACTGCCCTCAACGGTGATCGAGCTCTCATTTGCCTGACGCGGATCAGCGATAGGAAATTTGCTATGCGTAGAGAGACTCTCTTATTTCTCTATAGGAGTTACCTAAAACTAATCTTGGAGTTCGGTTGTGTTCTGTTCCCCGGTTGCCCTAATACAAAATTCAATCTCTGGTGCTTTTGGAGAGGCACTTTCTAAGGCAAAGCGTTTGCCAAAATCAGTGGGAAATTGTGTCTTCTTTCTGGAAGCCCGTGTACAGGACTTGAACTCTCCCTTCCAGCTCCTCACCCCACGCACCTTCTTACGGGGACTTGAGGCTCCTCCTGGAGTGGCTTCTCCAAATTTTTTTTCAGAAACCCAGCTTTTTTTTTGACAAACCGCGCTTCAAACTGCCTCATTTTGTGTATACAGTGTACCTCTTTTCTAGAATTGCAGTCTTGCTTAGGTCCGTGCAATGCGTTAGCAATGTGCAGGCTGCACCAGCTGTTTCCATCGACCATAGGCTGCCGCGGTAAGAAAATAAGATGTGTGCCAATGTGCTAAATCGCCCCCCGGAAGAATATCTGTTACAGTATCCGAGTCACGTAGCTGTTCTCTCAGACTCCTCTCAATATGGTGAAAAAGCAGCAGTAGGTGTTTATTCCCACGCACTAGATTGGTGTTATTCTATCCGGGTTCCATATTATACAAAAATTTCTGCTGCTGAGTTTCTTGCTATGAGTTTGGCACTTCAAAAAGTTCCCCGCAATAGTTCTCATGCAATCATTCTTCCTGACTCTCTCTCTCTCAGTCTTGACAGTGCTTGAAAGTTCGAGGACTAGTCGCCTGTACCGATCCCTAATGTACTCTTTACCCTTGCATGTGCAATAAGTGCATTTTCAGTGGTTTCCAGTGCACTTTGGCATCACTTCAAATTCGATGGCTGATTTCTTAGCGAAATCAGTCATTAGTGAGCCCGTTGTCCATGTCATTTCAAACCTTACTATGCTGGCCACTACCCGTTATGAACGTTTCCAACAGCACCAGAGCCTGAGCCATGAGCCCATCCTTGCTACAGCGGATTTCGAACATTTAAAATTCCCATGGAACATACGTTCTTGCGCATCAAGGCGATGTGAGGTTTCTATGACGCTGTTGCGCTGCAGGAGTCCTCGCCTTAATCTATAATTAAGCCATTCCGGGTTTACGCCGTCTTGCGGGGACGTTGAAACGATAGATCATTTGATCCTCTACTGCCAGCGGTTCGCAAGACAGAGAATTAAGTGTTTCCAAAATCCTCTCGCTCAATTAGGGCTGCCGTTTACTCTTCCCGTCCTCCTCTCCTTCACTGCAACCGTCAAAGGGCATGCCCTTAATTAACCACGTGTGTGAGCTTTTATACAGGAATAATATTGAAACCGCGAGATTTTTTGTTTTAACTTCTCAATGCTTTCACTTTTCTCTCAAAATTATTTTATTTTTGATTATTGCCTTCAACTTCAGTTATTCCATTCTCACCGCTTTGTTTCCTCAATTTTCATTCCGATTTCCTCAAGATCTCTCAAAATTCATGATTTTAAAAACATTTTCTTCAGAGATTCCTAAATTTATATTTATCAGCCCCTTGAGATTAGCATGGGTGAGTTTTTTTGTGTTTTAACCTGCACCAAACCCTGGCCAATCCCCCACCGTGGGTATGTTGCATGGTCATTGAGGCAACAACAACACAAGAACAAGCATTGCCACCAAGAATAAAAACACAATCGCGAGCTAATTGATAGAGGTGCACCAAATTAGGAAGCGCGGGAGTGCATGTGTTAGTCTCCCTTCGATCATGATGCGTAAGAAAGAATAAAGGTTTTTCGATATGTTTTAGCTTACGCTGAATCACCTGAGTACCACGTTTTTGCCTCCTTGGAGATCTCGCGCATGAGAAGTCACCTGTTGTTTCCGTCCTCCCCCAACGAAGGCTGTTTAAGCAGCTGTTTTTAAAGTCAATAAATGTGTTACATGTCGCGCATATCCTGTCGTTCTTCTATTCAGTGTGCTAAATTTGTTGCGCTTTAATCCTAGAAGCGATGCACCAACTTGCGCCGCTAAAGGTTTTACTGAACTCAGACGTGACCTCATTCAACAACAAAAAAACTCCTGAAAAATGTTCTTTCTTATTAGTACGGTGAATCCCTGCTAGCCTACCGTCTTCCGCTGCAGCTCTTAGTTTGATGAGGTCGGAAACTAGACCCGCCATACTGTGGTAGACACAGATTTCCGCCTGAGCCACAATTTCGCTCCGGAAGTCGGGCCTCATAAGCAAGATTTCTAGCAGTCCAAACTCGGTCTCCCCTATGAAACCTCTGAGCTGCGGTTTTGCCAGAAATGGCGCTGGTAATTTTCCTCTCAGCTGAAACGGGTGCAGGAGCCAGCGTGGCGTGAGAGCAGGAGCCGCGACGTCGCCCTACCGAGTTTCAATTTTCTTTCCGTCGTCGTTCCCTCCGAGTGCGGCCGTAGTCGAATCATGGGCTCACGCACTTGTCCACAAGCAGCCCCCCTCCCCTCCCCACCCCTTCGTGCGACCCCGACTCGTACTTTTATTTCCGGGATTAGAGAGAGCGCCCTCTCCGCCTTAATCGCCGCCATCGTGAGCGAGGCGCCCCCCTCTCGTCCCGGCCCGTACAACACAGGCAAGAGGGCCAGCGGCGGAGCGAAGAAGCGATGAAGACATGCTTTGCAAATCCTATTAGAACCTGCGGCGCGTTTCTCTTAGGCGGGGATTAGCTCGCTTGGATGACATAAAGGCGCACTTATCCGCTTAAGATCTACAGGGGAGTGTTGGCTCTCCGCCTCGTATGGCGGCAGCGCGCTCCTGCTTGCCCCCCTCACGTAGAGTGTAATAATTCAACTCTGCAAAGATTCTGCCTCTCTGCCGAAAGCAAGTACCGTGCGCCCTTGCAAGGGACGAGTCCAGGGAAGCGGCCAAAAAAGACACCCCTCGCGGTGGGCGAGGGGCATTCTGAGGCCGTATATCGACTTAATTGCTAACCCTGCCAAGCGTGATTTAGGTGCGCGCTTAAACTGTGCAGCCGTTCTTCTTTAACTCCCTTCCATTTTGAGTTCACCCGGCCACTGCTTCGTGGTTGGGGAGGAAAGCACTTTCACATCCCCTTGAGCTTCAGCTAGAGTCCGGTGCCATTTTTCATATTTGTTACATACCTGGCAGCAGGTGACACTAAATAACTGCACTTTCACTTCCCCTTGAGCTTCAGCTAGAGTCCGGTGCCATTTTTCATATTTGTTACATACCTGGCAGCAGGTGACACTAAATAACTTATGTGGGAATTTTTTAAACTGCTTTTCTGTGTGCATGCGAAACCGCCCTCAGGCACAAGACCCAGGGAGTGTCGATTATAAAGCTATGCCAAATTAATCCAACTATGCGCGGAAAACGTAGTTGAGCGCAAAAAAGCCATCGCAGACACACTTTCATAACATGAGAAGAAATAAAATGTGAACTATGTGCACATGTGGCCCTAGATTTAGAGGTGGTATTCACATGACACCCCGGCTACTGCAATTCTTCGGCGGAGGTAGCTTGGCCAGTGCCGGCAACTGCAAAACCTGCATGTTGTCCGCCATATGTGCTATCATGCCGCAGGAGGTGGATACGAGTCGAAGGTAGTAACAGCGTCTAGGAACCTTACATTTCCTTGCACAGTTCAGGTTGTTGCGAAGTGGGCATATAAGACAGACAGACAGACAGACAGACAGACAGACAGACAGACAGACAGACAGACAGACAGACAGACAGACAGACAGACAGACAGACAGACAGACAGACAGACAGACAGACAGACAGACAGACAGACAGACAGACAGACAGACAGACAGACAGACAGACAGACAGACAGACAGACAGACAGACAGACAGACAGACAGACAGACAGACAGACAGACAGACAGACAGACAGACAGACAGACAGACAGACAGACAGACAGACAGACAGACAGACAGACAGACAGACAGACAGACAGACAGACAGACAGACAGACAGACAGACAGACAGACAGACAGACAGACAGACAGACAGACAGACAGACAGACAGACAGACAGACACGGCCGGATGGATGGATAGATGGATGGAGGGATGGATGGATGGATGGATGGATGGATGGATGGATGGATAGATGGATGGATGGATGGATGGATGGATGGATGGATGGATGGATGGATGGATGGACGGACGGACGGACGGACGGACGGATGGATGGATGGACGGATGGACGGACGGACGGACGGACGAATGGACGAATGTACGGACGGGCGGACCGACAGACGGACGGACGGATGGATGGATGGATGGATTGATGGATGGATGGATGGATGACACTTTTATTCAGGTTGTTTTTCATACAGCCTAAGTCAGGCCTACCAAAGCCTCAAAGGGCTTGAGTGGCAGCGCCTGACAGACAGCGAACAATGGCAAAAATAGAGACGTCGCAATAAACTTGACAAGAGCAGCTGCAATGCGGATGCCTGAATGTCCTTTCTTCTTCCTTGCTGTACAGATTCCCGTTCTTCTTGGCACCTGGCTATCTGCACCCGGTCAAGAACATACTGACATCAACGCAACGCCACCGTGGTTTATGGCTGCCAACTGTACGGCTCATGTAGTCGATTTCGCAAACATTTTCCTGTCCAAGGAACGACCGCACCACCCCCCGAAAATATAAAAGCCAGTGGTTTCAACGACTTCTTCAGTGGGCAGAGAAGAGCAGCTGAAATGCGGATGCCTGAAAGTCCTTTCTTCTTCCTTGCAGTACAGGTTGGTGACGGTGCTTTTTTATATGCTAAACGTACCAGCAACGTCTGTACACTGCTCTTCCCTTGTCCACTTGTGTTATATTCAACAATCTGTGAATGCGTGCATGTTTTGAAGCTTTTATTGTTAGTAGGCGAAATTGAGACAAACCCTGGTCCAAATCTAGGTGCAGCTAACCCAAATGCTGATGTGCTTGCTGTTGTTGCATCATTGTCAGCTAAATAAGATGGCAGCCATGCTTAGCAGATGGATACCTTAACCCAGCCTAAGGCAAACCAACTTGAGCTAAAGCAGAAAGTGTGTGATCTCACTACCAGGCTCTCGGCTGTTGAGTCTCACGTACCGTCATTGGAAGGTGAACGTTCCCCCGCAGTCACAGGTGCTACATCCGATGCCGTTCGCGCTGAATCTACTGGAACAAATTCAAGGCTAGACGATCTTGAGGATCGGTCTCGTCGCGACAACATTATATCTCACGGTGCCCCGGACACCAGTTTAGAAACCTGGGCTGGGTCTGAAGACAATTCACACAATTATTTGACTCATTAGTCCTGTCGTTTCCTGATGAGCGTGTCCATCGGCCTCACAGACTGGGTTCGTATGTATCGGAGTTATGTCGGCCTATCATAGTGAAATTCGGTTCCCCCATACTAGACACAAACATTTATAGCAGCGCTCGAAGTTCAAAGGTCCTAACATACCGATTAGTGAAGACTTTTCTCACGCCACACTCTAGTCCTGCAAAAAGCTGGCAGAGCGGCAGAGTTCGGGAAATCTTCAGGGGAGGAGTATTTATTGCCAGCAAACCGAATTTACGCAGAAAAATAATTCTACACGTACTGTTCAGCAACCAATCGTGTTTGTGAAGTAGATTTTGCCGACAACCATTCAAGTGCCAACAGACACCAATCTGTTTCGGATTCCATGGATAAAACCACGAGTGTATCATGCACTGCTAGTACAACACCGCAGTAGCTACCTACAGGCTCGGTCGCAAAACTCGTTTCCTTTCTTTTTCCCAATGCACGCAGTGTCCGTAGCAAACGTGACAATCTCTCTTCTGTTAGTGAGGCATGTTCAACCGACATTGCTATCTAAATTGGTACATGGTTCTCAGAGCGATATTGCAGATCATGATATATTTGAATGTGAAAGTGATTTCAAATTTTGTCGCTGTGACCGCAATTTGCATACTGCTGAAAGGGTACTGATTGCCGTACTCGATGGTCTGAGATCTTGTGTTTTAGATATTGCTTCATCTTTAGAAACTGCGTGTGCACCTGTCACTCTGGAGTACCGCGATTTTATTTCTTTGCGCCTGTTATCGCTCCCACTTCCTTCATTACATTCATCTCTGATATGCATGTTGTATTAGATAGATAATTTGTCGCGTTTTTGTTCAAGTCCACTCTTTCTCGTTGGAGATTTTAATTTTCCAGCAATTAACTGGCATGACTCTCCTCCTAGAACTGATGGCTCACCCGACTACTCTCTCTCTCCATCAACCTGTGCCTGCATTTCAATTTTAAGCAGCTTGTTCCTCAGCCTACGCGATCTACAGCACATTCAGCTAACATACGTGATATCATCCTCACTACCACACCCGAGCTTGTCTCCTGTCTAAAATACATGCCTGGTGTAAGTGACCATTGCCTCATTTATTTCGAACTGTGAATTTCTGTTCTCGTTACCAGAGCGCCAAACGTTATTTGTGACATAAAAGCGCTAATTTTGATTCTATAAGGCGTGCAATAATGAATTTCTTCCCTGACTACATTCAAAGTTTTCAAACTCACTTTGTTGACGAAAATTGGGTCTTGTGCAAAGAAGAAGTGAAAATTTTAATTGATAGATTCATCCCTCGGAAACGTATTACATCTAACTTCTATGCTCCTTGCTTTAACGCGTCCTTGCGACGCCTACTGAACTGGAAGAAAAGGCTATTTCGGCGGGCTAAGGAAGCACAAACGGCCAAACGCTGGCAGGCTTATGCTACCGCTAATGCTGAGTACAAAAATTCTGCGTGTAAAAGAAAACAAAAACAATTACGTTGCTCACCAAGGAAATTTAAGGGCTGTCAGGGAAACCATCCAGTACACCGGCGAAGTCCGTTTACAAAATGCAGCAGGAGTGAGCGTTGACAGTTTCATTTCGTTGTTGGATTTTTACCTAAACTCAACCGCTAATGAGTACGAAGGAAACTTCTATGTTCAGAAGAAGGCCATTTGCATTGCCTCTTCTGTAGCGCCCGGCATTCTTGACATTTTTCTCCCCTTTGTAGGAGCCGACAACAGATGCCACCTTGCTGATCCGCACGTAGTCTCTGTACACAGGTATGTTGATGATTTCTTAGTTATTCTTAAGGTCATTTCTGAGCAGGAGCTAGACGCGGCGGTCGCAAGGACTATGTCCGTGTTCTCAGACCCCAGCCGAGGTCTCAGTTTCACCAAAGAGGTCCCGACAAATGGTGCACTCTAGTTCTTTCAAGACTTTGATTTCAGCTAGATGGTAGTATACCATGAGATGGTTTACGCAAAAAGCCTACTGGCGCTAAAAGACGGAGACATCAACTTAGTTGGAAGTTGGCGCCAGTCCTGCCTTTTGTGGGTTGTTTCCGTCTTTTAGTGCCAGTAAGCTTTTTGCGCAAACCATTTTGAGTTCCTGGATCTTAGGATACGGTTTCTTAAAGATGGCTTCTTTTGAATGTATAATCCGCGTTCAAAAAAAAGTTTTGTTCCCTTTTCACAGTGCTCATTCAAGCTCGTGAAGCGGCCGATTATTCTGAACTCCTTTCAATCGGTTTGAACAAATCATATCCTCATAAGTTCTCGTTAAGTTTCACCACTCCAGTGTAGCGGTTAAAAGAAATCGGATACCCCTCCTGTATATTTTCTTCTGTGCGTGAAGCCATTCGAAGTTCAAGCAAGGTCCTCAAAGCATAGTTCCGGTTTGGCGTAACCATGTGGCGGTAATAACGTACATCCACAAGGTTTCGCACAGGTTTTAAGGACCAGCAAGACAGAACGTTCAATTGGCATTCTCAACCCCCTGCCAACTTTCTAAGCTTTGCGCCATGATTGACCGAGAAAAACAACCAGCTTGTACTGTAAAACATAAAAACGAGGTCACACAGTGCAGGACTTGGGTTTTTTTATTTTTACTAGATTCTATTAGGCTGCGGGCTCATCTACATTGGCCAAACAGATCAATGTTTCAATGAGCGTGCCAGTCAGCACTGCCGAAATCTGCGAAATAATGAAGGAATCTTCCTAGTGCCTCACTGCAAAGCTTGCAGGAATTGCTGTCCTGAGTTGGAAAAAACTCTCTTCATGAGGACTGGAAAGGACGAGTTCGAGAGAGAGGTGGTGGCAGCCTATTATACCAGGAAAGAAGGGAGCAGATGCGTCAGCAAGTCATCCATTACGCTTAGCAACTAGGAGTTCAGTTTGCTAGAAGGATTTTTGTAGTTTCTTCGTTTTGTCGTGTACTCCCTTTGGTATCGAGTGCTTTTTTTTTTACTATGATACTTTGTTCGCGTAGATTCTTGTTCGCATTTTCTGCCTTTTACGCAGACTTTGGTACGAGCCTGTTTTTCAGTTTTTTCTCACTTTTTTTTCTGTTTCTTGCTGGTGATCGGATATCATTCATATGGCTGCTGGCTGATCCGTTCCGGTGGTTAAAGGTTTTTGCACTCATCACGCCTTTCGCCCTTTGTTTTTTGACGCGGCTTTGATCTAACATCTTCACTCCTCATCTTTTTTCCACGTTTCTTGCTTGTCATCTGGTATCACTCCTCGTGCGGTTGCATCGTTTTCGGTTAAGGGTTTGCTTGGCCTGATCGTTTGATTAAGGTGCTGATGTAGAGCTGTTTGTTATATTTTTATTGACGTTGTTTGGGCTTTTCATTCCGATGGCCATGACCAAAATATGTTACGTGATTTCTTATCGTGCTTGATGTATTAGATCTTTTTGCCATCTGTCGTACTGCGTGTGTTGGCTTCGTGAGTTTGCGAATGCGTGACTGCACGGATGCTACGACGTGTTGGGTTACAAAGAGGCAGGTTTGACGTGAAATAAAATTTAGTTGTAAGTTGGCGCTGGTCCTATCGTGAATGTTTCTATTTTGTCCCCGTATTTCGCGCCGTTTTCTTTGTGACCCTTGCACAACACTATTTCTGTCATTAATGTTTTAACAGGAAGTTGATACAGGTGAACGTTCTGTTGGCACGAGAGTAGAGTTGTGACTTTTCCACAGTTCTTTGCTAAGATCAAAGTGTGAAGAAGAAGAAGGGCATCATCCTATATTTACTGAGGAAAAATAAGAAGTAGAAGATGTAGCCGCACTGCCATCGCTCAGACCGAGCGCCTGCTGACCTGAACAGACGAGAGACTCGGTCGCCGCCGTGGTTTCGCCGCCGCCTCAGCATTAACCTCAGCCCCCGTTACAAAAGTAATAATGACTGGGCTGTTAGGTATGATCGTTACCATTTGCATATTTCACTGTTCTAGGACAAAAGCTCCAATACTAGAGGCATATATTTTGATTTAGCTTCACTTCGCTGCTTTGAATTTCGAAATTAGGAAGACCAAACTAGGACATAGTCCTTCTGCTATATCCATGATATACAATACTCGTATGGTGGGATATCTAATGACCAACTAGCATGACCACTGAAAGCGGTGATGTAACTTTTGACCTTGAAATTTGACCCCTAACCTTTGAATCTACTCATTGATCTTTGACCTTGACCTTTAGAGCTGAGATTCACATCGCCTGATGTGATTTCTTGCGATGACGTAGAAATGACGTTACCCCTTCTTTGCTATCAAGACCACCGGCCTTGCGTTAGCTTAGCTACTACATTACATTTTTAGTACCTCGAAGTGTAATCATGCGTTTAGTGACAGGAATGTTGTTAACTGCTTTCGAGAAATCTCAGAAATTGCACTCTACTTGGCTGCGCTTGTTAATAGCTGTTCCCTCAAGCTGAGTCATAATGTAGAAGTTACTTCTGATACCGTGGTGCTTCAGGGAACGACTTCGGTAAGTTTTTAGAAAAAAGTCGCTGGATTTTTGAATTATAATGCTCATGTTGGTATTAGATGGTACTCGCAAATTATTTGTTTAACAGCTTATTTAACTATAGGTTTATTTAGACAATTTACATTCATTCGGTAAGATATCGCCGGAAAGAGAAGCGTTAAATATAACTGCAAGAAATTTAGAAATCCATTCAGCGTATCTCGTTAAGAATGTATTTCGCAGCTATTTGGGCTGGTGACTTACGCTCGTCTATGGGTGTAACAAAGTTAAGTATGGGCGGCTCCAAGAATCGCAAATGTGGAATGGATGGGACTGCTTGGATTTTGTCTAGCTGAAGAGTAGCTCTGCTGACCTTTGTGACCACTGACTTGAAATGTTCGCTGAAGGAATTAGAGATTTTTTGAATGCTTGAGTTAAGACTCTCGTTTATAAAGAAAGTGTAAATGAAAGATGTATGTGGTTTACTGAACTCTTAAATTTTGCAGCTGTTTCATGAATCATCTTGCCTAAAAGCGCTAGGTAAGAGCTAGGCCGTTGGCATCAAATCTTACCTTTAAGTTCTCAGGTAAAACTGTGCTGTCGTCACTTATATTAAAGGTATTATATTTCTTGAAGTGTTTTCTAATAGACTGATTGTTTTAAGAAGGATTATAGCTGGAGTCATCTTAAGGTCTGATACGTTTTTTCTCCTTATGTGGGACGCAGAGTCCAATGAGTGCTTGTAGTGTATTCTTAGTTTAGCTAGATAGACTTGACGTCGTACAAGCCATTATGGCTATTATAAAATAGCTCCAAGCAATTTATGATCGAAACATCGTCGACAGAAGCAAAATATCGTTCACGTATAATCTTACTAATCCTTTTCTTTCTTAAAGAACCGAGGTTAACTAACACCGCCTCCTCATTCGAGATAACATCTAACACCCGAATTTAATGTCACCTTGTACGTTTCTCTTCTGCACAAAGAAAAGGTGCAAAAATGATATAGTGTTGTGCCGAATCTGCATGTAACTGTTAACTAGCTGAACAGATTCGCAACAAAATGCAATGTAAACAAGTTCATCGCTTTGAGCGACATCATTACAACTGGCAGAAAAAGTAGACCAGATATTTCCAGGCAGGGTGAAATCCAAGAAAAGCATAACCATCAAATGAACTCCCCACAGAGAAGAACATGCGTTGAAATATCTGCATAGAATAATAATAATGTTACAGTTATATTCGTCCTAATCTATAGCGTCAGGTTGACTTGTGGGCCTATGACTACGCCATGATTATTACGAAAAGTTTACAGAATAAGTATCGAGGGATTTGTATGTATAGGATCCGCACAAATAATTTTTTTCCTAAAAGGAGTCAGTGCCCTCCCCCTCCCTTCCTCTAGAACTGCAGTCTCAACGATACGCATTGTATTCAGGTGGCTCAAACTCGCTATCATAAGCGCCGCCTTGAAGCGAGGTTTCAGTGAGTGTGATCCGATCAGCTTCATCAATGGTCGCTGTACTATAATTTGGAAATTCGCATTCACAGAGTTAACGAATAGAATTAGTGTGCTGAGTAGCTCCTCGTTTTGCCAAAACGACTTCATAACTCTTACTATAGTCCCAAATGTACAGTGTACAATAATCGAAATCTGCTCATAGGCTAGCTTAACGAAGTTATTATATGGTCGGTTTTCTGCGGTGCTATCCCTAAGGCTTTTTTGCAGTGTAATGTTTTCTGCGTAAAATTTTCAGTGAGTACACAGCAGACTTTTTGAACCCGCTGAAGTTTCGAAATCAGAATCTTCTTGCAATAGTGAAAGAGTCTGAGAATTGCTGGTGGAATTTTCTCTGGTACTCTATAGCGAAGTTTACGGCACCCCTGAATTCATGTTACGTTGAGTCCGAGCTTTTTTAATAAACATTATTAAACTTCAAGGTGTTGCCATTGTGTTATCATCTTGTTCACTGAGGCCATGAATAATTATCTTGTTTATTCGGCGGCGATTTCGAGCTCGTTCATTTTAGCAGCATGTATGAATGGATGAATGAATTGAAGATAGGAGCTTCCGCTTTAAAATGGTGTCGGGGCATTTGCCTCAATTCTCGCCTTTTTTTTCTTTATGTTCATATAAGTGTTCATATAAAAAATTTGAATTGAAGCTAGCCATTGTTTTATGAATGTTTTCAGTTTTCTATTTATAACCTTTTGTCACCTATCTTCCTTGAGCCACCACTGTTCCAGTCGCTTTTTGCTAACTTCAATTGCAGATTTAGTCACATGACCATTATTATCTCTAAACCATAGGGCCTCACGGAAAGTGACTGTGCCTGCATCGATACTGGATGAATACCATCACATTCTTGTGTGATGTGTAGCAGCGCAATCTCTGGACGATGGTAGCATGCGAGAAAGACGAAGCGACATGAGTCACGTGACAGAAAGGCTCGGGCTCTGGGTGAGATCGAGGAAATCAGAATAAGTAAAAACCTGTTCTGGAATCCAGCAGACGACTGGTCCGGGTCCTGTCTCCACCTGCGCTCTTCAGCTGGTGACACGGACGTGATCCCTCTTGCCCTTGGTGAGACAAGGTAGAGCCATATGAAGCACCAATAGGACCCGCTCTCTACGCAGAATGCGGAACGCAGCTCATTTCCAACTCCGACGGCTCAGGCCCTAGAACCCTCTCAACTATTGCTATCCGCCTGCCGCCCCACTGGGAGAGCATCCCACGCGCTCTGACTACCTGCCACCGCGGCTGAAAAGGTAGCCGATATCTGGTCCGGTTCTGGTTGAACCCCCCATCGGATCCCTATGACCAGCTCAAAGAGGGGCTCGTTGCGAACACTGCAGCGTCTCAGCCAACGCGTCTTCAATAGCTGCTGTCAGCTGAGGAGCTTGGAGACCGTCGCCACAGTCAACTGCTCAATCACATGGTACAGCTTCTCGGCGCACGAGCCTAACGATGGACGACACTTTCCTTCGCGAGCTGTTCTTACAGTGGCTTCGGGGGAACGCCCAGATGATCCTGGCCGCTACCTCGACAATGGACCTCTCACAACTCGCTGGCTTAGCCGACATGATCCTGGAGGTCAGTAACTGCAGTCCACTGCTTGCTGCCGTCCGCTCATCCACAACCGCCAGCACTACGCTCCAAGCCCCCATCCCTTCTCATCCAGAGTAAACGCTTGCATCTGCGTCTGTCGATCCGCTCTGCCACCGCAAAGATTGCTTTAACTCCGCCACAACGCCTCCCGGCTGAAGTAAGCCTCTCCTGCGCCAAAGACGGCGTACCTCGGCACTTCCCGGTTCCCAAGAGCACCGTTCGAGCTCACCATCTAGGCCACGGCTGATAGGCGGGTAATCAAGCGGCGACGGGCGATCAAGGAGGGGAGCCCTGTCTGCTTTTATATGTGAAATACAATACCGCCAGCACCTAATTCCTAGTTGATATCGGTGCCAGAATCAGTGTCCAATGTTCTACGTGCCGCGACCGTACTTCGAGACCGCAGACCTACATGCTGGCCGTGAACGCCACACGCATTTTAGCATAAAAACGGCGTTCTTTGAGACTGAACTTGGGCCACCACGTAGTTTTTCGATAGATTTTCGTTGTTTCCAAAGTCTGCACATCTGTCATCGGTGCCGACTTTCTCACTCATCATGGTCTTCTTGCCAACGTCAACTCTCGCCGCCTTCTGGATTCGACGACTCGCCTCTCCTTCCAAGGTCTTGCAACGCAGCAACTAATGATGCCGCTCCTTCGTGTGCTGCGTTTGCCGATCCTCTTTAGGCCATTTACTATAGTATGCGAGAGTACAAAACCCTCACGGCTCCACCATAATGGACTGCGCCTGTGCGCCACCATCTGGCCGCCGCTGGCTCTCCTGTCTTCTCCAATCAGGTCGCCTTGCCCCGTACAAGCTCAAGATTGCTGGTGCCGAATTTGAGATTATTGTTACGTGAAGGCAAGTTGATGAATGAGATGAGATGACAGATGGTCACTGGATGATTGATTTCATGACGGGCGGCCTGGCGCGAGCACTCCTGCCTGCGCTAGTGCACAAATCGTCGTCTTCTGTTCCGTCACACTCCTTGGGGCCGCCGGGGTATCATCTCAATCGTGAACGAGAAGACCGGCACAGAAGGTGAAATGCGGTTGATGACGATGAGCTTGATAAATGGTTGAATATTGAAGGAGGTGAGGGGCTTGCCGCCACGGGAGAGGAGTCGATCGGCAGATGAGTCCCGGTCCATGAAGCATCCGGGCCGCAGGGTGCCACAAGCCGACGGCCGATGTCCATGGAAGCACCGAACGGCAGGGGCAGGGTCGGTGTCCTCGCGTGCGGCCAGCGTCTTGGGTCGGTCGGGTCATTCTGGTCACGGCAACATCGTCAGTTCGTCGTGTCTTCTGGTCCGGGCGGGGGTCGGGGTTTGGGTGAGCGGCGTGGTCGGTTGATGTCTGGTGGGCTGGGGCACAGCCAGGCAGCGCGGACCAGACTCACACGGCAGATGACCACGGCAGGGACCACGATAGCGATGAAGAGACCCCAGCACCTAATACCAAATGTTACGTGACGGCAAGTTGATGAATGAGATGACAGATGTCCAAAGAATGATTTCATGGCAGACCGCCTGTTGTGAGCAATCTTGCCTGCGACACTGCACAATTCGTCGTCCTCTGTTCCGTCACAATATGCTCTAGTTGGGAATCTTTAGACTGTCTTTTAGCAGTTGACCTTCTCCACTTCACATGGTCTCGAAAAATACCGGGGACTGACGGCCATATGGCGGCTACCGTGCTCTCTCTGCCTGCACCAGCCCTGCCCGCTTCCCACTGCCCCACATCCATAACTTTACTGCGGCTCTCTTTGTCACAACCATCTTGTCGACGATTCACCTCGTCCTTGCCTGCCATCAAATTTCACTGGCCAAGGAAGATATTCAGAAGAAAGCCATCACCACACCCTTTGGCCTCTTGGAATTTCTGCGGATGCCATTCGGACTGCGGAACGCTGCACAGACCTTTCAAAGTTTCATAGATAAAGTCCTTCATGTTCTGCGCTTCGTTTTCGCTTATGTGGATGACCTTGTGGCCAGTCGGTCAAAAGACAGTCACTTGCTACATCTCCGGCAGTTATTTGAGCTACTTTCTGCCCATGGCCTCGTCATAGACAGTGCTAAGAGTGAGTTCGTTGTCCCTTCTCTGGACTTCCTTGGTCCCCACGCTGATACAAGTGACATTAGACCTCTTACTTCTAAGGTGCAAGCGATTGTGCGCTTTCAGCGACCTTCCTCTGTTAATTCCCTACGCCAGCACGTCGGCATGGTGAACTGTACCACCGTTTTATTCGGAACAGTGACACCTTAGTAGAGTTCCTAGATCGCCTCCGCACGGCGGGAGATGTGACGCATCACTTACCATGGGACGTCGATGCCCACAGAGCATTTCTCGCCGTCAGGCAAGCCCTGGCCGACGCACCCTTGCTCGCTCACCATAAGCCAGACAGTCCCCTTGTACTCATGACGGGCTGTTCCCATACTGCTGTCGGCCCTGTCCTTCATCAGCAGACTGATGGCGCCCGGCATCCTTTCGCATTCTTTTACCAACAGTATGACTCCTACTCCGATGTGTTATGGCCTGTTTGGACGTGAGTTACTCGTCATGTTCCTTGCTGTACGCCACTTCCGTCACTTTCATGAAGGTCGTGCCTTGACCATCTTTACCGACCACAAGCCCTTGACACATGCGTTCGACCTTTCCGACAGGCGTCGCACCCCAGGAGAAATTCTTCAGCTTCCCTAAGCGTCAGAATACACGACCAGCGTTCGACATGACCGTGGCACCGCCTACATTCCTGCAGCCGCTTCCGGCCGTGTGGGAGCTGTCAGGGTGCATCACCCGATTCCCAGTCACGAACTAGTTGCCGCCCGGCTTACCGCTTCCTTGTTGACGCGTTTTCGGTTTTGTACCACACCCCTGCAACTCGAGAAAGCCCACATGCACGGCATCTCTCTCATATGCAATTGCTCCGCGTGTTTTCCCTGACCATTTGTGCCTGACTCTTCCCGCAAGCATATCTTCGACATCCGGCTCAACTTGGCCCACCCTGGAATCCGAGCGACGCAAAAGCTCATGGCGTGTCAAAACACGAGGGCGCGTATGAATGCTAATGGTCGTGATTGGGTGTGTGCATGTGTTTCTTGCCAACGAGCGAAAGTCCACAGCCAGCTCATTCCGCCAGCCACTTCTTTTCATCCACCTGACGCCCACTTTGATACAGTCGACATCTATTTAGTGGGACTACATCTACCTTACCAAGGCCAGCGGCTCCTACTTATCTGCATGAACAGGTACGTCCGTTGGCCACAAGCAACGCGACTACCGGATATTGCTGCTTCCATCGTCGCGTCGGCTTTCGTTTCTACCTGGATTTCCCGTTTTGGGTGTCCGTTTACAATCGCAGCTACTTTCGTTTATGCCCGGTTTGCCCGTTTTGGATATAAATGTCTATAAATGTCTATAGTGTCTTCAAATGTGTAGAATTGTCTCGGACCATGACAGACAATTCGAGTCGTCTCCCTTCGGTGAGCTACTTCGCCTTCGCGGCACGAGTCGTCTGCTACACCAGCGCGTCCTACCAACATACGAATGGGCTAGTTGAAATCATCCACCGCTACCTCAAGGCCACACTCATCGCCTATGCCACATCAACGGAGTGGGTTCAGCGCCTGCCTCTCATATTATGAGGCATTCGCTGCCCCATCAAACAAGACATCGCCTCCTGAAAAGGGAACAGCGCGAACACAGGACGAAGAGAGGAACGTGCGACACACCTTACAGCATGCATATCTTCCATCCTTCATCTGCATCTTGTTGTTTGCTTTCTCTCATGTCACCCTTCCCACAGGCATCGTGTCTTGATAAAGCTTTTGTAACTTTTACAGCTTTTAAGATTTTATCGCTTTTATCCGGCCCTTTACACCACACCTGACGTTGACTCAGCTGACATCTTGCCGCGAGACTACATATATGTGTGTGCGCGTTTCGAATAAACATCAGTTGTAAGTCAGCGCCTGTGTCGTACGTTCCTCTCCTCGTCCTGTGTTCGCGCTGTTCCATTTTCAGCAATGTTATACCAACTAGTCCGCAACAACACCCTCGTAAGACGTCTCCTGTTCAATGGCTGAGCTTGTTTATGAAACCTCACTTCGCCTTCCTACTGACTTCCTGAGGTTTTAAGCTCACCTCCCAGCCCGAACGAGTATACGCAGCTCATTTGCGATGTGTTCCGCGACCATCGACCTCAACGCACGCGCGCTGGGCCACCTCGTCAAGTTTACATCTCCCCGGACATCTGGACTGCTACTCATGTTTTTGCCCCACAACAATCCCACCTCAGCCCCCTTTCAGCCGCACTACTCACGCCGTTTCGTACCCTGGACCACCGTCCAGCCTCGCACACCGATGACATCGACGGTTGCACCGACGCGCTAGCCTTGGAGGGGCTCAAGCCCACCTACATTTTCAACGGCGCCGCTTGTCCTCCACAGTCATCATGGCGCCTCGTCGAGTTCATTGGAACCGGGACCTTTGATTCGTCACCTTTTCCTTCATTTGGAGCAAGCTCTCTAGCAGCGCCATCTCTGGAGGATGGTAGCCCGCGAGAAAGGCGAAGCAACATGAACCGTGTGACAGAAAGTTGAGGTCTTGGGTCGGCTCGAGGAAATGAGAATAAGAATAAACCTGCTCTTGAATCCAGTAAATGACGGGTTCAGGACCTGTTTCTACCTATGCTCGACAAAAGCAATGTGTTCACAAATTTTTTAACTTGCTCTTCGACAGCTTTTCTTTTCTCTTCAATAGCGATTAAGCTTGCAAGAGAGAATTTGAAAAAGTCAAGCCTACTATTGTATTTTGCCATGTTTTCTTACAAAATCTTTGCGCGGCGCCATATTCGTTTGTGTAACCGAGTTGTCCTCTTTGACCCTCAAGAACACTTAACAGAAGCTCATGGTCCGTCGCATTAGCAGCAGAATCATCAGGGGCCGTATTCTATTCTACTTCGCAATGGAAAATCATATTCACCAGCAAGCACAGGCAAGCAGAAGCAGTATTTCTCAATGTCTTTGGGCACAGGTGTAGCCCGATGTAAAGCGCGTTATTAAAGCAACATTTATCACCAGGTACATGAATAGCTTTTCTAGCTTTTTTTTTCCTGCCGAGGGGGGGGGGGGTGGGGGGGAGATGAGCCAAATTCAGAGAAAGACAAGCAGAGAGAAACAGAAAAGTTTGTTATCCACAAAAACGTAGCGCTATCCAAACAGTTACTTTGCATGGCTTATATGTTCATTATAGCGAACCTACACACCAATTTTATGAAAAATTATGAAATATTTTAGTCGCTATGAGCAAATAAACTTCGAATTTCAGTCTTTTCGATGTGAAATTAGTCGCCTCAGTTTTGCTCAAAAAACTTATTTCTGCGGTTGTTTTTACGCTCTTTACAAAAATGACACTTAAAATTGAATATGGTGCGAATGCAGCAGACAAACACTTAGTACGTTGTGTGCAATCGGACCACTGCTGGGCTCGAAGACGCGCAAGTGAAAGCTAATAGCAGGATTCTGTTGTATGCACGGACGTGACAGCTTTCTTGTTCTAATTTTCACACATCGGCAACGGGAAACTAAACAAGCTAGAATATATGAAATTTGGGATATCTTTTAGGTCACTTTAACATTTTAAGATCATCAGACGAAGGGAAGTGGTAGACGTGCATACGACGGAAAATGAGAGGACAACAGACAATATTGTCGCTACCTGTCAGTCTGCTGTTTCGGTTATATAATGAACTGAGAAAGGCACTGCCGATTATCCCCTACTAAATGCTTTAAGTTTCAATAATGTCACGAAATGGTGACTGCAATCCGGGGAGCAGAACGACAGCGAAAATTGCGTTGAAACAATACTCTTTATTTTGGCTGACTTGCGCTCACGACTGACTGAATCATTCGGCGGCGGCGTAGCAACCAGCCTGCCCGGCGGTTTTCGAACACAATGCCCGCCGCACAAGGCCGTGCTCAATTTAAAGGTGGCAGCGAACTTCCGAGATACGGCCCGTAAAGCTAGTACAATATTCTGGAACAGCCGCCTGGGTGCGAACAATTGAGATAAATCTGTTCGCGTCTTGCATCGCAAGCAAAGCGATAAAGCGCGTGCCGCAAACTTTGAAAAATGAATAAACAAACATGCAAAGATTCGCGGCATTACTCCCCTCTAAAAGAAGCATCGACCCGATGCTCTAAAACCTATAAGGCGGCAGGGAACAAATAAAAATATTCGCGCGAAAATAAACACGGAGTGTGGAAACACAGCGTCGTTTAGCGCACGTAATAGGCCTTTAGACAGACGACATGGACAAGTTCTGGTCGTACACGGCGTCGCTGGGATGCAATCATTTCTTCAGGGACGACATCATAGTCCATTTCGCCTAGCCGGCGAAGAATCTTGTACGGGGGCTGAAAAAGCATAGCAAAAGCATTTCACTCAATCCGCTCCGGCGACACTGCATCCAAACCCAGACTCGGTCTGCTGGCTTGTATTCAGCGTTGCGTCTTCGTAAGTTGTAACATCTGGCGTCAGTCCGCTGCTGGTCTTTGATCCGTAATCGGACAAGTCTTCGGGCTTCTGGCGTTGAAGGCAGGTGGCGACGTCGACGTTATCTTCTTCGGTAACGTTTGGCAGCATGGCGTCTAGCGTGATGTGGTCTCCTTGCCATGAACGTGCCAAAAAAGCGTCATCTGAGTAGTCTCCTGCACTGCGGTGTTGTAGGCGAAGACGACGTAAGACAGGATGACGTCCCAGCTCTTCTGATCGGCATCGACATACATGGCGAGCATATCGGCGATGGCTTTCCTCAGGCGCTCGGTCAGTCCGTTGGTCTGCGGATGGCATGCAGTTCACGTCCAAGGACTGGTTTGTCTGTAGTGCAGGATGGCTTTCGTCAGATCCGCCGTGAATGCTGTTCCTCTGTCCGTGATGAGAACATCGGGGGCGCTGTGTCGCAGAAGAATGCACTCCACGAAAGATTTGTCGACTTCTGCTGCTGTTCCGTTCTGTAGGGCTTTTGCCCCAGCGTAGCGGGTCAGGTAGTCGGCCGCTATGATGATCCACTTATTTTCTGACGTTGACTTTGGGAGCGGTGCAATCAAGTCCATGCCGATCTGCTGAAAGGGCTTTGAGGGGGGTTGAATAGGGTTCATAAATCTTGCTGGTCGGGTGGGGGAAATGTTTCGTCGCTGACAATCTCAGCAGGTTTTCACATAATGCGCGACACCGGCAGACAGTCGGGGCCAATAATACTTGTCTTGAATTCGGCGTAGGGTGCAAGAAAACGCGATATGTTCTGCTGTCGACTCATCGTGTGAAGCCTGAAGAACTTCTCCGCGTAGACTTGTCGGTACAACAGGAAGGTAGGCTGTTTTGTTCGCTGCGAAGTTCTTCACGGGGACTTCATTCTGTACACAGAACGAAGATAATGCTCGTTTGAACGACTCGGGGGTGAAGAAACCTTGGCTTCTAAGGACTCGATGAGGCGTTTTAGGTCAGGGTCCGGGCACTGCTGCTGTACAAAAAAAGCTGGGGCTAACAGGTCCCAGGAAGGCGTGGTTCATCTGCAGGGGCTCGTGAGAGGCAGTAGGCGTCAGAATGCTTGCGTCCGAACTTGCAATTGACGGAGACATCAAAGTGCTGGAGGCGCAGGCTCCATTGAGCGAAGCGGCCGGAGGGATCCTTCAAACTGGCAAGCCAGCACAGTGCGCGGTATCGGTGAGCACCTTGAACGGTCGTCCATACATGTAGGAGGAAATTTCGACATAGCCCTGATGATTACAAGGAACTCCGTCTCCACCTTGTACCGGGAATGGCTAGCGTATGCGATTATTTTCTCGACTCCGTGAGTGTTCTGAACAAGGACGGCCCCTAGGCACACGCTACTTGCGTCGGTATGAATTTCAGTTTCCGCGTTTTAATCAAAATGCGCGAGGATCGGTGGGTAATACAAACGACGCTGAAGTTCCCTGAAGGCTTCTGCTTGCGGCGTTCCCCATTTAATTGGCACGTCTGCCATTGTGAGTTGGGTCAGAGGCTCCGCGATGCGCAAAAGGTTTTTGTCAAATCTTCGGTAGTACGCGCATAATCCGAGAAATCTAGGCACAGCTTTCTTATCAGCCCGCGTTGGAAACAATGCGATAGCACCTGTTTTTTGTGGGTCTGACACGGCCTCCCTTCTTGCTAATGAAGTCGCCTAGAAATGACAGAAACGGCAGTCGTTAATATATTAATGTGCCGGTATTTCTCGCTGAACGTAATCAGCAGTACTTCAGCCTGACCATTGCGGAAACGTGCTATGCCTCTTGCGATGCCAATTCCGCGCTCTAGAAGCAAATCCCTGTCCCCCTTTATGAGAGCCTCTATGCGCTTGGCATCCGTGGCACCTACGTTGGCCATGGTGACGCTTGTTTGAGGTGGGACGCTCACTTGCTCATCTAGGACACTTACAGCAACATGCTGTTCCATGGTCGTCGTTGAAGGAATGGCATCATCCGTTGAAAGCGTAATGAGCTTGGAACGCAGGTCGATGTTCGCCTGATGCTCATTAAGGAAATCAATGCGGAATATCCCGTCGCGAAAACATTGCTGTAGTAGTACGAAGGTAGCAGGATAGGTGTGTCCCTTGACGGTCACTCGCGCTGTGCATCACCCCGATGGTGTAATGAGGTGGTCTCCGGCGGTGCGAATTTGTGAGCCGTCCCAGGCGGACGTAACTTTCCTCAATTGCGCGGCGAATGTCCCATTTATCACCGAATAATCGGCGCCTGTGTCGACTAGAGTAGTAACTTTTCGGCCGTCTATAGCCACTTCTAAGTCGGACGCCCCCATCGTATTAAAAACCAGCGCTATAGAAAACACAGACATAGGACGAGACTAGACGCTAGGCTAGTCTAGTCTCGTCCTCTGTCTGCGTTTTCTAGCACTGGTTTTTAATACGACGGATCACCACCAACTCGCCCAATCCTTATTTATTCTACAGTTCGGATGCCCCGGCTCTTGCATTGCACGTCGCCCTCGGCGTCGGTCACGCCTTCGTCGCGTATGCGAATCGCGGGTGGGGCGCGTCGTCGAAGCTTTTTTGGTTGGCTCCGTCGTTTTGGAGGTAGTTCGCGTCGTCGTCGGGGTTGTCATTTTGTGCGGCGTAGGTGCAGCCAGGGTAGCGACTGTGGGGAGGATGGCAGTAATCGGCGTAGCTCCTCGCGGACAATTTCGCGGATCACTTCCCGCAAGTTGTCGCTGGTGGGGGTCTTCGAGTCCGGACGGATTGCAAAGACAGAGGAAGGGCAGGTGTACTGCCGAGCCTGGACGTAGAGGGTTTTCTCGATCGTGCAGGCTTCTTGTATGAATTAATCGATTGTTTCCGGCGGCTGGCGGACGAGGCTGCCGAACAGTTCTTCTTTAACCTCGCGCATTAGAACTGAACATTCTTTTCCTTGTTCATTTCGGGGTCGGCGCGGCGGAATAGGCGCTTCATCTCTTCGACATAACTACGGACGGGCTTACCCGGAAGCTGGATCCTGGTGTCGAGGAGTCTTTCGGCTCTTTCTTTCCTGACAACGCTGGTGTGCACGTTCAAAAGTTCCTTCTTGAATAGGTCCCACGTCATTAGGGACAACTCGCGGTTTTCGTACCACGTACGTGCTGAGCCCTCTAGTGAGAAAAATACGTGTCCAATTTTTGCCGCATCATCCCACTTGTTGAATGATGCCACACGCTCAAATTGGTCGAACCTCTCTTCGGGGTCTTCTAATAGGGATCCATTGAATGTTGGCGGCGCCCGCGGCTGTTGCAGTATGAACGATGTCGACATGTTGGGCGAGGTTGTGGTGCTCTTAGCAGCGTCTTTTCGTTGTCAGGTGTGGTCCGGCAGGATCCCGAACTTAGGCTGCTCTCCCTGGAGACGTCGTCTGGTTCGCCGAACTGGGGGCTTATCCCCCGATGCGAAGCGCAGGGGGCTGGCGTGGCGACTTGAAGAGGGCGTCCGGAACATAGAAGACTAGCCCGCAGCTCCGTGAGATATCACGAAGTGGTGACTGCAATCCGGGGATTAGAACAGTAGCGAAAATGTCGTCTAAACAAAACTTTATTTTTACTGACCTGCACCCACAATGGACTGAAACACTCGGCGGTGGCGTAGCAACCAGCGTGCTCGGCGGTCGTCGAACAGAACGCCCGCTGCTATCGACTCTGCTAAATTCAAACCTGGCTGCGAACTTTCGAGATACAGCCTGCAAAGCTGCTATGACATTCTGAAATAACCTATAATCGGCACCGCGTGGGTGCGAAAAATTGAGAAAAACTATTGGCGTCTTTCATCGCAAATAAAGCGATAATACGGCGTGCCGGAAGCTTTGAAGAATGAACATGTAAACACTACAAAGATTCGCGTCAATATAACAGCAGGCGCATCCTTACATCATCAGCGGCGGGGCTTATGATCTCATCGCTATCGTCTTCTTCAGGGCTCAGATGCTCCACCGATTTCTTTATATCCTTCGCATCCGATGAGAAAGCAGTGATGGGGAAAGGCTAAACGAAACTACGTTCCGAACAGTCCGACCTATGAGGCTCAAGCTGACAAAAGCCTCTCACGGGTGTATTTGGCAGAATTAGACCTGTACATCAGCCGGAAGTGGCTGTTTTTTATTTGACAAAGGATTTGCGTGACGGTTTTCAATGCGTTACTGGGCACCTTTCGTAGTCGCAGCTGTTCCAATGAAAAGATCTGTGTATGAACCGTCCATTAAATAAAAAAATATCGCGTAGTTTCGGTTTCTAAATTTGTCTCATTTGAAAAAAGATTCCTAATATAAGACTACCTAAACGTTTAAAGGAAAAAAAAACGGTTGTAGTGTGCAACCGCCCTGAACATTAAAAATCTGAGAAGTGTTCGAAAATTATTTCAGATATTCGGTTTATGACATTACCTTGTACGCGGCATATTAGTCGATAGAAGCTCTGAGCGTGGTAGCCGATGTCTCGATTACTAAGCAGACGCTCCGGTCAGCGAAACCCCGCTGAGGTCTTTATGATCTCGAGATGGAACAACCGGCGTTCAGTGGCTGCCCCATCGTGCGCTTCTGCGTCGACCACAGCACATCAACGTAAAAAAAGGATGCAGTCAAGGTAATATAACAAAGACTGAGCACATCGGCATCAAACGGTGCGGTGGTATCAAGAATAGAGGAGAGAAGGTACAAATGAAGTTCTTCAAAATGCTCGAGGAATTCACCTGGGATCACGGTTGACGGGGTTGAAAATGGGTTGGAGACGCAAAATACGGCTTTCCCATTGTGGTCCGTGAAAACAAGAAAGGGGAAACAGTAGGCAGGGATGGCGGTAAGCGGCTTCAGAAAGAATGAAGAAAACATTTGAATGAGTGAGGGCCGCACAGGAGAGTGGTATGAGGGCAGCAGAAAGCGGAAGGAATGTCTGTATCAGTCGTCACAAGATGTTTGGCAGACTGGGACTGCTACGTCACACAAGAGGGCGTCACACAGCGGAGGAAAGGAAATTTCTGCTCGGGTGCAGTGAATAACGGCACGATGAGTCTAAAAGAAGTCGCATGCCAGGATGATGTGGTGTGTGCGGGGAGACAAAACGATGAATTCGATCCATGGTATATGGGGAGCGCAAAAAAGGCACAAGGGACAAAGAAAGACGGACAACACAGGGGCTAACTTCCGACTGAAAGAAACCTAGGCGACCAAGACGAACGTGGACCGTGAGGGGAACCAGGCGCATGCGCTAGGAAAGATAAAGAAAACCAGGTGAACGAGGAACAACGGACATGCACGACTCAGTTAATCTTTAAGAAGGCCAGCTCTCTTTTCGACAGGGAGATAGACGGCTTGCTGACACATTTTTCTTGCAGGGCAGCGATGCGAGGTGCTTCTATAATCTCGCGAGTTAACTGATCCCGGTGTCTGGCGACGATCGAGCACTTGTCCAGATATGGCACACAACCACATTCCTTGCAGCGTAAAGCCAGATTGCTGCCAGTAAGTGTTCTCAAATTATTATTGTGCTCGCGAAATCTCTCATTTAAGCACCGAGCAGACTGACCAACATACCGCTTGCCACTTCACGAGCACAATAATAATTTGAGAACACTTACTGGCAGCAATCTGGCTTTACACTGCAAGGAATGTGGTTGTGTGTTATATCTGGACAAGTGCTCGATCGTCGCCAGACACCGGGATCAGTTAACTCGCGAGAATATAGAAGCAGCTGGCATCGCTGCCCTGCAAGAGAAATGTGTCATCAAGCCGTCTATCTCCCTGTCGAAAAGAGAGCTGGCCTTCTTAAAGATTAACTGAGTCGTGCATGTCCGTTGTTCCTCGTTCACCTGGTTTTCTTTCTTTCCGAGCGCATGCGCCTGGTTCACCTCACGGTACACGTTCGTCTTGGTCGCCTAGGTTTCTTTCAGTCGGAAGTTAGCGCCTGTGTTGTCCGTCTTTCTTTGTCCCTTGTGCCGATTTTGCGCTCCCCATATACCATGGATCATCGTTACCGACTTGCCCAAGTTTCCACCCTTGTGAATGAATTCGATGGTGTACAAAACATATTCAATGGGGACGCGGGCCGTACACCCGGCTGAGGGATGAATGCGCTGTTATGAGGCTGTGCGGTGAGAAAAGTTATAAAGAGGGATGTTCACTCTACGGAGTCAGTGGCGGTGAGCTTCACTGATGACTGATACTGAAGCGCCCGGGTGGACGAGAGCGAGAACTGCGGCGCCTTCCACGAACGCATCGATTACATTAGCAGGACTACACCGAAGACTTGAGGAGTTCGAAAAAAGCACCGTTCTTGCTCCCGGAACTGCGACTGTTAGTTTCTTTCAAGGGCGGTGCTAGAAAATCGCAGCATCGGAGAAGGGGAACGGCGACGAGGGGAAAGCGATCAGCAAGTGGCGTAAATTTGGCGATTGGGAGACACAAAGGGGGGATCGGGTGGAAATTTGGCGGGGGGTGGGGTGCGGCATCGTACAGGTAGCAGCGCAGATCTGGACGAGTGTGCGGAAGGCACTGGCGACAAAGCTAAGCGATATGGCCGGGCAGACCACGGGTCTAGCAGATCGGTCGGTTGTCTGCAGCACACCAAGGGTTCGTAAAATGTGGGCAGTCTCTTGTGAAGCGTGATACGGGGACTCAGACGGGGGCTGAGGACAAAAATAAGGGGCGGCCTGGTAGGAATTGGGTGCTGGCTGTTGTCTCCGCTCGGCCACCGTTTGGCTGTATGTCACGGGTGGTGTAGCAAAGCAACACATCAGCGATTTGGTCCTGCACGACATGGCGTATGATAGGGGCCAATGAAGAGGCCGACTCAGAAACGTAGCGGGCGGGCCCTTGAAGCAGTGAAATAAGGGACAGCTGACGGGCGACGCCATCGCGATCGAACGCTTTGATCTGATGGAGAAGAGGGGATTCCTCAGGACAGCGCCTCCTCTATTTTTACAATGCCTGCCCAGTACGGCCGATCCGACCGTCCAACACCCTCTTCAATCCTTCTTTCCTACTCTCCCCCGTCGGCTAGCATTAGCGCCTGCTCTACGCCTGTGAGGGAGAGTGCCATCTCAGTTGCGCCTGACGACGGAAAGTGGACGAAGACCATTTTTTAAACATTTTCTTTCTTCGTGAGGCAACGCTCTGCATTCCTCATAGTAATCAGACTGCTTGTCAGGTATTGACGCGTCACAGAGCGCACCATTCGTGGCGCTGCTCACCGCAGAGCCGCTTCAGGTGCTGGTTTTAAAAGGAGCCGCAGAGAGCGCGGTGCAACGGCGTTGGAATTGCAACGAAAGGCTGTGGCGACTTTGTCGAATCCTGCTTGTCTTTTAGCTACAACGCTGAAACACTCCGGGAGAGGTACTGAAACTGCTTGGCAGGAATATGAAATCAGAGGTTAAAGGTAGATAGTAACACTTTTTCCTCTATTGATTTGCGATTCAATCATGTTGACTAAGTTTAATGGAAGAACGAAATAAAGAAGGAATGTTATATCTTTCATAGAAGGCATTTTTTGAAACTGCCAAGTACCAGTAGCTTTCTTGTCATTGCTCTAATTTTTGCGCTAAGCTGTCATCGTTACGACAACTAGATAAAAAATTTTCTCTGTGCGTGGCAGACTGCAGCTACGATTGTTTTAAGAAGCAAAAATAACTGCAGTCGCCAATGCACGGCGCAGCAGCTGATGCCGAAGCATTTCGGACGTTCTGCCTGGTCTTGACTACAACCGGGCACTAATAAAACGATGCAAAAAAAAAAGCGCTTGAAGGATAGGAGGCAGAAAAAATCGAAATAAAGTCCGCTTCAGCACGTCTTCAAGCGCAGTCACCTTACGTAAAGGCCGAACCACAGGGCAGCGTTCCTTCGGCGCAGCATCAGCGTCTATTCTACCGTCGTTGTCGCTTCAGGCCGCAGGAGAGAGCGATCAAACACACGACGGCATACGAAGTGGTTGTCCACACGGGCGTTAGGTGTGTTTTGTTTCGTTCACTGTTATGTTCCGCTGCGTACGAGATGTTTTGTTATCCTCGTCCGTACAAATGTTTTTTTCGCTACAATGCATATTTCTTATGTCTGTAAATACGTGTCAATACAAGCAAATTTCCTAATTATAGAAATGTAAATGGCTACAAACACGGAGTTGTAATGTATATAGCGGCAAACACATGCAGAGTATTGTACATGCTATTGCTGTAAATAGTTGTAAATATATGTAAATAAATGCAAGTGAACGTCCCCTTCTTTTCTACAAACGAGCTTAAAATTTCCAACACTTCGCACAAAACTGAAAGCAGCAGCCCCGCTTGCCATAATTAACTGGTGCCAATTCAGTGCTGCTGCGAGGAAACCTCGTCAGCGTCGCGGACCACACTATCTATCCGCGCAAAACACTTTTCGTTAATCATAGTGCCACGAAACGAGCAAACGTAACAACTTACAACGCTCCATTCGTCTGGCAAGGAACAGCATCCGCAAGTGATAGGCGGAGCGAACGCCTGAGCCCACCTGTGCAAACGGCGAGCAAAGCTGCTGCTCCAGCCGATTGTCGTTGGAAAAAGCGCTGCGCCGCAGATGAATCGAGAGCTACGCAGGAAGTAGTACGAAGCAGAAATCCGACAGACGCGTGTTGTAGGTCTGTTCGTAGTATAGGATTAGGAGAGATAACGCCAGCACCGCGCGACCGTTGGCAAGCATGACGCAAGCAGTCGAACCATCTTGGTAGCGCCGCAGCGCGGGAACTAACTGAAGTGAGGTGCACGAGCGGATCCCATTGAGAAGCCGGCGAAGCGGCTGGCATTGTGATTGTGTTCTGAACGGTTCTGAATGGCTGTTTCCTGTGGGGCTTGTGGTTGCCTGGTGATGCCTGCGCGCTCATCTCTGGTGAGGCCGTTCTGCGCGGGGAATTTGGCCAGGTCTAAGGTTAAGTCTGTAGGCGCGGTTAATGTGCACTTGAGGGCGCGGTTGGCTCAGGTATGTCGCTGACCTCCCCGGGCGGAGGGTCGGCAGTGTAGTTTGCCAGCCTGCCCACCCAAAGCTTGCCGCTGTACTTTTTTTATTAAAAATGGAATTGACGTCATCCCTGTGGCTCTCGTGCCGATCGGTGAAGGAATGATCAAGATGAAAACCTTTAAGGTTCTTCAGCAGGAGATAAAGTCTCTAACTACCCACAACCTCCAGATCTCTGAGGTGCGACCGTTTGGCCGTAGAGGCAATGTTTTCAAGTCCTCTGACATTGTTTGAGTCACAGACCTGCTCCAGTGCAAAATTTTTCGGTCATTAGCTGTGAAAGCATACATCCCTGAACAGCTCGCATGCTCCAAACGTATTGTTCGTGGAGTGGACCCAGCATCTTCACCACAGGAAATACTGGAGGAGTTTCAGAATGCAAGTGTGGGGGTTCTTTCTGTCTACCGGTGCAGTAGAGAATTAAATGGTGTGCGTTTAGCGACAGAATCAGTTATAACCACTTTTGCTGGCTCCTCCAGTCCTTCTGAGCTCGAAGTCTGGCCAATAGTGTATCGTGTGGATCCTCCGCAACCCAGTCCGTCCACTTCAATCCACCAACTGTTGGCGGTTCGGCCAAAGTAGTAAAGCGTGGAAATCGGCGACCCGCTGCCGTGTTTGCGGAGAAGGGCATTCGGATGACAGCTGTCCCTCTGATCAGCCCCAGTGTTGCCTCTGCAAGTGTAACCACTCAGCTGATGCCAACTGTTCGAAGCGAGCTGACGAACAAAGCCTGCTAGATATAATTCAAGCGAAGCGTTGCTCGAGAGCAGATGCATATGCACTTCAGGATCGGAAGAATATTACATAATGCAGACGTGCGCGAGGCTCTGTTGCAGATATAGTCAAGTTTGACTACTTCGATAGTGTCCTCAATTGAACAGGCTCTTTCTGTGGCGGTCGAGCGAATGCTGTGAAACTTCACCGAGGCTTTATCTCAACTTGTGCAGGCCAATCTCTGCCT
Organism: Amblyomma americanum; assembly: GCF_052857255.1. Lineage (NCBI taxonomy): Eukaryota > Metazoa > Arthropoda > Arachnida > Ixodida > Ixodidae > Amblyomma > Amblyomma americanum. The sequence continues at coordinate 154,208,703 of NC_135504.1, forward strand.
TCTCAATCATCTGTTTCCCCGGCAACGCCTGCATCGCTCCCAAATTGTGCTGCTAGTAAGAGTGACTCCATGTCGCCTCCTGACACATCCTAAGTCCCGCCTACCAACAGCGCTCCTGGTAGTGTCTCTCACGTTGACATCTGTAACACGGATGTTGAAATGCTCTGTCCTTCCCAAAAACGCCGAGCTTCTTCCTCACCCTCGAAATCAGCTGTTCCGCAAATCAAAGCAAACAAAGGACCCCCCAAAGTAATCGCCCGACTGATGGGCTGAAGGAGGTTGTTGCTGCCTCACTCATCAGTCAATAATCATGGCAGGTCTCAAAGTTCTGCAATGGAATTGTTCCGTTCTTTCTTCCCTCACGGATCTTCAAATACTTCTTCATAAACATAATCCAGATATTGTGATTTTGGAAGAAACATGGCTCTGTCCACTTAAATCATTTTCAATGAAAAAATTCCGTGTTTTCAGGGTAGACCGCATTAATGACAAGGGTGGTGGGTTAATAACTATGATCTCTGCAAAAATATGTCACCGGGCATCAATCGCGCAGAAAGTTATGGTCCGTCACTTTGAGGTGTTGGCGGTTGAAATCTTCCTTCCACAGTGCGCCAAAGTAACTATTGCTAACGTTTACTTTCATGTAGGTGTTCACAGGACAGACTGTTTGGATACCTTACTGAGCGGAGCAAAGAGAACAATCATCTCAGGGGATTTCGATTCCCACTACAGTGTCTGGGATTGTCTCTCTGACTTCTGCGGCCAGCTTCTCTGGTCATGGATGTCTATGATGCAGTGCGCTGCTGCAATTCTGGAGCAGTAACCCTTATGCGTGGAGTTTCTCGTTCAGTCATAGATTTAACGTTAGCATCTCGCGGGGTTGGAGTATCTGCATGGTCAACAGTAGACTCAGGTGCATCTAGTGACCAGCTTCCAATAGCCGTTACTAATATATCCTCTTCTATCAGAAAAGATGGTGCAACAATGAAATTTGTAAACTACATTGCGCATAAAAAATTGATGTCTGCCTCTATTCCCTCCATAGTTTGCTCAGGTCGAGCAGAAAGAGCTCAGCGGGCAATTTCCTTTCTGCAAGACTCTGCTGAGAGCTCTGTACTTTCTGTGTGCGCTACTTACCCTGCCAGACAGCCGTCTCCTTGGTGGACGTATGAGTGTGAGAAAGCTTATCGTCGTAGAAAAGCAGCATGGAAAAGCCTTTCCTTTAATCAGAGCCCAGCTAATTGGATACATTATACGATCTACTCTGGATCTTACAAAAGAACTGTTAAAAAAGCAAAGGAGGATTATAATCAAAATATAAACACGTATCTCTCTAAACCCCAGAATAAGAAGGCTCTATTTAGATTCATGGCGCAGAATAACAACTCTCCGGCATCCAACCACGTAAAGTCAATGGCATTGTCTCCGCAGGAAGCTAAGCAACACCTTGAACGTATCGCTCAGGGGCTGGCTTTACGTTTCCAAGTGCAGAAAACGAAACTTTTGCGCACTCTCACCCCCAGCTCGGGATATCCTGAGGTGAACGTGTCGGAGCTCCTCCCAATTGTTACTTCGATGCAGTCTACTGCCTCAAGATCTGATGGGGTTACTGTGGGCATGTTAAAGATTATAGCGCAAGGCATTCGAACTCATCTTCTGGATATTGTAAATGCGTCATAGGAAAACTCTTGGATTCCTTACAGTTAGAAAATTGCAGAAAAAATGTTGCTTTTGAAAAATTCAGAGATTGGGTTTCATTTAGACAATATTCGGCCGATTGCTTTAACCCCTTATTTAGTAAAGCTAATAGAAAGAGTAGTACACAGTCGCCTCACAGAGCATGTTCATCACGTTAATGGCCTCAGCAGCGCACTGATTGGCTTTCGTCGCGGTTGTTCCATATGGTCCGCGCATGTGGATCTCGAGAGCCGAATACGACTCACAATGCGCAAGAGTGAAGTTACTTGATGTTGCTAAGGCCTATGACAGCGTTGAGCACAAGGTCCTTATTAACAACCTTACTCAGCTACATCCACGGCACTATACCTATGCTTGGATTTGTGAATTTTTAAAAGATAGTGTTTTCTTCTGTACAGACGGACCATTCTGTTCTAATACCTACGTTCAATCAAGAGGTGTGCCGCAAGGATCTGTTTTGTCTCCACTGCTTTTCTTATATTGCTTCGGGACGTACCCATTCACCCAAACATTACAGTGTATGTATACGCAGATGATATAGCTTCTTTCGCATCGGCTAAGGATATTCATGCACTCTACGAGTGTTTGCAGGTATACCTGAATGAATGCTATTGAAGTCAGGTTGAACCGAACTAATTTAGCACTTAAGGTTAGCAAATGTGGCGTGCTGGTATTTCCGCCCGACACTCCTTTGTACATCTCGCTAGTCTACCGCTCCACTCTAATTCCGCAGGTGGAGTCGGTTAAATAGCTAGGCGTTACTTATGGTCAAAGTTTGGACTAGCGACACCCTATTAAGAATAATGTTATTAAAGGGGAATGTGCTCTGAGCCGGTTGACACGAGTTGGCAATAAAACGTTTGGCATGCGTCGTGACACGTTACTGTTGCTCTATAAGACTTATATGAGACCGATTCTGGAATTTGGTTGCGTCTTGTTTTCTGGTAGCGCAAACTTGCAAGCTGCAGCCATTAGCTTTAATGGAAAGGCGTGCCCTACGGCTATGCCTCTGGCTCCACAAATCAGCTTCAAACGCTGTCCTTTATTTGGAAGCCCGTATCCCCGACCTCTTTTCCCGCTTCCAACTTCTAACAGTGCGTACTTTCCTCAGGTCGTTTAACCCGGCCCTCGGCGTTAGTAGTTCCATTTTTCTATCCCAACCACACCGGTTTCTCACTTATCATCGGCCACGCTATCAGTTTCCGCAAGTTAGGTTCACGCAGAATCTGTTAGCCCCGCTTCAGGTTTATCTGATCTCCATGCAACAAGTTGCAGATACGCAGGCTGACCCCGTCTTCTATTACGACCATATTTTCCCGTCCCATGCGAAACATATGCCCGCATATATCCTAAATGGTCTCCTTTCTGAACACCTACAGAATTTTCCTCTTCATACTGTTATCCCCACTGATGCCTCCGGCAGCTGTGAGAAGGCGGCTATTGGAATATATTCGCAGGAGGTGTCTTGGAGCTATTCTGTTCGTATCCAAGATTATACACCTATATTCATCGCAGAGTTTCTGGCCATTGGTTTGACTCTTCTCAAACTTCCTAGGCATGTAGCACGGGTTCTTATTCTTGCAGACTGCCTTTCAGTTCTAGTCTCTTTCCAAAATTCGGGAAGATCTTTATTGAATTGTTCGCTTAGGTTTTTTGTTCCGCGCAGAATGCGTGAGATCCGCTTTGTCTGGGTGCCTGGGCATTCGGGCACCTATTTTAACGAGGTGGCTGATTTAGTGGCAAGGTCAGCTCTCAGCGCTCCTGTAATCTATCCCGCCCCACACCTCATTCTGTTAAAACCTTCACGTTTCTAGCGCTTCCAACATATCTCAGCCAACTTGAGCGATCCATTGCTCAATACCGTGGATTTTCACCACTTAAAGTACCCATGGAATATCCGGTGGTGTAAATCACGGCTTTGTGAGGTGTCAATGACACTTCTGCGATGCAGAATCTCTCACTTAAATTTGTACTTATGCAGATGTGGGTTCGCTGCGACAAACCTTTGTGTATCATGTGGGCAAGTTGAAACAATAGATTTTTTCTCCTCTCTTGCCGGCGGTTCGCAGTTCAGAGAAAACAGTATTTGGCGGTCTCTCTACCGAGGTTAGGACTCCCTCTGTCCCTTTCAGTTCTTTCGTTCGGTGCGAGCGCAAAGGGATTCCCGTTAAGCAGTGTTTTCGGCTACCTTCATGATTACATAAGTGCAACTGATCGATTACCTTGTTCGCTGTATACAAAATTTTCTCGCATGTCCAAAAATGCTCGATCCTTTTCCTGGTAATTCATATTTCTTTAATTCATTTGACTTTGAATTTTTATCTCGATTCAGTCTTAGCACGCCTATGTTTCCCCGCGCAAATACCTGATTGGGATTATCTACTGAACATTGGCCAATCCTCCTGCGTGGGTATGTGCCATGCTTACTAAGGAGAAGAAGAAGAAGAAGAGCAGGTCTGTCCAGTGCCAGTGTGGGCAGGGCCTCGTCGATAACACTGGAGCGCCGCGTAGAAGCGCGCTGCTTGTGGAGCTTTTTGTAGCTCTGGCAAAGCTTAATGACCTGACTGAACGTGGTAGGATTCTTTGCGAGGAGCATCTGAATTGCGTCGTTAGCAATGTCTTTTTTTTTTGTGATGACTCCTGTCCGTTTCGTGCGTGGCTGGGTTGACACGTTTACAGAGGTCTATGATGTCAACAGTGTAACTGGTGAAGGTCTCTTCGGTGTGTTGAGCTTGATCACGTAAACGTTGTTCGGCACGCAGCTTGCGCACTGCAGGGCGGCCGAACACTTCCGCAAAACTCTTCTTAATTACGGGCCAAGTTGGTAGGTCTGCCTCATGGTTGCACAACCAGAGGATCGCGATGTTCATAAAGTAAAAGAAGACGTCAGTCAGCTTGATGGAGTCATCCCACTTGTTGTAGCTCTTGACGCGTTCTTACAAAGACAGTTAATCGTCAACATCTTGGTCGGGTGTGCCACTGAAGAGGGAAGAATAACTCCGCCGGATGACACCAGAACAAAGAACCGTGGTTGAAATATTCGCCGTTGTTGAGGCAGTCTCATCTGGCATCGTTGACGCAGAGGGCAGGGTACGGTCCCGGTGTTCCTGGTTGGTAGGGAATGTACTCCGGACGTCACCATTTATAGGTGTGTGTTTATTATTACCGAAATTTCAGCGTATTCACAAGTAGCAAGTACCAATAGAGCAGAGGATATGGCTGTCAGGAAGCAGGACAGGTAGGGACGTACTCGATAGACTAGGTGTCCCATGCATTCGGTCTACGGAGGACAGAGAGGACTTGGGAGATCAGCTTCGAGGTCATACCGATTATGCGAAGTATGCACCCCGAATATATCAAGAAAAGAAGGAAGGCTAGGGCGAACGCCATCAAGAGAACATGAGGCGCGATGGAAGAGGAAATTTATGTGGACGCGGCAGGAGCAGTCAACAGAATATCAACGCTGGCATGCACCGATGCGCAAGGAAATTAGAGAAATTAGTTAATAGGGCTTCAATTCGATGTCAGAGAATCACCCAGGCTGAGGCAGTGACAATAACTTTGGCGATGGTTTGCAGGAATTCTCGTGTGTCATTAAGGACTACCATACTCCATGAAGTAACTATACAAGAGGAATGGTTGGTAAACACGCAAACGAAATACTCTGAACTAAAAAAAGATACAGACTTCAAATCCAGATCCATATGGACTATAGGGCACTCTGGGTATGATGTGAACGAATGCGCTCATGCCGCGGCCCGCGCGCTATTACTGTGGGTCCCCCAACATTAGCAGGAACATATTTATTCTGAACCACTATTAAGCTACAGGGATTTCTCCAACCTTTGAGATAAAAGACGTAAGTATACACCGAACCGCACAAAAATCTAAACAGAAGAACGGGGTCATTTTAGGAAATTCCAATCGAATACTTATATACATCATTTCAAAGTCAGCTATATGTTTGCAAATTCTTATGATCTGCTCTGCTCGTTCTGCGGTGAAGTTGCTGACTTAAATCATATGATATGCCGATGACAGAAAACCGCAGCTATACCAAGAATCAATAACTCTAGAGCTGAGGACTTAGAGGCTCCAGCTCACATTCGGTCGACCTGCTTTCTCTAGTTAACCGGGCAAGCGCGGCGGCAAAAGCTACCGGGATCCTGAAATGAGGGCTCCTGGAACATTCTATGCAATAAACGTTTCTCTCTCTTTCAAGGGCAGCTTCTTCATCTACAGGCACAGCGTAGGGTTGGCGCATGCCGGTAGGAGAACCTGTGATAATTGGCACAGTACACTATCTTATCCTCATTGCTAATGGCATTGCCCTGTTTGACTCTTAGCGCATACATCTCATTGTTACCTATGACTAGTTTCCTCATAAAAACTGTGTTATACTTCTTTATGGCGGCTACCTTGCGCTTACTGATTAAATTTGATAGCATGATTCAACGAGGCAGCCCGAAGAGATGAAGGCCAGCTCACAAGCTGACAAGACAGGAGCCGAATCACCAACAATTTATTGAAAGCAATGAGCAGCTTCTGAAATGCAAGCCAGTGCCCATGCGACACCAGAAAAACAGTGTATTCAAACGAAGCATCGAAATATTTATATTGAGACAGTGACATCAACAGCCTTATCAAAGATTCGGGACGTGCACAGCAAGAATTCAGCACGCAGCAGGCCCAGTAATCGAAACCAAGATTAGGAGATAACAGAAACGATTGAAAGTGGAGGAAATAAAGCCGCGAGCCAGAGGTGCGTCAAAAACAAAAACTTAAATTCAAAATTAAAAGATAAAAACGTATAATAAGTGGAGCGTAAAAGATAGCAGAAACAAAATAAAAAAATTTCTAAGAAGGATAACAGAACGGTGTGAAAGATGAGTTCGAACTGCACAACTAACACGACAAACTCTGGGCAGTATGACCAAAAACGAGCAAAAAGGAACAACGCAAGGAAAATTCATTTCATAAACGCAAAAGCTCCATCAAAATTTTATCATTCTTGAAAGCCATACCCCTTGTCAGTGACTAAAACTGAAAGGCTGCTGACACTCTGCTGCTCGGCTTTGGCTTTTAGCCGTGCCTCAATGATCACCCTTTCCATTTCAGTTCAAGCACCTGTGCAAATCTATTAGCGAAAAAAGCCTGTAATAAAAATGCATTTCGAACAAATTGTATTAACTTTATATCAATTTTGCATTTTTTTTGCCCCCGTGCTTAAACTGCAATACGACTGCTTTCTAAGTATGCAAGGAGTAATGTTTTTAACGTTCTTAGAGATGCATCAAATATACATTTTATGTCTGTTTAGAATATTTATTATGCATTAGGAATAAACTAAAATATGCAAGAAGTACATTATATTGCATTGAAAATACACTAAAAGTCTACTAATATTACATTAAAATGTATTCAATTCAGCTTATAAAAGGTGTACTAGTCGGATTCATAGGTTGGTGCTGATCAATGTTGTGAACAGCAGAAGTGATGACTGAACTGACTATAAGCATCAGCAGACACATAGTCCCAGAAAAAAAATGCGTTGTCATCAAGAAGTCTATGGCAATGGAAGGTCAGATGACGTGACCTGAACTGGAAAGATGTCACCAAACAAGAAATGCCGATGGAAATGACGTCAGCAAACAGGAAATGCTCAGACAAGCGTGATAGTTGGCTTGGCTCATATAAATCCCCCGAGAGGAGACGCATTATCTTGCGTGGTGAGACGTTTTTTTGTGCAGACTGCTGGCACCAAAATTATCGCACAAGTGTCGCAGTGGTCTCTTTCGAATCTAGTGTCAATCTTGAACCGAATTGCTGCTTGTTACAATGCGTTAGGCATCGGTCTTGTGCCAAAATCTTAACCAACAATTACATGGCCGTCTATGGGAGCCAGTCAGCCTTGCCAGTCAACGTCTTTTTCGCTTGCATGTTCGGGCCCGCAGGTGCACATGGCACCCTTGCCGGTATATTGCCACCACGCGGTCTACACGTATTTTAAATAAGTGGTGATTGCCTTCCTACTAGAAGTCACCATACACGAATGAATGACGGGAAAGGGAGAGTTTTCATTGTTCGCGGCAATAAACTCTGCACACAGAGAAATAGCCAGCGCATCATTCAAGGACTGTGCGGCCGAGGAAGCCGAAGAGGCTGCCATCGCCCTGGCGGCGGTGGAGGGCTACCGTATCCGAAGGTCTCTAACAATATTAACAGACTCGCAAGCAGCATGCCGAAATTACTTTAATGAAAAAATAGGACGGAAAGCTCTACATATCCTTAAATCGGCCAAAATGCCGCAAACCGAGGAACAACAACTGCAACACGTAATCATGTGGGTACCACGACACACCGGGATCGCCGGGAACGTAGAGGCAGATAGGATTGCTCGAGAGCACACAAACCGAGCCTCCACTCAAACTGACTTCGACAACCCAGCAGCAGACCCGGTACCCCTGAGCTACTCAGACATTCTAAACTATCACAGGGGAACGCGACTCAATTATCCGCCACCCCATAACAGCCTACACCAACAAGATGCAGTAGGCTGGAGGCTGCTGCAAACGGGGACTTTCCCCAATCTAAATACCTTAAGTAAAATCTACCCCACGCAATACAGCAGCAAATGTCCATGGTGTGGAGAAAAACCCACGTTTATGCACATAACGTGGGTGTGCCAAAAAAACAAGGATCTAGCTGCAATAAACAAAAACCCGAGTGCGGAACAGTGGGAGGGGATGCTCTCCAGCGAGGACCCGGCCGTCCAGCGCGGATTGGTGAGGAGAGCCTACCTGGCGGCATACCTCAGTGGAGCCCTGGACCAGGGCCCCAACCCTGTTAAGACGGGCTGCAATAACTCATCGGAAGATGAAGAAGACAGCCCGCGACCGCTAATAACACATTTTAATATCAAATATAATGTAAAGTTTTTCCTCCTCCTCCTCCATGGCGGCTTGAAGTTTGCTGCAAATATTGTGACGCGGACTACCCATTTCTTAGATTTCAAATATTCTCTGGAGAAATTAGTTTCGTATTTTCGAGAGCACAATGTGATTTCTCGAAACACCATTTCCAGCGCCAGGCGGTTCAATGGCAGCGTGCAGTGCGCTGAAAATATATTTACGCGGACAGCTTATTCGTTATAATTGATGTATACTTTGGACGAAATAATTCTGTATTTACGAAAGTAGGTTTAAATACATTGCCAACATGTCATTTCACGAAACGCGATTTTGAGCACTAACTGTTCAACTTCAGCTTGAAGTGTGCTGGAAATATATTTATGCGGACAGCTCACTCGTTAGAATTGAAGTATACTTCGGACGAATTAATGTACTATTTGCGAAAGTGCATTTTAAATGCCTAGCAAAAATGCAAAGAGCCGCCGCGGTGGCTGAGTGGTTGCGGCGCTCGGCTGCCGGCCCGAAAGACGCGGGTTCGATCCCGGCCGCGACGGTCGAATTTCGATGGAGGTGAAATTCTAGAGGGTCGTGTGCTGTGCGATGTCAGTGCACGTTAAAGAACCCCAGGTGGTCGAAATTTCCGGAGCCCTTCACTACGGCGTCTCTCATAGCCTGAGTCGCTTTGGGACGTTAAACCCCCATAAACGAACCAAACCAAAATGCAAAGGCCATTTCCCGGAACGCGATTTCAAGCACTAGGGCGTTCTTCATCAGCGAAAAGTGGGCTTAAATTATTTTTAAAAGGACCGATCAGTTGGTAAAATTTAAGTTAAATTTACACGAATTAAATTCATATTCACGAAACTACACTTTTAATACATTGACAATGTGCTAAATCCGCTTACCTATTTTTCACGTATTTGGAATGTGCTCTAAGGATGCTTTAAACTACGTATGTTTTGGCAAGTATAAAGAATATATTTCGAATAACAAGCATATAGCTCAAGGAAGCTATTTCCAGCATATTTTAGTGCATTCATGAATACAAAATATGCTTTACATACATTTATATCCATCGAATATTTCAAACCTTTTAGTTTTCGCTAAGGGTACAGTGGCTCACACTTTTTGAACGACTCACAGTGGTCATCCAAATGACCACCGGCCATAATTCGTACAAAGGGCAGGTGTTCATGTTACCTATCATTTAGACATCTGACAGTCTGACCGATGTGCGCACGTTGGCACTTACAAGGAATCTCCATCAAAAATGACGCGGTTTAAGGAGTAATTTAAGGTCATTTTTGAAGATAAGAAAATCGTCCGCATACCGAAAGATGGAACACAACGTTCGTTCAATAATGTGGCGGTTTGGGCTTGTTGGTAGTGCATGACGTACAAAATAGCGCAACAGCAGACAAGCACATGAAAGAACACTCACGAGCGCTAACTTGCAAGAGTTTATTGCGAAAGAGAGACTGCAGATATATATGACATGGCGATACATTGCGAAAGCGCGGCAGACAGTCAATTGTTGGTGGCTTCTGAGATAATCTAATTCCTTACGAGATAGCCGGACAGAGTGTTTCGCTATGCAATTATCACCTAAGCAATCTATCATTTCTTCGATTATTTCTCGTGTGAGTTTGCAAGTGTTTTTGGCAATGACCGTACATGCTTGAAAAAGAGGTTTCACTCGGATTCAAATTTTCTGCACTGCGAATTTAAAAAACAACCTTTATTTTCCTTAGCATTGTAACGATGTTCACGAAGGCGCTCGTTTAAACACCTTCAACTTTTGCCTACATACTTCTTTCCTTATGTCAATGGTATGCTGTACACAATGGATTCCATATATTTAACGAACTTAGTTTGATTATTCATCTTGCACCCACTCTTTGTAAGAGGGCCTGGTCTTGTCTATTTGCAAAGTTTCTGCAGCTTCTATGGAGCTGAAAAATGACTTTCACTTTTGCCCGTTGTCCAATCTTCTTCAAGCGGTGGTACAAGCCGTGAGTGTACGGAATCACAGCCAGTTTCTGTTTGTTTAGTGAATGGGACGGTGATAGAAGACGAGGGTAACAGGTCTCCTTTAGGAGTCTTTCGCCAACACATACAAGGATATGCATAGGAAAACCAGCTTCAATGCCCCTCTTGACAAGTTTGGAGTGCGCAGAGTCAAACGAAAGCAGTGGCTTGTTGGCACATGGTTCGTATTTGTAGTAAATCTGATCGTCTTGAAATAAAAGCCTGATATCAAGGAAGCGAAGACTGTGTTCTGATGGCAATTCATGGGTAATGATAATAAGCGATTAGTCTGCACCTACTACGTTTAGTGTGTTATTGACAAGTGATTCGAAGGACCCAGAATTACAGTCAAGGAATATTAAATAATCGTCAACATATCTAAAAGCTTTTGTTACTTTCAAGTTAGCAAGGCGGCTACAAAGGCCTCTGTCAAGTTCGGGAATAAATAAATCTCTGAAATAAGCCCCTGGGACATTTACGCGAATTCGCTTCTCTATTGCGGCAAGGGAGTCAAAAAGATTTGGGGCTATAGAAGACCCAATGCCGATGCCGTTCTTTGCGCGACATTCTGCCCATTGAACTATACTACTATTCTCTCAAGGTAGAATTGCAAGAAAAGGAGGCAATTTTCAATGACAAGACCTAAGCCATTCTGGAATCGTAGCTCATGAGATGGTTGAATCGCGTCACGCACAGCTCAGAACATGCCCCTGTGAGGCACCGAGTAAAAAATATTTTCAATGCCAATTGTGAATCTGATGGTTGCGTCCTTGATATATTTGCTAAGTCCAGAACTTCTTCCGACTTACGAGAAGAGGATCGCCCGCACTCAGGCTTTTGAGGAAGGCGCCGACGTCTGCTTGCCATGTGCCTTTCTCCTAAGCGATGGTCCTCAAAGAGTATTCATTTTTTAGGGTCTTTTCATAAATAATACTCCCACGAAACTGTTTCCTGCCTTCTTTGCATGCGTCTAAGTACTGTCGAGACAAAAATCTCCAGCAGTCTATGTGATTTTGACTTCAGTTGTTTGGATTCAGTTTAACCACCCTGAAAGTTTTACAGCGGTTCTGCGGCATATTGGAGGAAAAGTTGGATAGAGAAGATGACGAACCCTGCTTCTTTATTGCTCTGCAATGCCGGAACTTTGCCTTCCTTGAGGGGCTTCGCTGTGTTGATGATGTGAGGCTTACTTAGCCTGTGCAAGTGAGGCCCTGGCGTGGAGGAGAACGTCTACATCGTCTCAAGTACCATACACCTAGCTTCATTATCACGGACGCACCATTTGCCAGGAACTGGAACTTGTTGGATGCCGAATGTAAGCTGAATTTCAGTACTTCTGGCAGTGGGTACCTTGGGTACCTCGGCGCCAACAAGAACTGAAACGTTTTCGTTGGCTCCTTAGCCTTTGACCCATTAGCCGTAGGCTCTACTGATAGACGCAATCCTAAACAGTGCCACAGAAATTTTGCCGGTTGGGTGGCTAACATGTTGTACTCATCAAAGGAGCGGCACAAACCAGACGCATCTGCCCTCGGTTGTACGTGTGCTCTCAGTCAGTCTTAAAAAATACGCTCTTGCCTCCATAGCTTTGACTCCAGAGCTCTGACAGGATGACCCCAGGGCGGTTCCGCACTGCAAACATGCCGCGGACTGCAAACGGTCTTCTTTTGTTGTAGAAGCACAGTCCTGCCTCGATATGTAGTAACACGTTTGGCTTGGTGAAATCGTCCTGGAGTCATCTTCGTCGTGTCTGTAAGATTTTGAAGTCAACGCTTTGGAGAGGCAGCCCTACTAGATGCGAAGTGGATCTCTGTGTGAGTGCAATCTTTTATCTTGTCTGCCCTTGATAAGCCGCTCAAACCTCAGATGTCCAACCGTAATTAACCATGCCCGACATGAAGTCGACCTCGAAATTTGAACTTGGTCACCCCCGAAACTTGCAATTATCCAATTTGCACCACAATCGTTGTACAAACACATTTCACGTTGCCCAACACGATTTGCCCCGAGTCGTTCTAAAATCTGGCCGTTGCCATGTCCGAAATTTTACCTTGGCTGATTGGGACCAGAATCGATGTCCAACCATAACTGAGCGTGCCCGACACGATGGCGGCCTCCAAATTTGCCCCAGGTGATTTAAAAATTTTGGCCCGGGCCACCATTGAAATTGGACGCTGATTGATCTAGAAGTGCTAAGGGAATAAGTCTACTTAAGGCTGGTACTGACGGCTGATCCGGATCATGAGAGGGAACTAACTAGAAGATGAGCAATGGGGTGGACTGCATACGGGAGGTTCTCTCAGATCATGAATGGCAGTTTACATATATCCGTTAAGAGAAAAATACACAACAGCTTTATCTTACCGGTAGTCACCTACGGGGCAGAAACGCGGAGGCTGAATAAAATGGTTCAGCTCAAGTTATGGACAACGCAGCGAGCGATGGAAAGAAAATGATAGGTGGAATTTTAAGAAACCGGAAGTGGGCAGAGTGGGTGTGGGAACAAACGCGCGTTTATGACATCCTATTCGAAATCACGAGGAAGAAATGGACTTGGGCAGGGCATGTTATGCCAGGCAAGTTAACCGCTGGACCTTAAGGTTAACGCAATGCATTCCAATAGAAGGCAAAGGTGGCAGGGGGCGGCAGAAAATAAGTTCTGCGGATGAGATTAAGAGCATGCGGGGATAGGATAGCCGTAGCTGGCAAAGGACAGGGCTAGTTGAAAAGACATGGGAGAGGCCTTTGTGCTGCGGTGAGCGTAGTTAGGCTGGTGATGATCTGGCCTAAAATAGATTTTCAACCATATTTATTCGTGCCCGCACGATGTCGGCCTACAAATTGTGGCCGAGTTACTGCCAATATTTGACCCGGGCCACCGTGGTACTTTTACCTTGGCCGATTAAGACCAAAATCGATGTCCAACTATAATTTAATCGTACATCAGGGTGCGCTCCAAATTTGGCAGGGGTCATTTAAAAAATTTGACTCGGATAAACCTCGAAATTTGACCTTGGCCATTTTGTACCGAAATCAATGTCCAGCCCGACACGATGGCCACCTCCAATTTTTGGCCGAGTCATTTCTGATATATGGCCTAGGTTACTCGCAAAATTGTACCTTAGCTGATTTGAACCAAAATCCGTGGCAAACCATAATTTAGCGTGTCTGACACGGTGACTAAATACAAATTTGGCTTCGGGTATTGACAAAATTTGATTGCTATTTGGGACAGCTTTCGCACTGAATAGGTTTAACCAAGTTCAACTCCTATAGTCTACCATGTCTAGCAAATTTCCACCGTATAGTGGCTGTTCCTTTGACCTTTACTTTTGACCTTTGACATTTCACATTGAGTTTCGCGTAGGGAGCGCAAATGTCAGGTCACGTGACGTCACATCAACTTGCAGGGCATATGTAAACGCCACATAGCCGCGCTTGCCTCATTAGCCATGGAAGAAAATTAGTCCGGATCGTGTGTCTAGCCATGCCAGAGTCATCACTCGACCTTTGGGTATAGTCGTCGTTAAATTCTGCATAACACTTTTCTAGAGTTGCTGAGAGAGCACGTGCAATGAAGGCCAGATTCGCCTAGTCTGCGCATCTGCCTTGATCAGCACAAGAACCTTTCCGCCCAATGGCATCGTTTCAGACTGAGTCTACCGGTGTGGGCTAAGACTAAGACAACACCTACGGCCAACGTTACAGTGCTCTGTGGCGCCAAGGTGACCGACGAAGACATGAAGATCCGGCAGAAAGGACCCAATTTAGGCTTTCAACAAGTATCCAATAATCTCCATCTCCTGGCTGCGGTGCGAGAAGCGGCCCAACGAGTCCCTGATAAAGACAAGGCACGCACTATTGGACACGGTATTAGCGTCCTCTTTCGCTACGCGGCTTATCTTGAAAGATCTTAGCTTTCTATGAAAAGCACGTCCAAGTGCCTCAAGGAAGGGAACCTTCAGGCATTGCAGAACGATAAAGTAGGCGGACTTGTCATCCTTCGTGACCGCTTTTGAAAGTGGCGGGGGTCACTCCTCGTGCCAGTACTGAAGCATCGCCTTATATTTTACTACAGCGGCTGTTTGGGCTTGTTGGTCAGTGAACATGGTAAAAGAATGAAGCGCGAAAAAAACAACGACGAACAGAAGTGGACAGGACAGGGCGCTGTCCTGTCCTGTCCACTTCTGTTCGTCCTTGTTTTTTTCGCGCTGCATTCTTTTACCATATTTTACTACATTTCGTTATAACCTCAATACATCTGTAATTCATTTAGGTCACACTACGGCTCATAAATTACGGCATTTTGTATTTGAATATTGTAAATAATTTTGATCTTTTTTCTTTCTTACTTACTCATCTGTCTTGCTAAAAAAAGAAAATAGAAAAAAAAGCAGGTTTGCGTTTTTGATTTTTAAAAATGTCTGAATGTTCATGTACGCTCCTGCATTACCTCAGGGGACCGTGTGCTCTGGTCAAGATGACTTGCAGCTCATACGCACGGCCTCTTTCATTGTTTTTGACGAAGTAATAAGATTATTTTTATTTATTTACGCAGCTTTGACTCACCTTTCTCTCCTTTTTGCTATACTTCTTATAAACGGTTTGGTATATGGGGGTTCAAAGTGGTAAAGAAACTCAGGCTATGAGCGAAGCCGTAGTGGTGTGCTCTGGAGATTTCTATCAGGGGGAGGGTAGGTTCGTTAACGCGCCCTGACATCGCACAGTACACGGGCCTATAGAATTGCGCCTCCTGCGAAATTCGACCGCCTCGGCCGGGATTAAACCCGTGTCTTTCGGGTCAGCAGCCGAGCGCCATAACCACTGAGCCACCGCTAGGGGGGGGGGGGGGGGGTATAAATGTTTTCATTTCTGTTATCTTTTTACCTTTGACTTTACGATGCGTTTCTGTTAATTTTTACTTTTGACTTTACGTTTTGTTTTTTATACTGGTCTCGCTCGCAATTCCATTTTGCCCACTTTCTCTGGTTTGTGTTATCTACTGGTCTTGGTTCCGGCTCACCGGGCCAGCTGAGTGTTGAATGCTTGCTGTGGACCTGCAAAGCGTTCGACAGGCCAATTGTTGGATGGTATTGTATGACTACCTCTTTGCTTTGTTTGCATTTAATGTTCTTTTGGTGCCACGTAGGTCCTGGTCGGCATTTAAAAAGCTGCTCGTTGCTCTGAATAAATTGTTGGTAATTCAACGCCTGCCCTGTCATCTTGTTTTCCTCATATTCTTTTCGCGCTATTTCCTCTAGACATGCAACCAGAATAACAAGAAGAAACCGCTAATCTAGTAACTTTGATAGCTCTGGGACTTCTAAACTGTCTTTGGGGCTTCACACTTTCATGCTATGGTGTTTGCTAATGAGATCTTTCTTCTCCTAAGAGAGTTTGCTGGCATGCTGTCGAACCATCTTATACCTTATTTCCATTGCGCACTTCTTAAGGATAGCTGGGCGATTAGCATTCACGCCTTCAACATTAAGGACCTCATTCTCACTTAAAGCTAAATATCAGCCCTGCAGCGATACCTTCAATCCCTTTCCGTACCATCGCCGCACTAACTCTTTAATGGGCGCGCGCTTCAACAGTTTCTTCTGTTCTTTCTTCAAGTCTAGGCTAATTCGAGACCTTACAATCTTGTGGTCTCTACAACGCACCTTTCTGAGGAGCTCCACATTGGCACGATGCCATGGAAAAAGCATAGAATCAACTCTATTTCATTATTAGTCTCATTATTAAGGTTCCGCCACGTCCATTTCCCGTTTTTTAGTTCGCAGAATCTTGCACGTAACAAATGTTAAATACAGCTTCTGTGCGGGCTAGTTGGTCGTATCACAACGAGAACAGAGCACCCTATCAACTCGTAACTTTGAAGCGGCCGCAAATGTTCCAGTATGCGTAATAAGTGCACCAGTAGCCCTGTCGATTCTTTGTCATCTTTTAGATATCTCAGAATTCTTGGTGATGGCATAACCTAGAAGACGAATTTATCCCATATCTTTGTAAGATACCTTGTGAAATATAAAAAATGCAATTCATGTCTCCCTGTGAATTCCGTAAACATGTCGTTAACGCTATAGAATACAGCGCATTGAGTTTTGGTGCAACCTGTCTCTATGTGCGTTCTAGTTTAAGGCATGATACAGTTAGCAGCGTCCACAGAGGTTTACTTAAATCCATCTCCTGTATTAATGTGAAATTATATGATGTAACGCATCTGCGAAAACGGTCCCCAAATTTTGTCCGCACGATTATGTCGTTCTGTTCAGATAAATGTGCAACAGTTTGATTGTGTTAGGTACAGCGTGAGTAGGTCTTGAAATGGGAAAAGTTTGGTTGACGAATAACAAAGAGTTAAATCATTAAATTTAATTAATGAAACGAAATGCTGTGTGAATGATACGATGAAGAACGGTGTAAATCCGTGAGAATGTTTACTTAGTATAAAAATAAGATAAAAAAAGAGAAGAATAAAAAAGTAAAATGAGAAAGAAAAAAAAGGAAAATAAATAAAGATAAGAACGTAACAAAATTCTTAATACTGAAAAATAGATTTAAAAACTACAAAAAGGAAAGGCTTTCGCGTTTCCGCTTTTAGCAGAGTCAAGTACAATCCTGTAATTTTTATGTCTTTGAATGCAGACGCATTTTTCCACTTGCAGCGCCTAATTCTGATATCTTGTAACACTTAGAAATTCTATTAAAGCATACTTGGACTAAAAATTTATTTATTGTGTATATCCCAGTGCGGGCACAGGACCGCGAGAACTATTTATTTTTCCTCGTACACGGACTTAATAGAGGGTGCGTCTGCGTCCACATCTTGTACCTCTGATATTAAACAGGTTTACGGCTAAAGAAGTATTTATTTTAGCCATCCGAATTTTTTTAAAACAAAGTGTCCTTTCATCGCAGTCTCCATGGCTGCTTTCTTCTGATTGTCGAGATTTTGTTAATCAGTTGTTTGGTGTTAATGGCTCTTCTTTCATTAAGCAACGTTTAATGCATGGTATTTCTCTTATCTAGCTGTCGTGCGCGCTGCCCCTTGAGCGTTTTTGGCTTTTGGCGCTCCTCAGCTTGCACTTATTCATCACACGAATACAGCGGTGGCCTAGTGGTTGAGCATCGGCCTCGCATGCGAGAGGTGCCGGGTTCTATCCCGGGTGCCACCGGATATACACCAGAGATACAATGGGTACAAGATTCCCGTTGCCTGTTTATCGGTCTAATCAGGGTGCAATGTGGGGAAATGGGTCTTTGAACCCTCCTTGACCAACTGAAAAAACTTTGTGCCATGGCGCTCTTTGGCCGCAGATGCCCTTGCGCCTTAAAAATTCTCTATCATCATCATTGCACGAATAAATGTTTTGTTAATAATATTATCCTGGCAGTTTATTAGCATTGTAGATCACATGATTAATGTTAAGAGACCATATTAGGTATTACCGGATAGTACTACGGGGTAGCGGTAAGACCTTCCTTAATCCAGGGTGGTGTTATTAAGGTGGCCGACTTCTAGACATCAATCAATAGGAGACACAAAAAAAAACTTTTATACAGAAAAACTTTGTATTTAGTATTGCTTTTAGGATCAAAAATGGACAGTGCGCCATGAATGTGGGATCCCAGTGTTATAATCTCGATTACTCGATTGGAAATTGTACAGCACACATCCGCACGCTTTACCCTTTCCGTCTATCATCGTGCATCAAACGTTACTGCTATGAAGTCTAGTGTAGGCCTAACATAACTCACATCTCAACGTGAAATTGCCCTCTTGTGTACTTTTCACAAATATTTCATTATGAGTCCATGCGGTTTGCGTTCCTTGTTCCAATTTTTTATCTTGCATTCGCGCATGTCATCGACGTAAGCTAGCCATTATTTCGTCCAAAACTGAAACTACTTTGGATTCACTTATTCCGCGTACTTCATTCGACAATTTACCATCCTTCATTGTTCTGTTCTTCTTTGTGCGCGTATACTGTGTAATATGGAATTACTTGCCTACATTGATTGCATCCTTTTTTTACGTTGATGTACTGTGGGCGAAGCAGAAGCGCACCATCGGCCAGCCACTGATCGCCAGTTGTTCCATCTCGAGATCATCAAGAACTCAGCGGGGTTTCGCTTGCTGGAGCGTCTGCTTAGTAATAGAGATACCGGCTTCCACGCTTACAGCTTCGATCGACTACTATGCCACCTATAAGGTGACGTCATCAAGAGAAAATATAAAATAATTTCCAAATACTTTTCAGAATTTCAATGTCGGCAGCACGACTGGAACCATGCCAAGGAAGCATGTTTTCACCCTTTAGACGGTTAGGTAGTCTTATATTGGGAATCGTTTTTAAAATGAGACAATTCCAGAAGCCGAAACTAAGACATATTTTTTCAATAATGGACCGTTCGTCCACATATATTTCCATTGCGAAAGAGGTGAGTACGAAAGGTGCACAGTAGCGCATTGAAAACCGTGACGCAATTTCTATGTCGAATAAAAAAGACCCACTTCCAGCCGATGTGCAGGTCTAATTCAGCCAAATACACCCGTGAGAGACTTTTGTCAGCTTGAGCCTCATAGGACGGACAGTTCGGAGCGAAGCTTCATTTAGTCTTTCCCCATTGCTGCTTACTCATGGAATGCGAAGGTTATGAAGACACCGCTGGAGTAAAAATGCGCCTCTGCTATACTGTCGTTAAAGCATTTAGTTGGGACAGTCCGCAGTGCCTTTTTCAGTTCATTATATAAGTGAAACACGAGAGACAGACAGGAAACGACAATACTGTTTGTTGTCCTTTCATTCTGTGTCCTCTGCCACTTCCCTACGACTGATGAAATAAAAATGTTGAAGTGACATAAAACATATTCCAAATAGTTCCACTGCAAATAGCTGCACCTCGAGGAGGCGTAACTATGCCTGGCGTACAGCAGAAGTGGCGACCTTAACAGTGCCTCGCTAAACAAGAATTCGTACTCGAGACGAATACGGAGAAGTAGCGGATACGTTTTTTTATGTTTTTTCTTTAAAGCATGGGAGGTGAAAGAAAAAGCTGATGAACAGCAACTTGAAAAGATTCCACCCCCTAATGTATTACAAAGAAAAGAGGTGTTCATACATTATACATATGCAGAACACAATAGACAAACAGAAAAAAAGAACACGTTTTTATAGATAGTTTATGCATCACAAAAGTAAAAATGGGGAAAGACAACTTCTGTAAATGTTGCAAGTAAAAAATAAATGTGAATAATACAACAAATGATCGATATCCACAAAGCATTAGACAAGCCACGTTGACGAGAGAAACATAAGCATAAACGATGTCAAAAATTTGAAACAGCAGCAGTGATAAAAACAAAGAGTACAATTCACAGGCACAATTGGAACTGAAACATAATTGCAAAAGTGAATCATGGCCGGTGCAAAAAAATCGCGACGCGGCGGTATATTTGCCGACGCCGCCGAAGGCGCCGATAGCGAAATTGCCAGGCACATTCAATTAACCAAATCGGAGGTGGCGGGTAAAAAGTAGTCCATCCCCACGTTGGCCCATCGCAAATTCAACATGTTAAACGAACACTTGTGCATTTCTCACCGGCTGAACTATGCATCAACGCGGCTACGCACATAATTTCTTTTTTTTTTTTTGGTGGCATTGCGAGCAACGGTATCCTTATCGCAGTTTTTCTTAAACAATTTGCTGGGTGATGCGCTGTCCAAAGTAGGGTGTGGCAGTGCTGTGTCGCACAAGAGCAAAAGTTTAACTTTCGGTGTAGTTCGCATGAAATTGGCCAGAACGACATAAGGATGCCGTAAATTGACGAGGTGACAATGGTGCAGATTTAACCCTTGTTCAAGCAGGTGGGTCAAGAAGGAGCGTTGCTGCGGAGATTTGGTGCTCGCATGGAAGCGCTGCGCACATTTTTCGGGCTTTTCTCGAAAAGACAAGGAGTGGAGACGTGGCACGAGATGGGTGCCAAATACAGGCCAACGAAGAAGAAGCCAGGTTGATTGTGTCCGCCGCCTGCTGTGACCCTCTCATAACAGCCGACGAGATACGGCAGGAACTTGGCCTTCAGATATCGCTTACCATGATAAGAGAACACCTTCGTTTAGTCGGGCTCCACAGTAGGATATCTTGCCAGAGATAACTTTTGACTGAAAACAACAAGGTGCTGAGGTTGGAGTTTGCCACTGGACATCTTTTTTCGACGACAGAAGAATGGATGAATGTATTGTTCACCAACGACTCTACCTTCAGCAGCAAGTTGGTCCAAAAGCGCCGAGTTTGGCGGCCAGGTTGGGCGCGATAGGACATGTGCTTCGTTGTTTAAGTGAACAGGAAAGCAGCGCTTGTCTACGTGTTCTTTTTTATCGAAAACGACAAGAACAAAATGATCCCATGCTTATGGCAGCTGCAGTGGTAGTCTTTTTCATTTTATTGCATATCTGTGCACCTGGTAAATTCTAAAACCTGCAGCTAGGAAGTTTACTCTTCATTTAAATCCCACTATGCGAATGTCTGAAAATATCTGTTTAGCTGCTGCCTAACAAGCAAAACGTTTACTTTTTTCTAACAGATTTGAACCCCAGTATACGCAACATCTCGCCGCCAGCGGCCGGCGGTCTCTCAATTCGTGGGGTGTAAGGCCCGCTCATCCGTATAGACGGAGCCCTGACAGCACCAGCCCATGCGGGCATACTAGAAAGAGAGTCAACTCCTTTCATCTTGTAAGGCTCATTTCCGGATCGACGCTTGATCTTTCAGTATGAGAGGATCCCCATCAACACAAGCAGGTATAATTACCTTAACCTAATTAACTTTTTGCTCACAATTTGAAAATATATGATATGGATTGATAAGAGCGCGTTGAAATGGGGGACTAAAGGTCTCTTTCTTTAAGGCATATTCTGATTTGAGGTTTGGATGCTGTTGCCGTGTTACCAATGCTTCTTGGGGCTAATGAACTTGTGATTGTTGTTACAACTTTTTTTTCTACTTTCACCCTCTGACAACGTTCTTTTCTCGCTGATCCTTCAAAATGTTGTAATCATTTTTGTTTTGTGTGCTTCTGAAATTTCACGTCCCAAGGCTGTTATTTTTGCCAAACGATTGCTGTCGTTCGATATTTAAGAAAGTAATACGCTACGATGCATACACACTGTATCTTTAGCTTTCATTTATTGCACCCTCATAACTAACTTGTGCTGTTCTTTTGTCCGTAGTATGCGAAAAGCTTTCCAAGCTTTATGATAAAAAAAACGTTTTTTTAAGGCTATTGCTGTAGCAGCCTGAGGAGCTCTGCATTCAGGATCTTCCATGGGCTTCTAAGGAAGCGGACGTTATCTGTCTAATCTCAGAATATCCAAAAGTCCTCTGGTTTCCGCGCATGCGACAAGATTTACACACTGGGATCAGTTCAACGAAAAGCTGTTTGCTTTATCTACTACAGATAGCGTCGCACTGATTCTCCCACAGAGCTGGTTTCCTGCGCAGGTCTAGACACCTTATCAAGCCGTGTCACACTCCATGGACTCTAGCTTTTTACCAATTAATTCATAACGCATTCAACATAGATCCTGCTACTTACATTAGTTTCGGTTGGTTGGTTTATTGGGTTTAACGTTCTGAAGCTACTAAGGCTATGAGGGGCGCCGTAGTGAAGGGCTTCGGAAATTTCGACCACCTGGGGTTCTTTGATGTGCACTGACATCGCACAGTACACGAGCCTCTAGATTATTGCCTCCGTCGAAGTTCGGCCACCGCGGCCGAGATCTAACCCACGTCTTTCGGGTCAGCAGCCAAGCGCCATAACCACTAAGCCACCTCGGCGGCCTTACATGAGTTTTAATCGTTCTAAGGAAACACGTCACAAGCATGAATTTACGACTAATGAATACTCTTGTGCTAACAACCCATTTTACTTTTAATTCCTCTCTCGAGCCACAAGAAAATGGAAGGGCTTAGATAAATCTGTAACTTGTCAAGATTCCTTGGAAAATTTCGCTGGGCTCGCACCCTCATCACTTCGTCAACAAGTCAGACCTGATAATCATGTTCAGTCTGTATTGGTTTTCTGTTGTTGCTCGCTCGGTGTCTACTCGGTGTATTGCCGTATAAAGGAGGGCTTTGAGATATGTGTGAGCGCATGCTTTGAAGACCAGAGTTGCCGACTATCTTCCGTCAAATATGCCGCACTCGATGTGACCGCTTATGAATGATTTAATATCTTGTCTCTTTAAACCTGATTGCTGGCCTTTGCGTTATTGTCTGTTAATCTGCATCTTCTTGCTTATAAATCCACTCCTGTAACAGTCCCAGTGGGACTGATGCTGTGCTCAATAAATATATAAATAAATATTTAGGTAAATAAATAAATAATTGGAAATGTGTCAGCCTCATGAAGCAGCAAGTTGCATGTCGGCAACTACACGGGGCGTCACCAGATACGCTATGGGAGGCTGTGCAAGAAGAATGGACGTGGCTCCAAGGCCTGCCTAGTTTCGCGAGCACCCTCAAGGCCTCACTGCCCGCACGAGCAAACAACGTCGTGGAGGCTGGTGTAGCGTTCGCCCGTCACTAATCCACAAGCCGGAAAGAGTTTCTCCTAATTTATTGAGATCACGAGGGTGTTGTTGCGGGCTAGTTGGTTTGGCATGGTTGAAAGGTTGAAAGAAAACAGCGCAAACACAGGACGAAGTGAGGAACGTACAACACCAGCGCCTGTGTCGTACGTTCCGCTCTGTGTTCGCGCTGTACCCTTTCAATTTATTCAGTCTTCAATTCATTTTACACTATTCTTTATTTCACGAGCTGTGCGAAAACGTTAAGAAGATTTATCATTAAACAAGAAATTGCTTGTGGAAATTGTGCTGCGTTCATATGTTTCCGAAAAGTGATCTCTCAAATGCGCATGTTCATGTATGGTGCCATGTATCTTCACTTGTGCTGACTCTTTGACATTTTATCGTCCAGCAAACTGTGGGCTTTGAGAGAAAACTTCGAGAAAGGTAATGTCATTGCTCAAAATGCCAACTGAAAACAAGATGAAAAAATTAATGAAGTCATGTGCGCACCAACGTTGTTGCATGATTCTACGGATGAGCAGCGCATAAGCTATCATATAAAATGCAAGCTTTCGGATGGGCTGCTTTCAGTCGGTCACCCTCACTTTTGAAAGTGGAATGTGCGTGGTACCCTTGCTATCTGCGCATACTGCTCCAATAGCGTAGCGTCTCGCAATATTTCTGCTACGCACATGAGTCACTTGTTGCAATGTTTTTCTGCTGCAGCTGCACTTACAGCCTACATATCAAACCTGAGAAAGAATGGTTCATAAAATGTCGTGCATAGATAGTAGTAGTACTACTATATTATGTGCAAAAAAGTAAATACTCTTTCTAATCACTATTTTTCAGCGACTAAAGGAATAAATTTTGTAACTCTGTATTCGAAATTCTCACCAGAATAATTTCTTTGTGGCAAAAATATTTTAATATACTTGGTACTCTGTGTCGTAAAATTTCTTCACCGTAATTAGTGCGGCTGCAATGGACTTCCCTGTGCTCAGGATGTCTAATTGTATAATAATGTGTATTCGTTTGCAAATTTGCGAGATTAGTTATGAGACTACTGCGTTTTAAAGTATTTTAGAAAAGGTGGGTAACATAGATATTGGTCTGCAATTTGCTAAACTATTATTCTCACCTTTTTAGTGCAGAGCACATACTTTTGCTTACAGAGGCTGTACTTGAAACACTCCGCTTGACAGACAAAGATTGAAAATATGAACATCAGGGACATCAGCAATAAATTTTCTAGGGCGGGAGAGGGGGACTTGAAAACTAAATATATCACCAGAGCTAGTATTTGTTAATTTCAGGACCATAGAGAAAACGTCCGTTTCGGATAAATGCATTTAAATAAATTGTCTCAAGGCAGCTGCCAGTCAAGTACTGAGTGCAGACAACTGATGGTGCAGGAAACTTCAAGTTTACTAGATATTCGTTGAAAACATCCGCTAGATCTGTTCACGAAATCGTTGCGCTATTCAGAAAATTTAACTAATTCCTTTTGACACATAGACGTTTTGAAATATTGAGTTTAGTTTTTCCTTCTCACGGCCGCGTTACTGGACGAATATTATAAAGAATATTATTGAAATATCTACCTCCGGCATGCTTAAGTTCCATGTTTAATTTATTACGATACTACCTAAATGATTTCAGTAGTTCAGAATCTCGTTGCTAAGAAATGCCTGTAATATTGTATAATTTGTCCCAAGTAATCCTTGGTTTTATGATTTTTTTTTATTCGGAAAAATTCTGAAATAGAAAGCTTTCTTCGTAAGGGGTTCTGAACAAGCTAAAAAAATTATCAAAAGATTTGTTTGCACCAGTTCACGAAAGCAGGCTCTCTCAGGATGCAGTTGAGATTTTTTGGCGAAAATATTCTAAGTTTCTGGCTTAAACACTTCTTGAAGGAATCGGAAGGCTAGTTTTTTTTTTTTGTGGTGATGTGGGATGACTATATATAAAGGTAATTAATCACTAATACTGCAGGCTGTGAATACAGACAAAAAACTTCTGACGGAGGAGATAAAGTGAAAGAAATCTGTTAGTGCAGAAGATGAACTAGCAATTCTAGCTGCAGAAGAGATAACAATTTTTACGCAATACGTCTCATATAACCATACCGTTTATTTTGACTCATGAGTTGTGGAAATCAAGTCAATGTTAATGTTCCCGCCGCAAATTAAGTTAAGCTTATTAGTAATGCAGTATTGAAACAGAGTCTCTACGGAAGAATATAATGTAGTTTGATCACCGTCAAGGGGTATCGGTACACGACAGAAAAGAAATGGTTACATATTGATATTGCTAACATATCGTATTCACATCTCGAAGAGGTAAAATGAGGCAAGAGGTCACATCTGAGATTTTCTTTCACTAACAAGACAACACCGCCACCACGGCGTAATGAGCGATTCAGGTAGAAAACAACATATTCGGGTATTGAATAAATGGTGAAGGAACAGCGCTAAGTACGGGACATACTGCACCATTTCCGTTGCCCGAAAGCCATTTTTCAGTTTATAGAGGTTTTTTTGCCTAAGTTCTATTGGCATACATTACTTTTTTGGCAGGTGTTCAGTGATGCTCAAGAGAATATAATCTGCTTAATAAGGGTTGTTGGGAAATAATTCCAGTTGATATGAAATATTGTTCAAAAATATTAAGATAAAAACCACGAGGCTGGAAGAAAGAATCTGTTAGCGACATGATATGCATGTCATATGTATTCTTTCTTCGGCCGTTTTCTTTTTCACACTGCATGTTGTTTTAAGATACGCGCAATTCTGATATCCAAGCGAATTTAGTTTTTTTCTTATCAATTCACTGAAACTAACACAAATTGACAGCCTTTTGCGGCCTCCCTGTGGTTAGGTGTCTGTGAAACGCCACGTTTAATTCTATACTGGCATCCCAGAGCAGCGCCTAGTCCTCTAAAATCCTCGCGGACGTCAAAGAAATTCGCGGTATGTTGATTAGACAGTCCAAGTTCGACAGGAACGAGCGACGTGCTGGCGCAGACCGTTCCCTAAACCGTCGAAAAGTCGACCCCATCATACCCTGCGGCGTCAGCAGCAGCGGCTCGCATACCACTCCTCGAGAAGCCGTATCAGTATTCTGGTTCGCATTTCTTTACCTTGCCTTAACTGCTGTGCAAGCGCCGTGCGGCTTATTTGGTTAGAATCACTCCCATCACTGCTGGCAGGTGTGCACGATGAAAAGGAAAGTCCGCACCAACTCAAGAAGCAAGTAAAACCTGGTGGGAAACGCGCTTCCAAACTGCAAAGCAAAAACAGAGCCGGAGGAAGGTAAAAGAAAGAAGGGAGCAGCTTTATCGCCTAACGGAGGCGTGACAGCCGTGCTACGCTCGCGTTATGCCCCATTTCCAATATATTTTTTATTGTTTTGTCATTTTTTTTTATTCAGGACGTGCTGGAAGCCTGAGCTGTTCTGCTTAAGGATCAGATCGCTTTAGGGAGCTTACGACGTGGGCTGCTCCCCATTTCTTGCTTTTGTTGCTTTCGTTATTATAACTCTTAAATGTTTTGTGTTCTTTTTTTGTCTAGCTCTCCCTTTCAGTCTGTCCTCGCCGGCAGATGTGCTTATCTTGTTAGGGCTGCATGCATTTTTTATGCCCCAGTCTTCGAGCTCGATTTTTTCTGCCGAATTCTCATGCGCTTCCGTGAGCCAGCCATGGAGCTTTTGTGCATTCTTTTTTACTCCACGTGCGCAGAGGGTCTCTGGCTATAAATCTTGGCTCCCGAGGCATTGATGGATAGCCGCGCCGCTTCTTATCGGCCGATGCGAGGCGGGCGCCTTCGGCCCGTTTTGGCAAAACGTGCTTCGGTTAGACTTCCTAGCTCATTTAAACTTCGCCATTTTGTTTGCGCCTCTACTCTCCGGCACGCTCGAGCTCATTGCTCTCATGAAGGACGCCTTCGTGTTTTGCATGCCGTTGCGCAAAAACAGAGGCGCCTATTTCCGACTCACTAAGGCCGGCGGGACAGATTACTTTTCCTTCCTATCTAATGTCTATTAGCTCCCACGCAGCCTTTACACCGTCGTTGAGTGGCCACTTCCAACTGCCTGTCGTAGAGCTTGTTCATAGAAGAAAATGTACCCGCGTTTGATACATGCCTGTGTTCGTTAAAGAGACGCGGGGAAAGATGTGTGGTATTTTTCTTGTTAGGTGAAATTCAGGATATGGCTGTTCCAACAGTAATTGACACGTTTCGCCGGCACCAAAAAATACGTTTCTAAAATGCAAAGATGTCGTGTCACCATTTTCTCTCCCGCTTTCTTAACACACCAATAATATTAATTTATGATTTTAACTGTGCACGATAAAAATTGTGTGTGCTTTTCCAAAGATACAAGAAGAGTCGTGCGAATACACGCACGTCTTCAGTGCTCACTTAGCTCTTGTGCAGCACTGGAGACGTGGACGAAAACACTAGGGCCTTTTTTCTTCGAAATGAATTGCAGCTATATTTGATAAAACGTTTTAATTGTGAGGCAACTGTATAATATTGTAACATACTGTAATGAGCGTAATAATGTGAATGTTGTAACCTTCAAATGCCTAACAAGAGCCTTATTTAAGTTAAGTGCTACGCTCACGTCGACTAGTTAAGACTGCCATTAAGACGGCCAAATGGCTGTGTTTTGAAAATAAACAGTAGAAAACGTCCCGAGGAGGATATGAGGACATACTGATTGCCATTTTCCAATCTTGAGATATGCAATAAAACTGTGCTCATAAACAACTTACTGTTGAGAAAATACCCTTGAACAGAATATCTGGACTTGTGTGTCTTATACACGTAAACAGGAACTGAGAAAATAGGGAATGTTTTTTATCCGTTTAAGACGTTTTTGTCTATTTAAGCTGTTGTATTATACGATTTGCGTGTCAGTTAGAAAAAGTTATAGCCCACATGCACTCAAAAACTAAATCAATAGTTTTGTTAATTTCACCATGTGAATTTTGCTTTTCTCTCTCTTCAGATCGAAGTTGTAAATTTAACCAAATTTGGTCCAAAATATTTATTTGCAGTGCTAATTAGGTTCTGTTAATTAGAATAGTGCTCAGATTTATACGCTTTGAACTGAGCTGACAAAGAATTACGGCATCCGTGCTCTAAGACACGGTGGTGCTTCGCCAACACAAGCAACTGAATATTATAAACTCTTGCAAGACAGCCTTCTTTTCTTGTGTTCACATCTCCACAGCAGAAAAGGGAACCAGCTATAATGTATCCCACTTATAATTTATGCTCTTTTAATATTGCGTCCTAAGTCTATGCTTTACTCGAAAATGGTTGCCGCAGGAAGGACACAAAACGGCAGGGCAACCGATAGTCGTCTCGTTTTTTGTCTCTATTTGGCTGGTAATGCCGAATTAGCCAGCCAATGCCAAATTTCTCTTCAAGGTTGAGCATTGCGAAGGCGCATGCTTTATTCCGCGGCCAAGAGGCGAATGATCCCTTTGTTACCGAGGCCTTGTCGGTTGAGATCTTCCGCCGATTTTTTTGTATCCTACGTAGACGACAATAAAATAGTGCTTTGCAGAGAATAAATGAGACCGTGCTCTAAACAGTCCAAGGTATGAGGTTCAATCTCAGAAAGAAGGCTATGACGGGCGTCTCTCGCTCATTTTGCTGCGTACATCAGCAGGGTCTGGCTAAATTTCTATTTCTAGTAGAATGTGCGCGTAAGTTTTCAACGTGTTGCGCAGCACCTTTGGCTATCATATCGCTTACGGAGGAAAGAACTACTGCTTTGCTTGCTATTGCGGTATAATTGGACTTAGTTTCATTTTGGACACTTCACTCATTTCGAATGGAAAAAAGTCCACCTATAGGATTGCTTTTGACGAACCCGCGCAAAGAACATAACTGAACAAACAGACACAGGAGCGAAACACAATGAGGAACGGTCGGCTCGCAACATTTACCTTACGAAATTGAGAGACCACATTCTTTTACGGTTTGCTGTGAGAGCACACGCCATAAAATTGAACTGAATTGAGCTTATTTTCCCATTGTCACTTTGGTAGGGCCGAGGACAAAAGCTATGAGAGAGCAAGCAGCTTGAAGAGTCCATCGACGCCTATACTGTGTGGCAGCAGACAGCAATGTAGGAAAATAAGTACTCATACAAAGATCGAAACGAACATTCTGTCCCCCCTACAGTGTGGGGCAGCAAGAATAAATAAAATAAACAGAATATAAGATATGTACACAAAAAAAACATTAGTGAAGGAGCAGTTTAATTGTAATTACAGGAGGGAGATCAGGTTTAAAAGTGATTTGCGCGAAATTTCAGCAATGTTCCCGTCAACAGTATTGAGTGCGTTAAAAGCACGTGGCAATGTGTTCTTACTACTTTTAGTATCATAAGTAGTAAAACATGTTTCAAGATACCAGCGTTCAGGGTGTCTGCTGTGAAACTTGCGCGTGTTAATACGAAGTGGCGGAGGTGGCTGGTATTTATAACTAGGTCGGTTCTGTAGGCGTTAAGCAGTCGTAAGTGGCATAGGTCAGATAGTTTTACTATGCAGTACTGATCGAAAAGATAGACTTAGTGGCCAAATAATCTCTGGTTACTTGATGCATGTAAAACTTCTTTCTGAAGCAAACAAATCATTTGCTTAATAATTGCAGCGGCAGTTCTGCTAAAGAAATGGCAGTAATTCAAATCTGATAGGAACATAAAATTATACAACATGTTTTAAATTGCATGGATATAGATGCATATGCTGACTTAAAATGCCTGTGATACGAGAAAGCTATGTTATTGCTGCGGTTACCATGGTCATCGCAGATAAACGGACAATTAAAATGGATACCTAACACGCGAATGCTGTTAAAACATCAATTGGCTCCGCGCATAAATGCAGATCGGGTACGGAGGCATCAACTTTTTTTTTTTTTTTGAGACGAGAAAACACAGCTTTTGTTTTGGTCGAATTAGCTTTAAGATAATTCGTAGATCACCAGTTTTCAGATCGTTTAAAGACACATTTGGAATTACATTATTATCCAGGACACTCTTAGATGAAAAAAACAGAGCTACGTCATCGGCATACTTAAATGCACTTAGCACTTCCATACGGGGCAACAACACAAAGATTAAAAACAAGGGGGCCTAGGATGATGCCTCGGGGAATGCCCGCTGTAACTTGTCGGCAGTTATGCTAACATACTGCGAGCGGTATTTGAGGTAGGATGCTTGGAGGGAGAGCACTAAGCCCAGGAATCCATATATGTCAAGTTAAAACAAAAGCCGTGCATGGTGAATAGAGTCAAAGCTTGAGAGAAATAAAAAATATGCCCAAGACTAGCTCCTTTTGTTCATAAGCTTCAATAATATACTCTCTTAAGTGAAGTAGCGCAGTCTCGGATGACTTAATATTAGTGAAACCAAAGTGAGCCTAGGTTAGTGCACAGTAAGTTTCATAGAAGCCAGTCATTCTCGTGCGAATTAAGTTTTCCAGACACTCAAAAAATACGGACAACACGGGAACTGGCCTGTACCTTGATAGTTTCACGTAGCGGTGACAGCAGTCAAAGCACTGGTGATGATAGCCAAAAGTTCTTCGAAAAGAAAACTGTTTATTGGCCTGACCTGCACCCAGAATGAGCTGAATGACTCAGCAGCGGCCAAAGCAACAAGTGTGCTCAGCGGTCATCTAAAAGAATCCCCGCCGCCCTCGGCCGTGCTCAATTTAAAGCTGATAGAGAAATTTCGACATAAAGCGTGCAAAGTTACTAGGCCGTTCTGGAACAGCTTATAATCTTCTCCGGATGGATACATTCAATGAAGATAAATATGGTCACGTCTTGCATCCAAAAACAAACTAATAAAGCGGCGTGGTGGCAGCTTTGAAGAAGGAACAAACAAGTACTACAAAAATTCATGGCATTACTCCCCTCTTCTAGAGCAGAAGATGCATGTTCTCAAACATCGCGCCTGCACAATCAGTCCATATTCAGGTAAGAAGCATCCACCCGATGCTTTAAAACAAATAAGGTGACTAGAAACAAATAAAAGGGATCGTGCGAAAATAAACACCAAGTGTAGGAACACAGCTTCCCTTAGCGCGCATAACAGGGCTTTAGACGGACGGCATGGACAACTTCTGGTTATACGCGCTTCAATGGGATGCAGTCATTTCGTCAGAAAAGACTTCGTAATCCAGTTCCCCTAGCCAACGAAGCACCTTGTACGGGCCGAAATAGCGGCGCAAAAGCGTTTCACTCTATCCATGGTGGCGAATGGGCGTCCAAACCAAGACTCGGTCTCCTGGCTTGTGTTACGCTTTGTGTCGTCGTAGGTTGTTGCACCTGGAGTTTGATCGCTGCTGGTCTTTGATCAGTTATCGGGGAAGTCTTCGGGCTCCTTCTGCGCGCTGAAGGCTTAAGTGCATGATTTCTTAGTCCTTTTAGAATGCGACAACGAAGCCTTTATTCAGGAAGTGCCTCTAATTCTGAGTGTTTTTGAGTTCCACTCCAACTAACACACGAAATGCCGGACAATGATTCCATGAGCTTATTGGAGCTAAGATTTTTGCTTACACCCAATCACGTCTGCCGGCCATTTGAACCGAGGGGCAGAAAGGCCATCCTACCTTACGACTCCGCTCACTTCAAATAGGTGAAAAGAAGCGTCAACCAGTCTACCTTTATTAACGCCTTGAACAAGTCATGAGGGCACAAACTGCAAGAATGCTTCACAAACCAGATATTCAGGCTCACGCAATCAGGGTACTCGCCACAACTCCTCAGCAGTGTCGCAGAAAAATGTGCTAAAATGTACCTAGCGCGAAAAAATTGGACCAAAAACTGAACCGCGCAAGCATTAGATAAAGGTTGCTGTTATTCCTTTCATGCACCAAATTTAACAAAACATTAAGGAAAAGGAGGGAAAGCAGGAATAGACGTTGTATCCCCCCCCCGCCCCCCCGACTATTGAAGCTCAGTCGGATTGCAAATGAACAGGAAAAAATGAACAGAGGTTGCACCACTCGACACAGAAATGCCTTAACGGCATGCGTGGAATGCGTCGTTTACTCAATTCAATTACTCAATTCCGCCTGTGTCTTGCCGCAAGGTATTGATCGGCCAAACAGGTCGATGTATCAATGAAGGCTAAGAGAGCACAAGAATAGCTTGTCAGGTACCTCACTTAGGTATCTGCCAGTCCATTTCCAAAACTGTGATCCGAAACAGCCATGCCACCGAATGTTCGAACAAACCTCTGTGGTAAAAAAGAACCGGGAAAAACTAGCACGTGAATTTGAGGCAGGCAGCGAGATTTTGAGGCTCCAGGGTGAATGTGTAAGCGCGCCCTCGGTTTCACTGTCAGAAAAAAAGACAAAGCCTTTCTTTCTGGGTCTGTTTGGCCTAAACCAGGTATTACAAACGAGTTACATGCTTTGCTCATTGCTCCGCATTATCGCGCTTATTATTTTTTTCTCGCTGTTAGCCTACATACTTTTTGCTGAATTTCATTTGTTGATATTTTATTTTTTCTCTCTGTTTTACTGTCCCTCATCTTCTACTTTTAACCGTGTTATTTGTTGGCTTCACCTTTGTTGCTCATGAGCGGTTTTTACCCCGTTTTATCCATTTCGTTATTTAGCGCACTTCATCTTCTGTGTTTAGCCGTGTTGTTTGTTGGATTCACCTTTATTATATTTCCGTTTGTATACCCGATGACCGGTTTGATTCCAATGCGTGTTTTTTTCTTGCCATTACGCCTTTCTCGTTTTTCACGACGCTTGATCTGTTTGTGCGTATGTGTTGGGTCCAAGATATCGGACTAGTTCTTGGAAATTCCTTTGGTCAAACTGCAACACTGTTTCACATGTTAGAGGTTTAAAAAAAAAGGCTTGCTACAAAAAAATTGTTTTATCTTGCTCTGGTTTTATCGTTCCCTGTTCTATCATTTGGTTTTGTTTCTAGCTTCAGCTGTTTTACTACTTGCCATATCACGTCTGTTACCACAAATGCATAAAAATTCTCGCCGCTTGTTGGCGCCTGTGTTTTGGGTATATATGCAGTGTTTCAGCGGTTCTGGGATAAATTTGAAGTTCAGCGCCTGTGACGTCGTCTTTCCTCTTTCTGTCTTCCGTCCGTGTGTTTAAACGCTGCTAACAACACTAGATCGCCAAGATGGCATAATGAGGGGGCCTCCGGCGAGGCGAATTTTTGGACTATACCAGGGGTTCGTGACTTTTCAGAATTGTGCGGCGAATGTTCCGTTCGTCGCCAAATAATCGGCGCTCGGGTCGAATAGAGCAGCAATTTTCCGGGCCTCAATAATCACTTCGAAGTCTGATGTCATGGCTTGTGGGTTGCATGTCGTCCTCGGCGTCATGTCACGGCTTCATCGCGTATGTTAATCGTGAGTAGGCCGTGTCGTCGAAGCTGTCCTGAGTGGCGCCGTCGTTTTGAAGGCGGCTTGCGTCGAGGTTGTCATTGTGTGCGGCGTCGGTGTAGCGGGTGCAGCGTCTTCATGATGCGAGGTCGGTGGAGGATCTTCGTCGAGTCGCTGGGGATCAATCTCCCCTCCGAGGGTTGCTTTCTTTTGTTAATACTAAGGGAATGGGGAACCCTCCGCAAACAGCTTCTGCATAGCTGCGGCAGGGTGACGCAAACCGTGTGGTGGACGGCGACGGGGAGTGGGACAGACGGCTTGGCGACATGCACTTTCTTCTGCGCAGGTAGTTGGCAATTTCCCGTGTTGGCTGGCCAGGGAGCGGTCGTGGGGCGTCGATGGCGAAACTGCGTAGGCCGATGCGTATGTGCGGGAAGTGGCGAAGTATGTGGTAAGCATTGCAACAATGGAAGCACAGTGGGCGGTAGTCGGGAGTCCTCCACTCGTTGCATTTCTTATAGCCGTTCTGTAGCTCGTACAGTGGGCGTTCGGAGCTATTGAGCGTCGTTCTTGTACAGGTGATTGCCGTGGAAGAGGGCTTGAGGTGTTTCGTCGGTGTGCAGGATTGCGGGGTGCGGCGGCGTATGTCATGGCCTGAAGTTCTGTCGTCGTCGGAATGGGGGTGCCAAGTGCTTGGTGTACTTCTTCCTGTACCACAGCCATGGGAGTCTGTGCTTGTGGCTGTGAGGAGGATGGCAGCAGAGGCCGTAGCACTTCGCGGACGATCTCGCGGATAATGCCCAGTAGGCTTTCATTGGTGGCGGTTGAGGTGCCCGCATATGGCTCATGGAGAAGGTTTGTGGTGTCCGGCCGTAATGCCGAGCTCTGATGTCGAGGGCCTTGTCGATCGTAGACGCTTCAGTTGTGAACTCGTCAACGGTCTTGGGAGCGTTTCGAACCAATCCGGCAAAAAATTTTCTGTAACAAGCCACATGAAGAAGCGCACCATTATTTCCTCTATCATGGGAGGGTCAGCGTGCTGGAACAGACTGCACATCTCTTTGACGTAGACTAGGGTGGTCTCATTTGGGAGTTGGATTTGCGGCTACAGCAGTAATTCAATCTTTTCTATGCGGACAATGCTTGTAAATCTTTTCACGAGTTCCTTCCTAAATTCCTTGCACGTTTGCAGGGAAACCTCGTGAATCTCGCACCAGGATTAAGCTGGGTAATTCAAGAATAAAAAGACGTTCCGTAGTTTTACTTCGTAGCTTCATCGGTTCTATGTCGCCACACGCTCAAACTGGTCTAACCATTTATCGGCGTCTCTTTAGGGTAGTCCACTGCAGGTGCATCACGTGGCTGTTGAAGAACAAGCATTGATGATGCAGCGTCACCCTCTGCCTTCGGTAGCAGTGCAGGTCCACGGTGCAGCACCTCCACCAAACGTTACGTCGTTGTAACGGTAGTCGAAGCAATGAGGAATACGACCAAAAGTTCTAAAAGAAAACTGTTTATTGGGCTGGCCTGCTCCCAGAATGGACTGAATGATTCGGCGGCGGCGAAAGCAACAAGTGTGCTCAGCGGACGTCGAACAGAATCCCCGCTGCTCTCAAGCTTGCTCAGTTTAAAGCTGATAGTGAAATTTCTAGATAAAACATACAAGGTTACTAGAACATTCTGGAACGACATAGAATTGGCTCCCCCTGGATGCGATCAATCGAGATAAAACTGGTCGCGTCTTGCATCCAAAAATGATAAAGCGGCATTGTAGTAGCTTTGAAGGATGAACAAAGGCTACAAAGTTTCGAGAGAATATTCATTTTTCGTCCCCTTTTTGTGTTGACTATTGTTGGGTTTTATGACATAGGCTGGCGCTTTTTTGAAGAATGCAGATGCTTTGGCAACTTGCATGAGCCGAGGAAATTATTCAGATTCAAGGCACAATTTAAATATGTGAGAAAGCAGTTGTGCCAATAAATATAGCACGTACTTCACTGGTCTAATGTATAAGTCATCTGCATCGCAGCTCGCTATTTTCATATTCATAAAAGGTTCAAGTACAGTTGAGTAAAGTTTGGGTTCGAGCTGATTGGTTAACATTCACGAGCATTATTTGGCGCAGCAAAGTTACTTCAAGATGAAGGCAAAAAAGAACGAAAACACACGGACAACACTGTTAAGCACACACTACCAGCTGTAGGGTTATTGTGAGGGAAAGAAAAAAGAAAACGAAAAAAAGAACGCGTTACCCTTGAACAGCACAAACAATAATCCAACTTCGAAAATCATCAGAGTTTGAAGTTATAGCATTGCCACGAGGCAACATGTAAATATCATCATCTAAGTCTTACATCTGTACCAACTTGTGATTTCTTGAAACGAAAAGCTTCACTACGCCAGCTTTCCGAGATGTCAGCGGGACCGCGAGTTTGGCATTGAATGTAGCTAGAGGTCAAACAAGGAAATGACGCCTACCTCACATATCTCGGTGGACACCCGAACCACGTCGTAAGGGAAGGAAAGTGAAATAAAGTTGGTTTTAAGGAACGGAAATGATGCCCGTCTCACATACCTCGGTGGACACCCGAACCACGGCGTAATGGAAGGAAAGTGAAATAAAGTTGGTTTTAAGGAAAGGAAATTACGCCTTTCTCACATATCTCGGTGAATACCCGAACCGCGCCGCAACGGAAGTAAAATGAACTTGTTTGTTTTAGGGAAGGAAATAATATAACAATAATAATAATATAATTGATTTTTTGGGGAAAGGGAATGGCGCAGTATCTCTCTCATATTTCGTTGGACACCTTAACCGCGCCTTAGGGGAAGGGATAAAGGAGGGAGTGAAAGAAGAAAGCAAGAAATAGGTGCCGTAGTGGAGGGCTCCGGAATAGTTAAGACCACCTGGGGATCGTTAACGTGCACTGACATCGCACAGCCCACGGGCGCCTTCGCGTTTTTCCTCCATAAGAACGGAGCCGCCGCGGTCGGGTTCGAACACGGGAAAGGAAATTACGCCTGTCTCACAATCTCGGTGGATACCCGAACCGCGCCGTAAGGGAAGGAAAATGAAATAAAGTTTGTTTTAAGTAAATGAAATTACACCTGTCTGACATGTCTCGGTTGACATCCGAACCACGCCTTAAGAGAAGGAAAGTGAAATAAAGTTGGTTTTAAAGAAACGAAATTACGCCTGTCTCACATATCTCGGTGGATACCCGAACCGCGGCCTAATTGAGAAAAAATGAAATAAAATTTGGTTTAGGGAAGGAAATTACCCCTGTCTAAGATATCTCGGTGGAAACCCGAACCGCGCCGTAAGGAAAGGAAAGGGAAATAAAATTTGGTTTAGGGAAAGGAAATTACGCCTTTCTAAGATATCCCGGTGGATACCCAAACCGCACCGTAAGGAAAGGAAAGTGAAATAAAGTTGGTTTTCAAGAAAGAGAATTACGCCTGTCTAAGATATCTTGCTGGATAACCGAACCGCTCCGTATGAGAGAGAGAGAGAGAGAGAAAGCACTTTATTTGCACCCGTCAGAGAGTGTGGGTGATGGGTGAGACGCAGCTCCCCTTTCACCGTCTGCCTCCCCCCTAGACGTCAGCCGGAATCAGTTGACTTCCGGCGGAGGCCTGGGCATGACCGATGACTTGTCGCTGTACTTGTTCTTCCTGGCTATGGAGGGAGGATTCCCATGACTCTCTGTTTCCATGTCGACCATTTAGCGCTGGGCAAGCCCACAGCATGTGATTTAGGGTCGCTATGTCTTCACAGTTTTTGCAAATTGAAGAGTGCACCTCAGGATGCCATTTGTGTAGGACATACGTGTTTGGAAAAGTACCCGTCTGCAGTTTTCGCCAGATTACTTCTTCCTTCTTTGTGAGAGATGTATGGGGGGAGGCAGGGTTCTCCTCCCCATTCTGTAGTGTTCTAGAATTTCACTGTAAGTGATTAAGTGTCGCTTTTTGGACAGGGAGTATTCTGCCTGCGCTGGGGCCCGGTGTGTGAGTGCTCGGGCGACCTCGTTGGCGATCTCGTTCCCTGTGAGTCCACTATGGGCGGGTCCCATATTATGCTAACTAGGTCGTTAGGTACGTTCTCCTTGCCTGCTTGCAGAATTTTGCCGGCCTCTTTGGACACTTGACCGTTGTCATAGGCTTTGATTGCAGTTTTAGAATCGGTGATGATAATTCTAGTTGATGGGTTTGTGATTGCCAGGGCAATCGCCGCCATCTCTGCCTCCTCTGGTGAAGAGTGTCTTGCGCTACAGCCTGAGATTAGCTCGCCTTTGTCGCTCACTACTACTGCAGAGTAGTGGCCTTCTGGGTACTCTGCCGCATCGGTGTACACAACCCCTTGTTTTTGGAGGAGGGAGCTTTGGAGTCTTTGGACTCTGCTTCTCCTGCGTTCCTCGTTGTGTATGGGGTGCATGTTTCTTGGGATGGGGGGTATTCTTAATTTGTTGCCAATCTCTTTGGAGATGGTGGTTATCCCCTCTCGTGCTTCTGGGTTTTGGTAGCCCAGTTTCCTAAGGATGGATCTGCCCGTCTTGCTGCCAGTTAGTCTGACATATTGTGCCGTGAGTTTAGCCTCGCACATTTCCTCTAGTGTGTTCGACACTCCTAGGTGGAGGATCGTCTCGGTTGATGTGCACGCTGGTAAACCTAGGGCAGTTTTTACCCCTTTCCTGATGAGAATGTCTACCTTGTCTCTCTCTGCTTTAGTTGACTTTAGGTACAGGAGAGCGTAGGTGATTCGGCTAATAATGAAAGAATGAACAAGCCTAAGTAGGTTCGCCTCCTTCATCCCCGCGTTTTTGTTTGCTATCCTCTTGAGAAGCCTGCATGTTTGGTTGGTCGTGGCTTCAAGTCGGTTTATTGTTTCGGTGTTTCTCCCATTTTGTTGTATCCACATACCCAGTATCCTGATCTTGTCCACCCTTGGGACCGGGGTGTTGTTGACCAGGAGCTGGATATTAACCTGCTGCTGGCTCATGATTAGCATCTCCGACTTTTCCAGTGAGCATTTTAGCCCTATGGGTCTCAAATAGCTTTCAGTTTCCCATATTGCCCTTTGTAGGGTGTCTTCTATTTGCCCATCGCTCCCCCCTCTGTCAACCCAAAGGGTGAGGTCATCGGCGTAGAGTGTGGCAGAGGCCCTCTAGCTTTCTGAGTCGTTCTGGCAGCCCGATCATTGCAATGTTAAAAAGAATAGGAGAGAGCACCGATCCCTGCGGTGTTCCCTTGTTGCCTAGCATAATGTGTTTTCTTATTGTGCCCCCGATTTCTATGTTTACCGTTTGGTCCATGAGGAAGCTTTTGATATAGTTGTATAGCTTGGGTCCTACTTTTAGGTGATTGAGGTGCGACAGGATCGCTTGGTGTTTGACGTTGTCAAGCGCTTTGCTAACGTCAAGCCCCACTATGACTCTCGAGTCGCTAGCCTTCCTTTCCAATACTTGTTCTTTGATTTGTAGCATGACATCGTTAGTGGACAGTTGTCTGAATCCGACCATGCTGTCTGGGTAGAGTTCCTTACCTTCCAAGTATCCGTTGAGCCTATTCTGTATGACGTGCTCCATGAGCTTGCCTACACAGGAGGTTAACGATATTGGCCTAAGATTCTCAAGTTTGAGTTATTTTCCAGGTTTGGGGATGAGGACTAGATTTGCTGTTTTCCACTCCCCGGGTATCTCCCCCTGTTCCCAACACGTTTGAATGAATGCTGTTAGTTGCTGGAGGGAGTCGTCATCGAGATTTCTAAGCATCTTATTGCTGATCCCATCTGGGCCAGCCGCAGTATTTCCGCGGAGCTTATGGATATTGGTTGGTCTAGCTCCTCGTTGTTTTCGCCGCTATAGTCGGGCAATGTTTCGGTGTTTGTTTCCCCTATGTACCTTTCTTTTATCTGGTTGATCATCTCCTCCTCCGATCCCTGGAAATTGTGGGTTAGTCTTTGCATTTTTCTCCTGGTCTCAGCTTTGGTGCTGCCTGGGTCCAGGAGGTGTCGCAATAGTTTCCATGTGGTGACGGAGCTTAATTGGCAGTCTAGTCTATCGCAGATGTCGTTCCAGTGTTGTCTATTTAGTGTTTGGGCATGGCTCTCAATTTCCTTGTTCAGAGCAGCTATTCTGCTCCGTATAAGAAGGATAACGAAAGTCGGTTTTAAGAAAATCAAATGACGTCGGTCTCACATAGCGCCGATTCCTTCCCCCCCGCCCACCCCTGCAAAAAAATATTTTGTTCTTTTATTTGGCTTTATGAAATTACCTCCACGGATTGCGCGTCGTTTGGAGCAGGATTTGGTTCCATATCTCTACATACAAAGAGCAATAATACAGTTGTAAATATCACTGAAGCTATACTAAATATATTCTGTCTTGTTTGAGCGCCTTTAATGTTGTTTCGAAAAAAGCAAGATGTTTAACTAATAAAAAATGCCTATTACTGTGCGTTTCTCAGTATGGCTATCTATGGAAAACGCCAGTCGCTCAACAACGAACGTAGCCAGGGAGCTGCAGCTTTTTGCTTTCGACCAAGGTTAACCACAGCTAAACCGCCACCAATTTCCCTGGCAATGAACCTTCAGTTGATAGTGTGCGCTTAACCGTGTTGCCCGTGTGTTTTCGTTCATTTCTCTGTCGTCTTCTAGTAACATTGCAGGCCGAAAAATGCTTTAAATATCTCTGAAAGAGTTCTGGAAATGAAATACATGAAGTATGCGTTACTAGCAAGTCTGGAGTTATCAGCATGTAGAAGTGTGTCCAACTTTTCTGCTCACTAGCCATTCATTAAAAGCCCCTGCCAAATCCTGCCCTGATACAATTTCTCCGTTAACTGTTATCTGGTCAGGAGTGGTGGAATTCGGTTTGTGCATAATTGCTTTTATTTTCTCTCATAATTTCTGCGTCTATACAAGTCAAGTCAAGTCATCTTTATTTCAACATCACAAGGATGCTAGGGGCGCAGCCAAAAAGCCTATTAACGGCTTGACGAGGGGCTGCGCCCCTTACAAAAACTTGGTAACTTCGGCGTATGAGTTGACTATGCAATGAAATATAATTTTAACAGAAACAACAGGGCGAAATGGCACTTTCATATAATGTTTAACTAAATACTGTAGAAAAGGTGACATACGATTGCGGCAAGGAAGAAAAAACATACACGCAGTGTGGAAAACATATTTACAGAAATGCACACTTTCAGTGAGGTAATAAAAATAATAGCGTTATCTGCACACTGTAACTATTGAATTGTGTTTAGAAGAAGAGGCAAGGTGTAACTAATGCTCTGCCGTCCGTAATTTGTTCGGGTTTCTGGAATGACGAAATGATTTTTTGTACGAGTGCTGTAATTGTGAGACTTGTGTTCTAGTCTGTAGAGTTCCTTGAAGAAGATAGCTGTGTTTATGGCTGTAGTCCTGTAGCGCCTTAATAAAGTTTGTTCATATTGCTGCGGGATAGGAATTATATTCAATTTACAAAAAATCGCTTCTGTTGGTGCGTCTCGAGAAACGTTGACGATGATTCTAAGGGCTCGTTTTTGTAATCTATGAAGCTTGCTAACATTCGAAAAGGTGGTGGTCCCCCAAACCAAAAAGCAGTATCCTATAACAGAAGAAAATAGGGACTGAAAGATAATTTTTTTTACAGATTGCGGTAAGCAATACCGAAGCCTGGAAAGAATACCCACTACCTTAGCTATTTTGATAATCGTAGTATCTACATGTTTATTCCATGATAAATGTTCATTAAAATACACTCCAAGGCTTTTAAATTCCGGGACGAGCTCAATTTTTACCGAACCTAGCCACAGCGATAATCCCAGGAAATCAATGATCCTATTTTTGGGACGGAAAAGCATTGCTTTGGTTTTTTTGGTATTAATTTCCAAGGAGTTAATGGCTGTCCATTCATGGAGGGAAAGCAAACACTGATTCGCCTGCCCAAAGAGATCATATACATTAGTTGATTTAAAAAATAGGCTGGTGTCATCAGCATACATTAAAAATGTGCATTTGTTATCTAGACTAGTAACATCATTTATGTAAAGATTAAATAGCAGTGGACCCAATATGCTGCCTTGAGGAACACCAGCTCGTAGAGCCTGTATATCGGAAAGCTGATTGTCAATCTTGACCTGCTGACAACGGAAGGTTAAGTAAGATCGGATTAACTGAAGAAAGACGCCCCGAAAACCGTATATGTCTAGCTTGGCTATTAAAGTCTCATAGTTGATCCGGTCGAACGCTTTTGAAAAATCAACGAATATGCCCAGAACAAGCTCCCTCTTTTCAAATGATTCCAGTATTAATTCTTTCTGCACAAGAAGGGCGCTCTCTGTTGACCTGCCTTCTCTGAAACCATGCTGACATGTAGTTATTACGTTGTGTTTTTTACTAAAGCTAGCAATACGTTTAAACATCACCTTTTCTAGACATTTTGAGAAGACGGGAAGTATCGATATTGGACGATAGTTAGAGAGGTCGTTTCTGTCACCGCTTTTATAGATAACAGAAACCCTAGCCATTTGCATCCGCTTTGGGAATACTCCGTTTTCTAGGCAGATATTGAATATGTACTCTAAAACTTGGCTGATAATATCAATGACATATTTAAAGGGTTGCACCTGGAAGCCATCTATATCACGAGACCTGCTATTACGGAGGGTTGCGAAGTGACTTTGAATCTCATGCTTATCTGTCGGCGACAGAAACGCAGTTTCAGTGGTACGAAATTTTAGATATTCTGCAGAGCGTTGATCATGAGCACTCCTCACAACTGAAATAAAGTGATCGTTGAAGCGATTGGCCAGCTGCCTTCCGGATAACGCGCAGTCGCCTATTTTGATCGATGTACAAGTTTGGGGGTCTCTTTGAGGGTTTAAGATATTGTTAATTTCCTTCCAAACAAGATCGCTTCGTCTTACTGTATTGGAGTTGAATAGCTTATTCATGTAATCTTTCTTTGCTTGGCGAAGAAATGATGTTACCTGGTTTCTGAAATTTTTAAAAGCTTTAAGGTCATCGGGAGCTCTTGAAGAAAGGAAACGGCTGTAGAGTTTGTTTTTCTTTGTTATCATTTCGAGGCAGTCTCTGTTGATCCACGGTTTACGAGCTTTCCTTGACTTTTTGCAAGTTCTTTCAGGAAAGCACTCTAAATATATGCTTGTAATTATCTTTATGAAAGTATCATACGCTAGATCTGGATCATTAATTTCGTACACGCACTTCCAGGACACTTCCTTAAGTTTGGCTCTGAATAGTTCTAAGGTATCTGGGTTTATCGTTTGGTATGTTTGAACTATTTGCTTCTTTCGTTGACGCTTGTTTGCACGATCAGCAAAGAGAAAAATTGGTAAGTGATCACTCAGTTGAGCACAGATTACACCAGATTGTGTGAATGTACACTGAACATTGGTGATAAAAACATCGATAGATGAGCCTGTATGCATTCTTGTTGGCTCCAAGATGACGTTTCGAAAACCGTTACAATCTAAAACCATATTTAATTCACGCTGTTCATGAGATGAAGTTAAAGAATCTATATTGATGTCGCCACCTAATATCAGGTTCAGCCCATTGTCATTAACCTTCGAAAATTGTGTTGTAATACGATTCGAAATGACCAACGCGGAAACAGACGAGGACATGAGAAGAAAAAACACTGACGACAGGACCTGCGCTGGCTAACAACTCTATTTTCGAGGAAAATCCAGCACAATATATGCAAAAAAAAACCATGTGGTGGTCAGGGGTCCAAAGATTACAAACTAAAGCACAGT
The DNA here is from genome assembly GCF_052857255.1 of Amblyomma americanum. NCBI lineage: Eukaryota > Metazoa > Arthropoda > Arachnida > Ixodida > Ixodidae > Amblyomma > Amblyomma americanum. Next base: position 154,252,096 of record NC_135504.1, read on the forward strand.
CATCAAAGGGAGGCGGACATATGTATGAACCGGAAGGAAAAAACCCAAATATGAAAAGGGGGGGGGCGGGAAACTAATAAATGAACATATGAAAAAGCCCTATAACCAGCAAAATCCCAAGGAAAGCACACGTGCCAAACAACATCATGGCCAAATGGCGGTCTCAAGAACACTTTAACAGCCACAATAAGCGGGCCTAAAAGGGCCCAAGCAGGCGAAGCGAAAGCAGAGTCAGAAATCTAAAATAAGATAAAACGTCATACAACCCTACGGATGCCACAAAAAAGGCAAAAAACAAACGAATACAACCCAAAATGGAGCAAAAAAATTTGTCAGCGCTAAGAAGACAAAGCGGTAAAAAACAGTCCGCATGTAATACACCCTTTTTAGACGATTACAACTTATAAGCTGCGCAAAAAGCCTGAGAAGTATGCGGACCAGGTAACATAAGAAAATATCATGAGCAGACCTGAAGTGGCAGGCGAACATGCAAATCAAGGAACTCGCCCAATCAGCAATTTTAATTATAAACTAGTCTCTAGGTTCACTAAGTACTTCAGTTAATTTATATCGATAAACTTTGTACCTAACAAGTAACGAGGGGTCACGTGATTTGATGAACTTATGGCACATGCAGTGCTTATGGTGTAATATACAAAGCAATTTTGATGTCACCTAATCATTACAGGCTTTTCTAGGCGGTATGTGTGGGTTATGAGAAAAATGTTTGCTGTATATCGCTTTAAATGTGGAAACGATTTATCATGCGCGACGTTAGTATCCCTTATTCACAGCGCATAAGCCCATGTCGTATTTGTCAGAGCAGAGCGAGAAAAATTAAGGCTGTCATCTGTAATACTTTAAAAAAAAACGAGCGCATCACTTCGTTTTTTTACATACGTCTTTACACCAAGAAAAATATACAGAATGATCGCTAAGATCACAGGCAATAACATGAGCAGCATAATGGCTGAGATAAAAATTCGTAAGGAAAAGTTCTCTTGACGACTGTGCTTAAGCGGTAACCCTTGTCCGCATAATGATAGCTTACGCGCATCATGCAAAGAATGCAGCAAAACAAAAGTCTCTTGTTGTAGAGTTGTTGACCATCTAGCCAAGATGTATTTAAAATCAAAAACATTCCTTCAGGAGGTAACAGACACAACAAATCAGAAGTCGACATATGTGGCACGAGGCCGAAAGAATCTGGAGTACTGTTTCCGACGACAAAAAACGGCGAGAAACGCCGAAAGTTTTGAAGAATGGCAAAGTATAAACGTAGCAAAGAACTTAAATGAAAGGCCGAAAGAAAAGAGAACGATGATTAAAACTAAGCCAGAGTGATATAAAAGATCATAAGCAAACAAGAAACATGGCAAAAGGATTGTGAAAACGATGATAAAAGTCAAGTGTAATGCCTCGAGCAAAACGTGAAGAGCATTAGAGCCAAGAAAAAAAAACGAAGAAAGCCAAAACGACCAACTCAAGAACCAGGACACAAAAAAGTCCTCAGACAAGTACTCTCAGTGGAACGCTGGCTGAGCACCCTCACGCTCCCCCTCCGTATTTGACTTTTTGTTGTCAAGATACCCACCTATCGTCCCTCTCTCCACCCAGAACACGGAAACATTTACATGTCAAAATAAATAAAATCTGCATAAATAAAATCTTGAATCTCGTTAAAGATGGCCAAACTGTTCACGTGACGATAAAATTTTAGGTTATGCTGTTATCTTTCATGGCTATAATGTTGCTTGCTTCAATGACTTCTCGAGCCCACGAATTTCAGCTCTTTCTCATCGCTTATCTCTCTTGAAAGTAGGGCAAACTGCATGTTTGGAAGCCTGAAGATCCCGACAATGGCACGGCGGCAACAGCGGCATGCGGATGCATAATCCTTTCGTCTATCTTGTGCAGCTGATTGCCTCTACGCTGGTGATATCGACGCCACACCACAGCCCTGGCCTCGTGACGCAGACCGTACTGCTGCAGCAGACGAACTACTCCTGCTGCTTCCAGCCTGTGACAGCGGTGGTCAACGACACCTTCGGCTACCTACGAGAGACGTCAACGACGCTGTGTATCGACGGGCCCTCCAGCTCTCCCCAGATGGCGTACTGGAGCCCATTCTGCATAAAGCGAGGACAGACCAGCGCGAACATCATTGGGCACGGCAGCAACAGCGGCATGCGGATGCATAATCCTTTCGTCTATCTTGTGCAGCTGATTGCCTCTACGCTGGTGATATCGACGCCACACCACAGCCCTGGCCTCGTGACGCAGACCGTACTGCTGCAGCAGACGAACCACTCCTGCTGCTTCCAGCCTGTGACAGCGGTGGTCAACGACACCTTCGGCTACCTACGAGAGACGTCAACGACGCTGTGCATCGACGGGCCCTCCAGCTCTCCCCAGATGGCGTACTGGAGCCCATTCTGCATAAAGCGAGGACAGACCAGCGCGAACATCATTGGGCACGGCAGCAACAGCGGCATGCGGATGCATAATCCTTTCGTCTATCTTGTGCAGCTGATTGCCTCTACGCTGGTGATATCGACGCCACACCACAGCCCTGGCCTCGTGACGCAGACCGTACTGCTGCAGCAGACGAACCACTCCTGCTGCTTCCAGCCTGTGACAGCGGTGGTCAACGACACCTTCGGCTACCTACGAGAGACGTCAACGACGCTGTGCATCGACGGGCCCTCCAGCTCTCCCCAGATGGCGTACTGGAGCCCATTCTGCATAAAGCGAGGACAGACCAGCGCGTACATCATTGGGCACGGCAGCAACAGCGGCATGCGGATGCATAATCCTTTCGTCTATCTTGTGCAGGTAAGAAGACGTTACGGCAAATGTCTTCGCTCAAATGATCCGTTTCTTCTTGTGCTGCCGTGCCCAACGCAGCTATGTCCTGTACTGTGTGATCTGGCAATGCATGTGGCGGATTTGCTGTTGTTGGCCGGGGACATCGAGACGAACCCCGGTCCAGATCTCGCTCAGATTTTCAAGCAGCTAGAGGCAATTGCCGGAGACATAAAAAGCATCAAAGAGGAACGACTAGCATCAATTGAAGCTAAATTGGAAAACATGGCTGCCCTTGACAAAAAAATATTGGACTGCATAGACCAGGTCGCCAACATGCAAAAAGTCGTTGCCTCACTTGAACTAAAGCTTGATGACTTGGAAAACCGATCGAGGCGGAGTAACCTTTTAGTATACGGCATTACAGAAGATCCTGATGAAAACAGTGAGTCCTTAGAACAGATTTTTAATGAAGACATTGCTAAAAATATCCTTAAAATTCAACCTGTCGCCATTGAACGCATACATAGGTTGGGAAAGCCTTCAGCTGAAAAAACCAGGCCTGTAATACTAAAACTTCTTGACTATCGCGAAAAGACTCTTGTGCTAAAAAACTGTAGTAAACTTAAAGGTAGTGAATATGCGATCAGTGAAGATTTTTCAGCCCGAGTACGCGACGTAAGGAAAAAGTTGTGGATTAGTGCGAAAGCATTGAAAGATTCCGGGGCAAAGGTTGCACTAGTGTTAGACAAAATACGCATAAACGGTGAAATGTTCCAATGGGATGAAGAAAACAACTGCCGAGTACCCGCAAAGACACAGACAAACGCGACAACTAACTCGTGTCCCGAGACAAATGCGAGTAGAAGCCAAAAAAACGAACATGGCAAAGCACCAAACCTACGCCCCCGTCATCCCACAAAACGAAACAGATAGCTTTTGCAAATGTAAATGCGCGAAGTATACTTAATAAACTTGAGTCACTAGAATCTCTTCTTATCGGCCTCGAACCTGACTTCATAGCGATTACAGAAACGTGGCTCACTGGCGATATCAGTGACAAAGAAATTGCCCCACCAAACTATGCTATCGTGCGCAAAGACAGGATAACACGTGGAGGAGGAGTGGCTATACTAATAAACAAAAAAATTCCCTTCGAAATCTTACCAGAAGTTGAGGGTGCCGAGGCACTCTTTTGTAAGCTGTTATTTGGAACGAACACTGTCACTGTAGGTTGTGTTTACCACAGTCCTTCGGCAGATCAGCCTGCATTGGTCTCGCTGTATGAATATATGCAACAATATGTTCAAAAATCCAGACTGATCCTTCTTGGGGACTTCAACCTACCAGATATAGATTGGCAAAGCATGTCGTACCGCTCACCGTGTTCTGAAACTCTTTTTGATATTATGTTTAGTTTTGACTTGTTCCAAGTTATCAACGAGCCTACACGTGTTCAAGGTAGTGCATCTAACATTCTTGACCTCATCTGCCTCAGCAATCACTTTGCGATCGATCAAACCAACTTAGCAGTCCTCGATGGCATATCAAATCATAAGCTAACATTGTGCCCCACACCCATTCAAGCAACAGCAGCTCGTACTATCTCGAAAACTACTTACCCAGACTTCACAAACGCTGATGATTCAAGCATACTTAATTACCTAATTTCGGAGTACGAATCATTTGAAGAACTCGCTAATTACCAAGGTACAAATATAGATACGCTGTGGGGAAGCTTCAAGGCCATTGTATCGCACTGCATCAAAAACTTTGTACCATTGAAGACCAAACGAACAAATACGCATAACCCTTGGATAACACGCGATATCATTCATGGGAAACGCAAAGCAAAACGACTAAGGAAATCACTAAAATCAAAAAATGACTCTCAGGTAAAACATAAGCTCGCGAACGCCATCCGTGAAATGAAAGCAAAAATTATGGCAGCGAAAACAAACTACTTCTCAGTTACGCTTCCTAATTTTTTAAAACACTCCCCTGGAAAATTCTGGAAATACCTCAGCCCCAAAACACAAGAAGACACCTTCAATTGGCAAGGACAAAATCAAAATTTTGCAAATTCCTTAAATACATACTTCCAATCTGTGTTCACAGTTGACGATGGCTGCACACCGGAGAGTATTCAGCGCATTCAAACACCGCTAGACATGCCAACAATAACTGAGACAGGCGTGCTCAACCTAATATTATCAATAGACACAAAAAAAGCAAATGGTCCTGATAATATTCCAAACACTTTTTTCCAAAGATATGCTGAAGTCAACGCGAAATATTTACATTTATTGTTCAATAAATCTTTATCAACCTGTAGTCTAGCTAATGAATGGAAAATAGCGAAAGTTATTCCTATACACAAAACAGGAAGCAAAGATGACGTTTCAAATTATAGACCAATATCACTAACGTGCACGGTAGGAAAATTATTGGAACACATCATACTAAAGCATATCACCAGTTATGTTAATAATAATATTAATAATAATTGGTTTTTGGTGGAAAGGAAATGGCGCAGTATCTGTCTCATATATCGTTGGACACCTGAACCGCGCCGTAAGGGAAGGGATAAAGTAAGGAGTGAAAGAAGAGAGGAACAAATAGGTCCGTAGTGGAGGGCTTCGGAATAATTTCGACCACCTGGGGATCTTTAACGTGCACTGACATCGCACAGCACACGGGCGCCTTAGCGTTTTTCCTCCATAAAAACGCAGCCGCCGCGGTCGGGTTCGAACCAGTTATGTTAAGCAAGAAAACATTTTATCGCCTGTTCAACATGGATTTCGAAGGGGACTTTCAACTATCACCCAATTACTCGAACTAACACATGATTTGTTCCAGAGCATTGATAACCAAAAGCAAGTTGACTTGATTGCACTTGATTTCTCTAAGGCGTTTGACAGAGTAAGCCATAAAAAACTAATTAGCAAACTTAGATCAACTTTAGGTAACGGCCCTATTATCAACTCGATCGAGGACTACTTAACTAACCGATCTCAGTATGTTGTAGTTAACAATGAAATTTCTTCTACTGCGCTCGTTACGTCGGGAGTACCCCAAGGGTGCGTCCTTGCTCCACTTTTATTTCTTATCTTCATTAATGATCTGCCCTCTAACATACAAGTTAAAATTAAACTTTTTGCCGATGACTGCATACTTTACAACGAAATTAACACTGTAAATGACCACGATGATTTAAACAACGCCCTTCATGAAGTGGTAATATGGTGTCACAAATGGCAAATGGAATTGAACATTAAAAAAACAGCCTTCTTATGTGTAACCCGTAAAAAACAAAGGTCCGAATATGTGTACAGCATCAATAACATACCGCTCACCCGAGTTCACGAACACAAATACCTTGGATTATTCATTTCACATGATCTAAGATGGGAATCACATATTAACAGTATAGTATCATCTGCTTTAAAACGATTGTTCTTCCTTAGAAGACGGCTTCGAGAAGCGCCACCGGAGACCAAACTGTTAGCATATAACACATTTATACGATCAGTTCTCGAATATGGAAACACGATTTGGTTTCCCTACACACAACAGCTCATTAACAAACTAGAAGGAGTACAGAGAAAGGCAATTAGATTTATCTTCAACAAATACAGGACCAGTGATTCACCATCCCAACTACTAAACCAAGCATGTATTCTTACTTTACAGAAACGCGCCAGACTAGCACGACTAAAATTATTGTTCCAATTAGTTCATAACTCGTTAAACATAGCTACTTCGTTATATATATCTGTAGATGAATCGAGACCATCCCGGCATAAGCTCCCATTAACCCTTAGAGAGTACGCATTCCGAACCGACTGTTTCAGATATTCATTTTTTCCGCTTGCCATAAAAGATTGGAATAGTTTGAACCCCTCTATCACTACTAATACATCTTTGCAGAAATTTGTAACTCTGGTAGAAAAACAGTTGCGCGATAATTAAAACAGATAAATAAATAATAATTATACAAGTACAACAGACCGCTCGTATCACTGCATATAACAGCATCTGTATGAACATACTACTTACAATGTATAAAATCGCACCCTTTTTTGTGAAATATACTCTCTCGTTATGTGTTTTATTTTCTGCTATCTGTGTTTTTTTTCCCATACTCATGTAATTACTTGCAAACAACAGTGTTCTTAATATATACCATTCCATTTGTATTCGCTTTGTACCTTCTTACTATGTGCCCATCCTGTAAAAATCCCAATGGGATTGACAGTATCTGAAATAAATAATATGGCTAGAGTTTTGCACATTTGCGTTAGAATGATACTATTATAACCAATCATTTAAGCTTCGACCAGTCTGACCAATGTATCTTTTACGCATGAGAAAGCAATCTAATAAACTACTCAAGAATAACACTGAACAGAACGCTGCTCATGCCGAATTTTTACTTACTATTTTTTATCAAAGTTCGTTAGCACATTTCCAAAGCAGCAGTCGCTCAGGAGCATTGCAAACATCTTCAGTAGCAACTGATGTGCCAGCTTCTTTTATATTGCGCGAATTACAATGCATGGAGGGCATAACTGCACATTATTCTTGTTCTGCTTATCTGCCGTAGGGGCATTGTGCTGTTGTACTTTTGATCTCTTGAGCAAAGCTTCTGCGACTAGTACAAAACCTTGGAGGATAGCTTGCTCTGTCTCATCTTAATGTCTGGACTAGAAACACATCTTTCTGCTTTTTGAAGTCACCATTTCTGCCATTTCGTTGGTCGTCCTGTTTAAAAATAAATACGGGACGCTGCGTTTTTGCCTCTATTAACGGCAGCGGAACGCAGTCACCAAGAAGGGAGTTTATCTGCTGCCACGTGTTGTCGACTCTCTCGACCGCCTTTGGAGCGCTCGGTATATTTTGTGCATCGGCGTAAAAAGTGGCTACTGCCAAATTGAGGTCGTTCCAAGAAACCGTGCTAAGATGGCCTTTGTCACTCCCTACGGCCTTAACGATTTTTAAGTTCTACCTTTCGGTCTTTGTTCAGCGCCTGCCACATTTCAGCTGATGATGCCCACTGTCCTCGCCTCTCTTAAATGGAAATGTTGCATGGTCTATCTCGACAATGCGGTGCTTTTCGCCGACTAATTTAGTCAAGCTCTTCGAAGCCCTTCGTTCAGCTAAGCTGACATATTGAAGCCCCAAAAACGCCACTTCGACTGCCAAGAGCTCAAATTTCTTGGCCATGTCATCAGCGCCGCAGACGTGAAGTCCGACCACGGTAAGCTTGCATTTGTTGTGAATTTCCAACCCCACGGGACAAGAAAGCTGCTCGCCGCTTTCTCGGGCTCTGCAGTTACTATCGGCGTTTTATCGAAAATTTCGCTGATCTCGCTTAACAGCTGACTCGCTTCACCCGCGACTCCATATCGTTTGTTTGGACCCACGAGCAAGATGTGGCTTTCGCCGAGCTCCACCTGCGTGTTCAAATGCCGCCCGTTCTTCCCCATTTTGATGAGCGTGGTGACACTGAAATACGCACCGACGACAGCAACATCGGCCTCGGCGCGGCGATGTACGTCGATGTAAAACACAGGATTTGGCACATTCCGGTGGTTTTTCCCAAACGAAATGAAAACGGCCAAAGTGTCTGTAATTTATAAAGGGGGCGAACGAAATGTACCAGCAAATTAGAGGCCCATTTCAGTACTCCCCGTGTTTCCCAAGGGACTGGAAGATGTTATTTCCTCAAGAATGACTAAGTTTTTTGACAAACATAGGGTAATAACAGAGTCACAATTTGGTTTCAGAACTGGTAAATCCACAGAAACAGCCTTACTAACAATGAAAGAAATTATTTTGAATAATATTAATGAGAACTTGTATACGATGTGCCTATTTCTTGATTTCAGTACGGTATTTGATTGCTTAAATCATAGGACTCTTGCTAACAAACTTCAAATGTACGGAATCCGTGGTAAACCACTTAGTTTGCTTAAAAGTTACCTCCAAAACAGAAGGCAGTCGGTCTCAGTAGATAATGAACTTTCTTCCCTTTTGCCTATCAGTTGTGGTGTCCCACAAGAGAGAATACTGGGACCGCTTTTGTTTAATGCATACATAAATGATATTGTTGGCATAGATCCTTCTATTAATTTTGTAATATACGCAGATGATAGTACAATACTTATTTCAGGCCCTAACCTTAACGATTTAGTTGTAAAATGTAATGATATACTCAATACATTACTTAGGTGGTCAATGATGAATAAATTAAAGATAAACCCTAAAAAGTCCAAGGCTATAATATTTCGCGCAAGAAACAAACCGACAACACCGAATTGCATGCTATACTTTGAAAACGAACAAATAGAAATTGTCGAAGAGCACAAAATCCTTGGAGTCTATTTTTCGTGTCATTTAAACTGGGATGTCCACGTCGAACACCTCTGCAAAAAACTCTCGTCAGTCTGCGGAGCCCTTTCGCGATGCCGTGAAACTTTACGTTTAAAATGTAAATTAAAAATTTATTATGCATTATTTTTCTTTCACCTTAACTACTGTAGCTTAGTATGGACCACAATGACTAAAAATAACATAAATAAGCTTCTGGTATTGCAAAAAAAAATTGTTCGAATAACAGCCGATATAGATATCATGACTACTACGAAATACGCCTTCCAAGCTCATAACATTGTCCGCTTTGATCTTTTGTATAATTTTAAAGTATTGCAAAAAATGTATTTTTCCACGGCATCTATCGTCAATTTTTACTCCACCTTAGAATATTTAGACACGCGTGGTGCTAACATACATACAAGAAGTACGAGCCCATGGAACATACCCTGCTTTCGCACCGACTATAAATTACAAATGTTTCTGCGCCATGTTTTAAACACTTATCAACATACAACGGGATATACAAAAGCTGAGCTGCGGAAATATTTTGTTCAAATACCATTCTATACCTCCACTTTTTGATTGTTGAAAGTTTCGCTTGAATGTTAATGCTTTCAAAGTTTTTTTTTTTCAACATATCTATGGCCATTTTAGTGTTTTAACTTTTTTTAAACATTATTCGAGTCAGTGTGTATATGTGTCGAGTGTTTTTCTTGAAATAATATACATCTGTATGTGTGACGAGTTTTGGAAATTTCTTGTACCGTTCGTGTGCTACTGCTTGTAGGGGTTTCCTGGACCCAGTCAAGCTGCCTATGCAGCTTTTAGCCAGGAAACCCTCCAGTTGAAACTGGAAATAAACTTATCTGTATCTATCTGTATCTGTATTCTGCCTTACGTGACATTCGCCTATAATACAGGAGTTCAAGAGACGACCGAATCCACACCGTTTCACCTCCTCTATGGCAGGAACGTTCAGACGATGCTTCACCCAATGCTGTCTTGCGCAAACGAAGAAGCCGAGCAGGCTCGTTAGCTAGCACACATCCACATCACACAGGAACAAGATAGACTCGCGCCTGTACAACCTTCGGCAAAGACAAGCCTTCTACAATCCAAGCGACCAGCTTTCGGTGTGGATGCCTGTTCAACGGCGACGCTTTTCCGAAAAACTCTTTTTTCGGTGTTTCAGTCCTTATAAAGTCTGCGGCGCGTCAGCGACGTTAATTACGAGGTAAACTCGGACGAGGCACTTCAAGAGCAGATAAGACGTCGACTACCCCATCCAGAGAGCGGGCATGTTTTACGCATGAAGCCGTAATTTACGCGGTGACCTCAGATTCTTCGAGCGTTTCTTGAGTGCTTATGTGGGGCATTTCTGAAGCCTGCTTGGAGGACATTTCTTTTCGCAAACTTCGAGTGAGCTTCATTAAACAAAATAATCAGCTTATCTCGCCTTGGACATGAGAGCAGCTGACGGGATCTAGGGTGAAACGGAGTCGAAGTTCCACAAATCTCTAAAATGCATTCTTCGGCAATTCCCGGGTTAAAACTAAAGGTTCGCCGCCGCGGTGGCTGAGTGGTTATGGCGCTCGGCTGCCGGCCCGAAAGTTGCGGGTTCGATACCGGCCGCGCCGGTGGAATTTCGATGGAGGCGAAGTTCTAGAGGCCCGTGTGCTGTGGGATTTCAGTGCACGTAAAAGAACCCCAAGTGGTCGAAATTTCCGGAGCCCTTCACTACGGCGTCCCTCAAAGCCTTAGTCGCTTTGGAACGTTAAACCCCCATAAACCATAAACCATGAAACTAAAGGTTCATTTCATTTAATTTCAGTTGTTTACTCTTAGGGCCGATCGGCCTTACAGAGAGGAGTGGGTGACCAGTACATGTGTAGTAGTCCCATTGATTAAGATGATTGCACACAGCAGACTTGAAGGCGTCGGGTGCAGTGATGGACACGACACATGCGGGGAGGAGGCTCCAGTCCGTGCTAGTCATTGGAACTAAGGGATCGGAATAAAGATATGTTCCGCAGCTTGGAAAGCAAATTTAAATGGTGGTCAATGAGGGAAGAAAATTAGACTGTGGTAAGAAACGATTCTTTTAGGTATTGATTGGGGAAATATATTTTCTGAGAAATTTATAAATGAGAATTACGGCTGCGTAAAAAAATCTGGAAGATTCAATGTGTTCTTCAGCAATAAGAGAATACGGCTTAGGTCTTTGGCTCCTCGTACTAAAAAAAAATATCCTGACTACAGTCAAGAAGCACCAAAAAAGTTCAGCCGCAATAAATACTTTATTTATACGGCTGTTTCCATCTTATTTAGCCCGGCTAAATACTGGTTGCCTAAAAGAGGGCCATTTGCAGATATGAGACAAATACCCTGCTTCTGGGGAAAAATATTATCGTTTCATATCGCAGAAGTGGTTGATTTTAGGCACCTTCGTAAATTTTCGAATAATATGCAACAGGAATGCTATTACCGTGTTGAAAACAAGGCTAACCAAAATTAGCTATGCAGGTGCTGATGCATGTCAGAAAAACGGCATGCTGGCTTAAATGTAAATTTGCTGCATTAACTCAAAACCCTAAAAGTGGGTCGTTCTGCTGACCCTTCCAAAATTCAACTACTTCTCCCGCATTATTTGCTAAGATGGGATGTTCCGGGATAATTTCCTCTAGCTGATGCTGCAACACATTTTTGCCAAGTTGAGGTTTTTGAAACAATAACGCGGCGAGGGCAGCGTGGCTTGTACATATTTAGCGCGAAAAACATGTGCGAGTAATTATTTTGCTGTTTTAATAGTCCTAGTGAGCATTAGCAAAATCCAGCGTTTAATACTCTTCTTCGCGTCTTTTATTGTTAAGAACTTGAAAAAAACGAAACTTATTGCAGGAAGATTGCATGCCGGAAGATGCTTTGGACTAGTAAATATGGGCAAAAGATAGAAGCACCCTTTGTTTTCAGTACTAAGAAAATTCAAGATCTCTTCCTTGAAAAAATGCACACTTCTTGGCAAACAGTTTTCACTTTACCTTCACAACGTGTCAGGATATCGACTTCTTCGGAAATGTACCAGCTGCTTCAGGCGCAAGCCGTGAAAGAAACTTTCCTGAAAAAGGAATGCTTTTCGCGTGAAACAACTAAGAAAGGACGAAGAAAGAAACAAGACACGAACGAGCGCTTTTCTCAACTAATATTCATTGGCAGAAGAAACAGTCATTATATACACAGACCCCATGTACAGAAATGGCGCACATGTCAAACACAGCGTACATACTAACATGTCAATGAGGCTGTCGGTCACACACCCTCGTCAGGTAAGCCTATCCAAGAACTTGTGCTCCTTAGAGTACAGCTTCACCGAAAGGCTACTGACACATTCAGACCCCTTTTTCCTTATGTGGAACGCCTATATCAACACCCGCATTGACTAGTCGTTGCTTCTTCCGATTACGTTTGCCTGTTTTATTAAAGATGCTCATGTCCCCGGCCTATAACAAGTCCTACAATGAACAGCCAAGTTCGTTCCGGTCCCCTGCTCAAGGCATCTTTCATGTTCCTGTAAGCGCTTATTTAAACAACGTCCAGACTGTCCAACATGCACTCTTCCGCAAGAGAGAGGGATTTCATAAATGATTCCAACCTTGCAACCAACATATCTGAATTTGTGCTTCGTTAGGCATGCTCTCGCTCTTCTTTCCCCACTTGCCCTAGGGCGTAGGCTCTTGAACTTGCATTGTGTGGAAAAAACAAATGAAATTCGATATTTTTTGGCCGCATTTTCTTTAAGTTATGGGCCACGCGGTGAGACGGCGGTATTACCTGAGGCTTTTTCTTGGTTCTCCTTTCATTCCTTTTCCTACCTACTGCAAGGGAATCAAAAGATCGAACCAAGAAAAAAACTCAGGTAATACCGTACTCTCACCGCGTGGCCCAGCCGTTTAAAAAAGCGGCCAACAAATATTGAATTCCATTTGTTTTTTCTGCACCCTGCAAGTTGAAAAGCCTACGCCCTAGGGTGAAGGGTGAGGGAAGAGCGAGAGCATGCCTAACGAAGCACAAATTAAGAAGTCTTGGTTGCAAGGTTGGAATCATTTATGAAATCCCTCTCTCTTGCGGAAGAGTGCATGTTGGGCAGTCTGGACGTTGTTTAAATAAGCTCTTACGGGAGCATGAAAGATGCCTTGAACAGGCGACCGGAACAAACTTGGCTGTTCATTGTAGGTCTTGTGACCGGCCGGGGACATGCGCGCCGTTACTAAAACAGACACAGGTAATCGGAAGAGACAATTATGAGTGATCGCGAGTGTTGACTGAGGCGTTCCAAATCAGGAAGAAGGGGTATGATTGTGTCAGTAGCCGTTTGGTGAAGCTGTACTCCAGCGTTTATAAGTTTTTACACAGGCTTATCTGACGAGGGTGCGTGATCGACAGCCTCCTTGGCATGTGCGCATGCACGCAGTCTTTGGCATACACGCAGTTTCTGTACATGTAATAAGTGCGTATAATGACGGTTCCTTCTGCCAATAAAAATTCCTTGAGAGTAGCGTTCTTTTGTGTTTTGTTAATATTTGGTTTTTGTTTGTGCTTTGTTTTCTCTCTTTGTCCTTTCTTAGTTGTTTAGCGCTAAAGGTATTCCTTTTTCGAGATGAACCAACTCGCTCAACAGGACGTTTTAATATACTTTTTTGACTGTTGCCATCAATTCTGATGGCGACATACTTGGTTCGATGCGAAATTTTGTCCTCGGCTGATCAGGCTCTGCAAATCCTCACGTAGAGAGAAACATTCCACGAGTTGCACAGGATTTTTGGACATCGCTTTTTCTGAGGCACAAGTGCTCGGGCTTGGGGAAGAAGTTGCCTAAAAAATTCGGCTGTCTTCTGACGGTACCTTACAAGTTAAACAACTGTTTCTTCAGCCGGTCCCTGTCGTGCATGGAAGTACCCGCTGGGCCAAACGAGCTCCAATATCACAGGGCATTTGCCGTCAGAGGAATAAAGCGCCATAATCAGACTATATTCAGAATTTTGATGTAACGTCACCTATAACGCGAATACCAAACCTGCGCAAGAGACACCTTTATGAGAAATACAAGGTGGTTCACAATTGGCTTCCGTCGCGTATGGGCATTGACGCGAAGTATCAGGTGATGAGAAACACCACCTCCAGGTCCCTCTGATAATGTGCCACTTTCCTTCAGTTCGCGGCCGTCTGGAACGCCCCGGTGCTCTCTAGAGAACAGCCATGCACTCGTTTCGATAAATCGCTGCGGGAGGCGTCCCTGCCAAGTGACTGCAGGGAGAAGTGCCACTGTGTCCTAAACTACCGGCCTATATTGATGACGTGTGTCGCGTGTAAAATATTTGCGCACATTTTGTACACAAGTGTTGTAGCCAATTTGAATGTGAACTGGTTAGTTAACACTCATCAATATGGTTTTCAGAAAGGGTTGTCACGTGACACACAACGCACTGAATTTACATATGACATAGCAGATGCCTTAGACAAGCGGCTCTCATTTTGTTATTTATTATTTATTTAGACTGTTATATCTAGACTTTCAAAAGCTTTCGATACTGAACGCCATAATTTGCTTAGTCATTAGATGTATGCTTACAATATTAATCCTCAAGTACTATGTTTGGTCAGAAAGTACTTGCGATTAAAAACAGAGTTTGTTGTTGTCAACGGCACACAATCTCAGGCGGTGGAAGTCACATCCTGCGTTATAAAAGGGTCTGTTTTGGGCCCACAACTATTTTTGCTTTACGTTAATGACATCACTGATAAAATTGCATTTCATATGACGCTGTTTACAGACGATTGTGTGCTCTACACGACATTCACTTTCGATATAGACTCCTACAGCACTGAGCAGGGTCTGGACAAAATATCGTCATGGTGAGCAAAATGGTGTATAAAACTTAACTTGAACAAAACAGTACATACAGTATACACAAAAAAAAGAAACCCTCATATTTGACCCTACACCATAAATAATTCTTTGCTAAGCCGTCCATTTGAGTACAAATATCTGGGTGTGTGTTTTAACTCAGAGTTAAATTCGCATCGCCAGGTAGAGTATGCTACAGCTAAGGCAGGTCGTGCTTTGGGCTTTCTTCGCCTCAACACACGAAATTCCCCATTAGCCTGTCGGCAACAGCTTTATAAGGCCAATGTAAGGTTAATTATAGAGTACGCCTGCACGCTTTGGGATCCGCGAACTATAGAATATATACAAAAATTACAGCTTATACAGAACATGGCTGCAAGCTTTGTCACTGGAAATCACGAATGGCAGTTGAGCGCTACAAGAGTAAGAAAATAATTAGATATGGAACTGCTGGACGTTAGACGACGAAAATTACGATTAAATTTATTTCATAGTGCATCGGTAAAGATGGTAAATGGTAAATTTATCGATAATGATGGAAAGATAGAAATATATTAAGGCTCTCACTATGTCTCTGAATGCACGGATCATCATTTAAAAGTGCGCGAAATTTCTTTCCGTACGAACGTATTTTAAGGCGTCATTTTTCCTGAAAACAATTCTGGATGGAACCAGTTGCCTCGCAACGTTATCAGCATTGTATCTAATGATGTATATTTTTCGAACGACTTGACCGATCGACTGATCGACCGATCAATCAATCATCAATAAATCAATCGATTTTATTTCAGACGCCTTTTTCGGGGCATTACATAAGGGGTGGGTACAACGTTTGTTGTGACAGCAAGCAACCATACGTTATGATGATGACAAATAGATGTAGGCTCTGCGGACGAAGTTCGCGGGACAGGTTATTGCTGCAATGTCAGCGGGAAGGCCATTCCAGTCCGCGGTGGTGCGAGAGAAAAATGAAGCTGCGAAGGTGATGATGCATGCACATGGACGGCTGATCAGCAGTTGATGGAAAGTGCGGTGAGATATGCATGCCGGAGGGACCATGCCGTGCGGCGCGCAGCTCGACTGGCTGTATGCCTGGAAGCGATTTCAGGTATGTAACACTCGTGATACAATGGTATGAAGAATGAATAGATCAGACGGCGGGGTTTTGCGTTCTAATGCGTTGGTCAGATGAGCTTGATGTGGGTGCCAAACGGGAGATGCATATTATAATCTTGACTTCACAAGTTGATTTGAGCGTTGACTGTGCCACTGAGTATTCTTTTTCTCGATGTTCATTGGTTTTGAGTGTTTTGAGGACTTGAATTACATACCGATCAGCTTACTATCCATTGCCTACAAGGTATTTACTAAGGCAATCGCTAATAGAGTCAGGGCAACCTTAGTCTTTTATCAACCAAATGATCAGGCAGGCTTTTGTAAAAGATATTCCACAATAAATCCTATTCACAATATAAATAAGGTCTCAGAGTAATGCGCTGAATATAACCAACCTGTATATATTTATAGCCTTCATTGATTACGAGAAAGCATTCGACTCAGTGGAAACCTCGGCAGTCTTACAGGCATTGCGTAATCAGGGTGTAGAAGAGCTCTGCGTCAAAAAACTGGAAGATGTATATAGGAACTGTAACGCTACCATAGTCTTCCATAAAGTAAGCAATAAAATTCCAATAAGGAAGGGTGTCAGGCAAGGAGACAAAATCTCGCCAATGCTATTCACTGCCTGTTTACAGGAGGTATTCCGAGGCCTGAATTGGGAACTGTTGTTGTAAAGAGTTAATGCAGAATACCTAAATAATCTGCGATTCGCTGATGACATTGCCTTGCTGAGTAACTCAGGAGGTGAACTGAAAGTCATGATCAATGAGTTAGACAGGCAGAGAATAAGACTGGGTCTAAAAATTAACGTGCAGAAAACCAAGGTAATGTTCAGCAGTCTAGCGAAGCGGGCAGAGTGGGTGAGGGGACAAACGCGGGTTATGAAATCCTAGTCGAAATCAAGAGGAAGAAGTGGGCTTGGGCAGGGAATGTAATGCGGAGGCAAAATAACCGCTGGTCCTTAAGGGTAACGGAGTGGAGTCCAAGACAAAGTAAGCGTATCAGGGGCGGCAGAAGGTTAAAGGGGCGGAAGAGATTAAGAAGTTCGTAGGCAAAGTTTGGATGCAGCTGGCAGAGGACAGGGTTTATTACAGAGACATGGGAGAGGCCTTTGCCCTGCAGTGGGTGTACTAAGGCTGATGAAGAAGTTGATGGGTGTTTCATAACTGTGTGGCACGAGCTCACGTGAGTGGTCTACTTCTTTGAAACTTTGTATCGCCCCCCCCCCCCCTCCTCGGTAATGCCTGCGAGTGGTGTTGGTACTGAATGAATGAATAAATAGATGGACCATTCTGTACATTAGGACTCTAAGCAGAGGCCTATATACTGCGTGGTTACTCCGGTTAGCGAGAATCCTTTTCGGCGCACCAGAGGATAAAGACGAATAGAGATTTTTCTTTTGAGCACTGAGATTGCCGGGAAGAAGAGGAAGCATTGAGCGCGTAGCGGTATATGGCCCGGGTTACCTTTTGTCATCAAACTTGGGCAGTTGGCCAGGGAAACAGAAAGATCCAGTATACTCATGAGCAGCCTACGAGAGGGATGCTGCCTCAGGCCAGCTGCACTAGTGACTGCCGACCAGCAGTCTAGGCGAATCCATGTGATTCAAGGAGGTTTTCGTGCAGAATTCCTCGTTCGCTGTGCAATGGTTCCCCTCCCTGTTTTCCTTGCCTCCAGCTGGCGCCCCGGCGAAGAGGCGGCTCAACACACGGAAAGTTGTTTTTGCAAGCGCAACGCACGCGCACATCCGTACATGGGTATGTTGTGTGATTTGGGTTAAAATCTAGCCGCTGTGATAGTCATTATGAATTAGATACGTGCTTCGTCATTTCAGGTAGCTATGGTAGCTGAGTGTAACGTACATTGGCGTACGCGTGTTGCCGAGAGTGTTGCTGGAGCTTTTATACAGTAAGCAGTTCTGAGTTCTCCATAGAGGCCGTGGGTATAGAGTTCATCGGCGCAACCATAGTAGGAGGGGTCTAATAAAAAATTAATGAATAAATAAATACTTTGATGGCACTTACGTACGCCTGAGTATAATGCAATAAGTTTAGAGGGTCCCTCCTGCGCAAGTAACCCTTCTCTTTAACAGATTATTACATCGCGAGGAGTCCTTACACCACTACTAGCGCAGTGGTGCAGCGGTTAAGCAATGCGCCACTGTCCGGAAGGTGGCTGTTTCTAATAGAGCAAACGGTGGAGCTTGTGAGTCCTAGGTTACCCTTCCTGAGCTTCCGTAAGTCATTTTTGCAGAGATTGTTCTTCTCAAGGTTGTCTACTTTTGGACCACTAAGTTGATGCGCAGTGCCACAGTGCGAAGGTTGCAACTGCGCTGAATTTATTTTGAGTTAAGTTCAGTACCGCCTGCTAAGGTGGGCAGGCCGCTGCCTGCCCGTCGTGGCAGGTGGCCTCCCTCCTTTTCATGACGTGGACGAAACCGTTAAGGCTAATGCATTAATGAAGCAAAGTAGAAATGTAAGGAAAAGATTGGCGCTGGCAATACCTAACTGCTATCTGAAACAACCAATCTGCGGCCAGCGGAAGTTGAACGGATATGGATAAGATAATAATAGCCAGGGAGTACAGATAAAAGCGATAGCGAGAAAGGGCACGGGGAGAGCTACATACACTGTTTACGCACATATACAAACAGTCGGGCTGTAACAAACAAGTAAGGCTACTCGCGCACAGGAGTCAGGCTCAGTTGACTTGAGCCTTCCGCATGGGCGGTCACACCAATAGTAAAGGAATAGTATTAGTAAAGGCTTTATGTACAAGACGCGCGTGTGTCATGTGCGGTCACCTTGATCCAAGCGCGCGGCACCAGCAGGTGTGGGTACCCTGGCTACGTTTCGCTGAAAGTAGCGCACGTCGCGGACCATCCTCGTCGGTGCACAGCTGCATGGAAAGACGTCAAGCCCGCATCGTGGATATATGCGTCACCAAGATTGTGTCGCAGATGCGGGAACTACGTAGCAGCCAAAATAGAGCACTACGATTGGCCGGGATAATACGAGGCGCCCTGTAGGCATCTACCGCTGAAGCTGCCTGAAAGCAGCACCGTGAATCAAATACTCTAATGTCTCAACTTCAGCGAAAACAAGCGTTGTGCTGTATTCTGCGCTGACAAAGAAAACTAGGAGATCCTGTAATCTTTTCAATGAAGCATTTACCAAAAATAAAACTAATCTTAGCAGGTAGTGACCATCCTTACTAACTTGTTCTTGCATGTTCTTCCACTTCCAGAGTGGTGCAAGAACATGGCAAGATTTCATTACGAAGGGAAACCAAACAGGTGACTAGGATGTCCTGTTGAACACTCATTTTTGTCTTTATCTCTCGCAATGGCCTTGATACAAAACGCTTTTTACAGGCCTAAAGAACAAAAAAAAAGTTTATCGCATTGCCAAGGATCTTGGTTGCAATGAACGATCGACAACTAATGAGGTAGCAAATAAGGTGCAAACATCCACTCTAATAAGCGCGATACCAAACTTTCCCGTAATTGAATGCTATAAAAAGTAGCTAGTAATAATGAACGAGAAGCACTAACTAGACCGCCAGAAAACTATTCTTGAGTCCAAAGAACTTTGGCTAATCTTCAAACCCAACTAGAAAGTTGGAAAGATTTGACTCAGCTAGCAAAACTTTAACCTTTCGCAGACGGCTCAGGGGCATTTAATCAAGTTCCTTGCTAGAGCTTTGTTCTTTCGAGCAATGGAAAATTTCCGGACAATCTATGATTGCACCAAATGTTTCTCAGTTCCACTCACAAATTTAAGGAAAAACATATTCGTAAAATACACCAAAATATATTTGGCTTCAACCGCACTTCCTGATTTCTAAAGCTTCAAGTATTTCTCTGGTCGTTTGGTTTTCAGCTTCTTTTAGTGCGCATGTGTCCTAGAAGTCGGGTTGACATTTATGCTGTTTGCAGTAGACACCTATGTGACCCGATAGCGGATTGACTTTCTTATAATGTTCCTCACACAATTTATTGTTCCCACATGTTCCTGTCTGTCCAACGCATGTGGAACCACAACTCAGCGGAATGAAGTACACAACTCTTCACTTCACTTCACTTTATTACCTTAAAGGCCCTTAGGATTGGGGCTTTTACATAAGGGGTGGGTTACATGTATAAAACAGATTTAATAAACAAAGAAAACGCGTAAGGTACACAGCCGCCGCGGTGGCTGAGTGGTTACGGCGCTCGGCTCCCGGCCCGAAAGACGCGGGTTCGATCCCGGCCGCGGCGGTCGAATTTCAATGGAGGTGAAATTCTAGAGGCCCGTGTACTGTGCGATGTCAGTGCACGTTAAAGAACCACAGGTGGTCGAAATTTCCGGAGCCCTTCACTACGGCGTCCCTCATAGCCTGAGTCGCTTTGGGACGTTAAAAACCCCCATAAACCATAAACCAAGCGTAAGGTACATAAATTATTCGCTGTTAAATATGGTCTCTAAACAATTCACAAATGTTGTTGGAGAGGTGATTGCGGCGATGTCGTGTGGAAGGCTGTTCCAGTCCGTAGCTGAACGTGAAAGGAATGACGATGCAAATGTAGTAGTGCGCGTACGAGGCCAGACAACTCGAAGGGGATGACCAATGCGGGGGGAAATGCGTGCCGGAGGATTGATACATGGCGGATGACGAAGTGAGCTGTAATAAAATTTATGAAACAAGAATATGCTAGTGATACGACGTCTACAAGCTAGAGATGTTAAGCCTGCCTCTGCTTTTAATGTCGATATGCTAACATTATTTGAATAGCACGAATACATGAATCTTGTGGCTCGACCTTGTACTGGTTCTAGGGAATTTGTTAGATAATTTTGGTTAGGGCTCCAAATAGCAGAGACGTATTCTAATTTAGACCGGACAAGTGGCTTGTAGGCAAGTAATTTTACGTTTTGTGGCGCATGGTGTAGATGTCGTTTTAAGAATCCAAGGGTTCTGTTAGCGGATGATATCACTTCTGTCACATGTGCGTTCCAGGTTAGACTATTGGACAATGTTACGCCGAGGTATTTATAAGTCTGATTTAAATGCACCGTTACGTGCGAGATTTTATACGAGAAGAGAAGAGGATTACGTTTTCGGTTAAATGACACGAGTTTACATTTATTGGCGCTCAGTTCCATGAGCCATTAGTTATACCAGTCCTGTATGCTGATTATCATTCTGGAGGGCGAACTGATCAGAGGCGTTATTGATTGTGCGATAGATGACACCGTCCTCGGCAAAAATACGGACGTTACAAGGGACATGCGTTGGTAGGTCATTAATGTATATTAAAAATAATAGCAGGCCAAGGACTGATCCTTGCGGGACACCTGATGTTACGGGAAGAGAACTAGAGGCTTGGTTATTAACGCATACATACTGGGTGCGGTTAGCAAGGAATTCGCTTATCCACTGTAATATATTAGGATGAAGGTTTAACCATGAAAGTTTTAGTAGCAAGCGTTTGTGAGGTAGTTTGTCAAAAGCTTTCGCGAACTCCAGAAATATTGCGTCCGTTTGTAGGTTACAGTCAAGGTTCACCTGCAAGTCACGGATGAAAAAAGCCAATTGTGTATCGCAGGATAGGTTCTTACGGAAGCCATGTTGGGCAGGATAAAAAAATTAATAGAGTCAAGAAAATTCATTATATGGGAATAACTGACATGTTCCATGATCTTACATGGCACACGTGATAAAGAGATGGGGCGGTAGTTAAGGGGCGATTCTTTGCTACCTGATTTGAGGACCGGAACAACCTTCCCCACCTTCCAATCACTGGGTATGCTACCTGTGGTAAGTGATTGTGCAGAAAGTTTGGATAGATACACTGCGGAAGCATGGCGAGTGTTTTTGAGGAACTTGGGGATGATTTCATCAGCCCCCGCCGAAGATGACATCTTGATATTTTCAATATTACATAAAATGCCGTGCACAGAAAACATGATTGAAAGCATATGCAAACTCGTGTTGGCAGTTGCGAAATGGCACGAAATGTGATGGTGGGAATGAACTTCGTGGTGAGTTCGGCAATTTTAGTCTTGAAAGTAAGCCAGTTTTCCTCAAGTGATCGATCATCGAAACTCGTATCAAAGTTCGGAAAGAACGCCATCAAACGATTATTAATTCCTTCATAATTCCCTCTGTCATAAAGGCGAATTGTTTTATGGAATGTTTGGCGCGATTCCGGGATGACAGTGAATATAGCGTGTAAAACTTTCTGGTCACTAATTTCGCGGAGGTAAGTAAGCGATGATAAACTTTCTGGATGATAAGTTAGAATAAGGTGCAGGATGTTGGAGGATTCATGTGTGACGCTTATGGGTTCAGTTACTAACTGGGTGAGATTGAAATTCAAACAAACGTCAACAAAGTTCGTCATTTCGGTGTTGCCTGTTGATGTTAGGTTCAGCCAGTCGATTGATGGGTAATTAAAATCACCAAAAAGAAGAATGCGCGCGTTGGGATACTTGCCAGTTATTTGATTTAGACTATCGTTTAACTGTGAAGAAAAGATTGGACTACTGGAGGGGGGTGTGTAGCAGACGCCCAGTACGACAATTTGTGGTACAGAACGACAGATTACCCATAGTATTTCAAGCTCCGATTGGATGTTCATAACAGAATAAGGCAACAGCTGGTTAGTGGCAATAAGAACACCTCCTCCTCGTGAGCCATTGCGGTCCTTGCGAAAAATGTTAAAATTCAGTAAATCAGCTAAAACTTCCGGATCGGTGACGTCGTCTGATAGCCACGTTTCTGTTAGTACGAGTATATTGCTGGCAGATGATGAAACAAGATTACAAATTTGTTCACGCTTTTGGAGGAAATTACGTATGTTGGTAAAGGTAATATAAAAAGAAAGATTTGGCAGTTTACCGCGAAGGCTTTAACGAGGAAGATTAAAAGCGCGACGATAAGTCTTATGCTATGAGATTTCATGTACTGATTGTGATGACTCGTCGAAGGCATAGCGTTTAGAACCGATGCACAAGGTTTTAGTGGTAGTAGCCTTGGCAAATTTTACAAGGTGCTTTCGCGCTTCTCGGACAGGGCGTGAAAAGTCCTCCCCTATGCTGTAATCCGTGCTTCTTAACTTACGGCCGTTTGAAAGAATCAGATCCTTGGTTTTACAAAAATGTAAATTTGACTATTATGGGTCGAATGCGGTCAGGAGAATGGCGCCCGAGACGGTGAGCCCTTTCAATTTCTTTGGTATCAATGGATAAGTTTAAGTGATCACCGCTGATGCGGAGGACTGTTTCTTCAGATTCGGGGTATGTTTCGGATGCATTCTCAACTTTTATGTTGTAAAAAATTAAGTTGTTACGTCGCGAGCGATTTTCGGTGTCATCCAAACGGGCTTCTATACCTCGAATTTCTTTGGCTGTATGGGTAGTGTTAGCGCAGATTGTATCCATGTCGGTGCGTAGGGTTACAACATCTTGATAATGATTTTCCAGGGCGGATAACCTGTTACTGAGATCAGAAATAACTTGTACCGTAGTTGTAAGTTGATTTCTAGGACCTTGGCCCTCGACGATTAATTGTAACTGGCCTAAGTCAGTTTCTTCAGTTCCTCTAGTATCCTTTCAGGGCCTAGGTTTGATTCAACATCGCCAGCCAAGAGCAACAGGGCACGCATAACACCAGAACATTGAAGGGCAAAGGAAAGGCAGCACTGTGGGCTCGGTAGCTGCATGAGACCGTAGTTGCTCGATTTTTTTTTGTGAAAAGAGAGTATCGCTCACTGACTTGCGTAGCGAAAACGAGCGGGTTTGATGACTGCATCGTGGCACAGCCCCCGAGCCCACAGGGCACCGAAAGGGGGTGATGCGCCTTTATAGTCGCTGTCTCTGTCGCTGTCGATGACCATGGGTGCGTCCGGGGGTAGTCGAGGGATAGCAGAGGTGGCGCTGCCGGACAGGCTGAAGCCGCAGCGTACTGTGCAGAAAGGCCGGTGGGAGGCTTGAAACGAAGGGATTCGATGGCGGAGGTGGCATACGAAGGGGCGGGAACCAGGGACAGGAACAGCATCTGGGTGATGAGCGGTGCAAAAACCTGCGTAGCGAAAACGAGCGGGCTTGATGACTGCATCGACGCCGTGATTATTTTACAGGCCTGCTGTCGATGTTCTGAGTTCACTTGACGCACATCATTTCTAAGCGCTCCGGAGCAGAAAAAAAACAATTTGACACTTGCCCTCGTAGCCACCCTTCTTTAGATTGTGGGATGCAGCATGCACATTGCGAATTACAGCCTACCTGGTTCTAGGGGGGCTTGTTTGTGGTTGCTTTGTGATTTTTGGTTCTTTGGACTTTTTAAACATTTTTTTGGCAGCAAATGAGATGACATAGTAAGAATATGCCGCCTGTCTAAGGAGATGAATCTGGCGTTGAAAGCTGCTTTGCATTAAGTGCTAAGTGCACTGCTTAGACAGGATTGAACAATAGATCTTTTAATCACTCTGTTGTGGGTTGATTTGGACGGCAGAATAGGTTTGCGCGGTCTTGTTTGGTACATCCAGCAAACGAAGCCAGCAGAAAAGTTTTTTCTGAACATAAAAATTGTAAAACATTGTCAACCGGAAGTTCATGCGTCAAGATTACAAAAGGCAAGGTAATGCTAATCACAGACAACACGAATGAAACTTGGTCAGACATTTCCAGTTAGTCACAATCGAAATGCACTAAAAAATTGTCAGCAAACCTAAAAGCTTGTTTAAAAGCTCTGTTTTAACAGGTTGTTTTTAGAGGCGACAAAGAGGCCGCTTAGCGCGGGAGCCATATATGGGCCGATACACGTACCCTGTTTTTGCTGAGAAAGCTCTCCATTCCATTCTACATACGTTGAATTCAGATAGGTAGACAGCAGCTCTAAAAACGATGCCACATGCGTGCTGGAAGGCCAGAGCTTCAAGCTTGTCAGTAGTGTACTGACGCATTCCACCAATTTCTTCTACGGTATTGAATAATACAGGCCTTTGATGTCTACAGAGAAGGCATGCATCTTTATGGTTTCATTTTGAGTCAGAAACTTTACTACGCATTCTAATTTTTTATTTGAAAAGGGTCTTCAACCGGTAATTTAATTAGAAATTGTTGATGGCACAAAAAAACTTGCCTTTGCCAAGCGCCATTTTCTGATACCTACAGTGGGCACACCGGTTTGTGTGTTTTCGCCGTGAAAAACAAGTCAAGGCTCAGTTTTTGTCAGATCCTACGGATTTCGTTATTTTCGTGAAGTTCAGAACGCATAGCTTTCTGGATGTGCTTATGATTTTTGTTAAAGTTTCCTGCATTTCTGTTAAAGACTGCGTTGAGGGCATCTGACGCTTTTGTCACGCACAATTCTTTTGGGATGACGACAAAGCCGCCTCCCTTATGTGATGTTAGGAGGGACTGAGAATGTTCTTTGAGGTAAGAAACTGTTCTCCATACGGTAATTTTTCGAACAGAAGTCTTACCTCTTGGTAGAAGATCCACAGCTTTCGAAGTCAACATTTGCTGTTCTTGCATCTGGGCTTACCGAGAATCTTTCATGACAAAAATGTGAGATGCCGCCAACGCAGACTAACAGATACATGAAAGTTCCTTTAACAAAAGTGAAAAGCACAGCCCGAAAGTTATGTGATTAGGATGATCTTTACAAAGATAACGAAATTCAGAGACTGAGAAAAGGTGAGCCTTGACATCTTTTTCACGGTGAAAACTCACAAATCGGAGTGGACACTGCGGGTAATAGTACCAGAAAATGTGTGTTGGCATAACCAATTTTCTTTCTGCCTCCAACAAGATCGAAACAAATTACCGATTGAAGACCCTTTCCGTGTGAAAAATTCAGAAGAGGTAGTGAAGTTTTTGACGCAAAATGAAACCCGAAATATGTATGCCTTTTCTGTAGACATCAAAGAATTACATTATGCAATACCGCAGAAAGATTTGATGGAATGCGTAAGTGACACTACTGACAACGTTGGAGCTGTGGGCTTCAAGAACAGATATGGCGCAGCTGTGGCATCGTTCTTAGAGCTGTTGTTTACGCACCTGAATTAAACATAAGAGGAATGGAATGGAGAACTATTCCTGCAAAAAGAGGGTGTACGTACAGGTTCATGTACAGCTCCCGCACAAAGTGACCTCTTTCTCGCCTCTAAAGACCTGTTAAAACAGAGTTTGGAAGACAGAAACGTTGTACAAGCTTCTAGATTTGTTGAACATTTTTTGTGTTTTCAGATTGTGACGAGCAGAAAATGTCTACTGAGGTTTCCTCAGTGCTGCCTGTGCTTATTAATGCCTTGTCTCTTCTAATCTTGACGCAAAAACTCCCGGGTGAACGTGCCTTAAGATGTGTAGATTTATAAATTAACTTTTAGCCGGGTTTGGTTTCAAGGATGTACCATACACCGGCGAGCTTCGCTGCTGAATCATCCATTCGTCGAATCACCAGATCTCGATTCTCTGTTCTCGCCTTAGACTATGTACGATGGCGCATTCCTCGACGTTTCCGGCGCAAGCGCTATGAAGCGATACTTGCTGCCGAGTCAAGGCACTGTGATGTGTGCCCTTCCTATCCCAATCCTGGACCCTTGAGGGGGGATTGTTTCGGTTCTCCTGCGCACGCGCTCTCCGCACGTGCGTGTACGCCTTTGCTCGTACGTCAGTCATCAGCTAATATAACAGACCCGCAGGCGCGAGGCGCAGACAGCAGACTGCCCCATTCCCCTTCCATGTCACTACGCATACTTCGGCGCCCGCCGTAAGCTCGGCCGCTAAGTCACGGCCAGTCTCCAGCCAAAGCTTCGCCTTCGGACTGCGGACGCCTCGACTCATTCGCCGAATTGGACAACGACTGCCTTCAACTGCTTTATAGATAGCTCTTGTACATTGCTCTATCCCCGCTTTCTTCATCGACTCATCCTCTAAGTAGCGACCCTTGTAGCGACCCGCGCACCCAGCTCCAGCGAAATGCCGAAAATAACGGAGTGTGACCAGTACGCGCTAGCTCCATGCCCTCCAGCCCTCCATAAATGTAGCCACGGTCGCTTCCTTAGCGACATCCACACTATCTCCTTTGATTTTCTTGTAATTAGTTCGAGCAAGTAAAACTTGCACATGGGCTGCAGATAGTTTAATTTATTGAAATATGCCATTTTACACATATGTGCTGCAGGGCTTGACAACAAAACATTTCCTGCGACACTCGATGGAAGTAATCAATAATTAGCTATATATTGGCACGAACAAGACGATAAAGCTGGAAGTTGCGCGTGAAGAAGCGCTCCTGCTAGGCCCGCAGGCATCAAATCGTGCCGATTCCATCCGTAGTGTCACCCTGTTTTAATAGGGCTGCCGTTAGGTTGCATTTGGGGGAAATGCTGGGCATCATCGTTATCCTGGCCCTGGAGCTTCGGCGTCCTGCTTTTACTGTGGTCGTCGCTTATATACTCCTGGTCCTCATTTTCCAGCTGTACCCAAGACCGCCAAACCAGAAACGATCTCGCCGTTCTCCCCAACTCTGTTTCCCGCCCTGACCAGAAGAAACGACGAAGTGATGACACCGCCACTACCAGACCCGATCCGAGACACCTAAGCACACAGCCTCCTTACCATGCCGTTTGATGCGCGCATGGACTGCGGCCCCAGGCTCCAGGTGACATGTGGCCCGGATAACTTCGTGGCCACATCTGATCATCCTCTCATCCACCGTGGCAGCAAGCTTTTCATCTTCCTCTTTTCTGCAGTCAATTATTCCTTCACACCCATCGTCACGTCGTGCTTCACATCATTAACACCCTTATGTTAGATCTAGTTACATCGAACGTGCCTGTTTTTGGTGTGCAGGCGGCGCGCGATGCTGTTGTTTTAGTATATAAGTTTCACTGTCTATTTACTCTGTCATTCTTTTTGTCTTTTCGTCCAGCGCGTGAACAGGTACGCTTACGGGGATTATCTGGGGCTGTACAAAGAGCTTTACAGCTACGACTGGTCTCAATTCTTTGATATCGGGAACGTTGACTCATGCGTTGAGCAAATAACGTCAGTTTCCAACATCATTAACCCTTCAAGTATTACCAAAGCACCTGATATTTTAACAGTTAATGTTGTTGAGATGAATAGGTTCGCCTTGGCTAATGCGTTTAATGATTCCTTCCTTGATAACTCGCGGTCCCAACATAACCCGGAAGCGATCGAATTTCTAGAGACTAACAACTCGCAGAGTGTTTTTCTTACTGCAGTTGACAACGAAGAAGTTCAGTCAGTCTTCAGAAAACTACACAACAACAACAACAATAGCCCATCGCGTGATGCGGACGGACTTCAAATTTCTTCTGTTAAGTATGTTATAGACATTATTTCACCCTCACTGACTCATATCTTTAATCTATGTCTTAGCACTGGTACGTTTCCCACGGAGATGCAAGTTGCTAGAGTACTGCCTGTATTTAAAAAAGGTGATCGTAATAATATCGCCAACTATAGACCAATATCCCTTCTACCAGTGTTTTCGAAAGGTCTTGAAAAAGTGGTCGCTAAACGCCTGCACCAATTTTTGGATCGCCACACTATTATTATCCCATCTCAACATGGTTTTCAGAAAAGATGTTCTACTGAAACTGCATTGGTGGCCTAAAAAGAATTGATCTTAGAAAACTTTGCAGAAAAAAAGATTACACTTGGGGTTTTCATAGACTGTAAAAAAGCCTTCGACAGCATTAGTCATGACACTCTTCTTGCGAAAATTCAGAGATATGGTATCAGGGGCCATGTGCTAGAGCTAATTCATTCTTATCTTTCGCACAGATATCAGTATGTCGACATCAATGGATGCTCCTCGCGCATGACTCAAATCAAAACTGGCGTCCCGCAAGGGAGTATCTTAGGTCCACTTCTGTTTAATTTATACATCAATGATATTACCACTATTAATACGGATGCATGCTATATAGTATACGCGGACGACACAAGCATATTCTTCAGTGATTACAACTCCGATGATCTCATTATCATTGCAAATAGGACGCTTTCAGCGCTGGTCCACTGGATAAACTGTAATGCTCTACAGATAAATGTTTCGAAAACGAAAGCAATGTTCTTTCATCCGAAAGGAAAAATATTAAGTTTCTCCAGACAACTCTGCTGCGCCTCGAGTAGTAAAGAAATTTTTAACACCTTTAAAACATTAGGAATCTGGTTTACGGAAAAACTGCTCTGGGATACACATATTTATCATATATGCCTTAAGGTTGCTCGTGTAGTTGACGTACTATCACGTTATCGCCATTTTTTCTCTACCTCAATTAAACTGCTTCTGTTTAAAACCCTCTTCACGTCACATTTGCATTACTGCAACCTAGTTTGGGGAGCTGCTACAAAGACCACTCTTCAAAATATTTACCTCCTTCAAAAGAAGGCCTTAAGAATTATTTTTAACCAACCTTACGATTATCCTTCCGCAGCCCTTTTTCACAATAGTAACGTGACGAGAATATTTAGTTTTTATGATATACGTCTGCCCTTGCGCTACAAACAGGAAACACGGGACAAAATTTCAACAATATCTCAAATTGCTAACCTTGAGCTCCTTGTGCCTACATACCCGCTACGCCATCTGCGGCACTACACCCTTAACACGCCACGAACTAACTACGGGATACAGATGCTTAGATATTATCTTCCCGCACTACTCAATCGTCTCTTTGATGCAGGCATTGACATTAATAAATGCAGCAATGCTGACCTCCGGGCGTTATTTCACTAAATAATTCTCTTTTTTTATGGTTTGTGGTTCTTACGTATACGGTAGAAATATGCAGGCTCGTTGAATGCTTATCGTAACCCATGAGCACGCCAATATCATGCTGTCTTCATTCATGTATGTTGAAAATTGTACTTTTATGCGTTGTCAATGTGTTCACTGCTGTGAAATTAAGTGCTATAATCTCTGCGCATACAGAATATTTAAATAATGCTTTCAGTGCATGCTTTGAATTTTATATATTACATGTTCTTTATGTTATATTGCGCGCTTAGTTTGTGTTTCCACTGTTCATTCACAGATTGTGAATCATGCCTTAGGTTGATGTATGCCTTTCTCGTTTGCACGTGACCACTGGCGCCACTGTTGCTGGATGTTGTGGGCCTCGGGAGCTTGTCAAGCTACGGCTTTTTTTCCCGGGGCCCACTGCTCTCTGTAGCAAGAAATAAATAAACTGAACTGAACTGAACTGAACAATGAAAAAAATTATTGAGCGGTGTCGTCCGAGAGGGTCTAGATTCCCTTGCTGGTTTTCTTGTGATTTGAAACACTATTTAAAGAAAAAACAGCGGTATCATAAACGGTACGTTAAAACAGAAAGTGAGTATTGGTGCCAAAGATATTCAATGTGCAGACAAATTGTGAAAAAAAACTATTGCATGCGATGAAGCTCAATATCACAAGCTTCTTAAAGGGGACTTTAAGAAAGAACCAAACTCTTTTTAGGCTTTGTGCGGAAGCAAAGTGAAGGGAAAGTTAGTGATGCCGTGCTAAAGATACGTGACAGTATCTGTTTAAAGCCGCATGATGTATGCCAAGCTTTCGCTGAGCTCTTTAGCTCTTGCTTTGTGCACTATGGCAGCACAACCGGTGTTATCAACTTTGATGACACCAAAAGAGCTACAACTGGGGCTAGTTGGAAATGCATCCTTGAAGGTATTTATTTATTTATTTTTTCAAATACCCCCAGGGCCCGAAGGCATTAAAGAGAGGAGTAGGAATGACATACATTAGGTCAGATTCAGTGCAGCAGAAAAACAAAATAAGAGAAATGAAAACGCGCCAAAAAAACAAATCTTAACACAAAATAAGGCAAGAACATTTAAAGGAGAAAAAAACAACAATTCCCAAAAAAAGAGAACATTTCCGGCAGACAGCAACAAGGCAACGAAAACGAACGCAAAATAAAACTGACTAAAATCAACAAATAAAGGTGACATAGAGAGTCTTAAAAGAACTTGGATTAGAAATATCGACAATGTGCTTGGGAAGGTGGTTCCAACTGTCAGAAGTGTCGGGGACCAAAGAAGAAAAAGCGTGTTTAGTATGGCATAACGGAACTCCTGATTTGCGAAGAAAATCAATGCGGCCTGAAACATATGTAGGGGTAGATAGTAGCCGGCTCTTAAGGACAGGATTGTATTAATAGATCTTATGAAATAAGCATAAGTGCGAAATTTTTCTGCGGAATGAAAGAGGTGGCAATGACAAGGTAGTTTTCATAGCAGTAACACTGGAGATACGGTGATACTTGAAAAGTATGAAACGTGACGCACGGTTTCGAACAGGTTCGATTTCAGTAGCTAATGATGACAGATCAGGGTCCCAGAAAGATGCTGCATATTCCAATTTAGGCCGAACAAGTGTTTTATAAACGAGCAATTTTATTGAAGTAGAAGAAATGAAGAAGTTTCTACGCAGGTACCCCAACCTGCGGTTAGCATTGTTAGTAATAAATTCTACGTGCAGATTCCAAGAAAGGTTAGAAGTTTTGTGCTCACCAAGGTACTTATACGAAGACACAGCTTCAAGAGGGATATTATTAAGGGCGGAAGTTGCTATTCTAGTGTTACGTCGAGAAACAAGCAAATGTTTACACTTATTAATCTTAAGTTCCATGTGCCATAATTTGCACCATTCTGAAACTTGGTTAATATCAGATTGAAGGGCAGAAGTGTCCGAGTCACTGTTAATTTCACGGTAAATAACGCGATCGTCGGCAAAAAGACATATGGAAGAAGCAATGTTGTTAAGTAAGTCATTAATATAAATGAGAAAATGTAGGAGCCCTAGGACAGAACCTCGGGAAACGCCTGAGCCCACTGGAGAGGAAGGAGAATTGGATTTATTAGCAGTCACGTATTGAGCACGATTTGTGAGGAAAGACTGAATCCACGAGATGATGTTAGGGTCGAGATTGAGATTATTTAATTTGAAAAGTAGTAATTGATGAGATGCTTTGACAAAGGCTTTGGAGAAATGGAGGAATATACAGTCAGCTATGGAACCCCTGTCAAGAATGAAATGAATATCCTGTGTAAACCATGTTGCGTCTTGCATGCGCCTCGTTGCGTCTGGAATGAGAATAATTTCTAAAGCCGTGTTGGCAATGACCGAAAAAAAAATTTGACTCAAAAAATTTGGGAAGGTGAGAGCAGATGACATGGTGCCATGATCTTACAAGGGATGCTAAGAAGTAAAATGGGCCGATAATTATTAGGAGAATGTTTGACACCAGCCTTGTGCAGAGGACCACCTTGCCCACCTTACAGTCGTTAGGAATACAGCTAGACACAACAGATTGTTGAAAGAGTTCAGCAAGAATAACAGCACAATACACTTTGGTATATTTCAAACTTTTTGAGCTTATGCTATCCACTCCGCATGATGATGACGTCTTCAGCTGATGAATTATTTTGTCGATGCCAACATAATCTATTATAATGGGATTCATAGTGAAGAAGTCGTGGGGTGGGTAAAGAGGAACTGTGGTGAATAAATCGTTAGTAAAAGAAGCTGTAAACACACCATTAAGGACAGCAGCACACATTTCACTGGGAATTACTTGATCGTGTAAAGTTTTAGAATTAATTGTAGACGGATCAGTTTTCTTAACCGCGTTCCAAAATTGTTTGGGATTATTTAATAGCATCGGCGGAAGAGTGTGACTAAAAAATTACTCTTTAGCTTGTTTAAGTGCTGACGTATATTCGGACGCAGCGGATTGACAAGCATCCCACCGGGGCACAAAATTGGGCAGTTTGGTGGAACGAAACAGACGTTTCTTTTTGTTTGATAGCCTTTTTAGTGAAGAACTAAACCAGGGCGAACATTTGTTAGTTAATACTTTTCTCAGGGGCACATAAGAATCTGTCAGTGACGCAATTTTCTGCTTAAAAAGGTTCCAGTTTATTTCGA
Source organism: Amblyomma americanum (assembly GCF_052857255.1). Classification (NCBI taxonomy): domain Eukaryota; kingdom Metazoa; phylum Arthropoda; class Arachnida; order Ixodida; family Ixodidae; genus Amblyomma; species Amblyomma americanum. Next base: position 154,285,259 of record NC_135504.1, read on the forward strand.
TCGGACGCTCGTTTTCCGATTGAGGGCTAGTGGCTATCCGGAGCAGTTACTTGGCGGCATTGCTGAAAGCTTACGAAGGGAAGTTACTGGGTCCGTTAAGACTAAGAATCCGAGATATGATGGACGCCCCGTTGTGATGCCGTACAGTCATAACATCTCCCACAGAATAAGGAAGACAGCTAATAAGTACGGAGTTGAGGTGGTTTTTTTCAGCTTCCAATAGGCTCATTGGAATGTGCAGAAATATCAACGAGAATGAAGACCACAAAAAGAAACCTGGGGGCAACGTCAAACATGACATCACCTATGTAGTGTGTGAAGAAAACGTCATTTACAGTATTCCGCTTAACTGTCAACGAACCTACGTAGGACAAACAGGCAGATGCCTGAATAAGAGGCTCAGAGACCAAGAAAAAATTACGCGAGCAAGTAGCAAAATCCTGGATTCTGGCACCACATTGCGCGCACCGCAAGTGCACCCCGATGCTAAAAAACACCAAGGTAACAGGTAGGGCCAGAAACAGGCGGGAACGCGAAATTATTGAAGCTTTCGCTATGGATGTGGCTCCAGATAAGCAATGCGTCAGCTCCCCTTCGATGATGTTAGGGAGAACTGAATTAAACTACCTCAAGAATAGTAATCTTCGGCTGTTCTAAAGGCATGTGTTCATCGTGTTTTTATGTATACATTTTTTTCTTCATACAGCTCTTGTCAGCTCCGTGCGCTCTTCTCTCTTCGGTGTATGATTTGATGTTAATATATGTATATAGTCATGCTTCTCTAGAGAATAAACCGTTGTAAGAAAGCACTTTATCCTGTGTGTTTGTCTCTTTCCGTATTTTGGTAGCGCTCACCAATTCCTTCAAGGTTGATGACAGCCCTAAGTGCTTAGCGCTTTAAAGTGTCGCTTAGTATGAAGTATTATCGGCGATTCAGAAGCTGAAGCCAAAACGTTTGACAGGAGTCGATGAAATTCCCAGCTTCATATGCAAAGGATGGAGTGAGAGTTTTGGACCTGCACTAATGTATTTATTCGACTTATCTTTGGGCACTGGTGTTTTTCCTTGTCTTTGAAAACTGTCAGCAGTTGTCCTGTATATAAGTCTTGCGATGCTTGTGATGTGAATAATTTTTGACCAGTGTCACTTATTTGTTGTTTTGCAAAGGTTTTTGAAATCGTAATGTACCAACGCATGAGTTCATATTTTAAACAAAAGATAACTCCTCTGTCGCACAGTTTTTGAAACGACGATCGATTGAATTGATTCTATGCAAGTGGTTCCGGTATAGTCGGCCTCACGTGTTTAATCGCTGTCAAGTGGACACAATATACTTTAACATGACTAAAGCTTTTGACCCTGTTTCCCATGAGATACTTCTGACAAAGATGGAAAAATACGGACTCTGTTCTATGTACTGCAAATGGCTAAAAAGCTACCTTGGCAGCCGCCGTAATATGGTCAGATATTCGGGCTGTTTGTCTGACGAGTTCGCTTCAACGTCAGGAGTGCCTCAGGGTTCCAACCTGAGACCGCTGTTGTTTTTAATATTTTTTAATGTTTTGGCGCTACACGTCAACTCATGGGTTTGTTATTTGCTGATGATTTAAAATTATTCGGTAAGATTGAGACCTTGGAAGACTGTCGCCCGTTGCAAGCTGACATTAGCAACATCGTGAAATGGTGCTTGATGAATAGGCTTAAACTGATCATTAAGAGAACTTTGTCTCGTACTCGTTTTGTCTCTTACTCGAAAACCTGACGCAAATAGATTTAAGTGTACTCTTCTTGGCAGACAAATTTCTCGTGCTGCCCATGTACGGGACCTCGGTGTTATTGTTAACTCAAGGCTTGATTTTCGGTTACATGCCTCGTCGATTTTCTCTCGCGCATTGAGACCTATTGGTGTTATTTCTCGTCTAACAAGAAAAATTCGTAGATTAGAATGTCTGCGCACTCTTTACTGTGCTTTCGTGAGGCCACGTCTCGAGTTTGCATTAGTAGCTTGCATAGAGTTTGCATCAGTGTCTCCGTCATTTCTGGAAATGAAATCGAAAATGTTCAGCTGAAGTTCGTGTGCATTCTTTATGATAGATATATTGAGAGCCGTCGTTTCTACTATTACGATTCTCTTCTAGCAGACCTTGGTATATCGACACTTCATGACAGGTGACTCGCGCATGACATGCATTTGATACATAAAGTTGGTCTCGGCTGTATTGACTGTGATCAGTTATTGATGTCACTGCGAATTCGTGCGCCTTAGCGAAAAACCACCAAATGCCGTGTTAAATTTTATCCTGACGTGAATTCTATTTCACCAATGACACGTTTGCAAATGACATAATATTCAACTTTTTATGACACAGATATATTTGCCGAATTTGCTGTTTTCATTGTTCATTTATTATGCTTGTTTTCATTATTACAATTATTATTGTTATTACTATTAATATTGTATTTGTGATCATTTTTCTGCATTATGTCTGTTCATGTCATGGTGTTTGTACTGACTCGGTGTGCGCTCATTTAGGCCGACTGCTGTTGAGGCACACTTCCAATATCTATCTATCTATCTATCTATCTATCTATCTATCTATCTATCTATCTATCTATCTATCTATCTATCTATCTATCTATCTATCTATCTATCTATCTATCTATCTATCTATCTATCTATCTATCTATCTATCTATCTATCTATCTATCTATCTATCTATCTATCTATCTATCTATCTATCTATCTATCTATCTATCTATCTATCTATCTATCTATCTATCTATCTATCTATCTATCTATCTATCTATCTATCTATCTATCTATCTATCTATCTATCTATCTATCTATCTATCTATCTATCTATCTATCTATCTATCTATCTATCTATCTATCTATCTATCTATCTATCTATCTATCTATCTATCTATCTATCTATCTATCTATCTATCTATCTATCTATCTATCTATCTATCTATCTATCTATCTATCTATCTATCTATCTATCTATCTATCTATCTATCTATCTATCTATCTATCTATCTATCTATCTATCTATCTATCTATCTATCTATCTATCTATCTATCTATCTATCTATCTATCTATCTATCTATCTATCTATCTATCTATCTATCTATCTATCTATCTATCTATCTATCTATCTATCTATCTATCTATCTATCTATCTATCTATCTATCTATCTATCTATCTATCTATCTATCTATCTATCTATCTATCTATCTATCTATCTATCTATCTATCTATCTATCTATCTATCTATCTATCTATCTATCTATCTATCTATCTATCTATCTATCTATCTATCTATCTATCTATCTATCTATCTATCTATCTATCTATCTATCTATCTATCTATCTATCTATCTATCTATCTATCTATCTATCTATCTATCTATCTATCTATCTATCTATCTATCTATCTATCTATCTATCTATCTATCTATCTATCTATCTATCTATCTATCTATCTATCTATCTATCTATCTATCTATCTATCTATCTATCTATCTATCTATCTATCTATCTATCTATCTATCTATCTATCTATCTGTCTATCTATCTATCTGTCTGTCTGTCTGTCTGTCTGTCTGTCTGTCTGTCTGTCTGTCTGTCTGTCTGTCTGTCTGTCTGTCTGTCTGTCTGTCTGTCTGTCTGTCTGTCTGTCTGTCTATCTATCTATCTATTCTAGTTCTCGATCGCGACGATTGCTCGGTGGCCGGGATCATGCCATGGACTAGAAGCGCTCGCGCTGGGCCCGCAGCCATTGAATCGTGCCATCGCCAACCGTCATGTCGTCCTCTTTGGTTTGCCTTCGAGTAGCCACATTAATTTCCGCTAAAGGCCGCTTCACGGTGGTTCCATAGCTAATTGCTTTCTCAACCCTGAGAAAACATGGAAACCGTTTGATAACACAGTGCTTTTAAAAGTAATACGGCCTAATATAATAGCACGATTAGGGCTTCGCTCAAGCAGTTCCTAACCAATCGCTCAGTTTACGTGCAGGATATCAACTTAATGCAAATAAACTACATCTTACCTGAGTAATACTAGGTTATGTGCTAAACGCCTTGACTTAGCCAATTGATTCTCCTCTATCATCCACGTATTCGGGATGAGTGATATATAAATTAAGCATAAAAATTGTGGAATCGTATACAGAAGTAATAGTAATGCTATTTTCTCTTCTAGTAATCGGTGATCGATGCAGCGCAACGTTGCGAAGTGTAAAGCCTTGGTAAGAGCATATGAGAACGTCTAACCTTAGGTTCCGCGGAAACACATCCATCTTTGGAAATTCATTGTCATTGTGAAAACCCACACGCTGGCCAAATGGTCCATAAAAATATACCATTGTCGTTTCAATGCCGATCTTGGAGCCTTATTCGCAAAAAAAGTTCAAGCTCGATACCTTAAAAGGCGGCGATTTATTTAAAGGAACGTGTGCATATGCCCCAGAGATTTATCTCTAATCCGGTTTTGAAATCGATATTACTTCGGAAATTACACAACGCGCGTCGCAACTGATGTCACTGTCCATTTCTAGGTACTCAGCTAAAGCGTTTGAATTCGCATTGCCGGTTAAAACGTTTTTTTTTTAATTTAGCGCTCCGCTGTATGCGGGTTGCTTCATAATCTGGACATGGCATATCTTGCAAAGAACTGGCCAGATGGCTGGTAGTGTGGGATCCTTGCCGCGTGCAAGACGCTGTCATAGTTGGCTCAACAGGAAATGGTCCACGAGAAGATCGTAGTGTGAATAATATCCGAGCGAGGGTTACACTCACACCGCGGGCATTTAGGATTGGAGAACACATCTTTGCTTGCGTCACAGTTCTTGACGATGCACAGGCACGCTGATCCTGTGACTGCCAAGACAGGCTTAGGAAATCGTCTTGAATGAATCGGTTAATCTCTCGTGGTGGCCGCGTCGTACACGAGCATACCTTGAAAGCACGGTTGAAGAGCTCCGCAGCGATGGAGTGCTGGCGCCTGATGGGGTGGGACAGATGATTTAAGAAGTTTGATGACACTGCCACCTCAGTAGAGCGACATTTTGGAAGGGATGCTGGAACATGTTCTAGTTCTTTGTGGGCGTGGTTTTTGCGGCCGCTGCCGTTCAGCATCTTTTGTAAAACAGCGCGAACAACGACGGACAAGAACAAGAAGGACACGGGACGAGCGCTGACTCTCAACTAAGGTTTTATTAGCAACACCTGGTGTTTATAAAGGGAGAAACATACACATAGTGTATCACATGATACGCTAAAAGAGATTAAAGATGAGGTAGAGATGCACGCGACGCTCAAAGGCCACCAAGAAAAGCTGTCTGGTTGTCATTGAGAGTGACTGACTGTTTGCTGACACACTTTGGTTCTTCCTTACCTACATATCACATCACCTATGGGTTGAAAAATGTGGCAAGTCGTTATGAAGTTAATGTAGCAATGTCAGCTCCCATCAAACTAAAGCAGTTATGTTCGGCGATCCAAAGGGAGAGGAAACCGTCGGAAAAAAACGAATGGTTGTGGCACCGCGCACAGAGACAACATCGTCGCTAGTCGCAAAGGGGTTGTGTACCAGACTTCAGTCTCCTGCGGAGCCCCGTACATTGGGCAAACAGGACGGTGCTTAAACAAAAATTTGCATGAGCACAAAATAATTTAGAAAACAACAATGAACTTTAATATTTTGTGAGCCACTGTAAAAAGTGTTGAAATAGTGAAAAAAAGGATAAATGCACAGCCATGTGGCGTAGCACAAAGGTGCAGTACACGCACTGTGATCAAACCACGCGAGAAAGAATGGGATCATACTATATCAGTCAAGAGCCAAAGTGTGTCAGCAAACCGTCAGTCACTCTCAATGACAACCAGATAGCCTTTCTTGATGGCCTTTGAGCGTCGCGTGCATCTCTGCGTCATCTTTTATCTCTTTTAGCGTATCATGTGTTGTACTATGTGCATGTTTCTCCCTTTATAAGCACCAGGTGTTGCTAATAAAACATTGAGAGTCAGCGCTCGTCCCGTGTCCTTCTTGTTCTTGTCCGTCGTTGTTCGCGCTGTTTTACAAAAGATGCATACATACCAACTCGCCCAACTGAACGTTCTGCTGCCGTTCAGGCTTTGAAATGGTCACTCCGCAAATCGAACAAATTACGTAAAAGTTGCGGTGCTTTTCTCGGCTCTCTAACACTTTAGTTCGTTCTGTATGTTTGAAATGACAAAAACTACACTCACGACAACATTATCAGCATGCGTATTTCACTGCTTTGTATTAAATCAAACTAAAGAAAAGCAGTGAGAAGACACGGCCTGGAGAATAGAGATAATGCTTTGCAAAAATACAAGTTCGAGCTTCGATTTCTGAGTGATTCCTGCCAAAAACATTCTTGTGAAGTTGAGAAGAGAATGCTCCTTGCTACGATCACTGTAGAAAAAAAATGAGCTAGAAGACTACAAGAAGAGAGCCGAAAACTAAAATAAAAATAGTTTTGATCTAGGCGTAGCGCTTTCCGAGGAGGGATTTGAGCACGGCGTGTTTGCGCAAGGCACGAACGCCATTGTCCGAAATGTTGTCGTATGAAAATACCATGAAAGAAAGCGAGGCTTTCTTCTCTGTCCGTGTCGAAGTCTTAATTTTTTTTTTCATCGCGTTCCATTTCCGTTGTTTCCACATCTGGGGAATGGAAATGGTAGCGAATGAAAAGTCTAGACCGCAAGCTGATCCAGGGATTTCAAAACAGAGGCCGCCACTGGAGTGTTTTTTTTTCTGGCGGTTTGCTTTCTGATTTTTGGAATTCCTTGAAACTTGTAAGGATTAAAATCGCAAAAATTCAGGAGAGATTTATTGCCTAAATAAATAACATAGGAATATTGGGTTTAAATGAAAGGCGAGCGAAAGGAGTCAAGGCGTGATAATTAAAAATGAGAATTAATCAGTGGTCAAATGACGAACGCTTCAAGCCAGATTTGAAGTGAGATTCGTAGTTTCGGCAAATAATAAAACTCACCCTGCCTTTGATGCTTACAGCCTTCAGTTTGGCAATGCTATTTCGCGCCCCAAACAAATTTTTTATAGGTTGATTGCTTAATTGTAGTAAACTACGGTCCTTTCGATGGAACTATACCACCTCTAATATGGTCCATCATCATCATCATCATCATCATCATAATCATCATCAGCCTTACTACACCCACTGCAGGGCAAAGGCCTCTCCTATGCCTCTCCAATTAACCCTGTCCTTTGCCAGCTGCATCCACCCTTTGCCTGCAAACTTCTTAATCTCATCCGCCCACCTAACCTTCTGCCGCCCCCTGCTATGCTTACTTTCTCTTGGAATCCATGGAAACTATGCTGTGCGATAAATCTGCACTGACACCATTGAGGTATCTGCTATAGTTTATGAAATGAGAATTTCTAAAGACTAAAAAGAATCAGCCGGTATAGGGGTTGCACTGCGATTATTGTGCTCCACAGGCAGAGCAATGAAAACCACGCGCAAGACACACGATTCGTATAACATTCTTGACCTGATGCTGGCACCCCACCCTGAAGAGTTCTCTGCCGATTAATGCTTTCCTGGTCCTAGTGATCACGTCATTGTTCACATCACCTCTCCTTTAAACATTGCAAACTGCACTAAGTCTGACATGATACTAACTTCAGTAAAACTTCTATTTGGGCTAGTTGTTGTGTGTTGGCGTGTTGTGCCTTGTCCTTCTTGTGTGATTGCTTGTTTTTGCGCTGCTACGTTCCCTTGGTTAAAAAAATGATACTCTTTATGACAAAAAAGGTGACTACACAAGCATGAACATGATTTCACTAGTTTTAATAATAATTTTGGCTCTACCTATCATCTACGTTCCAGTAAATCTAACTGGCTACTTTTCAAATCTGAAGCTTGAAAAATATTGGTATTCCTGCTATCACCATGACTGAACGAACATGATAGCCCATGGTTGAATGTGGCACTGCAAAACTTATAAAGCAGGAAAAAACGAATCCTCTGATCAACCAAATCATTTAACACTGAGAGAGCGCGGATAAAATATCGTACTATCAGGAAACTTAATTTCAACTATGCTACCAAAACTAGAAGCCAGTTTTTTGCTACTACTACTGCTGTATTGATGAAAACAAACCCAATTAACCCTGACACAACAAATATTATTTCCTTCTGTGGGAACTTCGGCACGCCAGCCACCGTATACGATGTGCCCTATGTCTTCATACCCTTTTTTTTCTCAGTTTATACTAATTATACACTCGTAACATTGATGATTTCCTCGCATCCAATGGTGGAAACATTTACTTTTAATTCACACGGCATGTCAAAATACTCGGCTTGCTAAAATTTTTATCCACACACGATTATGGATATTTATGGCGCAATGACGTCAATTGCCAAATAGCGCCATGCCACAAGGTATATTTCGATTACTAAAGGTGGGGTCAAAGACCCATTTTTCTAAGCATTTAACTCCTTACTAGCCGAGCACGAGGTCAGGGGAAAGGTGTGCCCATTGTATCACCGGTAGGTGCCCGGCGGCACTGGGGATCGAACCCCGCACCTGCCTCATGCGAGGCGGATGCTCAAACACTCGGCCACGGCTGCGGTATTGACGGTATCAACTTCAAAGTATCAAAAGCATTCAACATGTTTATAGCCTCATTTTATCTCTTATTTTTCAGGAGTTATTTGATGCTGGCAGCAATCCTCTTGATAGGTGTATTATGAAGGTCATTCCAGTCTTCATAAATATGACCCACCATCCCCAGGTAATTTCTGATCAATTTCACTCACTTGTGTGTGCTATAAAATTATGGAAGACGTCACTTACTTCCGTGTAACGTGCTATCAATCGTCTGTCAATTTATTTCATCCAAGCCATTTATAGGGAGTTATTCTTTTACCTTTTTTTATTCATTCTTTCGCGCTTGTGGGGATGAGCATAGGCGTTGCGCACGTGTAAAGAGCGCTGATGCCACAGAGCGCTTGTGCCCAACCGGATGCGCAGTAGCATATTCTATACTCGTAGCCACGCCGATGTTAGAAACCAACCACGGCACTGAAGAAAGAGCTGAAGCGAGCTGCCATTCCTTATGCGGTTGGTGTGAGCGAAACACTGGCAAGAATCGTCAGTGATTACGATGTTCAAATCTGCCACGTGCCTACAAACAATCTCGCACAGCAACTTGTGCGCGTGAAAGACAGGGTACAAAGCATTAGATACCCCGGGGTTGTATACAAGATTCCTTGTCAGGACTGCGACGCAGCCTACATCGGCGAAACTTGGGACTACAGGAGAGGGCTCAGGGAGCATAAAAATGACGTTGCCAAGGGGCGCACCGAGGAAAACGCCTTGGCAGATAACCAAAAGTGCACCGGTCACATTATCGCCTGGGACGCAGCCAGTATCATATCTACCGAGAAATTATTTATTTATTTATTTTATTTTCAGATACTGCAGACCATACATATACATGGCCCAGGCAGGAGGGGCATCAGCGGCAAAAACATGAGTACACATATAACAAGCATACAGCTGTTCAGAAACAAATTTCACACAAAAAATTCATAACGAGCGAACTACAATTAACAGCGCAAAAATTGACGCTCCAGTTCTTTAACAAAGTCACAGGCTGCGAAAGTGTGCGAAGGCAGGGAATTCCATTCACTGGTAGTCCTGGGAAAAAAACTATGCTTATAGGTATTGGCTCGTGCAAAAATTGGGGCCAAGGAGTGAGGGTGTGTGTGTCGAGTTTTCCTGGTGCAATGTGGCTTAACACAGTCTGGCATGTTTAACCTCAGCGTACCTGAGACGCAGTTATGCAAAAAAGCGAGCCGACTAATTTTTCGACGGGATTCCAATGTTCCTATACTATGTTGCCGCATCAATAAGGAAGGAGAATCGTGCCTTTTATATTTGCTAAAAATAAACCGGACAGCCTTTCTTTGGACTCGCTCGAGCTGCAATATGTCCTTCTTATTGTGCGGATCCCATACAATGGAGGCATATTCGAGCTTGGCTCTAATGCAGGCATTATAAGCTAATAGCTTAACTTCGACAGGTGCACCTTTAAGTTTCCTCTTTAGGGACCACAGCTTACTAATAGCGGAAGAACAAATGGCGGATATATGCGGAGACCAAGTTAGTTTATTTGTTAGCGTCACACCAAGATATTTATGCGTGTCTACTTCTGTTATAATATTGTTGTTAAGCAAGTAAGAATAGGTGCTGATATTTTTCTTCCTTGTAACTCGCAACAGAACTGTTTTTTGTGCATTTAGTTGCATTCCCCATCGAATGCACCACTCATGAATAGCCTCTAGGTTTGCTTGTAATATTGTATGGTCATTTGGTGCTGTGATGTTCTTAAAAAGCACACAATCATCCGCGAACAATCGGATAGCAACGCCATCATGAACGACATCAGACAAATCATTGATGTATATCAAAAACAATAGCGGCCCCAAGACGCTGCCTTGGGGGACACCAGAAGTCACAGAAAGCGTTTTTGACGAGAAATTCATAATTTCAACGAACTGCTGCCTATCTCTAAGGTACGCCCTTATCCACTGCAAAACGCAGGAAGGAAGACCAATGCATTCCAATTTGTACAGCAACTTTCCATGCGGCACTTTATCGAAGGCCTTCGAAAAGTCTAAAAACAGCGCATCCAGCTGGCCATTCATGTCAAGAGCTTGTGCGAAATCATGAACAGTACAAACAAGTTGGGTAACAGTTGACATGTGCTTCCTAAAACCGTGCTGATACTGTGATAGAAAGTTGCGGCTTTCTAGGAAATCTCTGATGTAGGTGGCAATGACGTGTTCAAAGAGCTTACAGCACGTACTCGTGATTGAAATGGGGCGGTAATTTGACACAGATAAACGATCACCACTCCAAGAGTCATCCCATATCCAATAAACTCCGGACGCACTTAATCGGACACGTGGACCCATGCCTGCAGCATATGCATGCTCATTACAGCGACCTTTACTCGAATAGACACGGCAGATCCGTTTTTAATTTTTATATGTGAACAAAAGACCCGTAGGTGCTCCGGAAATTCAGTATTTTTTACCCTATTTTTCTTACTTTTTTGACGAGGGTTAGCTTTTTTGAGGATGGTTCGCCTAAGGCAACTGTGCACTACGTGGCTTACGTGCCTGAATACCATTAATAATGCAGTGATTTCTTTTCACCACCGCCGAAAGTAGACACCTCCTATTTACAAAATTAGTGATAGTACTGTTGTACCAACCAACACATTTAAGTACATTCGTGTTCAGTTCACAAAAGGTGTAACGTGGTCTTGTTACGTAATTCCTCTAACCAAACTGTTGGATACCTCCACCACATCTTGCCCATGGTACCTTCTTCTGTAAAACTACTTCCTTAAAAAACCGTTGTGCAATTCAAGTTGAATATGCCAGCGCTCACTTTGATTCAGACCAATCAACATTACTAAAGCTCTTGAATCTGTTCAGAATCGTGCCACTCGGCTCATTCTTTCGAACTAATCGCACTCCCCGCACACCGCCTCTTCACTCCTATACGCCATTTGTTTACAGCAGACCTTCAGATAATCTAATGTGGAAGAGTTGGAGATATAAGCTGACTGACAATGTCTCAGTAATCTCGGATTCGCACATAAAATTAGTTTAGTTTATAAAATTTAACGTCCCAAAGTGACTGAGGCTATGAAGTATGCCGTAGTGAAGGCCACTGGAAATTTCGACCACCTGGAGTTCTTTAACATGCACTGTTTTCACACAGCACACGGGCCCTAGAATTTCGCCTCCAACAAAATTCGATCGCAGAGGCCGGGATCGAGGCCGCGTCTTTCGGGTCAGCAGCCGGGCGCCATAACCACTGAGCCACCGTGGCGGCCGCGCACGCGCATGAAATTTCCTTGCTAGTTACTCAGTGGATGAGTTGCAGAACATGATCGGAGACCTATAATACAGAAAGCAGAACTGTGCTTATAAACACAAAAATTAAGGAATGTACAGTAATCTTCAGGAGCGCCAGAAGGGCAGGGACAACAGTTTACGATAGGTGGTGAAACACTGGGAGTGGTACGGGGAAGGTATTGACCGGTGGCTCTGAACACATGAGTGAAATAATTGAGCTAAATAAGAATTGCGTGGGTGCATTTGGCATGTATTGTCATGAGCAAAAGTGAGAGACCCCCCTCGTCTCCCGAACCTTGCAGCCCAGCGTAGGGAACAGCTTAGAAAAGCACTCCTGTTCCGAGACCAGCCCAGTTTGTCGATGTCCCGCAGTGGGCATAGTTCAAGGGGCTCCGAACGGCCTCCTGAGGAGAGTCAACATCTTGGAAAAGCAGGAGAAAATGACGACGGACGCAGAAAGAAAAGTGAACACCAGCGATTTGTACGTGCATCGTCTCTCTGCGCTATTTCTTCCAAGATGCTGCACCAATAAGAAGGCTGAGTGAGGCTGGTTGGTTCATGCTGAACGAAACGACAGCGCTGACAAACGCTGATAAGCTTTAGTTCGACACCTGATTTCTAGTACCTTAAAAGCGTGATCAAAGCGTGCAGATACGAAAAGTGGCAGGAGTCATACAGAGCTTTATCAATAGTGGCTTTATCGAAATATATGCGGTATAACAATTCTAATTTACTGCGCAGGCGCCTTGTACTAAGAAGTTCCAAACCGAAAGATTTCTTCATTGTGCAAACTCTGTACTGAAAATTGTAGCCATTGGCGACAAAGCGGGCTGCATGGTTCTGCGCTCGTTCTAAAAGATCTGATAATGTAGCCAAGCGTGGATCACATGCCACAATAGTATATTCAGAAATGGGTTTAATTACATTTGCTAGGGCTCTGTGAAAATGTCGCCGGAAAAAAATTCAACATCCTGGATGCTTCGCCAATTCCATATTGATTGTGAGTTCTCCTTAAAGGTCCTCTCGGAAACATGCACCTACGTATTTAAATTCGAAAGCTTTTCCAAATGAGTTGAATTGAAAACGTACACGGAGCTTATTTGACTAGTTTTCTGTGTAAAAGAAGCACATTTGCATTTATTTAAAGTCAGGGTCATTTCGACGGGATATACCATTGGTGAATGCGGTCTAGCTGGTGTTGTAAAGCCCGAACGTCGTATTCTCTGATTATAGTGCTCTACCCTTCGCTTTCGTCCAAGTCCAAGCGGATTCTGCATGAATTTTCTGAAGAATGTCATTATTATACAGTAAAAACAGTAACGGTGCCTAAACAGACACCTAAAGTGCACCGAATGGGATATCTTCATACGGATGCAGCCCCACTATTAGATTTGTTATGGAACTGCGCAAAACCACGAGGCCAAAAAAAGAGAAGGAACGACACACAGCGCTAAGAACAGATACTTTATTCAGGAAGCCAAATCTTATAAAGGCTCAGACAAGACAGGAAAATATAGGAAAACATCAAAACAGCAAGGAAAATTCCTGTGATCATGCATATCTTTTTAATCCATGTGGCAAAACCACCAATATAAAAAACCTGGTTCTTTCTTAGCCATAGCAACAAAGGGTTGCTTACACAACTTGAACCTAACTTCAAGTTCTGAGATGCCTCAATGATTTCTCTTGTGAGGTGATCTTTGTTTTTATCTGTAATTAAGCTATTTTCAAACAACGGCTGACAGGAAGAATCGCGACAGTGAATTCATACTGGGTGGGCGGTGTTCTTGACATTGTTTTTGTACTTCCTCAGCCGATCATTCACACAGCGACCAGTTTGGCCAACATAGGATCCCTTCAAGTCAAACAGAGTAAACCAGGTTTTCCATGCAATTCACAAGTTTTTATTCATGTTTGTTTGTACATTCGTGACCAGCTTGGCAAGATTTTTATAACCATTTACACGCACGTGCATGCTTATTGATTTCTCATGATCTGAAAAGACATCTATTCCCGGTCTCTTACAAATTGTTTTCAAATTATGGGAGATCACCTGAAAATAAGGTACAACAGATACATTTGTCTCTCGCTTACTCTGGTTGACTGTGGTGCCAGCTTTCAATTTTTTAACATTGTCTGTGGTACACATGCTAAAATATTAATAGAATATTCTGCAGCGCCAAGCTCCACAACCTGAGAATAAAAACTGTTGACAGTCCTGATGGTGCATGATTTCTGCAAGGCTTCGTTGAAATGACACCCAGTTTTGTGCCTGTCCTCTGAAATTTCTCTTGCAATTTTTGATGTTTTTCTGTATTTTTTAGTGATGCCTGAGCCTTTATATGATTTCGCTTCCTGAATAAATTATCTATCGTTAGTGAGCGTTGTGTCTCGCCCCTTCTCTTGCTTTTGCCTCATGCCGCTGTGAAGTTGCACTAGAAGTCACGTCTCACCAACGTGCCCGCCAGTTCATGTTGTACAAAACCCCTAATAGGACGTACTGAGATCAACCAGGTAAAAAAGTCATTTGCACATATAACCAAAGCGGCGTGTATCTCAAGGAAACCTAGTATATGTAATAAAAGAGCATGTGGTACGCAGCCGAACATTTTTTTCAATTCAAAAACATGTTAGTTTGATTCCAAGGGCCCTAATACGAAAATATGTCTGGACTGAATTCGAGCAATAGCGTTGTGCATGAAGACCAAGCCTGAAACTGTGTTTTTCATTCGCAAAGAAGTTATTATTCTGCAAATGTTTTACGAGGGCACTGTAAATAATATTTTTAGTATGTTGATGTTTATGCTTGTAAGGGAAATTGGACGGTAATTTTTTTTAACTAGCTTTGGAGCCACTTTTATGGGCTGGAACTGCGTTAGCTATTTTTCATTGCGTACGAAGAAAACCGAGTGCAACGATTATATATTCCGTACAACCAAATAATAGGCTGCCATCTAATCGCATGCTTTCAAAACATAAGACGGGATTCAATAAGGATAATGAGCAGCTAGACGATTAAGCACTTGCAATTGCTTCCGAATGCTCTTGCATGCAAGAATGAGAGGTGGCATAGCCCAAAATGACATCTGCGGTTTCAGGAATTTCTTCGCAAAAGGTGGCTCTAAAAAATAGCAATTGAAACAACAAGCCTTGTTATAATCATCAATGACGTTAACTCTGTCAAATGATACGTGTAGAAAGCCAACATGCTCCCGTCCATGCGGTTTAAAAATGTCCATAGCTCCTTATGATTACGTCGAATGCTCTGACGCAAAGAAGCGGAAAACTGATGTTTTTTTTCAATCTTTATCGTTTGCGCAACTCTAAGCTGAGTAGAATGATGATGGTTTAGAATATTTTTCTAGCGTTGAAAATCGCGCATATATCCTAGCATTTATTCACGTCATTTACTCTCGTCGGAAGTTCTGTGGACCAGGCTTATTTTTGACGTTTCCACTGTATAACTAGTTCAGGTACATCCATGGGCAAAAGTTGACCCAATACTGATTTGCTAAAGATATATCCTTGTTGTATAGCCAGCCGTCAGGTGTTATTCCTTCCAGCAGATAGAGGTCGATTGTCTCGTCATGCATATAAGCTTTTCGTTCTGCTTTACCTGACCGCACAAAAATAAAGTTACCTTGTATCCGTATCCCGCCAAGTTTTCTCGATGGCTGAACCTGCATTCACGGAGGGTATAACGCAGAGCAAGGAAGCATGGCAGAGGCAGTAGTGAGTGGTATGCAAAGAAAGAACATTAGTAAAGCGAACAGTAATAGTCTTTTGAAAAATAAGAGAAACCAACAAGTGCAAAAAGCTTCGTTCTTGACCTTTCCGCTTCCACACGGAAGCCTTGTTCACAATGAATTCATCACCAAACACGGGTCGTTTAAATATGGTTGAATAATCGGCGCATGGAGCTTGCGTATATTGGGTTTAGATTATCATTGTTCCGATTTAACGTGTGTGATGTAGTTTGAATGATTAAGGATTCTAAATGTAGCCGTGATGAATAATAATAATAATAATAATAATAATAATAATAATAATAATAATAATAATAATAATAATAATTGGTTTTGGGGGAAAGGAAATAGCGCAGTATTTGTCTCATATATCGTAGGACCCCTGAACCGCGCCGTAAGAGAAGGGATAAACGAGGGAGTGAAAGAAGAAAGTAACAAAGAGTTCCCGTAGTGGAGGGCTCCGGAATAATTTAGACCACCTGGGGATCTTTAACGTGCACTGAAACCACATAGCACACGGGCGCCTTAGCTTTTGCCTCCATAAAAACGCAGCCGCCGCGGTCGAGTTCGAACCCGGGAAGTTCATCATGGCAAACAGCCGTGATGCTGCTTGTTTTTCTGTTGCGATGATCCTTGCTTTGTCACAGTCAATTTTTTGGCCATTCATGATGGTGTGCTCTGCTAGGGCGTGGTTGCGACTGGTTTTGTTCTTTTACGTCCCGAGCGTGCTGCTGTAATCGCTTCCGGTAGTTTCTCGTTAACCCGATACACACACCGTCGCAGTCCGCGCAGGGAATTTCGTAAACAACACCGGAGAATCTTTCCTTTGGCAGTGTGTCTTTCACCTTAACAAGCTGATGGCGCAACTTTCTGGCCGGGACATGTGCCACCTGCGCGTCATACTCCCGTAGGACACGTGCTAGGCTTTCACTAGTTCCCGGATTATATGGCACAGAAGCCTGTTTTTTGAGCGGATGGCGGGCGCATGGTTGTCCCTGTTTTGACAGCTGACGTTCCGTCGCGTCAATGAAGCTCCTGGGGTATCCACAGTTCTTGAGGTCGTCCCGTACCTTTGTCGCGTCCAAGGTCACATCCTGGGGCCTTGTGCACTACCTTATTGCACGCTGCAGTAGCGTGCTAACAATGGCCTTCTTATGGCTGGCAGGGTGCACTTCGTTGAAACAGGTAGCGGCCAGTGTGCGTCTCCTTTCTGTATACGCTAAAAGATAGACCCTGGCCTTCAGGTCAAACAAGGACATAAAGAATGGTAGTTTGCCGTTCAATTTTTCTTCTGCAGTGAACTGAATGGCTCTTTCCTGATTGTTAAGATGGGGCACAAACTTGCTCAGGACGCCTTTTTAGATGACGCAAAAGCACTCATCGATGTAGCGGAAAAACACCTTCGTGGAAGGGACAAAGGAGTCCAACGCCCGCTGTTCCAGCTTTTCCATGGTGAGATTGGCAGCCGTAACCGAAACTGCGGCACCCATGGGGGTCCCGTGCGCTTGTTTGTAAAAATTGCCCATGAAAAAGAAGTACATGTTCTTTAGGCAGAAGTGTAGAAGCCCGCGAAGGTCCGGTACGTCTATCGGTGACCTCTCCGGCAAAGTTGCATCAGCCTCGAGGGCAGCGGTGCAAACGCTGACAGCAAGGTCTGTTCGGACGCTCGTGAACAGGGACTTGTTTACGGAGCTGTTTACGAAATCCCCTGCGCGGACTGCAACGGTGTGTATATAGGGGGAACAGTAAACTACCAGAAGCGATTACAGCAGCACCCTCGGGACGTAAAGAACAAAAACATTCGCAACAACGCCTTAGCGGAGCACACCGTCATGAATGGCCACAATATTGACTGTGAGAAAGCAAGCATCATCCCAACGAAAAAAGTAGAAGCATCACGGCTAGATTTGGAATTTCTTATCATTCAAACTACATCAGACATGTTAAACCAAAACGACGGTAAGCTAAACCCGATATACGCACGCTCCTTGCGCCGATTATTCAACCATATTTAAACGACCCGTGTTTGATGATGAATTCATTCTGAACAAGGCTTCCGTGTGGAAGCCGAAACGTGAAAAACGAACCTTTTTTCACTGGTCGGCGTCTGTTATTTTTCATACGTACGCTCCCGGCCAGACGGGATTCCGTCACACGCTCAACTTCAACACTAATAGTAGAGTTTTTTAATTTACTTGCCCACAATGCTAACCTTATAGCCCTAGCTCCATGTCTCTCTTGAGAAAACAAGACACAGGCAAGAACAGCTGCATGTGCTAAGAGATACGATCGTGAATTTATTGGAGATACAAATAAAATTATTAAAGCCACCGAACAGTTCTATTGGTATAAATCCGCAGCTGAAGCAATCGGTACATTAACGAGAAATTTGACATCCTGCCAGTAACGAAAGTATAAAAGAAAGCCTCAGGGGCAAAGTAAAAGTGAAATCCGTCAGGTGAGGGACAGGTAACAGCAGATCTGAAAGGATGATGTGAAGATTATGCTAGAAACTTCAGCCATTCTATGGGCGCATTGCCTTCAGACCTCCACCTTATTTTAATCACAATAAAGATGACACTACAGAACTACACACCCACCAACGTACTGAGCGTTCTGTACAATTTACGAGTTATTTAATTAGGTAATAACTAATAGATTCAGGAGACCTTAGGCATCAATAAAACAAAGGCGAAGCAGGATTTTGTAAAGCCTACTCGGCCATAGACAATATTCACATAATTGATCAGGTGATTGAGAAATGTATGGAATGCAGCCTACCTTATATACAGCCTTCATAGGTTACTAGAAAGTATTTTACTCAGTCCAAGCCTCAAAAATCATACAGGTTTTAAGCAGTCCAGCTCTCATCATCATCAGCCTTACTACGTCCACTCCAGTACGAAAGCCTCTCGCATACCTCTCCAATTATCCTTGTCATGTGCCAGCTGCGGCCACAGTATTCCAGCAAGCTTCTTAATCTCATCCGCAAATCTAATGTTCTGCGGGGCCGCCGCGACGGCTGATTCGTTATGGCGCTCGGCTGCTGGACCGAAAAACGTGGGTTGGATCCCGACCGGGGAGGTTGAATTTCGATGCAGGCGAAATTCTAGAGGCCTGTATACTGTGCGATGTCAGTGGTTGTTAAAGAACCCCAGGTGGTCAAAATGTCCGGAGCCTTGCACTACGGTGTCCCTCATAGCCTGAGTCGCTTTGGGACGTTAAACCCCTATAAACTATAAACCATAATGTTCTGCGGACCCCTGCTGAAGCTTGCCTTTTCTTGTTATCCAGTCCGTTACTCTTAACGACCTTCGGTTATCTTGCCTTGGTGTTACATATCCTGCTCAAGCCCATTAATAATAATAATAATAATAATTGGTTTTTGGGGAAAGGAAATGGCACAGTATCTGTCTCATATGTCGTTGGACACCTGAACCATGCCGTAAAGGAAGGGATAAAGGAGGGAACGAAAGAAGAAAGGAAGAGAGAGGTGCCGTTCTTCTTGATTTTGGCTAGGATATCATTACCAGTGCTTGCTCTCTGATCCACCTTACCCTCTTCCCGTCCCTTAACGTTACACCTAACATTTTCCTTTCCATAACCCGCTGTGCTGTCCCCAATTTAAGTTGAACGTCAGCCTCCACTTTTCAGCTCCATATGTGAGTACCGCTAAGATACAGCTGTTTTACAGTTTTGTCTCGAGGGATATTGGTAAACTGCCATTCATCTGAGAGACCGTGCAAAATGCGCTGCACCATTTCTTTTCTTCTAGTTATTTCAAGTGGTCCGAATCTGTGATCACTACCTGCCCAAAGTAGATGTATTCCGTACTAATTTGAGAGCCTCGTTTACAACTGTAAACTGCTGCTCTCTTGCGAGGCATTTGAACATTACTTTGGTTTTCTGCATATTAATTTTTCACCAGCTGATGTGCTCTGCCTGTCTAAGTCATTAATGATGTTTCGCAATTCATTTTCAATAGCGCATGTGGTGTCCTCTTCATTTTGTACTGTCTGATCGAGAGCTACTTCTCGTGACGGCAATTTATCCCCTGAGTGACAGCCGGTCTGAGTGAGTCTGGCTGTGGAACAGCCTTGCGTAAATTACTCTAAAATATCTATGACGGCTGCACAGACTCCTTGTTCTTCCTCCATATAGAAAGCAATAAATTGCAATAAGGAAGGGTGTCAGGCAGGGAGACTTTATCTGTCTAATGGAGTTCTCCACCTGTTTACAGTGGTGTATTTAGAGACCTGATTGGGAACAATTGGAGATAACAGTCCATAGAGAATGCAGTAGTAATGTGCGATTCGTTGATGACATTGCCTTGTTTAGTCAATGAGGGGACGAATTGCAAAACATTATCTACGGCTGATCAATAATCAGCTTACTGTCTGTTGCCTACAAGGCATTTACTAAGGTAATCACATAAAGTCAGGACAACCTTAGATATCAATCACCCAAATGATCAGGCAGGATTTCGTAAAGGATATTCTACAATAGATCACATTCACACTATCAGGTGGTAGAAAAATGTGCAGAATTTAACCGACCTTTATATATAGACTTCATTAACTACGAGAAAGCATTTCACTAAGTGGAAAGCTCAGCAGTCATGCAGGCAATGCGGAATCAGGGTGTAGAAAAGTCGTATGTTAACTTACTGGGACATATCTATGGTAACAACACAGCTACCATAGTCCTCCATAAAGTCAGTAATAAAATTATATTAAGGAAAGGCGTGAGGCTGGGAAACATGATTTCGCCAGTGCTATTCACCGCCTGTTTACCGGAGGTATTCTGAGGCATTAATTGGTAACAGTCAGGGATAAGAGGTAATTATCTTAAATAAGTTAAATAATCTGAGACTCGATGATAAGATTGCCTTGCTTAGTAACTCAGAAGATGAACTGCAAAGCATAATCAATGAGTTAGACAAGCAAAGCAGAACGGTGGGTCTATAAATTAACATGCAGAAAAGCAAAGTAATATTCTATAGCCTTGGAAGGGAATAGCCGTCTCCAATTGGTAGCGAAGCACTCGAAGCTGAAATGGAATGCGTCAGCGTATGGCAGGAAGTTGCCCCATATCCCCACCACGGGATTGAAGTACCCAGAATAATAACTTTGGGTGAAGTGCATTCGGCCAGTACTCTCAGGTCGTGAATGCCAGATTACAGTATCCCTCAAAAGAAAAGTATACAATAGATCTATCTTACTTGTGCTCAACTATGGGGAAGAAACATGAAGAATAACGGAAAGGGTTCGAAATGAGGAGAAGGCAGCCATCTAAGGATAGGAGAATGAAGGGTGTAACGTTAAGAGACATGAAAAGAGCAAGGTGGGCGAATTAGGATAGACGGGTAATCAGGAAATATAAATGGGCTTGGGCGGGGCATCGTATACGAACGCAAGGTAACCGATGGTCGTAAACGGAAACAGACTCGACTTCAGAAGAACGGGAGCATAGTAGGCGGTGGCAGAAAGTTATATGAGCGAATGAGAGTTAGAAGTTTGCGTAGATTAGGTAGCTGCGGCTTGCACAGGGCAGGATTAATTGGAGGGATACAGGAGGCGCCTTTGTCCTGCGTTAAGCCTAGGCAGGTTTTATGACAATGATGTATTTCATTGCAATCCTCTGGATGCCCCCCTCGCATAACTTTGTCCTGTAAACGCTTGCTCTCTTGTCAGAGCACGCTCAATGATGTATGCTAAGTTTACCGCTTTATGATTACTATTGGCAGTTGTGCTGATTTTATCGACGTGGTCGAGACGTTCATGTCATGGCGCTTAGGTCGTCTTCGTTAAAGCAGAGGGCACCATGTTCTTTAGCTGGCTAGAACTAAGGTTTCTACTCTAGCCAAAACGAAATTTATGAAGGCGATTGGAACATTCACTTTTCCATGCGCTGGCAGGAGAGATTAGAAGAACAGCGGCGCGCAGCTCTGCTCTCATAGAACCAAGCAGAGAGAGCTCGCGTTATAGTGACGTCAGCTTCCACGCCAGACGTATCGAGGAAGCTTGCATTGCTTCGCATTCGCAGATTGGCGTATTTGAACACGTTCTGCCGTGGCTCTGCTTCTCAGATTATTATGGAGGCTAATCCGGGGCAATCCAGGTGATTTAATGAAGAGTATCGTCGGCCTCGCGAAAGAGCACCAGGGCACAACGAAAGTGACTGCCGGAAAACAGGCAAAAACTAGGCTAAAGTGTTAACGCGCGTGAAACCGGGATTCGCCATGCAAGCCCTTCTGTCAGCTTTTTTATAAGGCGAAAACTTCAATAAAAAGTGCCTACTTTTATATTTATTTTACCCATTGTGTTGTATTGGTGTCAATGGCAGGGAACAGGTAAATTTGGTGCAAGATTCGGTTTATGGGGATATAACGTCCCAAAGCGACGTTAAACCCCCTAAAAGGGACGCCGTAGTGAAGAACTCCGGAAATTTCGACCACCTGAGGTTCTTTAACGTGCACTGACATCGCACAGAACACGAGGCTCTAGAATTTCGCCTTCATTGAAATTTTACCACTACTGCCGGGATCGCACCCGCGTCTTTCGGGTCAGCAGCCGCGCGCCGACAAAGGGAGAATTTTTTTATTTGTTCTCTATTGCATAAAATACGACAGTTAACTTTTATAATCTTTATTCTGTGGAACATGTGTTTAGAAGGTACAAAATTTAATGAAGAGGCAGTTACCTTTGCATTTAGTTTAACCCCGCGGCTATAATGGGGACGACGGCAGGCAACAGGTAAGAGGCAAAATGATTTAATTAGTTCTGTAGTGCACTAAATCGAAGCAGAATTGAAGCCCGTCCTCCAACATCCTAGCAAGAGAAAATTTTATTTGCTGAACTCAACGCAAGCCTATTGGATGGATTCCGAACCATATCGACATACTGGTTTTAATCAAGAAACTTGAGCGTGAAGCCCCTCTCTGTAAACATTACTGCAAACTGCGCCATGGCCACAGCCTCAGGAAGGATTGTACTTTTTATTTTCGCTTCTAGGCACTATTTCTACAATGAGACAAAATAAATACGAAATCTCTCAGTAACTGAGCTGTCACCCGATTGTAACCTACTAGATGGAGCTCAAAATAATCCTTTAAGGGCCCAAAACTAACCTCAAAACTAACCAGTCGACAACGCTTGGAATGTTCAGGACCGGATGCATTTAACTATTTAAATAATAATAGTGCGAAAGCAGTACTTCACTAGAAATCCTGAGATATGCGATATTTCTTATGAAGCCTCTGAGGTAGGTGCAGAAGCAAGTTCAAAATTATCGCGACTAGGTTCCGAACCCCTGACGGCGCGAGCAGATCACCTTTCCTGGCAACTGCACGAGAGCACTGTGCTATCGCCGCAACACGAGTTCAACACGAGACCGGCCCCGTCTCGTGTTGAACTGCCACGTTTTCGCGCTGTGCATTGCACGTGCGATTTTCATCAACTTTCATCCATGCGCACAAAGCACTATACGTCTCCTAAGCTGAAAAACCGACATGTGGCCGGGAAGCCTCTGAGACAGTCACGAAAGAAAAGGAAACGCGTGTAACTACCTCCCTGGGTCAGTGGACAACCAATTCGCGCTTAGAGCTGGGTGGCGACAGTAACAGAGAGGGATGCGCGCTGCAGGCGTTGGCAGAAACACGGCACTTGAGCAATATTTGGGTAAATTTGCAATGATGATTTCGGCCTTGGCATTAATTGGCGTTGACATCGTAGCATACTTCAATGATTTTCAGGAAAGTAAAGGCACATAACTGGCTCCGTGGGTCAATGACACCTTAATCGCACTTTGAGGTGCGTAGAGGCGGTGTTCTCATTTCAAAAACGTGCTTTCGCATTATATTCCGAGCGTAACAATGGTGACACGGAAGCCAAATTTTTCTTAATCGCTTGATGCACTAAACTTGCGAATTTGAAAAACCTACTTAGTAAAAGTTTTTTAAAACGAAAAAGTCCCTATCGCGGTTGATTTGCAGCCACCTTCTGGAATTGAATTTGTTCAGGAACAAATTTATCACTTCGAAGTATGAATTAGAAATACACGAAAAAATAATTATTTGCATCCCAGCAGTTAAGCAATGTGTCCAAATTTGACAGAGAAGTTTTAGCGAAATCTTGCTTTAGTGGCAAAATTACAATTATTGGAGTCACTTGCAAACAGAGAAGCAGCACCAGAAGCACACAGAACTCATACGAGAACTGCTATAAATGCTGTCGCTCCACAGCAACGCACATAATTTATCGCTCGCGCGAACAATCAATCAGGAGCTTCAGCATTGGACGCTCAATCGCAGCACATGCTGTGATTATCCTCGCCTTGTAATCATTAGTGACGTCATCTATTTGTGACGTTATCTACCACTGCAAGTAGAAAACAAAATCTTCGGCACTGCTTCTTCAATGGGCACGGCGGAGCCTGGCAGCAGTCAGGTCTGAGCAAAGCTCTTTTGGCCGATCCAGCAGCAACCTAAACACCGCGACGTCTATGAAAACAGAAATCGCTCTTCTTGGGAATGACACATAAACGTTCAACCCTTCGCCTACGGGCCAGTTCGTTAAGATGTGGTTCATCAAATACTGCAGCTACAAAACAGGACCCCAAGCACTGCTTCTTCACTGGGTGCTGCGGAACGTGGAAGCCCTTGCCTTTGAGCTCACCTGCTTTTGCGCTGATCCAGATTTTTTTTTTTTGGTTTTATCAGAACAAACTGCGACACGTGCAAGGAAAACAACTCGACGTCTAAATAACAGCAATCTTTATCAACATTATTATCAACATTTATCAACATTTATCCCTTTGCATATCGGTCACTGCGTTGGGCTGCGGCTCATCTACCACTGCCGCTATAAAACAGTACCCCAGGCACTGCTTCTTCAATGGGTGCGGTGGACCATGAAAGCGCCTAGCTCTGAGCTTGCCACCTTTTGTGGAGGCAAGCTCACAGCCGCTTTTGGCTACAGGGGCTGCTTCTTTGCTTCATCGCAGAAAACTATGACTCAGCGTCTATAGCAACGGCAATCTTTCTTCCTGGGAGTAACACGCCAACGTTCAACCCTTCGCCCACGGGCGACTGCGTTAGGCTGAGGCTCACCCAATACCGCAGCTCTGAAACAGGATGTCCGCAGCTGCTTATTCACTGGGTACGGCAGACTGTGGAAGCGCCTGTCTGTGCTTGCAGCCTTTTTTTTTGGGGGGGGGGGGGGGAGGTGGCAGTCTCAGAGGTACTTTTTGGCTCCAGGGGTTGATTTATTGCTTCACCAGAACAAATTATGACTGGTGTAACAGAAAGAGCTCGACGTCTACAACAACACCAATCTTTCTTACTGGGAATAAAATGAAAGTTCACCCTTTCCTCTACCGGCGATTGCGCTAAAATAGATCGTTTTTGCAAGCTGTGGCTCGTTAGGCTGCGTTCGGCTGTGGCTCCCCTAACACTTGAGCTATAAAGCAGGATATAAGGCATTGCTTCACCCAGCACATGGGACCATGGAAGCGACTGGCTCTAAGCATGCCTCCTTTCGTGCTGGTTCAGGTCCAGCTTTTTGGCTTCACCAGAACAAGCTAGGACGCGTGCAATGAAAACAGCTCAACGCTTAAAGAACGCAATGTTTCTTCTTGGGAATGACATAACAACGTTCAACCTCTTCCATCACGGCCAAGGCTGTTGGGCTGTGGCTCGCCTACCACTGCTACTATAAAACAGGGTCCCAGGCATTGCTCCTTCATTAGGCACAGCAGACCATGGGAGCGCCTGGCTCTGAGCTTGGATCCAGGTACGTATTTTTAGCTTCACCAGAGCAAACTGCGACACGTGCAACGAAAACAACTCATCATCTAAACAAAAGCAAATATTATTCCTGGGAATGACTCATAAACGCTCAACCCTTTGGATACTCGCTACTGCTGTTGTGCTGTGGCGCACCTACTACTGCCTATATAAAACAGGATCCCAGATAGTGCTTCTTCATCTGGCACAGTAGACCACGGAAGCACCTGGCTCTGAATTTCTCTCTTTTTGAGCTGATACAGGTGCTACTTTTTGGCTTCACTGGAGCAAACTACGACACGAGGAACGAAAACAAGTCGACGTGTAAACAGCAGCAATTTTTATTCTTTGGAATGACACATATTGCCATCCGGCCACTGCTGTAGGGCTGTGGCTGACCTATCACTGCCGCCAGAGTATATGATCCAAGGCATTGCTTCTCCGCAGGGCACTGCGGACTATGGAAGCGCCTGGCTCTGCGCTTACCTCCTTTTAAGCTGATAGAGTTGGTGCTTTTTGGCTTAACAGGAGCAAACTACGACACGTGCAACGGAATCAGCTCGACATGTTAAGAACAGCAACCCTTCCTGGGAATAACATCTCAACGTTCAAGCTTTTACTTACAAAGCACTGTTATTGGGCTGTGGCTCGCCTAACGCTGAAGCTCAAAAACAGGATATCGGGTATCGGTTCATCACTCAGCACAGCGTAACATAGAAACGCATCGCTCTGAGCTTACGCCCTTTTATTCTGATCCAGGTGCTTCATTTTGACTTCATCACAGGACTGCGACATGTGCAACGGAAACAACTCGACATCTGAACAAAAGCAATTGTTTTTCATTGGAATGACTCATAAACTTCAACCCTCTGCATACCGGCCATTGCGGCTGGGCTGTGGTGCACATAATACTGCCCATATAAAACATTATCGCAGGTAGGGCTTCTTCACCTGGCACAGTACACAATGGCATTGACTGGCTCATAGCTTGTCTCCTTTTGTGCTGATCCAGGAGTCTGAGATTGTGTGCTTTTGTGCTGATCCAGGTGCTGCTTCTTGGCTTCATCGAATAAACTGACACTTGCAGCGAGAACAACTGGACATGTAATGAACATCAATATTTCTTCCTGGGAACGACACATCTACTTTTAACCCTTTGCACACTGGCCA
Source organism: Amblyomma americanum (assembly GCF_052857255.1). Classification (NCBI taxonomy): domain Eukaryota; kingdom Metazoa; phylum Arthropoda; class Arachnida; order Ixodida; family Ixodidae; genus Amblyomma; species Amblyomma americanum. The sequence continues at coordinate 154,311,900 of NC_135504.1, forward strand.
CTACTGTTCGGCTGGGGCTCGCCTACCACTGCCGCTAAAAAATGTGATCCAAGGCATTAATTTTTCCCATAGCACCGCGGAGCATTTCTTGGCCTGGGTCTGAGATTGCGTGCTTTTGTGCTGATCCAGGTGCTGCTTTTTGTCTTCACCGAAAAAACTGACACATGCAGCGAGAAAAACTGGACATGTAAATAACAGCAATATTTCTTCCTGGGCACGACACATATACTGTGAACGCTTTGCATACTGACCAAATTTCTTTTTTTTTTTGAAGCGATGTTTGTTGCCTCAGGGCATAAAATCAATACAGTGAGAGATGAGCAAGATGCTTAAATAAATGAAAAAAAGTTGAGCTGGTTCGATGAAATCAAGAAGCGAACGATAATATGGACACTGCGTCCATGCAATATATGAATCCGGATTTTCCGGTGAGAGTCCCACTGGCGCCAGGTGCCGAATTCTCGTCGGCTTCAGCGCCGGGCAGTCCCACAACAGGTGGTGGATATCCGCCTCACAGTCTCTGTTCTTGCAGACTGGACACCCGGGGTGGGGATACAAATCTTTGAAATGCGGCCACTTGCGTGTCACAGCTGGAGTTAGGGCAACCCCGACCCGTATCCCCCGAAGCACAACCAAATCTGCACGGGTAAGACCACGGGGGAGGGTTACCGCACACGGAGGGATTAGAGCACGTGTGCGGCGCCGGAGGTGTTCCTTTCTTGTTAAAAGGAGGATGGTGTCATCCAGAGCGAGGACTCGAGGCAAAGACGAGGTTGGGGTCGAAAGGCGGGTCGCAGAATCTGCGCTGCTTTGTGCGCTCGGGGGGTCACGCGGGACCCACTCAATACGGATTTGTTGCGGGATGCGTGCTGCTAGACGATGGATGTCTTGGCAGATTTCTGGGGTGCGACTGACTCGTCGTAGTAGGCGTGTGACTTGAAGGCGTCGGTGCAAATGACAATGCGGGCCGTGGGTAGCATGGGAACGGCGGCCACATAGTAAAGTGCCTCTTGAACCGCAAGCATCTTCGTAGAGAAGGAGGAAGGAGGTTCTGACAGGCGAAAACTTTGACGTTTTGTTCAGAGGAGGCTTGCAAGGACAGTAAACTGCCGTTGTTGTTTCGCTGGCCTGAATGCTTGCGTCAACGTACATAACGATGGAGCCATGCGGCAGATTGGCGTCTTGCTCTATAATTCAGTCGCGAAACCAATGCCGCCCGGGTAGATGATGGCCGACGCAGATCAGTTAGCTTGTTGTCACTTAGCTGCACAAAACGCCAGGGAGGAAAAACTGGCGTAGGCGGCTGTAGAATGGAGTGCGATGAAGCATATGTCCTGAGTGCACACGTGGTATGTGTAACGCTTGATTTTAGGCGGCGAGCATCGCGTCGCTGCTGCGCCAGCTCATCTAGTGTATTCAGCTGCGCATGTTCTTGGAGCGCCACGATCGGGGTAATCGGGGAAGGCAAGTGATGACCCTCACTGCCTCATTGCGAACGTGGTTTTGCTGACGGAAAGCTGTAAACCAATTGAAGAAGCAAAAGTCGACGTAATATCTATGGCTGATTGTAGGCCTGCTGCTTGAGTCATCAGGTCGTTGTGAGTGCTCCACACCGTTATGTCATCAGCATACAATAAGAACTTGATCTCGGAGACATCATGCAAGCGCCAAGCAAGGGAGATAGATGCAATATTAAATACTGTTGGCGATAACACCGATCCCTGGGGAACGCCGCGAAGAGGCACAAATAATCCTACGGCCTCACCACTGAGGCGTATGGCAAAGTGTCGGCCTTCAAGGAAGGATTTAACAAAATGTCTCACTTTAACGAGGAAATGCAGCATGTCAAGCGATTCCATGATGGCAGCATGACTGATATTATCTTACGCCTTTTCAACGTCCATTGCCAGTACAGTAAGTACATTGTGGTTGTGAGTTGAGGCCAAAACTGCTGACGCCAAGACAGCCAGTCCATCTTCTGTACCTATGGACGTACGAAAACCAATTTGGGCGGGATGGTAGAAACCATGGTGCTGAAACCACCACGACAATCGTGTGGCAAGCTTTTTTTCGGTAAGCTTACATAATGTTGGCGTAAGCGATATAGGCCGGAAATTTCCGAGGTCTGTCGGCGGCTTCCCCGGCTTTGGTATGGGGATCACAATAGCCTATTTCCAAGTTTCTGGCACGACGCCTTCTATCCATACCTTGTTAATGGTGGCGAGAAGTTGAGGGAGTACAGCGGAACTTAAGTTCTAAACCTCGTACGGAATGGAGTCAGGACCCGGCGCAGTCTTCCGACGGGCCTCGTCTATTGCTGCAAGCCACTCGTGCATTGAAAATGGGCTTGCAATTCCCTCGGCGTCGGCTGTAGATGGGAGCTTATCGACACATGCTGGAATGGCAGCCAAGGGAACTCCTATGACCCTTGGAGGCAACACATCATACTTGGGGAAAACCTTCCGCGCTGCCTCTCTGGCGAAATCATCCGGAGCAAAGTTAGCTGCGAAGCATTCTGTGGCCGCTGCGTCAGGACGACGGGAATCATGTTCTATTGCACAAAACGCTCACCAGAGAGCAGCATTCGATAACTTTGTCGAGAACTGCTCACACCACGCAGGCCACTGCCGTCGCGAGAGATCGCGTTCATATCTGCGAGCCTTGTCAGTAAGGTAATTCAGCCTTGTCCGTGCATGCGCAGAAGTCGGGTCTCGGGAAGCTGCCATCTCCGCTTGTCGGCGAGCAGCCCACAGGTTAAGCAGACCAACATCCGGCTCCGGGCGATTTACGTCCGTCCAGGTGACAGCAGTGGCCTTATTCAGCTTAGTTTGTAAGCAGTCCACAAGTATTGTAGATGACTGCAGAGAGAGATCTTCGATGGTGGTGCGAAACTTGTCCCAATTTACCAAAGAACACCTAAGGCGTAATCGGCGGGCTCTTGATGGATGGAGACCGATGATGATAGGATGGTGGTCACTACTCCAGCAGTCTGGCTCCAGGTGCCACGATGGAGTCCCGGGTCCTGACCACCACGTAAGGTCCGGAGCTTACGTTGGACTGCGAGCATGGCGCACAGTCCGCGTTGCTAAATCTGGATGGTTATGTAAAACAAACAACGCATCTGCGAATGCGCCCCGCACACGACTACCACGCGGGCTCGAAGTGGCGTACCCCCAGTCCGGATGAGGGGCGTTAATGTCGCCACCGACTAAAACAGGCCACACTGGGTGCTATCGTTGTAGTTAATAACCACCCCAGATTAATGCAGAAGGGACTCCGCCGGCGGGTCTTACATAGTATGACACGACCACAACAGTTGCCTTGGGAAGCTTCACAGCCGCTGCGACTACCTCTTGGTATGAGGTGCACCAATTTTCTAGACAGAGGCGAACTTGAGGAAAACGCGCATCAACGTACACCGCCGCCTTTCCAGGAGGGGAAACAGTGTGCACACGACGGTCCTTCATTGAAGGAGACATGTATCTATTAAAGCCCGGAATGGATGGCAAGGCATTGGTCTCCTGCAGTAGCAGGGCCCACACCTGGAGCTTGTTCATTCGAAGTCGAGATTTGAGCTCTCGCAGCTTTGTGAAGAGGCCTCTGCAGTTCCATTGGATCACGCCACAACAACGTGTACTCGCCATTTTCGATTAGGCTTCCAAGCGTTGTAATAGAACTGATGTTAGGTTAGATAACTGGTTTCCCATAAATCGGAGGAGGGATGTTGTTGAGTTATCCTGCAGTGCTGCAGAACACATGGTAGAGCCTGCGAAAAACCTATGAGGGCTGGACGTAGTCGAAGGCGCTGCAGCAATGACTGGCGTGGAGTAGGATTCCGCTGGCTGTCTACGGCGAGCAAGCAGTTCACGGCGTTGCCCTATCTTAGAGACCTCGGCTAAAAGGCGTGCAATTTGGTCGTCAACTGCTGCCATGTCCTCACGCAGAGGTTCCAGTATGCTGTGCTTCTGTGTAGCTTGAAGGCGACGGCGATCCTTGCGCACTTTATCGCTGTACGACGGTTGGGCAGGGGCTGCAGGTGTATTGGGTTCAGAAAGCTCCGGTCAGTCGTCTTCATCCCACTGGAGAGCCGTAAACATGTTGGATGTCTGTATCTGGGCTCTTTTTCATTCAGAGGCACTTGCTTTCGGATCCCACGCCGAAACTTCTCAGTTGCTTCCTGTTTTGTGGGGCAAGTTGGAGAGGAGATCTCGTGGTCGTCAGTCTTGCAAAGTCCGCACCTCTAAGTGTGACGTAGTGCAAGTCATGCACACGCGCCTAGCCGGACAGAAGCAGCCCCCATTTCTGTTATCTAACCGCTTGCCTATATAACCACTCGCCTTCTTCAATAAAGCGTCATTCATGCACCATGCTTCGTCGTGTCCACATGGTGTCAGAAGTGGCCGGTTAGCGATCGCGCAACGCAACCGGGCAACGTAACCGACGGCAGAAGCACGGCAATCCGGGAGGCCCGGGTAATTTCATCGGACCAGAGCCATGACAGACGCCGAGCAGCACCGCGCCCAGCCTGCCGCCCCCGTCACTTCGCTGCTGCCACCACCGAAGGCCCTGGATACAACGGGAGATGTCTGGCATAGCTGGGAAGCATGGAAGCAACAGTTCGAGCTCTTCTCAACTGCAACCTACCTGGACCAACAACCGAAAGAGGTACAGGCAGCCACGTTTCTCATCAGTATTGGAGAAGACGCACGCAAAACGTACAGCACTTTCGTATTTGATGCTGGAGAGGATAAAAGCGACATTGCTGTACTGAAGCGAAAGTTTGAAGCGTTCTACAAACCAGCACTAAACCTAGCTTATCACGAGTTTCGATTTGGAAAGCGTGACCAGAAGGAAGACGAACATTTTAACGATTGGTTAACGGAGCTGCGTGTACTAGCAAAAAGCTGTGAATTCGGTGAGCTGGAAGAACGCATGCTAAGAAGCAGAATCATTCTGGGAATGAGAGACAAGAAGCTTCAAGAAACGCTTCTTTCTGAAAATGCTTCCTTGGCCAAAACTGTTGAAATGTGTCGAGCTCGGGAACACGGCAAAGAGCAAAGTGAAGAAATACACTCCAGCAAGAACTGTCAAGTGGAGGTCAATGCGGTCCTCCAAATGAAAAGTCGCTGTAACAAATGTGCTCGTGTTCACAACAGTGAAACATGCCCTGCAAAGGGACGCACGTGCTTAAAATGTGGCAAAAGAAATCATTTTGCAGCTGCGTGCAAAACGAAGAGCGCTAACCTCTGCGTGAAAGAGCAAAAAGGGGTGTCACTGGAAGCGAATTCAGACGGACAGGCAGATAATTTCTGGTTGCAAACTTTATCGCCAAGCAGCAAGAAAGACGACCGCTGGACTGCAATCGTGAAAATAGAAGAAACGCCCGTTGCCTGCAAGCTTGATACAGGAGCCAATTGCTCGGTCATATCACGCAGCCAGCTGCAGAAGATAACTCAAAAGCAACCCGAAAACTGCGCTGTCGTGCTGAACACATTTTTTGGCTTTCAGAAAAAAGCAACGAAACGTAGTCACCTTCATGTGACCGGACCCGAGGGAACATTTGAAACGACATTCTTCGTAATGGAAGACGACATACCCGTGACTCTTAGCGGCTCAGTTGCCGAGAAGCTAGGCTTGATTCGCCGAATTGCTTCACTGGAGCACCAAGAGCTGTACGACGTAGTCAAGCCGTATGAAGACGTCTTCTCCGGATTAGGCGAGCTCAAGGGTGTCGTCTACCACTTGAAGCTCAAGCCAGGTTTCCAAGGAGTGGTCAAAGCAGCACGCCGGATTCCGTTCGCACTCGAGGACAGAGTAAAAGCGGAACTGGACCGCATGGAAGCAGCCGGAGTAGTTTCCAAGGTGACCGAGCCAACCGAGTGGTCCAGCCACATGGTTACCGTCATAAAGAACGACAAGGTACGCATATGTCTCGATCCATCTGATTTCAACAAAGCGCTGCTGAGGGAACATTATCCTATGTCAACGCTAGAAGACATTGCACCGTCTCTGTGTGGAGCACAATACTTTTCGACTTTGGATGCCGCTACGGGATTTTGGCAGATAAAACTGGATGAGGAAAGCTCCAGAATTTGCACAATGAGCACTCCGTACGGTCGTTACAGGTTCCTACGTATGCCTTTCGGCATTTCTTCGGCTCCCGAAATATTTCAGCGCGCCATGCACAAAGTACTAGAAGGTCTCACTGGCACAGCAGTCGTAATGGACGACATTCTAGTCTGGGGTCGCACTAAAGAAGAGCATGACGCAAATCTTGTCAATGTGCTGACAAGATGTCAGGAGCACAACTTGAAATTGAACAAAACAAAGTGTAACTTCTTGCAGGAATCCGTCAAGTACCTAGGCCACGTGTTGACGCGCGACGGGTTGAGCCTGGATCCAGGGAGACTGGAAGATATTTTCCACGTGCAGGCCCCTTGCAACCGGAAAGAGCTACAGACATTCTTGGGTATGGTGAACTTCGTTTCCCGCTTCATTCCTAATATGTCAACGCTCACAGCATCGCTCCGAGAACTTTTAAAAAAGAATGCTGCATGGGTTTGGGAAGACAGGCATCAAAAAAGCTTTGAAGCACTGCGCGAAGCACTAGCAACGGCTCCCATATTGGCATATTACCAGAAGGGCAAACCAATCACCCTATCTGTAGACGCCAGCCAAAACGGAATTGGCGCTGTGATAATGCAGGATGGACACCCCTTAGCTTACTCATCTCGCTCGCTGACAGAAGCACAGCAAAGGTACGCGCAGATAAAGAGATGCTAGCAATCGTCCACGGCTGTGAAAAATTCAAGGACTACATTTTCGGGCAGCCAGAAGTCATTGTGGAATCTGATCACAAGCCGCTCGAAATGATTTTCAAGAAGCCATTATGCCAGTGCCCTCTCCGCCTGCAGCGTATGCGTCTAAACCTACAAAAATACCATATAAATGTCAAGTATACTCCGGGAAAACAACTGTTCATCGCTGACGCGTTATCACGTTTTCCTAATAAAGCACAGCTCGTAGAACATTGCGCGCATTTCCACGTTAACACTATCGCTTGTCTTCAAGCTTCAGACAGACGCCTGGAGCAAGTTCTGCGGGAGACGGACCGTGACCCAAGCATGGTGAAACTTCGCCAGTATGCAAGCACAGCGTGGCCCATTGACAAGGCTGACGTCACTACCGAGCTACGCAGCTACTGGAGCTTCCGCGACGAGCTGCATACTGAATCCGGCCTTGTGTTCCGGAGCAATCGCCTTATCATTCCTGCCAGACTGCGCAGTGAGGTACTGGCTTCTCTTCATGCTGCGCACACAGGAGCAGAAAAAATGAAGGCACGCGCCCGAACCGTTGTCTTCTGGCCAAGTATAAACAGCGATATTGAGGAAGTCGCTCAACGCTGTCAAACATGCCAAAAGTACAAATCAAGAAATGCGCGACTACCGCTGTTAAGTCACGAGATACCAACTCTGCCCTGGGAGTCAGTAGGAGCTGATATTTGTCATCACAACGGTGCCGAGTACTTAGTCGTTGTTGACTTCTACTCTTTCTTTTTTGAAATCAGGCTTGTGCAAGCGCCGTCAGCCAACAAGGTTATTGCAGCATGCAATGACATCTTCGCAACACATGGCTTCCCAAGGCGACTTTGCACAGACAACGGACCACCCTTCAGTAGCCAACAGTTCAAGGATTACGCCGATAAGATTGGCCTGCAACACGTCCGGTCTAGTCCGTACTATTCCCGCTCGAATGGAATGGCAGAAAGAGCAGTACAGGAAGCTAAGAAGCTGTTAAGGCGGTTCCGTTTCGGCAGCACTGAGTTTTGTGCCGCATTGCTTGAGTGTCGAAATTCACCTCGGGACTCTTCTCTGAAGTCCCCTGTGCAGCGGCTCATGGGCCGACAGACAAGAACGCTGCTTCCTGTACCAACCAGCAACCTACAGCCACAAACAGTGCCACCCAAGACCGTGCGACGAAGGCTAGAAGACATCAGGAGCAAGCAACGCTGCTTCTACAACAGAGGTACACGGCCTCTTCCAGAGCTTCGCACTGGCTCGACCGCAACTATGTACAATGTGCCCTCAAGATCATGGTCCCTTGTCACGGTCGTACAGCGGGCTGAGACTCCTCGTGCCTACATCGTCAAAACGGAAGAGGGTCAACAGTTTCAGCGCACAAGAGAACACCTCAATCCGGCTCCTCCTCCCTCGTCTCCAGACCACAAGACTCCCGCGCCGCTGCCAGCTGTGGGAGTCCCAGACACTACAGGGACATCCGAATCTACACAACTCCGCAGGAGTGAACGGAAGCGCCAACCACCACGAAGATACCCGGCGCCTGAGTTCTGAAACTCTACTTGATTCGACGATTAAAAAAAAAGAGAGAGGGGAGATGTGACGTAGTGCAAGTCATGCACACGCACCTAGCCGGACAGAAGCAGCAGCCATTTCTGTTATCTAACCGCTTGCCTATATAACCGCTCGCCTTCTTCAATAAAGCGTCATTCATGCACCATGCTTCGTCGTGTCCACACTAAGACGGTGTGCATAGTGGCCGAGCCTCATCTTGCGTTGCAAAAGGGCATGATCGGTGCGTGTGGCCAGGTCTGAAACAGTTGTAGCAATAGACAGCACTCGGTTTGTAAGGGCGAGGCCGCATAATACAGCCAAAGTAGTAAAGTCGTTCCGGGAGAGTTAGTGGGCCCTGTAGTGTGACGATGCACGAGCGCCCTATTCCCATATACTGCGCTTTTGTTATACGGTGGGTTGGACAGTACACCTCACGCTGGAGGGTGGTCTGGTCATCGGCAACGTCGACGTTGTAAACAACACAGCGTTTTAGGTGAGAACCTTCTACTATGTACACCTGAACCGGCACCGAGACCTCGCTTGTAATCGATATGCACTTTAGCGTTTGCAGACGCTCGACAGCAGCCAAAGCCGGGAGCCACACAGCGATGGCATTAGATTTCGTTGTAGACGTGAAGCCACGAAAACATTTGGTCCCAAGACACGCGTCCAGGTTCGTCTGAAGAATCCTGTTCGGAATGTCTGTCAAGGTTTTGGCTGCCATAGCTTTAATGGCCTTGTGAGCTGCAGTTAGCAGAAGACGAATCCTGTGCAGTGTCCCCTGATGGGCGCTTTTGAGACCTGCGGGAAGCTGGTGGCACGGATGGAGGTGCTGAAGACAGGTCCATTGGAGAGCTCTCCTCTTCACGCTGCACGATTGAAGCCCCATCCAGCAGTGTAGGCTGGGCAGCCATTGCCGAGTTCCGCCCAGAGGGCAGATCGCTCACGGGCTGAGGTGCATTTGGAGAAGGCGGGATGTGCGCTGCCGCTGATGGACGGGGAGCAGGGACCAACGCAGGCGAAGCCATTTCTGCCAGCGCGTCACCGGTTGCTCTAGGCCTAGCCTCGGAGCCCAGTCCAGCTGCCGGGATGACTGAAGGACATTTGCTTACTGCCACCCAGTCAGACGGCGCATGAGCCTCGGGAGCTTCTTCAGATGCTGCGAAGTCAGTTCTCTTGATATAAGGAACGTATTTATGCGGATGGCGAGATTTTTCACTGGAGCGATGTGCAGCCACCTTAGCAGGGACACTACTGTTCGGCTGGAGCTCGCCTACCACTGCCGCTAGAAAATGTAATCCAAGGCAATAATTTTTCCCATAGCACCCCGGAGCATTGATTGGCCTGGGTCTGAGATTGCGTGCTTTTGTGCTGATCCAGGTGCTGCTTTCTGGCTTCACCGAACAAACTGAAACTTGCAGCGAGAACAACTGGACATGTAAAGAACATAAATATTTCTTCCTGGGAACGACACATCTATTTTAATCATTTGCATACAGGCCACTACTGTTCGGCTGGGGCTCGCCTACCACTGCCGCTAGAAAATGTAATCCAAGGTACTAATTTTTCCCATAGCACCGCGGAACAATTAATGGTCTGGGTCTTAGATTGTGTGCCTTTCTGCTGATCCAGGTGCTGCGCACTGGCATGATCAGAGCCGGCTACGACGCGTGAAACTAAGGCAACTGAACGGCTAAAGAACAGCAATCTTTCTACAAGGGAATGACACAACAACGTTCAACCTTTGCCCAACGGCCGCTGCTTTAGTCTGCGGCTCACCTGCCACTGCCGCTAGGAAATAGGATCCCAGGCACTGTTTTTTCACTGGTAACAGTAGACCGTGTATGCGAATGGCTGTAAGCTTGCCCCCGTTTGTGCTCATCCGGTTACTGTTTTCATCATCATTTATTTTCCCTTAAAGGAACTTGGCTTAGGGCATTACATAAGGGTGGGGGGAGCTGTCGTTTCATAATAAAGTGGTCGGTAGCATCAATAAGCAATACAAAGTGCAGGGTTCAAGCTCAACATTAACATTATCAACACTAAGAAAGACACAGTGGCTCAAGAACAACTTGGAGAAAGATAAGAAAACGCACATGCAGACACTCAAAAACACGGCAAAATAACTCAGTCCTTGAAATGTGCTGTTAATAAGTGTCTGAATTTATTAGGTTCTATTTCAGTAATTATGAAATCGGATAGGTCATTCCACACTGTAATGGAGCTACGCAAAAATAATTTATTAAATGAGTTTGTGGAGCCGTGTTTGCCCTGCAAACTTAGAGTCAAAAAGTCGGCGTGATGTGCGAAGCGGCGGGTGCAATACAGTTTCGTAGCTCTTGGAAGGTGTAGTAAAATTTGTGAAATGAACAAAGCTGTGACATTTTACGCCGAAGTGCCAAGGGTTGAAGATCAAGGAATGCCTTGGTAAGAGTAACACTGTGTCGTCTGTCGTACTGCGATGTGATAAAATGGGCCGAGCGACTTTTGGATGGCTTCAAGTTGATCGATTAGATATTTCTGATGAGGATTCCAGATCGCCGAGGCATATTCGTGTTTGGAACGGATGAATGTTACGTAGGCGAGTTGACGGATAGATTTGGGTGAGAAAGCGTTGGATCGTCTGTTGAACCCAAGCAACTTTGAACAATCTGCACAAAGTTTTGCAATGTGCTCAGACCAAGTTAGTTTGTTGTTTACGATGATTCCAAGATACCTGTATGATTCTGTTTCAGAGAGTGGTGTAGAATTTAATGAATACGGACAACCGAGGTTATTCCGATTTCTAAACTCATGCATGATCTTACATTTGGAAATGTTCACTTGCTCTGAGCTTGCCTCCGTTCGTGCTGAACTAGGTGCTGGTTTTTGAATTCAACGGAGCGAACTACGACACATCCACCGAAAGCATCTCGACGGGTAAAGAACAGCAATCTTCTACCTCGTTATAATAGATCAACACACAACCATTCGCACAGCGGCCAGTGCGTTGGTCTGTGGCTCACCTACCACTGCTACTATAAAACAGGGTCCCAGGCACTGGTTCACCACTGGGGACAGCGGGCCACGGAAGCGGCTGGCTATGAGCTTGGATTCTTTCGTGCTGATCCAGGTGCGCATTTTGGCTTCACCAAGCAAACTTTTACATGTGCCAGGAAAACAACGCATTATTTTAAACAAAAGCAATTATTATTCTTGGGAATGACTCATAAACGTTCAATCCTTTGCATACCCACCACTGCTTTTGGGCTGTAGCGCACCTACTACTGCCTAAATAAAACAGGATCCCAGGGAGTGCTTCTTCATCTGGCACAGTAGACCACGGAAACACCTGGCTCGGAACTTGTCTCTTCTTGAGCTGATCCAATGGTGCTACTTTTTGGTTAAACTGGAGCAAACCAGGAAACGGGGAACGAAAACAACACGACGTGTATAGAACAGGAATTTTCTTCTTGAGAATGACACATATTTGTTCAACCCTTAACCATCCGGCCACTGCTGTAGGGCTGTGGCTGACCTATCACTGCCACCAGAATAGATCGTCCAAGGCACTGCTTCTCCGCTGAGCACTCCGCAGTATGGAAGCGACTGCCTCCTAGCTGCCTCCCTTTGCGATGATACAGTTGGCGCTATTTGGCTTAACGGGAGCAAACTACAGCACATGCAACGAAATCAACTCGACATGTGAAGAATAGCAATCCTTCTTCCTGGGAGTAGCATATTGTCAGGACTCGGTAGAACCCCGAGGAGAGCTGAAGGTAAAACTGTTTACTGGTTAACCAGTAAAAGTCCCTGCGCACTTCAGCTTCTTCTTCTTCTTGCCTCGCGCTCGAAGACCAAGTCTTCACCTTTGGCGTCTTCTTGCATGCGGCATTTGCCCCCCTCCTCAGGAAGCATCGTCTCGATGGTAACAAAAGGAAGTAGGAGGTCAAGATCGGTTAGAGTAGTACGGTTTCATACGTACAGCATGGACGACGTCGACTTGTTGCTGGCGTCGCTTGGATGTCGACAATCCGTGCGGCACCACCTCATACGTGACGTCGGTTAAACGTCGCAGCACAACATAGGGGCCGAAGTACCGCCGTAATAATTTTTCGGAGAGTCCACGACGGCGAATAGGCGTCCAGACCCACACTTTGTCGCCAGGTTCATACATTGCATGTCCTTGGCGAATATTGTAGCGTCGTGCGTCAGCCTCCTGCTGAGTTCTGATGCGCACGCGCGCTAGTTGGCGAGCTTCCTCTGCGCGCTGTGCGAATTCCTCGGCGTCCTGATCGACATCGTCGCCGTCGGCATTCGGGAGCAGCATGGCATCTAGCATAGTTGTTACTGGTCGGCCATGAAGAAGGCTGAAAGGCGTCATGCGAGTGGTGTCCTGATTGTGCCGTATTGTAGGCGAACGTGACGTAGGGAAGACTTTCGTCCCAGTTCTTGTGGTCTACGTCCACGTACATACAGAGCATGTCGGCGATTGTCTTATTGAGGCGTTCCGTCAATCCATTTTTTGGGGGTGATAGGCCGTCGCTTTACGATGACTGGTACCGCTGAGGCGGAGAACGGTTTCCAAAAGCTCGGCCGTAAAGGCAGTTCCTCGGTGAGTTATGAGTGCCGGAGCGCCATGCCTGAGGACAATGTTCTCAACGAAGAACCGAGCTGCTTCGGCGGCGGTACCCCTGGGCAGAGCCTTTGTCTCCGCGTAGCGATTTAGATAATCGGTGGCGACAATTATCCATTTATTCCCGGCAGTGGACGTCGGAAATGGTCCCAGGAGATCCATGCCAATTTGCTTGAAAGGCGTCTTTGGCACTTGAAGAGGGTGGAGTAGACCGGCTGGTTTTTCAGGGGGTGATTTACGACGTTGGCAGTCTGCGCACGTCCGTACATAGTGCTGCACTGTCGCCGGTAGTTTCGGCCAGTAGTATCCGCGCTGTATTCTAGCCAACGTGCGGGTTTAGTCTAGGTGGCCGGCGGTTGGCTCGTCGTGACAAGCTTGCAAGACTTCCGTGCGAAGTGCTGTTGGGACGACGAGTAGATGACTGTTCCCCCCAGGACGGAAGTTCTTGTAAATTACGTCGTTGCGAGGAAAGAATGACGAGAGGCTGCGGGCGAAGATCTTAGGCACATCCGCAGTTCGCTTCTCCAAGAAACCAATAAGAGGGAGCATTTCCTGGTCCTCTCTCTGCTGTTGGGCAAGAGTTGCGTCATCTATGACTCCTAAAAAAGCAGTGTATTTATCGGTCATTGTGCAGGGTCCGACTGGTGCTCGCGAAAGGCAGTCAGCATCCGCATGCTTCTTTCCGGATTTGTAAATAACCGTCATGTCGAACTCTTGTAACCGAACGCTCCAACGCGCGAGTCTCCCTGAAGGGTCCTTTAAGTTCGTCAGCCAACAGAGAGAGTGATGGTCGCTAACGACTTGAAAGGGGCGAGCGTACAAGGTGGAATTTAATAACCGCCCATACAACTGCAAGGCATTCCTTTTCTGTTGCCGAGTAGTTCGCTTCAGCTTTAGACAGAGTCCTGCTGGCATAAGTAATCACCTTTTCCACACCATCCTGGCGCTGCACCAATACAGCACATAAATCCACATTGCTTGCATCGGTATGAAGCAGGGTAGGGGCGTCGTCATCAATGTGCGCCAGGACAGGTGGCGTCTGTAGGCGTCTCCGGAGTTCATTAAAAGCTTGGTGCTCTTCTTCACCCCAGCCAAAGACAGCGTTGTCGCGTGTCAGTGAAGTTAATGGCCAGGCAACTCGTGAGAAGCCAACATTAAATCGACGGTAATAGGCACAAAGCCCCAGGAAGCGCCTAAGCGTCTTTTTGTCCGTAGGCGTTGGGAACTTGGCGACTGCGGAGAGCTTTTCGGGGTCAGGCCGGACACCTTCTTGGCTAACAACGTGTCCTAAGAATTGCAGCTCCTCGTAACCAATGTGGCACTTCTCGGGTTTTAGTGTGAGGCCCGCAGATCGTATGGCCTGAAAAACAGCTACCAAACGGCGCAGATGCTCCTCGAAGGTGCTGAAAACACGATAACGTCGTCAAGATACACCAGGCATGTTTACCACTTTAGTCATGAGAGCACAGTGTCCATCAGCCTCTGAAATATTGCTGGTGCCGAGCATAAACCGAATGGAAGAACCTTAAACTCATACAATCCGTCAGGAGTGATGAATGCGGTCTTCTCCCGATCCCTCTCATCTACTTCAATTTGCCAATATCCACTTTTCAAATCCATTGAAGAGAAGTAACGTGCATTTCGTAGCTGATCAAGGGAATCATCGATGCGAGAGAGGGGGTACACGTCTTTCTTGGTCACTTGATTGAGCTTGCGGTAGTCAATGCAAAATCGTAAGCTGCCGTCCTTTTTTTTAACAAGTACCACAGGGGAAGCCCAGTGACTCTGTGACGGCTGGATAACGTCGTCTCGAAGCATTTCGGCCACCTGACGTTGAATATCCTCACGCTCTTTCGGAGCCACACGGTAAGGATTTTATCGAATCGGGCGAATCGCGTCATCCGTGATAATGCGATGTTTGGTCAAAGGTGTTTGGCCGACCCGCGATTCTGAAGCAAAACAGTCTCGAAAGTTATCTATGAGATCCAAAAGACGTTCCCGTTCTGAAGACGGCAGATCTGGGCTCACATCGACTATGGGTGCGGGCGCCTTGATCACTGATCCTTCCAGTTGCAGCACGAAATAGTCTTGGTCACTTGGGACGCTATCAAAGAAGGCCACAGTTGTGCCTTTCGGAATTTGCCAACGCTCGTCGCTGAAGTTTGTCAGCAGCACTTCGGCGTGCCTATTGGCCAAACTGACTAGTCCTCGAGCTATAGAAACACCTCGGCTGAGTATCAGGGTGACGGCCCGTTCGGCGACGCCATTGCCGGTATGCGCCACGTCGCACTTCACTTCAACAAGAGAGCACGATCGTGGAGGTAATGTCACCCCCTCATTGGCAACTCGCAAGGGCATCAGTGGTACTTGCGCATAACCAAGATCTCCATGATTTTCGGTGAAGGCAACGACGTTGTCCCGAAAGCTGATCACAGCCATATGAAGGCGCAGAAAGTCCATGCCCAAGATGAGGTCTTTGCAACAGTCTGAGAGGATAACGAAGCTGCCAACGAACACTGGGTTTCCAATTCCTATGCGGGCAGTGCACTTCCCAGTCGGTGCCAGTAGCTGATCCCCAGCACTTCTTATTACTGGCCCAGTCCATTCGGTTTTTACTTTGAGCAGCTTGTCAGCCAGTTTTTGACTAATGAATGAAAAATCCGCCCCGGTATCCACCAGAGCGTGTACCTCCAGCCCATGAATGCAAACGGCGAGGTCAGAGCTAACAACGTCGTCTGGGTTGCTCGTCTCTTTCGGCATTTGCGGCGGAAGTGCAGTAAGGTCGGCGCTGTTGTTTTCGTCGTCGGGGCTGCTTATCTGGTTCGGCATGTTCGGCGGTAATGTAGGCGCCATTTTCGGTGGTAGTGCGGCAGCGTCAATGTGAACAGAGGCGTCACAGTCATGGGTGGCGGTCGGCAGTTGCGGCGGTAGTGAGGGCTTTGAAACTTTTCGACTGGTTGAAACCTCCCCTCGCGTGGTTGCGGCGGTTAGTTTCCCCGGCGAGGGCTCGGGGTCCGCCGTCCGCTAACGTCAGCATCGCTACGACGCGTCGGTGAAGAATAGCGCCGTGGAGATGGGGAGCGGCGGCGGAAGCCCGGTGAGTCGGCTTCCCTGCTGAGCGGCGGGTCCTCGAGTTGGGCACGGCCAGCGTCGGAATGGCGTCGAGCAGAACCAGGCGGAAAGGCCTGCCCCTCTTGGCGGTAGCGGCAGTACCGATACACATGGCCAGGTTGTCCGCAGAAGATGCAGAGTGGTCGGCTGTCATAAGAGCGCCCCAGGTCGTTTCGGCGCGGCTGAGGGCGGCCGGGACGTGCCCACTGAGGCTCCTGGAAGAACAGCGTCTGCTGACGGCTCGCTGAGCTCGGTAGGGCGTGGTCTGGCGGCGGACGACGAAGGACTTCCGCATAGCTCTCGGGTTGCGGTTCCGGCTCATAGTAAGGCGCCGTGTTGACGGCCATGTTGCTGTTGGGTTGGGGCACGTGGTATGGTTCGCAAACGGCTGCCGCGCTGTCAACTGGATGAGACTCGTGGTATGGTGCAGACGGTGACAGAGCATGCCGGAGCTCTTTCCTAACGGCTGCTGCGACGGCCTCTGGTGACTGAATGCTCGTAGCAGTTATTCGCTCCAGCTCCAAAAGGACAATTTCTCGAATGAGGTCTTGAAGAGTGTTCCCATCGGTTGCAGTGAGTGCCGCCGCAGTCGGTGGAACACCGGTGAAGGGTCGGTCGTACTGGCGGCACCGTTCTTGGAGGGCTCGCTCTATAGCTGTAGCGTCCTTGACGAACTCACTGACGGTTTGAGGTGGGTTGCGCACCAAGCCGGTAAAGACCTGCTCCTTGACGCCATGCATGAGATGTCGTAGCTTCCTTTGCTCAGTCATATCGGGGTCGGCACGGCAGAAAAGTCGAGCCATGTCTTCCGCAAACATAGCTACGCTTTCATTTGGCTTCTGGACGCGCACTTCAAGCAGGTTTAGCGCATTCTCTCGTCAATCAGTAGTGGCAAAAGTGTCCACCAGCTGGCGGCGGAAGTCATTCCATGCGGACAAGCTGGCCTCGTGGTTTTCATACGAAGTTCTAGCAGTATCCTGAAATGCAAAATAAACATTGCAAAGCTTCTGGTCCCCGCTCCACTGGTTGAACTAGGCCACTCGTTCAAACTGGTCCAGCCAGTCTTCCACATCTTCAAACGCATTCCCGCGGAAGCACTCCGGTACCTTGGTGTTGTGAAGAGTCACCGACGTAGGGGTGGGAGGTGCCATGGCTTGGAAGACCCGGCGAACTTTGACGTTTGAAGAGTCGCCCGGTAGATGATTGTACTCCGGGGAAAGGCCTAGACGTCGGCGGCTAGCGCGATGGACAGGCGTGTCGATGTCCGGGACTCGCTGTGGACTACCGGAAGGAGTCCTGTGCATACCCAGCACGCTCCACCAGTGTCAGGACTCGGTAGAACCCCGAGGAGAGCTGAACGTAAAACGGTTTACTGGTTAACCATTAAAAGTCCCTGCGCACTTCAACTTCTTCTTCTTGCCTCGTGCTCGTAGACCAAGTTTTCATCTTTGGCGTCTTCTTGCATGCGGCAATATCAACGTTCGAGCTTTTGCATACCAGGCACAGTTATTGGGCTGTGGCTGGCCTAACGCTGCAGCTCTAAAACAGGATATCTGGCATTGCTTCTTCACTCAACACAGCGCACCGTGGAAACGCATCGCTCTGAGCTTGCGTCCTTTTGTGCTCATCCAGGTGCTTCTATATGGCTTCACCAGAGAAAGCTGCGAGACGTGCAATGAAAACAACTCGACATCTGAACAAAAGCAGTCATTCTTCCTGGGAATGACTCATAAACTTTCAACCCTTTGACTACCGGCCAGTCCTGTTGGTCTGTGGCTAACCTACTACTGCCTATATGAAACAGGATCCCAGGCAGTGGTTCTTCACCTGGCACAGTGGACCTTGGCAGCGGCTTGCTCAGAGCTTGTCTCCTTTTGTGCTGATCCCGGTGCTGCTTTTCACCTTCACCGGACAAACTGACACGTGCAACGAAGCATCTCGACGTCTAAAAAGCAGCAATGTTTCTTCCTGGGGATGACCCATCTATGTTCAACCATTTCCACACTGGACACTGCTGTTCGGCTATGGCTCACCTACCAGGGCGGCTATAAAACACAATCCCGGGCACTGCTCCTTTAATCGGCACAGGGGAACATGGATACGCCTTGCGCTATGCTTGCCTCCTTTTGTGTGGAGCAAGGTGTTGCTTTTTGCTTCTCCGGAAGAAATTACGAGACGTGCAACGAAAACAACTCAACGTCTAAACAACAATTCTCTGTCTTGGAAATTTCAATTAAACGTTCAACACTTTGCATACCAGCCATAGCTGTCGATCTGTTGCGCACTTGTGATGTGCAGACGAATTCTTCGGGAGAATTTCGAACGCGGTGCGTCCCCATGCAGTAATGCGTCGATAGCGGAGCGCTGCGCTGGTCAGCCCAGCGTTGCGAGTGTGCGCGTGCGAAGAGTGTCCGTGAGGCGACGACGACAAAGAGCATGGCGAGCACTTGGAGCGGAAAGCTGACGTGTCTGAAAACAAGTGTGTGAAGGGAGGCAGCGCAGATCGTGTCATTCAAGCTTGGCGATGGCAGCCATCGGACGTTGGGTCCGTGCTGCCCTGGACCTCCCTTGGGTCACCGTCGCAAGCCTCCTGCGTTCTATGCGAGCGTGGAGGTGGCAGCCGATAGAATGAAGGATCGTGCTGCCGAAAGGCACCCTTGGATAGCCTGTATTAAGCCTCCGACGTTTCGCAACGCCCTCGACGGGTCCTGGCTACACTTCTGCTGCTGCCGAGTTCTTCGGGCTGTTGATGGGAGACCACCGGTGTCTTCCTGCAGTCCTTTCAGCTCCTAATACCACCTGGCTATTTTTCACCGCTTCCATCGAAGCAACGCCAGCGATGCAGCAGAAGTTCATCAACATGTGTTCCATCCTGTCTGCAAGGCATCCCCGCTTCACCTGGGATGCTGAATATCTGGTGAACGCTTTCCTTTAACCTGTGTTTTGTACGCGTGTTGAGTGTGTGTTTTATTGGTGTTTTTGTTTCTTATTGGCTCTTTGTGTTTAAAGTATAAATACGGCTTCGTTTTGTTTTGTTCGAACCTGCACGGGATTGCGTTCCCCTTCAGAAAGTCCGGGACGCGTTCCCAATTCGCGACAATTGGCGTCCACGCGACAAGACGAAGCCATGTATTTTTTTCCTTTAGTGCGTCCGTAAAAAGAAAGCATGCCAACACTAAAGGATTTGATCGAGTGCGTTGAACGAATGGGGTTGAGAGATGCCGAGCTGCATTCGCGGGTTGCCCTGAGCAGGAGAAGGAACGCGTTGCCGGTGCAGCTGAACGCGAGCACACCAAGGCCCAACGCGAGCATGAAAAGACTCAAGCAGAGGCTTAAGAGCGCAAAGTAGAAGCCCAACGCAAGCATGCAAAGTCACTGGCAGAGTTTAAAGAGCATAGATTGCCGCTTCAACTAAGGCTAGCAGAAGCTGGTGCGGGTAATCGAGAACGCCCACCGGGGTCCTTAATAGCGGTTAGCCCACACAAGTTGATACCGCCTTTCGACGTACGCAGGGATGACTTAGACTGCATACCGCAACCGTTTTGAGCGTATCTTAGAAGGGCACAGCTGGCATAAGGAAAATCGGGCTACAGCACTCAGTATGTCTTTGACTGCGGAGGCTCTGCGTGTGTTTGGTCGATTCTCTCCCCTAAATTCAATAAATTACAATAAGGCAAAAGAAGCCCTGCTCCAGCATTTTCGGTTCACAGCAGAGGGTTATCGAGAAAGGTTTCTTGAAATTAGGCGCTAAATAAACAGGGAAGCAATACGCAGCACGCTTGCTCAGTCTTTCTGATTGATTGGTCGAAATTTCGGGAATGTCGACAACGTACAATAATTTACGTGACTTGGTGGTAGCCGAACAGTTCACGAGGAACTGACATATTCGTATGGCGACTTTTGTTGAGGAGAGTTCAAGACGCTGGAAAAAAATGGCTGAAGCAGCAGACAACGTTCTTGAGGCCCAGCGGCAAAGAAACTTGTCTTCGTTCAAAGAATCCTTCAAGGGGGGCATTCCGAGAGACAAGGATGTTCCATCAAGTAGGCAGCCAGGATAGTGCCTCAATTCTAACCGGCCTGGATATAAGGCTTCCGACGGTCACTCTAAGCCAACCTACACGAGCGTCAGCGACGGTGGTGAAAGGATGCCCATCTTATCTATTTCGTTTGCGCCTACCAGGTTGGTTCCCCTCCCTGCTTCCTGTCATATAGAAGTACGGAAAGCTGAGCAAGTTGGTTACTATTATCCATGGTAAAACAGCGCGGAAAAAATACGAAGACAGAACAAACACGACGACACGAGCTCTGACTTTCAACTGGTAATTTATTACGCACGTGTGTACATATCCTATTCCCGCCAAACACTACACAGAACAAAAAAAAATAATCAAGAAACACTGCGTCATCACTGAACATCTTAAGTCTACCTTGCTGCAAATGCTTGCTCCAAACAGGTGATTTCGTGGTTAGCCAATGATAATGAGGGCTTGCTAATGCATGTTGCACCCCCCTTGTCAATGTGATATGCCTCTACTAGTTCCCTTACTATCTGATCTTCATGTTTGAAGAAGACGGATGTCTGATGAAGCAATGGGGCGCACGTGTGCTTAGGTTGCCTGCAGTGCATCGCCAAATTCGAACCGGCTGCCCTGCCAAAGAATTGTGATGCTCCCTCAGCCGTTCGTTGAGACATCGCCCATTCTGGCCAACATAACACCCACCGCATGAAAGGGGGATTTCGTATACTACATCTTCGACGCACTCAACCCTCCTCTCTGCGTGTGCTGTGGTAAAACCACCACCAATCCTCTTTCCTAGTAGGGACTCTCGCTTCCGCTGCACAGATCGGCAAATGTTGCTTAATTTTCTGCGATACGAAAATACAACACCAACTAGAAATTTTCGCCCCACTTTCTTCAGACGATGTCATAACGCGTGGACGGAAGGGATGACAGCATTCTTCCGGCGCTTCGAGACTTCATCTTCTTAAGGAACACGCTTATGCTCCGATTTGATTTTGGTCATCAGCCTTTCGCATAACCTTCCGATAGTTGCCTCAGGAAAGACAGCGTCCATAAGCCTAGAAACCTGGCCTTGCACACCATCCTCAATGATATGGACACACGACTTGTTGAGAGCGGCGCGAACACAATACAAGGTGATACCATCCTTTGCCAGCTTTGAATGCCCAGACTGAAAGCTGAGTAAGGGCTTGACGGAACGAGGCGAATACAGCCAGCAAACATGTCCGGCTCAAGTCTCAGCTCCACATCCAAGAATTGTATCCTACCTTGGTTAACAGTCTCCGTAGTGAAAGCACGTCCTTGACCATTTCTGACAAATGTCGTCACGACATCCTGCGTGCATGCTTTGTTTTCAACAAAAACGAGGTAATCGTCCACGTATCTGTGTACTTTCAGTGCACCGTCCGGTAACTCTCCTGCAATTGCTTTGTCAATTCTGCTAAGGAACAAGTCGCTTAGCAGCGGAGCCACGAGAGACCCAATGCATATCCTGGAACGCTGTATAAACACAGTTATTCCATGCAACAATGATGGACCGGAGGTACGTACACAGCACTTCAAGGAAAGCATCAACAGATACACAGCAAACATTTCGGAAACGCACTTCGTCATGGTCCTCACTTATACATTCCCTTACAAAGCGCAGCAAACACTCATGAGGAATTGAATAGTACAAATCGTCGACGTCCATGCTGAACACATGGCCGTCACCAGGATTATTGTTCTGAAGGTACTCCAAGACGACGTCGGAGTTTCGCGTTCGGAAAGGGTCTTCAAAAGAAAGGGAAGCTAGCGCCTTCTGTAAGTAGCTGGAAACAACAAGCTGTCAAGTTCCCTTCTCCGAAATTTTGGACCGAAACGGAAAACCTATTTTGTGGGTTTTAACCGTGAAAAATATTTTAAGCGTGCTGCATTCTGATTTCTTTACTGACTCGCGCAAACGGTCGAGATTGGCCTTTTTAAGAAGGGCGACGGCACGTCTCTTAGCTTTTGTGGCATTCTCTTGCACTTGTCGAAAATTCGTGGAGATGGCGGCAAACGCTTTGTCCGAGAACACGCTCTCGTTCATCACAACAAAGCACCCCTCCTTGTCTGCTGTCAGCGGTCTCAGGTCGTTCACGGCCAGGTATTTAACTAATGCGCCAAACCCTTTTTGAGCATTACGCTTGCCAATGGGGCCTTGAACAGCTGAGAAGCACTCGGAGATTCACTGCTGGCGCTGCACTTCAGGTACCTGCCTAGCGATTGTCCTTGACGAGCCCAACTCTTCAACTGGTAATAGCCGTGGCTCAAAACAGAATTTTGGTCCCAGCTCCAGTGTCTTGCGATGGCGTTCTTCCACAACAGCGTCATCCAAAACAACTACCCTACCTCGAGCACCGGCAGACATGCGTTCCTTGCTCGCAAACAATGAGCGGCGGATCCTGTTCCACAAGAAATCAGTGTGCTGGTCAGCTGTCTTGCAACAATCAGCAAAGAGTCGGCGATGACTTCGTTCACGTCCATTGCCACAACAAACATTCAACTTTTCTTTGAAAAAACGCGCTTGTGTCCACCATTCCGAGGCGAAGATACGGCAGATCCTTCTTGAATGGCCATTGGAAGGCTGCAGCCATCCGTACATGCGCTGAACTTCCACGGGGCACGAGTGATGGTTGGCATGCCAGGACATGGTTCTAGCGTTACAAATACAGATGGCAATGATCGAGACTAACATGGCGGGACTATTATGGTTGACACACGAAGAAAAGATGGAATCCAGAGAACTAGAAATGACATTTAGAAGTATGGAAAGCTGAGCAAGTTGGTTACTATTACCCATGGTAAAACAGCGCGAAAAAAATACGAAGACGGAACAAACACGACGACACGAACGCTGACTTTCAACTGGTGATTTATTACGCACGTGTGCGTAATAAATACGCACGTGTGCGTAATAACGTGTGCGTAATAATTACGCACGTGTGCAAAATCAAATCGAAGCATAAGCGTGTTCCTCAAGAAGATGAAGTCTCGAATCGCCGGAAGATTGCTGTCATCCCTTACGTCCACGCATTATCACACCGTCTAAAGAAAGTGGGGCGAAAATTTCAAGTTGACGTTGTATTTTCGTCTCGCAGAAAATTAAGCAACATTTACCGAGCTGTGCAGCGGAAGCGAAAGTCCCTACTAGGAAGCAGGATTGGTGGTGGTTGTACCACAGCACAAGTAGAGAGGAGGGTTGAGTGCGTCGAAGGTGTAGTATACAAGATCCCCCTTTCATGCGGTGGGTCGTATGTTGGCCAGACTGGGCGATGTCTTAACGAACGGCTGAGGGAGCATCACGATTCTTTGGCAGGGCAGCCGGTTAGAATTTGGCGATGCACTGCAGGCAACCTAAGCACACGTGCGCCCCATTGCTTCATCAGACATCCGTCATCTTCAAACATAAGGATCAGATAGTAAGGGAACTAGTCGAGGCATATCACATTGACAAGGGGGGTGCAGCATGCATTAGGAAGCCCTCATTATCATTGGCTAACCACGAAATCACCAGTTTGAAGCATGCATTTGCAGCAAGGTAGATTTAAGATGTTCAGTGATGACGCAATGTTTCTTGAATATTTTTTTGTTCTGTTTAGTTTTTGGCGAGAATAGTATACGTACACACGTGCGTAATAAATCACCAGTTCAAAGTCAGCGCTTATCCATGTTGTCCCATGGTCCGCGGTGCTAAGTGAAGAGTCAGTGCCTAAGATCACGTTTTCTAGCAGCAGTGGTAGGTGAACAAAGCCCAACAGCTCTATGCAAGGTATGCAAAGAGCTGTACGTTAATGGGTCATTCCCAGGAATTTCTTGCTGCTTAAACATCGAGTTTTTCTGTTGCACATATTTTAGTTCGCACCGGTGAAGCAAAACAGCGGCACCTGAATCAGCACAAAAGGAGGTATGCTCAGAGCCTGGCGCTTCCACGGTCCACTTTCGCCAGTGGTGAAACAGTGCTTGCGATCCTGTGCTGTACTGGCAATGATAGCTGATCCCGAGCCCAACAGCAGTGATCGGTATGAAGAAGGTTGCACGTTGATGTGTCATTCCCAGGAAAAAAATTGCGGTTGTTAAACGTCGAGTTGTTTTCGTTGCATATATTGTAATTTGCTCCGGTGAAGCCAAAAAGCAGCACAGGTATCTGCTCAAAAGAGGGCATGTTAGAGCACGCGCTTCCGCTTTCTGCTGTACCCAGGGAAAGAGGAGTGACTGGCATTGTGTTTAAATGGGACAGTGGTAGGTGACGCACAGCCAAACAACGGCAGTGGCCGGTATGCAAATGGCTGAACATTCATGTGTCATTCCTAGAGGAATGACACTGCGGTGAAGCTAAAAAGCAGAGTAATGGTGAGTTGAAAAGGAGGCATGCAAGCAGCCACAACCCAACAGCCTTGTTCCTAATTTAAAGATTTGAAGTTTATCTTTCATTCCCAGGAACAAAGACCGCTGTTGTTGAGACATTGAATAGTTCTTGTAACACAAGTCGCAGTTTACTTCAATGAAGGCTAAAAGCAGCATCTGGATCAGCAAATAAGAGGCAAAACAAGAGCGCGGCGCTGCCATGGTTCCTTCGCCCAGCAAAAGAACAGTGCATGGGATCCTGTTTTACAGCAGCAGTGGTAGGTGAGCGTCAGAATACAGAAGGGGCCGGTATGCAAAGGGCTGAAAGTAGATGTGTCGGTCCCAGGAAGAAAGATTGCTGTTCTGTACATCACTAGTTGTTCTCGCTGCACGTGTCGTAGTTTGCTCTGCAGTAGCCGAAAAGCAGCGCCTGGATCAGCACAAATGGAGGGAAGCTCAGACCAAGGTGCTTCCACGGTCCGCTGTGCTCAGTGATGAAGCGTTGCCCAGGATGCTCTTTTGCAGCGAAAGTGGTAGGTAAGACAGAGCCCAAATCAGTTAATGTTATGCAAAGTGCTGAAAGTTGAGGTGAGATTACCAGGAAGAGATTATAGTTGTTTAGATGTCGAGTTGTTTTTCTTGCACGTCACGTAGTTTTCTCCCGTGAAGCCAAAGAGTAGGACTTGGATCAGATCAAAAGGAGGCATTCTCAAAACCAGGCGCTTCATCGGTCTGCTGCGCCCAGTGAAGAAGCGGTGCCAGGGATCCTTTATGGCGGCAGTGGTACGTGTGCCATATACTGATGATTCTCGTTGTTTTATATTCCTACTGTTGTGGATAGACATTGTATAACATGTATAAACTTTACTGTCTGCTGCTCTGTGAATGTTTCTGTTTCTTGCCATTTATGCTTCAGTGTTTAATTATGTCGGTTTAGTATTTTATTCCAAAGATCCATATGCTTTTATCTGTTTTTTGTTTGTAGTTTCTTGAATTTTTCGCTTATTTATTTCTTTCCTTTGATTGCTTGTCTGTTCCGCCCCCTCCCCCCCCATGTAATACTCTCAAATTGAGGCCCGTTAAGGTTATTTTGTATCAATAAATAAATAAATACTAATGCAGTGGACAGTGTGCAAAGGGTTTGACGTTGAGGAGTCATTTCCAGGTATAAAGATTGCTGTTGTTTAGTCGTCGAATTTCTTTCGTTGCACGTGTCATATTTTGCTCCGGTGAAGCCAGAAAGCTGCTTCAGCTATACGCTGGCCCCAGTAAAGGAGCAGTGCCTGAGATCCTGTTTTATAGTGGTAGTGGTACGTGAGCTAACGACTAACGCAGTGGATGATGTGCAAATGTTGAACGTTGGTGTGTCATTCCCATGTTGTATATTGTTGTTGAATAGCCGTCGAGTTGCTTTCGTTGCACCTGTCGTAGTTTCCTTCGATGAATCCAGAAAGCAGCACCTGGATCAGCAAACACGGAGGCAGGCTCAGAGTCAGGCTCAGAACCAGGCGCTTCAGCGGTCCACGGTGCCCAGTGATGTCGAGCCTGGGTACCTGCTTTCTAGCGGCAGTGGTAGGCGAGCCACAGACCAGCGCAATGGCCAGATTGCAAAGGATTAAACGTTGATGTGTCATTCCCACAAAGAAAGATTGCTGTTGTTTAGGCGTCGAGTTGTTTTCGTTGCAGGAGTCGTAGTTCGCTCCGGTGAAGCCAAAAAGAAGCAGCTGGATCATCACTAAAGCACGCAAGCTCAGAGCTAGGCGTTTCCATGGTCCGCTGTGCACAGCGGAGAAGCAGTGCCTGAGATCATGTTTTCTAGCGCCAGTGGTAGGTGCGCCACAGCCCAACAGCAGTGGCCAGTATGGAAAGGGGTGAACGTTAGTGTGTCATTCCCAGGAAGGAAGATTGGTGTTCTTTGCACGTCGCATTGTTTTCGTCACGTGTCATATTTTGATCTGGTGAAGCCGAAACCAGCACCTGAATCAGCTCAAAAGGAGGCATGCTCAGAGCTAGGTGCGTAACTGGTCCGATAAACCCATTTAAAAAGCAGTGGCTTGGACCCTGTTTGACAGTGGTAGGTGAGCCACAGCCCAACAGCATTGGCTACTATGGAAACGGCGTCATTCCCAGCAAGAAACATTGTTGTTAAGACATTGACTTGTTCTCGTTGCACGTGTCCTACTTTTCTCTGGTGAAGCCAAAAAACAGCCCCTGGGTCAGCACAAATGAATCCAAGCTCAGAGCCAGGCGCTGTCATTATACGCTGTACCCAGTGAAGGAGCAGTGCTTGGGACCCTGTTTTAAAGCGGCAGCGGTAGGTGATCCACAGCCCAACAGCAGTGGCCAGTACGCAAAGAGGTGAACGTAGATGTGTCATTCTCGGGAAGAAATGTCGCTGTTATTTACATGTCGAATTGTTTTCGTTGCACGTGTTGTAGTTTGTGCTGCTGAAGCCAAAGAGCAGCACCGGGATCAGCACAAAAGGAGGCATGCTCAGAGCCAAGCCCTTCCGTTGTCTGATGGGCGTAGTGAAGAAGTGCATGGATCTTGTTTTATGCCTGCGGTGGTAGGTGAGTGTCGCAATTCGGTAACGCGTCCGCGATTTTTCGAAGGGGAACGCTATCGCGTGCAGGTTCGAACAAAAGACAAGAAAACAAACAGATCAAACAAAACAAAGCGAAGTCGCGTTTATAAATTAAAGGAAAAGTGCCAATAAGAAAAAAAGGAAACACGGACAAGGCGCTTACTGCAACTGTAGTTTATTGCAGTAAGAAAGCGCTTGTCCTGTGTGTTCGTCCCTTTCCGTTTTTTGGTAGCGCTCACCAGTACCTTCAAGGCTTCAAAGGTAGCTTATTGCACGAGCTCGACTCTTATAGCAAGGTACAAGGTAAAAAACAACCAAACAAAACACACGCATGACTGTGACGATAGCTGTGTCGATATCAAATCGCACTGTCGGCCAAATACACAAGCTGCTTTTTGTCAAAAATACTTAGGTTGTCCTCACACATACCTCAACTGGTGCTTCGATTAGGAAGGCTTCAACCCTTTCGCTGGTGTACTTTTCTTTATGCTTACTAATGACACGTGCATTGGAAAACTTAGGAGTACAATTTTTGCACCTCCTACAGTGCGCAGCGAGGTGGCCTTTCATAGCGACTTTTTGTACATCGTTATGATGCTTAAGCGGGCATTCGTTAAAACATCTTCCAGTTTGTCCGGTATATTCCTTGCCGCAAGACAAAGGAATACTCTACATAACCCCTACTTCACACAGTACAAAGGGTTCGCGGTGTTTATGGGGCAGCGCTTAGTTCACACCTCTTCAGAATTCACCTTTGAGCAGTCTACGTTTATTGGCTTATCGTCCCGAAGCGACTCAGGCTATGAGGGACGCCGTAGTGGAGGGCTCCGGAAATTATGACCGCCTGGGGTTCTTTAACGTGCACTTGTATCACACAGTACACGGGCATCTAGAATTCCGCCTCCATGGAAATTCGACCGCCGCGGCCGGGATCGCACCCGCGTCTTTCGGGTCAGCAGCCGAGCGCCGTAACCACTGAGCCTCCGCGGCGGCCTTTCGCGCACAGTCTACCGACCTTTACATGTGCCGAAAACCAAACTTCCACGCCAATCCTGCTTGCAATTTTCTTCAGATTGTGGCTAACATTATGCATGTACGGAAGCACGACTGTCTTCTTATTGTTTTTGTCTCGTTGATCGGACTCCCTTCACTGACGCTTCTTCAACATACCACAGGCCACAGCGGACAACAATTCTTGGTATTCAGCAGCTAGAAGGCGCGAGACTTGGCTATCAAAAGTATAGGTTTAAAGGTGATCGCATGACTTCTGAGTGGCATTCCCAATGCACAAGCTGATGATGCCCCTTTTCCCTACTTTGAAATGAGCAGAATAAATGGGGAGGAGGGGTTTTTTGGTTCTGAGCTGAGAGCGCCAGCAGCTCAGACAATTTGAGAAACGAAGGGTGAGATCTAGGGAGGTTATGCTATCATTTCCAGGAGCTTAAAATGTTAATACTTGAGATTGGGGACACTCTTTTAGCGCAGAAACAACAGCAGCAGTGGAAGCAGAACTGTCATCGTAACCATCCAGAAAGACCAAATAATCGTCTACATACCTGTAAATTCTTGCGATTCCCACGCCTGCCAGGCTAATAGAAAATTTTCGTTTGCAAAAAGAAAGGTATATATTGCTCAAAACTGGTGCAAGGTAGGCGCCAATGCGCACACCTCATTTTTGTAAGTAGATGCAACCCCCCCCCCCCTTCTTAGTGTAAGTAGAGGACAGATACAGCGAAAAAAGCTTTAAAACGTTTTCAACCGTGATGTCATTTTGGCCAGTTTGGCAATTTGCCGAGAATCCGACGTGATATGGAACAAATTATCATCGAAATTTTGCGTGTCTTTCGTTTGGTGTTTTTTTTGCTCTTTCATCTTGCTATAAACGTGGAGCTCGCGAAATAAAGTGCAGTTTGCAGTAAGCGCTTTGTCCGTGTTCCTTCTTTGTTCGTCCTGTCTACTCCTGCGCCTTTTAGCTTCGAGTCATGCACCAAATCGCCCAGCAATCGATTTTTTTTAAATATTGAGCGTCCCAGGTGAAGTGGGGATGCCTTGCAGACAGGATGGAACATAGGTTGAACTGCGACGCGTCTTGGGCGTTGTGTCGGCAAAAGTGGCGAAAAAGAGCCAGGTGGTAGTAGGAGCGGAGAGGACTGCAGGAAAACGCCGGTGGTCTCCCGTCAACAGCGCGAAGAACATGGCAGCAGCAGGAGAAGCGTAACCAGGACTCGTCGACGGTGCATCAAAACGCTTGGCTTTCTTAGGGCTATCCAAGTGTGCCTTTTGTCAGCACGGACCCTCAGCCCATCGACTGCTGCCTCCACGCTTGCAAGGAACGCAGGAGGCTTGCGTCGGTGATCCAAAGGAGGTCTATGGCAGCACGGACCCAACATCCGACGGATGCCACCTCCTCGCTTGAATGGGACGCAGGATCGAGGATTGCGTCGGTGATCCAAGGGAGGCCCACAGCAGCACGGACCCATTGTCGGACGGCTACCACCTCCACCCTTGAATCATACGATCTCCGCTGCGCTGTTTCCGTTCACGCCTCGGTTTTCTCACACGTCAGCTCTCCGGTCCTCGCGCTTGCCACGCTCTTCGTCATCATCGTCTCGCACATGCCATGCGCACAGGCGCAACGCTGGGCTGACCTGCGCAGCGCTCCGCTATGAACGCACCACTGTGGACGCTCCTCGTTCAAAAATCCCCCGACGATTTCGTGTGCACATCACATATGCTCCCCCCCCCCTTACGGGAAAAGTTTTTTCACATAGAAAAATGGCCGTTGGTTCTCACAACGTTTACGTGCATGTGGTAAACGGACAAGTTAGACGCCGCTGAAGTCACTGAAGGCACTTTACCCAGTGGCGCGTGGAGGCACATGGAAACGCGCACAGAGGAAACATAGGGTCAAACATTATACATCTGGTAAAAGAAAAATAAATACGGTACAATAAATCAGACACGAACATTGAACGTGACTGTACTATGAATGTGAATATGTACACACTAAACAACACATAAACGGATAACACAGGAAGAGGAAAGAAAAACAACCCACAAACACTACCACACTGCGTTTACACAGGTAGCCATTGCAAATCGAATAGTAGCACTGTACATTGGGCCTCACCCTCCGGCAATTTACAAAAGACTCATGCAATCGGCACCTACGTTTTCGGTGCCCTTGATGTGCTCTACACGAAATGTATACTCTTGTAATGTTAAGCTCCAAAGCAGTACCCTGCTGTTCGAATGATTTGCCTTCGTAAAATATTGCAAGGGTTGGTGGTCACTCCGAATGATAAAGAATGTCCTGTACAAGGATATGTTCAAATTCTCCACCGCCCAGACTATCCCAAAACACTCGCGTTCAATTGCTGAGTAGCGAGATTCGCGAGGTAACAACTGTCGACTCGCACATACCGGGTGCTGGATTCTATCGGTGCTCCAGCAGGAGAACGGCGCCTATGCTGACCTCGGAAGCATCGGTGCGAAGCACGAGATGCTTACTGAGAATTGTAGCTCTTAATACAGGCCTGGAGGTTAATGCGTTCTCGAGCTCGCCAAAAGCGGCTTGCATCTCTGGTGTCCAAGAGAAAAGGTGTCGTGCCATTTTGCGTGTCATCTCCATGAGCGGTTGAATTTTGTCGGCAAAGCCACAGTTGAAATTGCGGTAGTATTCGGCAAGCCCTAATAAGGAACGCACTTGCTTCTTTGTCTTTGGAAGCGGTACGTTGAAAAGCTTTTCCACCACCGTTTCCAACGGCTGGATGGTCCCTTCCCCAAGCTGGTGTCCAAGAAAGGAGATGTTTGCGGCTCCGATTTAACTCTTCTGCGGCTTGACCATCAGGTCAGACTCGCGCACCCTGCTAAATAGCCTATTTAAAGTCCAAAGATGTTCTTCCCAGGTGGAGGTCGCTACGAGAACATCGCCGGTGTAATGAACGACATTGTCAATGCCTTGTAAAAAATGAGCATCAGGCGTGTGAAGATAGCCGATGCTGTCCCAATGCCGAAGGGCATACAGACGTACTGATAGTGACCGGATTGGGTAGAGCACGCTGTTTTTGGTCTCGATGCTTCCTCTAAAGTTACCTGCCAGTGGACATTAGCAAGGTGAAATTCCTAAAATTATAACCTTGATTCCAACCTCGGTAAATATTACATCTGTCCTTGGAATGGGCTCTGAATCAGACGCAAGAAGATCATTGATGTGTCGATAGTCGACGCAAGTCCAACAGGTGTCTTTATTTTTAATCACATCGAGAGGGAATGGTATGAAGATTTTGTACGTTTAATGACCTCTAATTTGATCATTTCGTCTATCTCATTTTCGACCACGTCCTTCATGGCAAAATGCAACACGTATATCGGGGTATTCAAGAATTAAGAAGTCCAGAGCCTGAGTTGACATTCCACTAGATTAGTCTTACCAGGAATCTCGGAAAAGATGTCTGCATACGTGTCAAGCAAGCACCGAATCTCCTGCTGTTTGTCGTCATCGAGCTTGGTGGAGATCTGCACGGCTTCAATTCCTTTACCGTGGTTTGTGCTAAGAGTAGGCAGTTGTTCTTCTGAGTCACCTTCTTCGATTACAACGAAAGATAACGTCTCCACGGTCTCTTGGGACGCACGCTCTTCGTATCTTTTCAGCATATTGATGTGGAATAGCTTCTTAGTGTAGCCCAATACGATCCAATAATCCACGTCGTTCTTTTTTACACAAACCGCAAATGAACATTTCCACTGCATAAGTAGTTTATTGTGGCTGCTCGGCTGATCTTGCGCAGCATCTGCTTGAGTGGGCTGTTAAATTTCTCCACCATCCCATAGCACATTGGATGGTAAGGGACCGTGCGGAGATGTTTCCCTGCCAAGAGATCACTGAGCTCTCTCCATTTTGGGACTGAACAGGATCCCTGGTCACAAAGGACCTCTCTCGGAAAACCTACTTGCGAAAACATCTCCACCAAACCCTCTGCCATGGTCACTGAATCTATCTTTGGCGGAGCCACGGCCTCGGGACACCGCGCGGCAAAATCGACGAGAGTGAGAAGATATGTATTCCCTTTCACTGATGTGGGTGACAGCGGACCGACAATATCAACAGCTACCCGACCAAATGGAGTATCGTTAACAGGCATTCGTCGCAACGGTGCTTTTCCTACTTTGCCTTTCGGGCCCGTCCTTTGGCAGGTGTCGCATTCCCTGGCATTCCTATTAACCTCGTCGTGTACTCCTGGCCAGTAGAGTTCTTCCAGAACTCGATCTGTAGTCTGCTTAATGCCCTGATGCCCCGCCAACGGGATTTAGTGGGCAAGCTTTAACAACTGTGATCTGCATGACTTTGGAAGTACTACCTGTCGAAACTCTCTGCCAGAGGCGAGATGACAGATGGGGTACAGCAAACCCTTCTCGACAGGATACGAGTGCGAAGTGCTATGCTTGCCATGGAACACCTTTCCTACTTTTCCTTTTGCTTACCGGAGCAAACAACGACACGGGCAACGAAAACCACTCGACGTTAAACAACAGCAATCTTTGTACCTAGGAATGACACATCTACGTTCACCCCATTGCATACTGGTCACTCTTGTTGGGCTGCGTCTCACCTACCACAGCGCTTTAAAACAAGTTCCGAGGCATTGCTTCTTCACTGCGCACAGCAGACCTTTGAAGCGAGTGGCTCTGAGCTTGCCTCCGTTTGTGCTCATCTAGGAAGTGCTGTTTGACTTCACTGGGGCAAACTATGACAAGTGCAGAGAAAAAAAAAATGATGGCTAGACCACAGCAATCTTTCTTCCTGGGAATGACACATCAACGTTCAACCTTCTGAGTACCGGCCACTGCGTTGGTCTGTGGCTAACCTACCACTGCGGCTACAAAAAATTCCAGCCACCGCTTAAATCTCCACTGAACACCACGGATCACGAACGCACCTGTCTCTGAGCTGTCTTCGTTTGTGCTGATTAAGGTTCTGCTTTGTGTCTTGACAGGAGCAAAGCACATATACATTTGAAACAAAAAGAAGAAAACGAAACAACCATCCATAGATTCACAGTCTTTCATACATGCGGCACTGAACAAAGAAGATAACTAAGAACATCAATCCCCCCCGCCCCCGCTAAAAATGCCAGTTCTTTGGAACAAATCGATAAAGAGGGGCTGCTGACACAGGCGTCTTTTGACGAGGCGATGAGCGCTGCTTCAATTATTTCACGTGTTAGTTGGTTACTGCGCTTGCTTCAAACGTGTGTGCGAGTGAAGTCAGGGTGGCAAGTTTTGCTGTCACAGTCTCTACAGTGGATGCCGAGATGCCCTTTTTCAGTATTATGCACATAGTTATTGTGCTGCTTCAGGCGTTCATTAAGGCATCTCCCCGTCTGATCCACACAAAGTTTGCCACAAGACAATGGCGTAAACTACAGCTTCACAGGAGACGAATTGATTTTCATGATTGATGTCGCACCCTCTAGGAACGAAATCGTTATTAACAATTTTGCACATCTTCCCAAGCTTATCCAGCCGCCGCGGTGGCCGAGTGGTTACGGCGCTCGGCTGCTGGCCCGAAAGACGCGGGTTCGATCCCGGCCGCGGCGGTCGAATTTCGATGGAGGCGAAATTCACGAGGTCCGTGTACTGTGCGATGTCAGTGCATGTTAAAGAACCCCAGGTGGTCGAAATTATTCCGGAGCCCTTCACTCCAGCGTCCTTCATAGCCTGAGTCGCTTTGGGACGTTAAACCCCCATAAACCATAAACCAAGCTTATCCGGAGCACAAAGATTACTTTGACACGTTTTCTATCTGCTATCTTTTTTAGTCTGCGGGAGAAATGATGAATGTAAGGCACAACAGTGTTTTTTTTTTCTTTTTCCTTTCGCGGCAATGAATCTGTCCGTTCCCCTTTTCTGTTTTTTCTCAAACAACTGTGTATAGATTCTGACACTGACACTAACAGCTGCTTGGGATAACCAGCCTTTACGAGGCGCTCAATTTAGTGAAATAAGCTATTTTGCATGGAGTGCATGCAAGATTTGTTAAGCTCATTGTGAAAGCATGATTTCGCCATGGCACGTTGGTACAGATTAGAATGAGATGCTGTAAAAGGGAGCAGTAGCTTACTACTTCATGGCTCATAAAGACAAACACGTGTGAGAGTGCATTATGTGGGTTTAATACATAAAATTGGATGACAATGTTTTCTGGCACTTAAGTAGTTAGTATAAGGGGATAGAGGCACTGAGCAAAGGTAGCTTTGATCTGCGTAAAGAGTGCGTCAAATTTTTGCACACTTAAATCTTTAAGAACAAGAAAATCATAAACATAGCGAAAACATTGTACAACCAATGACCCTTTCAATTTTTTCTTGAAGCCTTTTACACCTTTGTGCTAACAACAAGTCACTAAGCACGGGAGCTATGCATGACCGGATGCAAACTCCTCGTTTTTGCAGGTAAATCTCGCCGTCCCAGGAATTGAAGGTGGATGTTAAATACTTATGAAGTAGTTCTAAAAATTTCCCGACGGATATGCTGCCCTTGTTTTGGAATTCAACGATTCCTTACTGGTCTATACAATGCTGGAAGCAACCACAGCGGTGGCCGAGTGGTTGAGCATCCGCCTCGCATGCGGTAGGTGCGGGGTTCGATCTCCAGTGCCGCCGGGCACCTACCGGTGATACAATGGGTACAAGCTTTCCCCGGGCCTACTTCTCGGCTGGTAAGGTGTGAAATACTTAGAAAATGGTCTTTGACCCCCAACTTGAGTAATCGAAAAAATACCTAGTGCCATGGCGCTCTTTGGCCACAGACGCCCTTGCGCCATAAAAATTCTTATTCATCACATTATTCTAAGCACGCGAAAAGCTCATCATGCAGTAGGGAATAATATAAGTCTTTAACGTCAAAACAGAAGGCCATCAGTCCCTTGTTCTTGTTAGTTTCTAAAAACTGGATTACATCTTGCGAATTTTTTACCTGGTACGGATCGTCCAACGTGAGCGAACTTAAAATCTTCTTTAGAAAAGCGGCTACAGTTTTCTGCCAAGCACCTCTCTCTAATAAGACCACACGAAACAGACTCTCTGGTTTGTGCGTATTTGCGTTAAAACACACTTGTAAACTAAGCTCTTTACATTTATCGGCTCCTTTCGTTAACTATTCAATGTTAAGTTTTTGCACACTTTCTTGACCTTAGCTTTCATTTTTTTCAAGCAAAAGTTCTTGGCCACAGAAAACGAAGAGAGAATAGGTTCCCTACCTTTCTTGACATACAGTTGAGAAGATAGCACTAGGAATCCCATTCCTTCTTGGCTGGGAGCAAACGTAACGAATGTCCCTTCAAGTACGAGACGGTTCGCCGAACAAAGACGGTGTTCACTGGAGCCTTGCAACGTAGTACCGCGTCCATTCCATCAGACACGCATCTATCGGATTCTGCCACCGGTGTCCGCCTGGAAACTGCCTCACCATCTTCAGAAGTTCAGCAGGTGACCTTTTGGGTTCCGTGGCGTACTTCAGCCCCTGGGAGAGACCACGATGCACTTCTGTTGGCAGCGACACGTTCCCTGCGGTATGGATGACATTCTCCATCTTGTGCTTCTTTATGGGCAGGGATGCGCGGAGCTGCAAGAGGGTTTGTTGCCACAAGAAGTCGGCCGGGGTGTTCGCTAAATTAGAAAATTCTTTCCATTGCTTCTTCCTATGTGGTGGGGCTTCGGATCTTTCCCCAGTAGCACAAGGTGGCGGGCCCATGCGTGTCCGACATGGGCAATGAGGGCTGGTGACTGCCCGCAATAAACCTACATGGGTCCCTCGTCAGCGCAGTGCTGGCAAAAAACGTTTGGGCTGGACATTTTATGCCTGAGTGGGCCCCTCCTCAGCTATGGGCTTAAAGAGAGCGGGCAGCCCACCTGGGCCCCTCCGCAGATACATGCGGGCAAAAGTGCGGGCTCTATCGTAGTGAAGTGTGAGCAGCCCCTCTTGGGGCTGCCCACGGTTGTTTTGTGTGGGCACCGAGATGGTACTCCCGCCTTCGGCCTACATGTGTCTTGTAGGGAAAATGCAGCTGCCAAACTTTGGGCTTCACCGTGGCGAAGCTTTGTAGGCATGCAGTTTGGGCTGCCTGAGCAGCACCTACGTTGGTAACGCATGCGCTAGACCAGGGCACATTTGTCATTCCCGCACCTTCCAAGCCTGTATCCTAAACAGGGTATGAAAGGGCTAAGCATGGGCTGCGTGCAGTTTGTCTGCATAAAAAATGGGGCCACATGATTGTGAAGTGCGCACAACCCTAATAGGGGCTGCCCCTGCAGCACCATCAAGGATCCAAGGAGGCTAGCTGCGTGTGGGCCAACCTCCAATACTCCCGCCTACAGCCGACAAGGTTGCTGCGTAGAAAACACATTGGCGGCGCATGGGCACATATCTGGCATTCCCACACCTTCCCCTCTATATATCTGGTAGAAAAGGGCTAAGTGTGGAATATCTGGCATTGCCACACCTTCCCCTCTATATATCTGGTAGAAAAGGGCTAAGTGTGGACTATACAGTGGCAAAATGTGTGTGCATGAACCTGGGCTATACGATGGTGAATTGCGGCCAACCCCACTGGGGGCTTCCCGTGAATCACTCTGACGACACTGTGTGTGGAAACAAGTAGTATATTCTGCCTGCAGCCTTCGTAAGTCCTGCGCCGATTATTCTGGAGTTTGCAGTGCAAAAACATCATGCGTAATTTTAGCGATTCTTGTCCGGCGACCCTTATTGACATGTAGTCCCACTTACATTAGCGTGGCTGCATATCCTAGATCACATGTAAAAGGGCTGCATCGGTGCCACAGCGATGGAGCATGGGCGCATGGGTGAAGTGCGGGCATATAAATGCTCAGTATAGGAGGCTGCGCACTCAGCACGTTGATGAAGCCAGACGGATGTGGGCAAAGGGCTTGCATTCCCGCGTTCAATCTAAATACATCCTGCATAGAATATGCAATTAAGCATGTAATTTAAGTTATATGCGCTTCAAGACCACAAAGCATATAGGTAGACGAATTCCGGCTCCCAGCAATAACTGAGACGGTCCCCTCTTCCAACCTATACTCTGGTACAAGTGGTTCTTGTCAGTTTTGGTGGAGGTCATTTGAAAATTTGAATTTTTTTATGGTTCCTTGATGTTCGATTTAATGAGCGTTTGCAGTAATACACATTTTGTTGAGAGCTAGAATAGAAGCTTTGAGAATAACTTTTTTTTTGAAGTTGGGGGGGGGGGGGGGGGAGTAAAGCAGACTTGTTCTGCAGATCATATTTATTTATTTATTTATTTACAATACTGCCAGCCCCATCAGGGACCATAGCAGGTGGGCGAACAAAAATGACAAACATGATAAAAATTTGAGCCGTGCACTTTGGAATACAAATCAAACACACGTGAACAGAAAGGAACAAGAAAAATACAAGAAAAGGTAAACATTAGCAAGGAGAAAGAAAAATACATGTCTAGGAGTCGGGTAGAGCATTGCCATAAGGAATTCAATTAGAGCACATGGGAACACAGCAGCGGAAAAAATAAGACTTTCTTCACAATTAATTAACAATCTAATGAAGTGATGAGAGGCGGTTGAGTATGTCAGTGAAACTGCTTTATTCGTTAATTGATAATGATTCTATCCGTGACGTGAACTGAGATAATGTGGTTGCAGTTATGATTGAGGGATCAAGGCGATTCCATTCTCTGATCACGAGGGGAAAGTACGAATACATGAACGTGTCGTTATGGCATGAGTATTCTGTTATCGCGGCTGCGTGTTTATGCCTCGACGGGCGTGATTGCGAGAAAGATATGTATTTTGATACGTCTATCTTGTAGTAGTTGTGCATCAGGTGAAATAAAAATTTTAGTCGTGCTTGTTGCGCTCTTGATGATAGCGTCTCTAAACCCGAAATAGCCGCGAGGTTAGTTGGTGAATCTGTGCGCTTATATTTGTTGTGTATAAACCGCAATGCTTTACGCTGTACTTTTTCTAGTTTTGTTACATTATAGTCACTGAATGGGGGAACCA
Source organism: Amblyomma americanum (assembly GCF_052857255.1). Taxonomy (NCBI): domain Eukaryota; kingdom Metazoa; phylum Arthropoda; class Arachnida; order Ixodida; family Ixodidae; genus Amblyomma; species Amblyomma americanum. Next base: position 154,350,011 of record NC_135504.1, read on the forward strand.
AACTGTGTTAGCGTATTCTAAAACTGGTCGAACGAAAGTAGTATATGCGAGAAGCTTTGTCGATGTGGGTGCAAGGCGCAGACATCTTCGAAGAAAAAATAGTTTGCGTAATGCTTTCGAGGTTATGCTAGCAATGTGCGCGTCCCATCTGAGGTCAGAAGTTAGTGTGATGCCCAAGTACTTATGCTGGTGAACTTTCGTCAGTATTCTGCCATTAACAAAGTACGGAAAATCATAAGGTTGCCTTTTTCTTGTTACCGTCATGCAAACAGATGTAGTCGTGTTTACCGTCATTTGCCATGTTTTGCACCATTCGGTTATTTTGTTCAATGAATCGCTGAGTGAAATGTGGTCTTCGTAGCTGTTAATTGTTTTATAGATAATGCAGTCATCGGCGAAGAGTTTGATGTTAGAATCGATATTGTTGGTTATGTCGTTGATGAAAATTAAAAATAACAGTGGCCCCAACACGGATCCTTGAGGTACACCTGATATGACGGGTACTGTCGCAGATTCCATGTTCTGAAACAGTACGAATTGTGTCCGCTTTGATAAGTAATCTGAAATCCAATCTAAAATTTCCCCATCCCCGATGGCACCCCGTAACTTTTCTATTAATTTGTTGTGGCAGACGCGATCGAATGCTTTAGAAAAGTCCAATAATATAATGTCAGTCTGGCTACAGTTATTGATGGCGAATGCAAGGTCATGCACAACCTCTGTAAGCTGTGTGACGGTTGATAGCCCATGACGGAAACCATGTTGGTTTGAAGATAACAGATTGTTTGTATCAAGGAAGTTTGTTAGGTGTTGAAGGATGATATGCTCGAGCATCTTGCAAGCCGTGCTGGTGAGAGATATTGGTCTATAGTTCGATGGTAATGTGGTGTCTCCTGTTTTGTGTATTGGTATAATCTTTGCCTTCTTCCAGTCGTCCGGTAAAGTTGATGACTCGAGAGATTTACGAAATATTAGACCCAAGTATCTGCTGCACCATTCTGCGTATCGTTTCAAGAAATCGTTTGGGATATTGTCTGGTCCGGGTGATTTTTTATGGCCAAGCGTGAGTAATAGATTAAAAATGCCGGCATCTGATATGATTAAAGGGTCAATGCGTGATGTTTAATTGCCGTAAAAGTCCGGGAGATTACCGTCATCTTTTGTGAAACTTGAGTGAAAAAACGTGTTGTACGCATTAGCATTGTTAGCTCTATCTTCTGGAGACAAGTCGGATAACGGGTTCTTAGTTGGACGGAAATGGTTCCAAAATCTATGCGGGTTGTTTGTCAGAAAGTTAGGAAGTGTTACATTAAAGTAGTGTTTCATGGCCCGTTTGCCTATCTCTCTGAACTTCGCGATTGCGCACGCTAGTTTTGAAGTTTTAGAAGGACATGAACCATGATTTTTATAGAAATACGCAACCTTTTCATATGACGTTTAGCGTGGATAACATCCCTTGTTACCCATGGACTGTTTCTTTGTGGACGCTTAGTTTTTAGTGGAACATGATTAGTTATGCAGTGTGAAACCATAGTCTTAAAATGAAGCCAAACCCTGTTAATATTGATTGAGGGGTCGGAGACCATTTCACTGAATGCTTCAAATTCATGTGCGAGGTAGGTTAATATGCTGGCATTATCAGCCTTATCGAAGTTCAGTGTTGTCTTTACATCGGATCGTTTTTGTATTGAGCAGTCTAGAGGTAACAAACATAATGGTATGTTGTGATCAGAGATGCCTTCGATGATTTCTGTCTGCGCTTGGTGTACTGAAAAGTGATCACTGATTAGTACAAGATCGAGTATATTGTTTGCTGATCCTTGCTTGCGCGTTGGTTCTAGGATAATTTGGTGGAGATTAAAGGAGAGCATTAAGTCAAAAAGGGCTTCTGAAGATGATGATGTGTGTTGCATAGTTATCCAGTCCACGTCCGGAAGGTTAAAGTCACCCATGAGAATGATTATAGTGCTGCAAGCATATTGTTGAAGGAAGTCATGAATGACAGAAATGCACTCATCTTCTGAAGAGGGACTCCTATACAAACAGCCTACACAGACAGTAGTATTGTTGCAGAGAAGTCTGCAGAATACGCTTTCAGCACCCGACACATCTGGGAGCATAACAAACGGCAGGGTTTTCTTTATCAAGAGAGCCACACCACCGCCACGGGAGTCTCGGTCTTTCCGAATGACTGAGTAGTTGGGTGGTGCGATTTCATGACTCGAAATTTCTGGTGAAAGCCAAGTCTCCGTGACGGCGACAATATCAGGTTCCCGATCAATTAATAAGTTTTCTAAAGATTCTACTTTGTTTACTATGCTCCTTGCGTTTACATTTATGATGGTCAGTGCTTTAATCGTGCTCTTCCCCGTGTCGTTGGTGGGCTCCTTTTTTCGACTGTCTCCTCCTGCTCTTCGTTTTTTTTTCAGCGGAACTTTGTCGTTCGTTTCATGATCCCAAACAAAGGCGCAGCTGTTTATAAATAATTTGTCGAAGGCAAGCGAAACTTTGTCCCCTTTTTGTCGATTTTCTTTGGCACTGTTCCACAGTTTTTTTCTGATTTCTCGAATTCTCGGAGAGAAATCTTCCCCAATGGCATATTTCGTGTCTTTAAGTTTAAAACCTTGCTTCAGTATTGCTGACTTGTTACGGGCATCCAGGAGTTTAAAAATTACCGGTCTATTCTTATTAGCCTGCGGCCTGCCTAACCGGTGAATACGTTCAAAGGCAACTGGATCGAGCTTTAGGGTATCTTGAATGATACTTTTGTTGACAGCCTGCTCCAGAGTTTCGGTTGATTCTTCTTCATCTTCTGGTAGTCCATAAACAATTAAGTTTGATCTCCTGCTTCTGTTCTCTAGATCATCTATCTTTTTTTCCAGTGATTCAATTACGTGATTCATGCGAGAAATCTCAGTTTGACAAGACTGCACTTTAGTTTCTAGAAGTGTTATGGCATCTAACTTGTTTTCGATGTCTGTCAGCCGTTTTTCCTTTATTTCTTTAATATCTTCCGCAATATCCTTCAGTTGTTTAGCGATTTGTGCCATTTCAGGGCCGGGATTTGTTTCGACGTCCCCTGATAACAGGAGGAGTTTGCACAGGAATACAGCAACATCAAACACTTCAAGACACAGCTGCGGGCACGGCAGCACCACCAAGAAACGGTCGCTACAGCGGAAGCATTTGCCAAAACGCCTACTCACCTGCACAATGAAGACGAAAGGATTAGCGCACCGCATGCTAGTAGTGCCGCCGAGCCCACTGCCGATGCAATTCCTGGGAAGGGTATATGTAGCCCATTCATGTGGTGGCACTCCCAGCAGATCATGCGTAGAAAGGTGCTCGCACGTTGCTGCTCCCGGATAATGTGGTCGAAGAAATTCCGCTGACGTCAGGGAATCGCACGCATGGAAACGAGTTTCGTTCACCGGCGAGGTCACCCAGGCTATCTCGGTAGGTTCGATGCCGCTGGCAGTACCATGAAGAACCAGTAGCATAAGCCGAATTGTGGTTTAGAAGAAACTTGGTGCTGTGCTAATATATATGCTGGGAAAGCTTGCTAATCTGTTCTGCAAAAGACCAGAAATAAAAGAGAAAAGCTAAGAAAACAATTTGTAAAGTTGTTCTGCTAGGAGCTGAAACATTGTCTTCTGCTTTTGACATGAAAACCGCACGACAATGATACACAGCTGCGAAGCGCCTTAGTCTAACTGCAGTTTTTTAACAGTTCGCAGTAATTATTTGCCTCGACAGGCGCAACGCTAATAGTCACGCGCCAGCCCCTAGCGTGCTTCCCAACGCCGTTTAAATCCAACGCGCTGGCTGCCAGATCACGTGGAAGGGTTCAGCAAACCCTCCCCCTCTCCTCTTCTCCTTCTGTGCATTTCCGGCTTGACATCCGGCTAGGCCTTAGGTCGGGCCGTGCCATGGTCCGTGCTGCGGTTTTTCGTGTGCGGTTTGTGTCTGATTTCAAAATCGCTGCTTCAAACTTGCGTTTATGTTTCCTGCTTATCGTAGCTTGCGCCGCGTGTCAGCAAGGCAGCCATTCGCGTATTTTGTGAACAAGTGACCATGCCGAGAAGCATGGAGCCGTTTCATCTTGACAAAACTTTCTACTTCAACCATAGCAGCCGCTGCTGCTTTTTTCTTATCGCAGCCGCGAAGCAAGAGAAGCAAGCGGTTACTGCAAGGCGTTGAGTCTGCGTTTCTAGGTGAGACCGATAGTGTAGCGCAGGAGTGCGTGCAATTTGCGACCGCGAAAATAAATGAGCGAGCACAAAGGCGAGAAGAAGCGGAAGGGACGAGGCTCTGTCCTGTCCTGTTCGTTTCCCTTCGCCATTGCGCATGAGTCACTGGTTGTTTCCGCGGCAGCAAAGTGCATTCCACATCGAATCATCAACCTGGTGGTCTGTCAGTTTTCACAGCGTATGCATTGGGACGCGAGCGCCGAGGTGTATGCATTGATGCGTTTGCTAAATGGCAGGCACGCGTAGGAGTCCTAAATGTAATTGTGGCAATTGTATACCGCCAAGCAAAGCGCGTGACTTTGTTTTGGGCTTTCGTTAAGGTGGTTGCGCGACTTCCTGTTCATTATTCGACGTGGGACGTGATCGTGCACTGCCTGCACGCGTGTTTTTTGACGCCACTATCGGTCCGTTGCGGACTGCCGATAGCAAGCGCCGCTCGGCCTGTTTAGCGTTGTGTTATTCGCTACACGTATATCCATCTTTATAGTGATCTAATATGGCGTTTTAAGGTTAGAACACACCTCTACGAGCCGATTACACCAGCTGTCAAGCTCAGAGCGGGAGGGGTGTGACGCGTCAAGGCATGCAAGCGACTGAGTGAATTGAGCGACGCGTCGCTGCCATACCCCGACTAAGAGGAAGCTGCCTGCTCGATCCCTTTTGTAACATTGGTAACGTTGCCTGCTGCTGTAAAGTTCGTTTAGTTGCAGGCGGCCGTGAATAAAAATCATAAATGTTGACGGAAAAGTAGTCCTAGAAAATGAGCGGTTGGTAGCCCTTTCAAATTAAGAGGTTTTGAATAACCTAAATGGTACAGAGCTTATCATAAAGACTAGTGTGAGCAAGTGGCGTTATGTATTTGAAGTATGGCTGTTCAAACATTTTCTTTTGGTTGTGTGAAATGCCAGCAATACAAATAATTATGAGGAAGTGCCAGGCATTGCGGGTGCAAAAATACACCGCTGAAAATTATGATGCTATCCAGGTGAAGTGCTTGCTGTTCAGTAGTGAAGAGGTCTGAAAATAGCTTCACCGGAGGAGATGTCTTCACTGTCAAGATTTGGGGCTGTTGTTGTCTGTGCCCATTCAGCGTACATTGCAGAGCACAAGTATGTATCGAGTTTTCTATGATCTGTTTTTTTCACCACTGTGTTGAGATCAGTGTGTTGCAACGTCTGCTTTGGACCAGAACGCTGATGGCATGTACTAGGATTCCCCTATTCAAAATAACGTGTGTGTCTCTTCTCAATAGGTCATCATCAGATAGTGCCACTTTCATGCTCAGAAAGAAGCAGGGCTTAAATTCAGGGGGTCTCGGCTGGTGTCAGAACCCCTACCAAACTAACAAGGAATCTGAGACTCCCCGTACTAGAATGTAGGGAGTGTTTGAATCCGAAGCAAGCAAAAAATTTTCTTTTTCCTCTTAGTGCTGGTTGGAACATTTCTCCTGTCATTTCTAAAATTTCGTGGTGATCTTTACCAAGAATCATTAACACGTTTTCTTAAAGCCGAGACGGAAAATATTCAAAGTTGACAGCACAACACACAGGGTGGAAGAAAAGGCGAAACCAGCACCCTCTTAGCACGAGTGAGTCCAGAGCTGGCGGCTCAGCTCCAAGGCCACACAGCAACAACTAGCACATTGGCACAGCCTCAGCTCTGCCACTATTTTCTCTCCGTCTCTAGTTCCCTCCGCACCTGTTCTCGAGTCACTATAGACCCCCTTAAATGCAGCCAGGCTTTAAAAAGCACCAATATGAAGTAATGCGCTAAAGGACATTATTTTAAGCTGATATTACACCATGAGAACAATGATTTTATCCTTTATTTGTCTAGTACCCATCTCACGTGGCACTCCTCGTAGGCAATTATAGCAGATGGATAACCATGTTATCCTTCTGCAGTGATGCCGGTGTCACATGGCACTCCTCAGGGACGCTCTATCAAAGGCGTCTTATATCACTTGGTGTAAAGAACACAAATATTGTAATATAGTGCAGCTATAAATGCGCCTCAAAGATGAAAGATTGATTAGATTTAACAGCATCTCTTGTAAGCTTCTCTTCTGATGCCTCTCACTATATAACAAAAGCAAAAAAAGCGCGAATGTTTTTACAAAACACACAGAAAGAACAGACAGGACAGCGCCCGTCCTGTCTGTTCTTTCTGTGCGGTTTGTTTAAAAATTAGCGCTGTTTTTACTATTGTTACACAATGTTACACCACTAGCCCAGCAAAAAGTAGTGTTAAATGAACCTCTCACTGTAGTTGCAATACTTTACTGCCTCTAGATCTGAATGCTAAATATGCCCCGTCTACTGCAAACTACTTCATGGTCTGTTCAATTATAGATAGTGCACAAAAAAGCTTAATGTGCTCAAGAAAATGGCGAATGTTCACTATTAATTGTTACCTCGGTTATTATCTTGCTGAGTTTTGATTTTTTTGTCGTTTCACTTCTTGGTAATGAAACTGTGCAAGTTCAGTGAATATATTTTATTTAATATACTTACAGGAAATTTAATTAGGAGCTTGTAGTGACCTGTTTGACTCAGCTTTTCGGCATGCTACCTGATACCATAGTTTAACAAAGCTTGATAGAAACTGCATACACTATGGACACAATATCTTTGCTTGCGTCTTCTTTCAAAAGATGCCTTAGACAACAATGTACATGAAAGACCCCGTGATATTTGATCTATGAGTGGTAAATAATTTATAATTGCCTTTCTCCTGGTTGTTTCAGTATTCTCAACCGAAGGATGGCTGCGACATGTAGTTGGTTTTCAGGTCACGTCAAAAGCAAGAACTGCTAATATAGAATCAGAATCAGAATCAGAATCAGAACGTTTATTCACGCAGAAATTTATACACAAAATGCTGTGTAGTCATCTGGATCCTTAGCCGCTATGGCTAGTGATGGATCCATTACAAACATTGTCAGAGTTAAACAATCACTATATGGAGCATTGCTATGAGCAACAACACGTGTTTAGCTTGGTGCATCAGATTGCTTGTTAAGGTAGTGGCGTTTTAGTTTAGAAACAAAGTTGGACGTGTATTTCATGTAACACGGCACGGTATTCCATATTTTAGCCCCGATAAAAGAAATTGAGCGCCGCCCGTATATGTTGTGAGCTATGGGTAAATTAAAATTATTGTGCTGTGCCTGCCTAGTGTCACGTTTGGGAGAGATGAATATGGAAGAAGGATGTGGAGAGTTCGTGCTAATTATCTGGCGGACTAAAATGGCCGTTTTGTACTCACGTACATTGGTGAAGGGCATTATGTTTAATTCATCAAAAAGAGGTTTGGATGGTATTGCTCTCGGTGCATATGATATTATTCTGATAGCCCTTTTCTGGAGAGTGCTAACTTTTGCTAAGTAAGATGCGAAGGTGAAACCCCAGGATTCAATGCAGTATATTAAATGGTTATGGAAAACGCTGAAATATATCATTCGTAGTGTGTTCTTGTCAAAATGTTTTTGTGCTTTAATTAGTGCATAGCACCCAGAGGTTAACTTTTTGCATAAGTTTTCTATATGAGGTGCCCAGTGTAGATTCTCATCAAGAGTTACTCCTAAATATTTGTAGCTTTGAACCCGTTCAATTGGTAATCCATCGAGATGCAGACTACATTCTACGGGGGTAGATTTACGACGGGAGGTGAAAGCAATGAACTTTGTTTTTTTAACATTTAGCGCTAGTTTGTTAGTGCTAAACCAATTTGCTGCTTTTTGGAGGCTATCATTTGCAAGTGATTCAGCCTTTTCTGCCGACTGATGAGGTATTAGTAGAGCTGTGTCATCTGCGTACATGACTGCTTGTCCATGCTCAATGAAACGAGGAAAATCATTTATAAAGAGGGAAAAAAGCAGGGGGCCAAGTACTGACCCTTGCGGAACTCCTGTCCTAACTTCCCCCATTGAAGATCTTTGATCTGAGATTTGCACGAATTGCATGCGGTTAGTTAGGTAGCTACGGAAAAAATTGATGGCTGGTCCTCGAAATCCATAACTTTCAAGTTTCTGTAACAAAATGTCATGTTTAACAGTGTCGAATGCTTTTCTAATGTCAAGAAATATGCCTATAATAATCTTGTTTGAATTTAAAGCCCGGTTAATTATTTCTGTTGCTGAGTGTACTGCTGTGCCTGTAGAATGACCTCTGCGGAAACCATGCTGTTCTCTGGCTAAGATGCCATATTTTTCAACAAAATCCTGTATTCTCTTAGCTATTAGTTTTTCGAAGAGCGTATTAATGCAACTCAGTATGGTGATTGGGCGGTAATTTTCTACATCATTGGGATTGTCGTTTTTGTAGATCGGTACAACTCTCCCAATCTTGAGCGTTTCAGGATAGATACCCGATAAAAAAGCCTGATTAAATATTTTTTCCAGTGGAAGGCACAAAATATGAATGTTGTCCTTAATGATGTTCACTGATATTTCGTCATGACCCATAGCTTTATTAACCGACATCTGGCGGACAACAGCAACAATTTCGGCAGCTGTTATCTCTGTGTAAGCAAAAGTATTAGAGCACGGAGTTGGCAAAACAGTACAAGAGTTGATTTGCAAGGTGGCAGCTATACTATTACCTATGTTAAGGAAAAAATGGTTGAACGTTGAAGCAAGACATGCTAGGTCAGAGTTGAAGGCACTGAGCTCTGGCAAAATACTACATTTCTCGAGGGATCTAGTAATGGAAGCGATTATCCGCCATATTTCTTTTGAGTTACCTTGGGCTTTCTTAACCAGGTTGCTATAATACTGTTTTTTTCGCCTCCGCATCATAGAAAGTGACATATTCCGTATGCTTCTGTACTTTTCCTTGTAATAATTGTTGTTTGGATTTTTCATCAACTTAGTATGCCAATGCTCTTTTAGTCTGATTATGGAGAGTATTTCTTCATTCATCCAAGGACAAATAGGTGAATGAAGGCGCCATGCTCTGCGAGAGTTGTATTGCTTTTGGACGCAGCATGATGAAAGCAGCGTGCTGAATGCATTATATGATTTGTTGGCGTCATCAAAATCGATGCTTGAAAAGTCTTTTTCTTGGATAGAAATTTTTGTTGCCTCATAGTCCCATCTTGGTGACATATGAGTGTTGTCCTTGGAATGATGTACAGCTATTGTAGGAGCGATAAGAAAGGTCGGGAAATGGTCTGTAATGTTATATTTTATCACACCAAATTTCAAGCGGCTGACATCCAAATTTGATAATATGTGATCTATTGTAGATGATGATGTTGGCGTTATTCTGGTTGGACTTGCTATATGGTTTTGAAAGCCGTAGGATGACAAAAGATTTACGTATTCACTACTAGATGAAACAGCTGTGTTGATGTTAACGTCGCCACAGATAACCGCCTTTTTTTCCTTATTTGTGAGGCTGTACAGTGCCTCTTCTAGTTTGTCCAAAAATGGCTGAGTTCTAGACATGGGTGGACGGTACATGACACCAATAACCATGTTGTTTCCTAGTTCTATAAAGAGCATTTCGTAGTTACCCATACTGGTCTCTGTAATGTCCAGTAATTTTTTGTAAGTGATTTCCGATGACAGGTAAAAAGCTACACCACCGCCTCTAGAACCAGCCGCTCTTGGCAAGGACACAAATTTATAACCAGGTAGATTCAGAGATTCGTCTCCTTTAAGCCACGTTTCTGAAATTGCTATGACGTCATATCGCATTTTCTGGTGAGAAAGAAAGGCAGCGAGTGAGTCATAGTTTTTATGCAGACTTCTAATGTTGCAGTGTAGTAAAGATATGTTTTTTCCACGTATTCTGGCTGTGTTGTTCAGCATTTTTATGCTTTTCGCTATGTAAGCGCAATGCTTTAGAAAAAAGGAAACGGCTATACTATCTTAGACAGGTCGTCGCGAGTGGCTATGTGAATGACAGTGGAATTTTCTGCTTTCCTTGCCAGTATTTTAGAGTTAGAGACCCAGACGAACTTCCAGTTGTTGGCTTTCTTTCGGGCAATTGCCATTCCAAGCAATGCTTTGTATTCGGGGCACAGGTGCTCGTTCAGGTACACGGGTGTGGTCTCGGAAAAACCAATGTCATTTGCGGATAGCCTCTTTTTCCTTGCAGACTGCAAAAATTTGTCCCGAGCTGCGCGTGAAGCAAACTTGACAATGACGTTCTTTTTCGTTTTTTCTTTTGTGGGAACACGATGTACTACGTCTATGTCGGTTGTTTCTACGTCCATTCCAATTTTTTCACCTATTTTCTGGACCACTTCTACCAGTGACTCGTCCTCGGTCTCCGGGATGCCCTTAATTTCCACGTTAGAAAGCCTGGAGTATTGCTTTAGTTCAATCAGTTCCTTCTGCGTTTTTGCTAAGGTTTGTGCTAGTTCATCTTTCTCTAGTTTTAGGGCTGCGTGCTCTTTCTTCAAGGCCTCGAGTTCTTCACCTGTCATGCGAAAGGCTTCGAAGGAATCGTTCATGAAAGTCATGCTTTGCTTCAGTTCTTCTACTTCCTTTCTAAGGACGGCATTCTGATCATTTACATACTTCAGCAGATCTTTGATTGTACCAGGTGGTTTGTCACCCATTTTTCAACAGCGAGCGATCAAGGCGCCGAGCGGGTAGCAAATTTTCTAAATAAGAATAATTCAATGCTACACACCTGCAAAGAAGTGCAGAAGCAGTTATGCCTTGCTCGATGCGCTCGCTCCTGGATCGCTCGCTGTTATGATGGTTGTCTGGCGCTGGTGCGCCAATTTATAGCTGAAGGCCGGGATGTCGATGCAATGCGTCGGCGCTTAGTCAGGATCTGCCGCTGGAGATTTGGTCGCAGGTAAGGCAGGCTCCCCCGGAAGCAGCAGCGATAGCTCCCCTCAGCAGCACGTGTAGTCCTCCGGTGATTGTGCAGCAGCGTCCGTGCAGTTTCAACAGCTGCAAAGAAGTGCAGAAGCAGTTATGCCTTGCTCGATGCGCTCGCTCCTGGATCGCTCGCTGTTATGATGGTTGTCTGGCGCTGGTGCGCCAATTTATAGCTGAAGGCCGGGATGTCGATGCAATGCGTCGGCGCTTAGTCAGGATCTGCCGCTGGAGATTTGGTCGCAGGTAAGGCAGGCTCCCCCGGAAGCAGCAGCGATAGCTCCCCTCAGCAGCACGTGTAGTCCTCCGGTGATTGTGCAGCAGCGTCCGTGCAGTTTCAACAGCTGCAAAGAAGTGCAGAAGCAGTTATGCCTTGCTCGATGCGCTCGCTCCTGGATCGCTCGCTGTTATGATAACTTCTGATATGGCAGTTGTTGTCATCAGAGCTTTTGAAACAGGCTGTTAATGTGTTGTAGTGAAATAAAATTGTATATCAATGTTTATATTGTAGCCTTTTCATGCCTCAGCAGACCTAAGGGCCAACTAGACATCACAATCATCATTCGGATGATGAAGCCTAAGCAACATGTGAGAAGGAAATGGAATTATGAATTATTTAATGGTAAGCAAATACGACTTGATGATCCATGTATGCTAATGTCTAATACAGCATTTGAAAAAAATATGTGGCCAAAACTACGTGTTTGTAGTCCTTGAAACTAATTTTTTATGTGCGTCACATTTCACTGTTCTCAATTTGCCGAGGTAGCAGTGTTAAGTACTGCTTGCCTTCTTGTTGTTGTTTTGTTTTCATTCATTGGTTGTGCCCTTTTTTCGTGTTATTTTGTGTTCGGTCATCGCGTATTGCATCCCTTCTTTTTTGTTTGCGCATCACTTATCATCAGCGTTCTTTTTTTGTGGCAGGCCTCATGACAGCTGGCAGCTTTCCTTTCATTTTTTCCTTCTCCTCTGATGGTGCTCAATGTAGTAGACAAAATATAGTCTACTGAAAGGCTGAATCCTAAATTGTACAGCATCATTTAGTTGACCTCTTCCTTTTTAGTATATGGCATTATTACTGATGCCTACTGTTGCCAAGAATCTCACATTGACACAGAGAGAGAGAGAATGAAAAGGAAACGCAGGGAGGTTAACCTGATGTGAGTCTCCGGTTTGCTACCCTACACTGGGGATGGGGGATAGGGGTTAGAAAGATGACAGAGAGGACAAATTTGTTTCACAAGTGCAGGGCATGCTTTGTTCTCAGGTAGAGTTAGTGCATTAGAGTGTATAGTTTGTCCATGGTCGCTTTGTTGGTGGCTGACACCGTTGCCTCGTTGGATGACTTTTGTATTAATATGAGGGGTTAGAATTTGTTTTCTCACTGCTGAAGAGTGTTTACGGGAGCTTACTATGCCTTCAACATTCATGTCTTATTTGTTGCTCTAGTTAAGATACTGAGGCTCAAATGAACGAGCATCTGGGGCTAAAATGACAGTATAACTTTGTGCCGTTTGTCAACTTTCTTTATGATGTGCATAACTGTGCAAATAGGGAATAATTTGGGGTCTCAGTGGTCCTTCATTTCCTTTTGCTTTTCAGTCTTTATGCCAGATGTCAGATTTTGGATGATAGTTTGTCACAGTCTTCATCTTTGAAGTAGGGATCACAATGTACCAGCCGTGACAATTGGTCACTATAACTAAGCACCGCACCCTCTCCTTATGAGCACACCAAAGCTGTGATCTGAAGGCAACTTTGAAGGGTGTTGACACCTGAAGTTGTCTTTTTACAAGTGTAATGTTACGAACCAATTGAAAATTTCTTTAAGCTATTGGGTTAAAATCATGTTTTTGCTTACTGTCAAACTCTCTCAACGGCACTTTCATTGTGAAAATGAGTGTAACACTTGGAAGAGGCAGCCAGGTATTTCATGGAATGTCAATGGCACACACCGGGATTCTGCACCTGCAGCAAATCATGTGGGTCATATCGTAGTTTGTGTTAAGAAGTAATGAAGCACGGAAAAGAAAATGATGATGAACACTTATTACCATTTTGTGGTCCTTGACCAATTTCGGTCTTTTAAAGGCACTGTACTAAAATGAAACTAAAGTGCAACCTTTCCAGCGAAGAAAAAGCGTACTGACTATGCTCATGACAGTTTGATGATTGTGCAAAATTTCAAAATGACCATTTTACTACTTCTTTATGAACATGTACTCTCCAGTGTCACATAAGGTGTAATGATAGAACTTGTCTGACAGAATGACCTAATTTTTTTGCACTTCAGTTTTGTTTCTATTTGTATTTTGTATTTCTTAGCATAGACACCACAGGCGATGCACTCGTGTATTACTTTGTATAAGGAAACAGTGGCAAGTCCAGCGTCTCTGCGTGTGGGCCCCTCATTGATAAACTGTTCTAAGTCACTAAGTTGTTTGCCTTGGAATATATCAATAGGTCATGAGATTCTAGCTCAAAAAATGTTAAGTAATGTTGCGTTCAATTTTGACTACAAGAAATTTGCTAACTAGGCAGTATGTTGAAGACACATTAGCTTTACTGCAGGTCAACCGGCATTAGTGCATTGCTTGACATGGACATGGGCAATGACTGTAATTAGAAAATTGGTCTTAGCAGTCACTGCGTGTTGATTTAAACACTGGCAGCGCTCCTTCTATTTTTATTTTCAGTATTCACTGCTATGCATACTAATCTGCGATTTTCAAGATTGAAGTCAATTTTTTTTCAACAATCGTGTAGTTAAAGTTGCAAACTCTAAAAGGCAACGCAAGCAGCTTCCTTTTGTATTTCACGCTGCTATCAGAACTCATCTATATTGCAAGGCACCATCAAAGGCAAGGTGTAAGTCTTGTGTTGGTAATAAACGAAATGATTTCTTACTTCAACAGGCGTTAAAGTATACTGCCACTGAGAAATGTATAAATACAATTATACCATATTCTTGGCTGCGAATATGGCTAAGAATTTTATACGCGTGCTCTATTTCCTTTCGTGAATCTGACTTCAAGGTGGAGAAGGCAATGTATGACACCATGAAGGGAATTCCAAAGGATGGAGTATTTCACAAGAGGACTGCCACCACCATCTGGTCAACATAAGCAGTTGCACAATGCAGTTCCAGTGGCAAGTGCTCAGGAGGTGACAGGGAAAGGCAAGGAAAAGGTTCTCCACAAGGCTATGCATAGAGGGCTTGGATAGTTGGTCCTGGGCAGAATTATGAGAGATCATACCAGCGCCCAAAAAATATGTCCGGTGTCCGTGGTGTCTATTCTTTTCGTGTGTTTTTGTGCGCTGGAGTGATGTTTCATAGTTCACTGATGTGAAAAATGGATACACTAAGAGGTAATTGCTAGCTTTCGCTCCATTTATCTCAGAGGCATATACTCACTCCCTCAGTGTATGTGAAAATTTTGACGCAGTTCTATTAGTGATTTATAATATAAAAGCGCCAAACAAAGGATATTTACAAACATACAAGACGTGACCTTATAATTGTAGATATTGTCTTCATGTGCAAATTCAATTACGGGAGGTTAATTGATGGGTGCAGTTAGGTCGTGTGAGGATAAAAGCAGCCTAAAAGCCTAGGCTCTATGTACAGTGCGGCACTGCATGATCAGTGAAATTACCCATAATGAACAACTTTTAATGAATACTTCTCATGCCATGGAAATAGAAGACTGATGGTACTTTGCAGTCATTTGCCGTGAAGCTTGGATTTTAAGTGCGGAGGCCTAAGTGCTGCTGATTCAGTATAGGCATTTGTGGGTGCCGCCATATTTACCATCGTTCATGAATCCTCTGGTTTTCTGTAATTAACGACTAAAATTTGTGTGTTATAACTGGTATCCATCACTGAAAGCATTTTGCATGAAAATAAGCTTGAATTGAATGCTAGCTGGCCTATCGTTTAGCTGACAGATGCCATGATGGAAGTGACTGTTAGAGCCTATCATGTAGTCCATAATGAACCTCTATTTTCCCTTACCTTCTCTGCTCTCTTATCTAGCTCTTATGCATAGAGCTTTGCAAATCACGTTCTAACTTCGGCTACTTCAGTTAACAGGTAAAAAAATTTTGGCTACTTTTTACTCAAGCGTAGGTGTGGTTGAGCTCTCTTTTGCTTTTTTTGCTGCATGCTTTGTAAAAAGAGTTTGTGGCATTGAATATGACAAAGCATATCATAGCCACTTTTTTTTCACACTTAGCAGGGACGGCCAAGAGGGGCCTGTAGAGATGGCTCGAAGCGGTTGCAATACTTTATTGCAACATGTTGGGAGGGATCATGCGACTTGTGTGTTTTGTAAATGTGCGGCAGTAAACAACTCGACATATAAACACCAATCTTTCTTCCTAGGAATGACACATCAATGACCAATCCCTTTCCATACCGGCCACTGCAATGGGCTGCGGCTAAACTACCACTGCCGCCATAAAACACTATCCCAAGTGGTTCTTCTTCACTGGGCACAGCGGACCGTGGAAGCGCCTGTCTGTGAGCTTGCCTTCTTTTGTGCTGATCCAGTTGCTGCTCTTGGGCTTCCCCAAAGCAAAGTGCGAGACTTGCAACGAATAGAACTCGACATCTAAAAAGCAATCTTTCTTCCTGGGAATCACACGTCAACAACCATCCCTTCCCATACCGGCCACTGCGTTAGGATGCGGGTCACCTACCACTTCCACCATAAAACACTATCCCAGGCGGTTCTTCTTCACTGGGCAAAGCGCACCGCGGAAGTGCGTGGCTGTGAGCTTGCCTCCTTTAGTGCTGATCCATGTGGTGCCTTTGGGCTTCACCAGAGGAAACTGCGAGACTTGCAACGAAAATAACTCAACATCTAAGCAGCAATCTTTCTTCCAGGGAATGACACATCAATCTTCGCACCTTTGCCTCGCGGTCAATGATGTTGAGCTGTGGCTCACCTACTACAGCTGCTCTAAAACAGGATCCTAGGCACTGTTTGTTCACTGAGCTCAGCGGACCATGGAAGCGCTCGGCTCTTAGCTTGTCTGATCCAGGTGCTGCTTTTTGGCTTCACCGGAGCAAGCTATGACGCGCAACGGAAACTGGGCGTCTTTAACAGCAATCTTTCTTCCTGGGAATAACACGTCAACTTTCAACCCTTTGCCTACCGGCGGCTACCTTAGCCTGTGACTCGATTAATACTGCAGATATAAATATGTCCCAAGGCACTTCTTCTCTGGGCACAGTGGACCGTGGAAGTGCCTGGCTCTTAGCCTGCCTCCTTTTGTTGTGATCAAGATGCTCCTTTTTGGCTTCACTGGAGCAAACTACAACATGTGCAACTGAAACAACTAGATGTCTTAATGACTACAATCTCTTCCTGGGAATGGCACATCAACGTGTAACCCTTCACCTATCGGTCCCTGCGTTAGCATGTGGCTCGCCTAATACTGCAGCCGCCGCCGCGGTCGCATATTGGATATGGCACTCGGCTGCTCACTCGGAAGATGCCGGTTCGATCCTGGCCGGGACGATCGAATTTCGATGGAGGCAAAATTATAGAGGCCCGAGTACTGTGCGATGTCAGTGCATGTTAATGAACCCCAGGTGGTCGAAATTTCCTGAGTCCTTCACTACGGCGTTCCTTATAGCTTGAGTTACTTGGGGACGTTAAACCCCCCGAAACTAACCTAATACTGGAGCTGTAAAACAGGACACCCGGCACTGCTTCTTCGCTGGGCGTAGCGGACCATTTAAGCGCCCGACTCTGAGCTCGCCTCCATTTGCGCTTATCCTGGTGGTGCTTTTTGGCTTCCACGCTGCGAACTGACGCGTGCAATGAACAAAACCGATGTGTAAACAACAAGAATCGTAATCTCTAATAATGACTCATTGTCACGGATCTCCCCAAATAACACTCGGACTGAAAGAATGGAGTAGGCGGTAGGTGTACCCACACAAACGCACATTTAATACACCCTACGTGACACACACTAGAATACAAAACTAACAAAACTAACAGAAAACACAAAGGCTAGGAATACACACGACCCGCGAATACTGCTACCAGCGTCTACTACTAGCGTGCTACTGTTAGCGGTCGGCGTTCGTGCTCACTGTTGGTTCGATGCGACTGCGGCGTTGTATGGATCCAGTAGCAGGCGTCGAGGCGGCGTTCGACGTGCTTCGGCAGGCATCGCTGGCGGCGTCGCTGGCTGCGTAGTACAAGCTAGCTCCAGGTCCAAGCGATCGTGGAGGTGGTACCGGTGTTGTTGGCTTTGGGGGCACCAGCCGGATGGGTGGCAACAGCGCTGGAAATACCCCTGGCCGTAACAGGTAGCAGCGTCCTCCGTTGAATCCCTGGAACAAGCTCAGACACGGCAGGAAGTCCACGATGCGAAGCCGCAGAACGCGAACTCACCGGAGCAGTAGCCTGCGTCGCTCTCTTCCAACCGATGTGCCCCTGACCCGCCGGAGCCTCCGCTTCTCTGCTGTTTTCCCCTGTGCCTCGCTCGCACTTGCCCTTTTATAGCCTTCACATTATTACACGTAAGCCTTGTCGTCGGCTTGTCTTCTCCACCAATCATCTCTCTCCACCTAACCGAATGCTTCTCCACCAATCATCTCTCTCCACCTCACCGAATGCTTCCCCACCAATCATCTCTTTACACCTCACCGAATGCTTCTCCTTCATCTTCTTTATTCTTCAGTTAATCCAGGTTGTCTTCTTCGCACCTCTTGCCTTTAAAATTTATTTAGCCTCCTTAATATATGTGACAAGGGCCCCCTCTCTCAAGAGTTTCTCCATGAAAAACTGCTCATGTCATACTCATCTTCGAGCCATCCATCCAACCGACTATCTTATGTGGCGATTGTGGACCCAGCACACAACACACCACAGATGTCCAGCACACACCAAGAGCACACCACTAACATAGTACACTAAAACTAACTGCGTTTTCAGAACACTAACACACCACTGCCGTTGTCCGTGCAGAGTCCTTAATACACATGTCGATGTCCACAACACACTCTCTTGTATGATCACATGATACCAACAACAGCAACAAGAGAAATTCAGAGATACATTTGCACTGCAGCAACAACAAGATACATCCCCGACATAGCTATAGCTGTTCAGCTCGCTCTATCTGTATAAAAGTCTAATTTGTAACATATGACCTCCGTTTTGCGTGGTCCATCCGAAAACGTCTCCCCCTTGATTTGGAGTAGAGCTGTGATCGTCATTCTTCATTCACATTGGGCTTCATTAGTAATTCATCCCCTCCTGCAATTTTCTTCCCACTGCACGAGGGCACCTCGGAGACATCACCTGTCTCCTCGGCCACTACAGAACAAGCTACCTTGGGGGCGTACCGTACGGGACCCCTTTCTTCGTATTTCTTCAACATATTTCCATGGAAAACGCTCCTAGTGTTATCTATCAATAACTCATAATCCATGTCACTTTTCTTCCGCGTCACAAGGTGCGAGCCTTTCCATTGCATCAGTAGCTTTTTCTGATCCGTGGGTAGCAGGACGAGAACCCTGTCGCCCGGATCCAGATTCCTGTGAAGGGCTTTCTTTTCTTAATATTCCTTATGGCGTTCACGTGCCTTTTCCAGGCCGTGATGTGCAAGCCTGCATGTTTCCTTCAACCTGTCCCGCAACTCAAGAACGTACGTGTATGTTGTCTTCAGATCTGATGCAATCTCTTTATTAGTCCACAGCTCCTTGAGTATTGCATGTGGACTTCTAACGGTTCTCCCATATAGCATCTCGAAAGGCGATAAACCGACTCGTTTGTGGTACTTCGCGGTAAGCGAACAAAAGAGCTCGGAGATATCTATCCCAATAAGTAGGTCTCTCCTGGCAGTTTTTCTTGATCATATCTTTGAGGGTGCCGTTGAACCGCTCTACAAGCACATTACACGTGAGATGGTAAGGCGTTGTCAGTAACTGCGTTACCGACAAAAGGCCGTTAACCTCCTTCATTAGTTCCGATGTGAAGTTCGAGCCCCGGTCACTCAAAACTTCCCCCGGGAACCCATAACGCGAAAACATTTCCACAAGACCCTCCGCTACTTGGATACTATCAACAGCTCTCAGTGTAATAGTGTCAGGATAACGAGTGGCCACGTCAACCAGAGTAAGCACATATCTATTGCCTTTGACGGATACTGGAGAGATTGGCCCCATAATGTCAACCGCCACTCTCTGAAACGGTAGGCCTAAGGCTGGAATCTTGCCCAGAGGTACAGGACCAACTCTTCCCTTCGGAACTGTGCGCTGACACACGTCACATGAGCGAACAAAGCGTTTAACGTCACTCTGAACATCCGGCCAAAAGACTCCTCGGTGACCCTAGACACCGTTTTTTTAACACCCTGGTGTCCGGCCATAATGGCGTCATTTCCTAAGCGGAGCACAATCTCTCGCATATCTCTTGGTAACACCAGCTGTTGGACCACCTTCCTGAACTAAATATGCATTCCCTGTGCACAAGAGCTTTTACCAATTGATATTCGAATGACGTCCGACTCTTCTTTCTTTTCACCTTTTCCCCGACTCTTCGAAACAGGCCTTCAAGCTTGGGTCATCTTTTTGCCTGATTGCAATTTCGCCTGGTGTTACGCTCAGACACATCGTAACAGGAGTAGGGAGCGCACGCTGCGTTGCTCGGGCTGTCGCTTGAGCTCTTGTCTCCAGTGCCGACGAGAAACTGACTGCACCCGTCTGAGCTGTCGCGGGCCTTTCCTCCTTTGGACGTTCAACATCGAGCATCCTCCACTCGGGATCGGGGTCTTCGACACTTCTTGCACCCGTAATGTTTCCCAAGATGAGATCGTAGATGGGTTGGTCTACGCATTTTTCCAATACCTGCCCCGTAAAATATTGCGTAGAAACTAGAATCCTGGCTTCAGGAAGGTACCTTACTGTGCTGTCTACCAGAGTGACGACCGACGCTTCCCCAGTAAGATCCTCGTCCTTCACAAGGCTTCTCCGAACCAAAACTGTGTTGGCTCCACTGTCTCTAAGCACCAATATAGGACGGTCCCCTATTTTCCCAACGACCACTGGCATCGCTGCTTTCGACTTGGCTGCGAATAAGGGAGTACTTCATGAGTCCCTATCGAAACCTCTTAGCCTTATCGCTTCTCAGAGACTATTAATGCATCTTGACAGCTTAGGAGAGACGGTAGCTGGGCGATTCCTTCTCCAGCGGCTCTGCAAGAGATATGAGTCGAAGGCTTACTTGGCACTCAATACTCTTAGTTCTTTAGGCATTAATGTCCGAAGGCAAAGGAAACGGTTCAAAACCCCCTGGCCTTTTCCGACCATCGACTGTAAGGTCACAATTTCTCAAGTGAGCGCAAAGCGCAGCTCTCCTTTGGCAGAAGTGCGTTCGCTTGTACTGGAATACTTGGAAACAGAGTATGCCTGCCATGTTCAAATTTTCACGGATGGTTCTGTGGACAAGGTAAAACAAGCTAGCACAGCGGCTTTTTACATTCCTTCTTTGGACTGTAAGTGGTCCGAACGCTGTAGTGCTCTCGTATCCTCCACAACGGCTGAAAGTGTTGCTATTGATGCGGCTTTACGGAAGTTAGGGTCTTGTCCTGCTCAAACTGTTGTCAACCTAACTGATTCAAAATCTGCCCTTCAGAGGTTAGAGCGCGGATTCCCTACTGACACCTTGTCTCTAAGCTCTCTGCGCTTGGTGCAGAATCTGCACAGCAGAGGCTTTACTCTACATTTCCACTGGGTGCCCTCTCACATAGGAGTCAACAGTAATGAATTGGCAGACAGTCTCGCCCATAAAGCTATCTCAAGGATTCCATCAAAAAAAGTACCTCAAGATGGGAAAAGTTCAAGAAGACAGGAACCCGTCACAGCACAGTGCGGGACATTGTCTACCCGTGTGGAAGACAGCATGCAGAAGGGAGGCTGCACGCCTTCTTTTAACATTTCTGCAGAACACGGATCTTGTTTTTAAATGGTGACAGCAGGAACGGACTATGGCCTACTGTGATTGAATGTGTGCGTAGATGGTGTCTTCCGGAGTGGACTACTTTATACTGTGAGTGAATGTGTCTATGGAGTGTGGCACTACAATGGCCTATGTTCTACTGTGACTGAATATGTGCATAGATGGTGACTTCTGGAGTGGACTGTCATGTGAACTGTGTGGATTGATTGTGTGCATAGGTGGTGACTGCGGGAGAGAATGTGTGCTAATATAAGAGACTGTGCGCTTAGCGGGGTAGATGCGGCATTGTTAATATCGAAGGGACGCTGCGGTGGAGCAATTGCTGGCAGATAAAGCAAGGCTAACCCCACCTGTAGCATTCAACACGTCAACCTCAACCTTGGTGTTCCACTCACTGCCGCCTCATTTTCCAGCGGCGTTTGCTCTCCTTTCAGCTGTGGAACTTCGGGAGGCGTGACAAGTTCTACCCCAGCGTCGACAACGCATGCAGCTCGGTCCTGCGTTCTGTATCGGCACTCATCAAGAGTATGGCCCGTCTTCTTACAACCTTGACACACAACCTGTGATTTTTGGGCAGCGCTACTAGTTCGACAGTCATCTGCACGGTGTCCCACCTTACCGCAGAGAAAATACCTTACTGGCGCCTTAGATGCACCGCCATATGCTCTTGGTTTTGCCGCATCTATCTCTACAATCTTTTGGGTTTCCTCCTTTGCCTTACTCAAATGTCTTAGCCCTTGAGCCTCGAGGAATTGGCCTACAGAGTCGGAGAGTCGGCTAACTCTTCCAATGAACACAACTTTCTTTCTTTCAGGAATAGCGCTAGTTTTGAGGTGCAACATGCTAAAAATTGCTCTGTGACCAGCTTGTCACGCACCCCTTCAAAACTCTTTTCTGTGTTTGACATATCAAGCCACCTATCAAAATAGTTGGTTAGCCTGCAGGAAAACTGCTTAGCGGTTTCCCCATCCTCAGGTTTCACGTTGCGAAATCTCTCAAGAAAACCCTCTGCCGTAAGCCTAAATCATTAGAGGAGCGCCTTTTTGACTTTCTTGTAGTCCATGGAATCAGCAGGAGGCATCCTTCCAAAAACATTCAGCGCCTCTCCGACTAAACACATGCTCAATGCCATGGCCCATTCACTGCGCTCCCAACTTGCCCCAAAGCTATTCGCTCGAATGGTTGCAGATATGCGTCCAGATCATCTCTTGTCATCGTAAGGAGCCATCAGCTTTCTTGAGGAAACTCTGGCCGGTCTAGGAAATTCTGTACCCGCTAAGGAACGCTGATCATTGTCCGTGATCTCTTCATATCTTCCCGCGACATGCGCCTGTTTCCACAAAATAAACTCCCTCTCCCGTTCTATCCTTCTTTTATCCTGTTCTTCTGCCTTGCGAGCTCTCTAGCTTCTCGCTCTTCTGCCTCGCGAGCTCTTTTCTCTTCTCGCTCTTCTGCCTCGCGAGCACTTTTCGCTTCTCGCTCTTCTGCCTCGCGAGCTCTTTTCGCTTCTCGCTCTTCTGCCTCGCGAGCTCTTTTCGCTTCTCGCTCTTCTGCCTCGCGAGCTCTTTTCGCTTCTCGCTCTTCTGCCTCGCGAGCTCTTTTCGCTTCTCGCTCTTCTGCCTCGCAAGCTCTTTTCGCCTCGCGCTCTTCTGCTTCGCGAGCTTCTGCGCGTGCTTGCGCCCTTTCCTGTCTCTGCGTTCTGCCTCTTCTTTCCCCTCGTCACAAAGACGCATCGCCTCTTCCTTGCTTAACCCTAGCTTGAGCGCCCGCTCAAACGTTTTTGCCAAGTCCATACTTTCTCCCGTCGAGAGATCGGAAAAATCCGAGACAAAGCAAAAACAAAAAAGGAAATGAATCCTGGCACAGGCTCGCCACTGATCTTTGTCATGGATCTCCCCGAATAACAATCGGACCGAAAGAATGGACTAGGCGACAGGCGTACCCACACAAACGAACATTTATTACACCCTACGTGACACACACACACTAGAACACAAAACTAACAGAAAACACAAAGGCTATAAATACACACGACTCGGGAACACTGCTACCAGCGCCTACTAGTAGCGTTCTTCTGTTAGTGGTCGGCGTTCGTGCTCACGGTTGGTTCGATGGGGCTGCGGCGTTGTATGATTCAGTAGCTGGCGTCGAGGCGGCGTTCGACGTGCTTGGGGGGCGTCGCTGGCGGCGTCGCTGGCCGCGTAGTACAAGCGAGCTCCAGGTCCAGGCTCCCGTGGAGGTGATGCCGGTGTTGTTGGCGTTGGGGGCACCACCCGTATGAGTGGCAACCGCGCTGGAGATACCCCTGGCCGTGGCAGGTGGCAGCGTCCTCCGTTGAATCCCCGGAACGGGCTCAGGCACGGCAGCGGTCTACGATGCGAAGCCGTAGGACGCTAACTCACAGAAGCAGTAGCCGGCGTCGCCCTCTTCCATCCGATGTGCCCCTGACCCGCCGGAGCCTCCGCTTCTCTGCTGTTTTCCCCCGTGCCTCGCTCTCACTCGCCCTTTTTTATCCTTCGATTTAGTAGACGTAAGCCTTGTCGTCGTCTTCTTCTTTTCTTCTCCACCAATCATCTCTCTCCACCTCACCGAATGCTTCTCTTTCAGCTTCTTTATTATTCGGTTTATCCACGTTGTCTATTCTTCCTTATTCTTCGGTTAATCCACACCTCTTTCTTTGAAAATCTAATTTAGGCCCCTTAATATATGTGACACACATCAACGTTCAACGCTTTGCGTAGTGGCCACTGCGTTGGGCTGTGGCTCAACTGCCACTGCCGCCATAAAACACTATCCCAGGCACTGCTTCTTCACTGGGCACCGCGGACTATGGAACCGCGTGGCTCTGAGTTTACCTCCGTTTGTGCTGATCCAAGTGCTGCTTTTTGTTTCGCCAGAGCGCACTACGACACGTGCAACGGTAACAACAAAACAACAGCAATCGTTTCTCTTGAGAATGACATATCAACGTTTAAAACTTTTCATACCGGCCAATGCGCTGGGCTGTTGCTCACCCACGACTGCCGCTATAAAACAGAATCCCAGGCACTTCATTGAGTACCGCGAACCGTGGAAGCGCCTGGTTCTTAGCTTGCCTCCTTTTGTGGTGATCCAGTGGTGATATTTTTCTTCACTGCAGCAAAGTACAGTATGTGCAACTGGAACAATTCGATGTCTAAACAACTGCAATGTCTTCCAGGGAATGACACATCAACGTTTAAAGTTTTTCATGCCGTGAATTGCTTTGCGCTGTAGTTCACCTACAACTCCAGCTATAATGCAGGATCCCAGGCACACGGGCAAAGCGGACAACTGAAGCGCCGGGCCCAGAGCTTGCCTCCTGTTATGCTGATCCAGTTGCTGCTTCTTGGCTTCGCAGAGAAAACTACAACACGTGCACCAAAAACAACTCGACGTCTCAACAACAGCAATCTTGCTTCTTTGGAATGGCATATCAACGTTCAGCCATTTGCATACCGACTACTGTGTTGGGTCTGACTCGCCGACCACTGCAGCTATAAAACAGGTTCCCAGGCACTGCTTCTTCGCTGGGCACGGCGCATTATAGAAGCGCTTGGTTGGGTGCATGCCGCCTTTTGTGCTCATCCTGGTTGTACTCTTCGTGCAGAAGGAACGATCCTTCGTTTTTTGTAGCGTAGTTACACTGGTCACGAACTTGCGCTTTCGCTATGACGGTAGTCTGAGGAGGCACAGAGACAGACTTTGAGCGGTTGCCTAGAAACCGCGCAGCTGGGTGGACGCCGCGCGCTTGCCGCGCGATCTGGAATAACGTCACACCGCGCGCCTCGCCGCGCAGCCACCTTTACCCGCCCTTACCCTTACCCGCCCTCTGACCATTGCCTCCCCAATTTTTTCAGCGGTTTATGGAAGGGTGCGGATGCGCCGTCTGAGTCTCCCGTGTTTCTCCGCGGGCGGCGCTGCCAGGCCTGGGTGGATTAAGAGGAGCGATTGAGAAAAAAGGGGGAAAAGCAGTGGGCTAGGAAAGTTTTCATATACCTGTACATAAGGAATGTTGACACGAAATGGAGAAAGCGAACTAGAACATTGATAAACAAATTTCTGAACAGCAGTAGGGGGGGGTGGTGAAATCAGCAATTATCGGTTAAGAAAAAGGACAAGGAAACAGATAGATCTTTGTGGAAAACAGGAAAGCTGACGAAATCGGCACTGGGAACATACAGGATCATTAAGCAGGAAATTGGCAAAGAAAATATCTATGATAATTATAAAGGAAGCTCTTTGTCTTTTGAGGCCAGGACGGGAGTTTTGCGGACTAAGACAGATACCACGAGATCGACACGTTGTGCGTTGCGCGCCAAGAGGAGGAGGAAAGGGCTGGACACTTGATAATTTTCTGTAATGGGCTTCACTCCACATTGGAAAGAAGAGGGGCTGATTTATCGAAGGCATTGGAGTTTAGGGACACTGAAGAAAACGTAGAATTTAAGCTGGTAGAAGAAGTAACCAAGCGAAGGTTATCTGAGTGGTGGCTGAAATCAAGACCCGAGTAAAGTTTTATAAGAGGGTGAAGTTTGGGTCACTGACCAAGTAAAAAACAAACGAAAATGACGTTTCGGGTCCTGTACGGTACCCTTGTTCACCCGAAACGTATTTTTCGGGACTCGAGATGTCATTTTCGTTTATTTTTTCTTGTTCAGTGACCCAAACTTCACCCTGTTATTATGCTTCATCCTGACCAGACGGTATTCCGTCTAACGTTAGACTACGTAAACTTTTATAAGCCATGGCTAGGTGGCTTCAGCCACAGCCCGATTTAAAGGGTTCAGCCTTATCCATCCATCCATCCATCCTTCCATCCATCCGTCCGTCCGTCCGTCCGTCCACCTACCCACCCACCCACCTATCCATCCATCCATCCATCCATCCATCCATCCATCCATCCATCCATCCATCCATCCATCCATCCGTCCGTCCGTCCGTCCGTCCGTCCGTCCGTCCACCTAAATCCATCCATCCATCCATCCATCCGTCCGTCAGTCCGTCCGTCCGTCCGTCCGTCCGTCCACCCACCCATCCATCCATCCATCCATCCATCCATCCATCCATCCATCCATCCATCCATCCATCCATCCATCCATCCATCCATCCATCCGTCCGTCCGTCCGTCCGTCCGTCCGTCCGTCCGTCCGTCCGTCCATGCATACATACATACATACATACATACATACATACATACATACATACATACATACATACATACATACATACATACATACATACATACATACATACATACATACATACATACATACATACATACATACATACATACATACATACATACATACATACATACATACATACATACATACATACATACATCCATCCATCCATCCATCCATCCATCGATCCATCCATCAATCCATCCATCCATCCATCCATCCATCCACCCATCTATCCATCCATCCGGTGGGCGTGCGCGGGTTGGTGGTAGTAGTTGCGGCCGGCTGCAGGGGCTTCGGTGGGCGCATCAAAAACAATATCCCTGCCTTTTTCGTAAAGAACCAACTCGTCCTAAGCCAATTCTTGGCGACAGCAAATGGGAACGCTATTTTCCTTCGTATCTCTTAGTCCGGAAAATAAACGCCAAATAATTGTGAACCAGTAAGCAGCGCTGTGTGCCTGGATACCAAATTTTTGCTTGCGTGTTTTCTTGTTTCAAATTTTCACAGTGGTTCTCTCGAAGTCGGTCTTGTGCTCACATGCCTCCTAGTGTTCTTTCCTGTACTTTAACAGGGAACGTAGTGCAGTGACACAAAACTAGCTGAGTGACTTCGAGGGAACATGCAATGCGCTCACCGCCGAGAAATCAACGCACATTTGTCAATGCTACCAAAAAAATACGTCCCTCTGTCTTATGTCCGAAGTGTCAGCGAAACCCCCACAGGAATCATAAAAAAGGGGATCTCCAGGTTGCGCACAAGCATAAAAACACGGCTGCGCTTGCCTACCTGCTCCCAAAATCGGCCACGGCATTATCCACAAAATTGCTTGCGCCGGCTGCGACACAAGCTAAACGAAAAATCTAAAGGAAAGAATTCGGCAACACAGAAACAACGTCTGCAACTACAAAGAAAGTGCAACATTCCGAAGTCTAAAACCACAGAGACAACTTCAACGAAACCAGCATATTTGGAACCGAAACAAATTGCCGAAAACGCTCTTACTTGAATACTGGCTCATTCCAACGACCGTGAACAACATCAACAGCAGCAAGAGGAACCTCCTCCCTTTATAAGAACAAAAACTTTGCTCCACGGCAGCTGCCCAAGGAAAAAAAGTGGCCTTTGACCTTCAACATACACTCCGACAACGTGACTCACAGCCTTAATGTTAACCAGGATACGTATCAAGCACTTGAGATGACAGCGAAATCAAGCGTGAATTGGGTCATTTAGTAAGGCAGAAACTTGGGCTAGTTGGATATTGTTTGAACTCATATTTTCTAGCGCTTAGTGAACACAAGGGACAAGAACACAAATACACAGGACGTACGCTAGCGTACGTCCTGTCATGTTCTTAATGTCATGTTCTTAATCATGTTCTTAATTGAAAATGAAAGGTTCAAGTTTGACAAGAACATTTTCTTCGTGCCCCACATAGAGTCGTTTTTTGGGTGGTTAAGGCGGTCGGAAATGTGCAACGATCAGACAGACGTTAGAGCGGCACTCGATGCTGTATAGAACGCTTTAGAAACTGGCTTAGTGTCTGCTTCCTAAGGCAGGCAGCAACGTCATAGAACCGGAGAGCGAAGCACTTGAAGCGCTGATCAGTACACGTAAACCTGCAGTCACGCACCCCAGAAACGCGCACTACTTTCCACCGGGGGCATAAATTTGGCTCATCGAAGACATTCTCGGGACTCAGGAAACGTTGCTGCCGGCACCAAACACAGCAGCATTTCTTTCTTACTTTCTTTATTTTTATCTTAGTCATTTGCCTAAGAGAGGGTTGAGACTACAGGCTTGGCATCGCCTGACGAGGCCTCAGCCCCCTGGGCATGACAAAGAGGCAAAACATTTATACATATATACATACATATAACAGTGCGGCTGGGCGGCACAAAAACAATATCATTGGTCAAAATACAAACGCAAACACTGCATACAAGATACACAAATATACATCTGTAAAAGGAAAGGGCACTCAACGAGAAAATTGCACTATAAATGTAGAATGGGTACAACATAAAAATGATAACCCGCCGCGGTGGCTCAGTGGTTAGGGCGCTCGACTACTGATCCGGAGTTCCCGGGTTCGAACCCGACCGCGGCGGCTGCGTTTTTATGGAGGAAAAACGCTGAGGCGCCCGTGTGCTGTGCGATGACAGTGCACGTTAAAGATCCCCAGGTGGTCGAAATTATTCCGGAGCCCTCCACTACGGCACCTCCTTCTTCCTTTCTTCTTTCACTCCCTCCCTTATCTTTTCCCTTACGGCGCGGTTCAGGTGTCCAACGATATATGAGACAGATACTGCGCCATTTCCTTTCTTCAAAAACCAATTATTATTATTATTATTAAAAATGATAAGAGTTATGATACATATGCAACACAATGCACAAAATAAGAGATTTTTCCTCATTTTTCCCCTTTCCTCTTCCCCTTGAAGCACAGAAAGAAAATATGTCTATGAACAAATATCAGCATATATAAGAACAGTACAGGCATCGCAAGTAAGAGAAATGGGAGATGGCAAAGGGAACATGATTAATTGCAAAAGAGACAAAACATCTATACACTACACTTCCACAGAAAAGATATTAGTGAGAAGAGTAGACAACATCACTAAACAAAAGAGCTCTCTTACAATTCTTTTTTGAAGGCAGGGAACGGTTTATTGTAATTAACGGGAATGTCTCTTCTATTGAGCATTTTGGTAACCTGAACGGGTAGTGTTTGCCGGCCATAGTTTGTTCTATTGGCATTCTCATTTTCGGATCTCTGAT
Source organism: Amblyomma americanum (assembly GCF_052857255.1). Taxonomy (NCBI): domain Eukaryota; kingdom Metazoa; phylum Arthropoda; class Arachnida; order Ixodida; family Ixodidae; genus Amblyomma; species Amblyomma americanum. Next base: position 154,379,070 of record NC_135504.1, read on the forward strand.
GTCGTACGGGATTACACTCTCCGTAGGTACCCTATGCAGTCTGTTCTTATGTATCCATTGTAGCAGCTTGAAGTAGTATACCTGGTCTGCCCTCAGAATATTGTACTTACTAAAAAGTGGGTGAGTTCTTAGTTTCCGTTTATCCTCATAGTAAGTTTCACATATGCGTAGCACTTTCTTCTGCAAAGTAATTAATTTGTTGTAATTTGAGTCAGTTGTTGTGCCCCAAACTAGTATACTATATACTTGCCATGGTAGGATACATAATTGGATCGCGTTTTTCGAGAAAAAATGGACTGCAGCAGCTGCACTCTTCTTAAGCGATCAGCCTTTGCGCCCCGTGACAGTTAACCCGTCATCAGGAAAGATGAGGCTTTTTATCCTGCACAGTAGCTTATGTATGTTCTGTACGCCCTGAAGAACTACGTCGAGGTGTTGCTGAACAAAAGGAGGTTTTTAGCAAAACCCCTTCAAGGTGCAGTGAACAATGCAGTTGACGCTCTTGCAGAGCATGGAACGTGCAGCAAAAGCTTGCTTGCTTCACGGCAAGCTTCTGAAACTCCTCTGGAGCAAGTTTTTCCGGCCTGTTTTTCAGAGCTATGCCTTAAACGCGACGGAGGAACGACGTAGTGAAGCCGTTCACATCAAAGCATCTCTCTCGAAATGTCTTAAAGTTGTGAAAACGTTTGCGTGTATGTATGTTAGATTCTGATTGCGACAGTAAAGTTTTTCTATTCACTCATCGCTCAGATAAATGCCTAACGTTTCTGCGTATATATCGATCGATTCAGATACGCGTTCTGCTCCGAATGCGTGTTTGTACAAAGCAGCACACTAATAATTATCTTCGATAAAACCGAAAAGTGAGGAATTCATATCTGTACTGCAGCAACAGTATATTTATATGCCCGGCCGTCGCTTTCAGGATTTTCTTGATGACCAACTTTCCTTAAGTACGTCTCCACATGCCTTAACAAAAAGAACTTAGCAGGTTATAACTTTCACTATCTTGCCCGCACATAATGAATATTTTACTGAAAGAAGAGGAGTATATAGAGTAGCGGAAGTGCGCACCGCGTATTACGCTGCCTGAAACTGTTCCTCTCGCGTCGTCACCCAGGGCTGCGCACGCCACACGTCGGCAGCTTCGCGCACTTGCGCAAACTGCGCCTAAAAACAGTTGAGCGCGCATGAAAGAAATTGGCGGTGGTTTAGCTCTGGTTAAAGCGGGAGCGACAAGATAGCTACAGCCTGCCGAGTGGAACATCCTTAGTTGAATTGCAAAGTCTGTCTTTCGCCGCTCCGTTTTGCTGGGCGTTCTCTCTTCAGCTTCATCCCACTTGAAACGGAGCATGCGCACTGCTGTGGCAGCTTGGTTTCGCCGGCGTGCCGTGCCGCCAGCAGCTTCGCACCACGCGGCTGATCACGTGACCAACAATGCGATCAGCCATGGCGTCGCGCCGCCAGCAGCTGCTTTGCACCTCGTGACGAACCACGTGACAGCGCGGCCACGGGGTGGTGCCGCCACCGCCACGGCGCCGCCACGCTGAAGGCTCGATACGCTATAGTGATGTAGCTATCACTACAAAAATAGAGGAGGCTATGGCTTAACCGCAAACGTATTCGGTGGCGGTATCTATGGGAGCCACTGAAAAACCCGCACACTCACTGAATAAAAAAAAACAAACCTGCGCCGAGGGCGGGAATCGAACCGGGACCTATGGCGCTTCAGGCGGAGACGCTGCCACTCCTCCGTGACGGCTCTTTTTTTCTTTATTGCATGGTAATAGTGGCGAAAAAAAAGTCCAAACACGCTTACGCCACAAAACACCAGGCCACCTTACTCCTGCATGAACCCTCCTTCCAAAACACTAAAAGTCCGAAAGGCACACACATGCTTCCAGATAGGGGAGCCAGCTAGGCGGTTCCTGCAGTGCAGCATACACACCACGCAGCAAAGCGCATTTTTCACGAAACAAAAATTTCGACGATCGTGGTGACTCGGCTTGGCCGTCCATCATGCGGCTCTTCCGGAGACTAAATATAGTCCTAGCAACATGAATGGATCATATGGCACAGCACTGTTTTTCTCCGCGGGCAAAATACCAATACCGTAGGGTGTGATGTCAATATCCTTCTTAATTGTTCGTTGTAAAATGTCCCAGAAGAAGATAGCAGCAATGCACAGAACAAAACAATGGTCAATTGTCTCTGGTAATTGCACAGGGGACAATTCACAGTCCATGGCGCAAGCATCTCCTCTGCATGAATCCATGCCTTCAGAGACAGCGTTGCATTGTGCAGCTTAAAAAGGAATTTTTTCGCGGCAGAAGAAATGCGCCTTTGCCAAACACATTTTAAGGCAGTGGTATCAAGGAACTCCAGAAAAGGTTGCCGATACAAGGACACAGGGAACAAAGGAATTTTTTTCCATCTAAGAAAGAATGTAAAAATTATTTCTGTAACTTCAACTCAACTCTTACATGTCACCCTGATTTGATGTATCTTGCCTTGGTTTTAATCTGACTAATCGTCCTTTGACCGCGTGTTTCCATATCATCTCATGATTTTCTTCTTTTTGTCTCACTGTTTGTTTCGTGTATATATGCGCTTTTGAGATCTGCTTTATAGCCCATATATTTTCAATGTGACCTTTGATGAGTGCGTTTTCTTTCTTTTGTTGATAATCTGCGTCGACTGCTGCCTTGTAAGGTTGCCCCTGGGCCGTCGTCAAGTTGCTTAGTGCAACTTTTAGTCCAGGGGACCATTCAGAGTTTGTGTTTGTAGCACTCTGAAAAAAAAATTGAATTGAAAATACTCTGTTTCTGAGTCATCTGCCTGCTGGAGGGAGAGGCTATACAGGTAGTCTAAAGAAACGCGCACAGTGAGGAATTTGAAGGTGTCAGCAACTTCCTTAACTAATCCCCATAAAGGCCTCTCACGAGTATGTCCTGTTGGTGAGAATCGGAAAGGCAAATGAGCACTGAGACGCCTAATAAGCATACTACTAAAAAAGGGTGGTTTGAGAATTTGAAAAAAAAAACGCCAGACAAGCTGATGCACGAATAAGTGAGCAAGGCAGATTCCACCAGACTTTACAGAATGAAGTAGGTTATCGCGACGCATGGGTTCCCATTGAAAATGCCATACGAATGTATTAAATATCCTGCGCATCCCGTGCACTTTCTTCCTCGCACAGTGGAGAAGCTGCACCACATAGGCAAGTTTTGCAAATAGAAAAAATATTTAAGACTTGAGCCTCAGCAAACAGTGACAGTTCAATACCCATCCAAGTCTGGGTTTGTGGCCTCATGGAGACTATCAGAGAATCTCAGTAGGCGCCACTGTCGCGAATTTGGTGAAGAGGAACCCCAAGGTAGTGAAGAGGCCCGCAGCCCCAGCTTATGCCACCATAATGACTTGGCGCTGTACCCCAATGGCGCAGCCAATACAGCTTGGATTTATCTACATTAAGAGCCGCACCTTATGCCTAGAAAAATTGTTGAGTCAAATGTTAGGAATATGTTAGGAACCACTATACCGTTGAGATCGGATATTCGGAGATATTGAATTTTCACAGAGGAAGGAGGATTAGATACTCTCCTCCGCATGTCTCTAGCACAGCAAGAAGCAGCTAGTTGGCGAGGCTGCAAACGGGAACTTTCTTTAACTTACACATCCTACACAATTCAGGGACACATGCCCGTGGTGAGGGGCAACCCCCACGCTATACCATATCACCTGGGAGTGCGAACGCAACTACGCCTTCCACCAACACAAAACCCCGAGTGCGGAGCAATGGGTGAACTGGCTCACCAGCTGCGACCTCACTGCCCAAAGGGCACTAGTGTAGCACGCAAGCGAAGCAGCTAGGCTGAGCCTAGGAAGGAAGGAAGGAAGGAAGGAAGGAAGGAAGGAAGGAAGGAAGGAAGGAAGGAAGGAAGGAAGGAAGGAAGGAAGGAAGGAAGGAAGGAAGGAAGGAAGGAAGGAAGGAAGGAAGGAAGGAAGGAAGGAAGGAAGGAAGGAAGGAAGGAAGGAAGGAAGGAAGGAAGGAAGGAAGGAAGGAAGGAAGGAAGGAAGGAAGGAAGGAAGGAAGGAAGGAAGGAAGGAAGGAAGGAAGGAAGGAAGGAAGGAAGGAAGGAAGGAAGGAAGGAAGGAAGGAAGGAAGGAAGGAAGGAAGGAAGGAAGGAAGGAAGGAAGGAAGGAAGGAAGGAAGGAAGGAAGGAAGGAGCGAGCGTGCCCTTAGAAACGGGGTGATGGCAGTTGCTACCATGCTTAGCTTTTTGTTCCTTTATTTTTGTTTAACTGTGTTGTAGGTTATTAAATTTCACGATTTTCTTTAAATATGTCTTCCTACACTTTTAACCTGACGTCAACTCTCTGCTTTTGAGCGACCATTCTTCAAGTCGCTTTTTGCTAATTTCCACCACAGATTTATTTACATGACTACTGTTCTCTCTAAACCCTAGGGCCTTAGGAAGAGTCACTTTGTCAGCATCGACATGGGGATGGATACCATCACATTTATTATGAGGTGTTCTATTGTTTCTACAGATTTGCCACACACAGCACATGTGTCATCTTCTTCGTTAAACTTTTTTTATAGCTGCACGTTCTAACACAACCTGACCTAGCTTTAAAGACTAGCGCTCTGCCTCTTGAGTTATCATAGAACGATTCCTTCATAGTCTGCCTTTTCCAGTATCGCTATAGTTCTACACTATGTTTCTTTTCTATTGAATTTATCCAATTTTTACCTTCCGCGTTTTTAATCTGTCGTTTAATGCTCTTTCTTTCTCCTTCCTCGTATCTGGCATACTTACTGGTTAGCTTCCTAGTTCTTTTCCGCCATTGTGAGTCAACGCTCTTTCTGCACAAGTATTTAAATACCTTAGCTGCCCACATGTTATCATCCAATTTTCTCAGGCGTTCTTCGTATAGCATTTTACTCTCACTTTCCCATGCTTCGAACGATTCAGTAGAGTGGTGGGCTGGGTGAGTCGGTACATAATTGCAGAAAGGAAACCAGCTCAAAAGACGGCGACAGAGAACAGGAACACAGTTCCTGTGTCGTCCTGTGTTCCTCTTCTGTGTCTCCGTCTTTTGCGCTGGTTTAATTTCTGCAATTCAAACGATGCTCAGCCCATATCCCCCTGTACTGCCTCGTTTCTGATTTTCCCGTGGGCACCTAGTGCTAATCTTCTAACCGCTTTCTGATTTACTTCTAATCTCGACTGGACTTCTTTCTGCCTTTAAGCATAGAACCGTATTCCCGAAAGTAAGCCCCGGCACCATTATTCCTCTCCAACTTCTCAGTACTTCATACCTGTTGTACCCCCACAATGCCCTACGTTGCATAATCCCGGCATCTCTTCGCCCTTTTGCTATGAGAGACCGCTCGTGCTTTTCCGTATACATCTGCGCTTCGTTTACCCATACCCCGAAATATTGGTATTCGACCACTCGGGTTGTTTCATGGCCTTGTATTGTAATCTCCTGATCAGTTGTATCATTGAAAATAATAACACCGTACTTAACTGCGCTAAACCTGAAAACTAGACTGTCGACTTCGTCTCCAAAGCAATTAACCAGAGTTTGCAAATTTTCCTTGCTACCTGCTAACAGCTCAACATCGTCCGCATGCATTAAACCCGGTAGCCTTTGCTCAACAACCTTTCCGCCTAATCTATATGACAGATTATCACCTAGAATGCTCTCTTGTAGCCTTCTTTCCACACTTACAAAAAGCATGAACAGCAGCGGTGATAGAGGACAACCTTGCCTCAGTCCTTTGTGTACCTCGACAGTTGTCGTAGTTCTAATTCCTTCCCATGTTATTTCATCCTTATTTTCTCGATATTTTTCCTGTAGAAAATCAATTACCTCATGACCGCTACCTTCATATTTTAATATGTTCCACAGGAGTTCCCTGTTCACGTTGTCGTATGCACCGCTTATGCCCAGAAAGGCAAAATACAGAGGTCCTTTTTCCGCCTCAGCTATTTCTATGGACTGGGTAAGCACGAACAGGCTATCATCTAAGCGCCTACCACTTCTGAACCCGTTCTGAAGTTCTCCGAGTATTCTTTTACTTTCTCCAATGACTGCATTTTTATTTTCACCGCCTGCATCGGCAGCCTCTATATATAACATATGTTATCGTAATCGGTCGGAAGGATTTTATCTTCGTCTTACCGCCTTTCTGTTTAAAAATCAAATTTGTTTTACTCCGTTTCCAGCTGTGCAGAGTCTGCTTATTTGTTATGACTGCCTCCAATGCTTTTATCAGCGTTTCCTTGCCTCTTGGGCCAAGTTGATTAATTAACTTGACTGGAATTTTTTCTATCCCTTCGGACGTTCATTTTGGAATATTTGCTTCCGCCTTTTTCTAGTTAAGATTGATCAGTTTTAAGTCGGTTGTGCCATCCTGTGTTGCTCCCTCATTTGGGTCGACTACCCTATCGTCTTTTCTAAATGACTCAGCTATAACTGATGCAATGTAGTTCACAGCGTCATCTCGTTCTAATCTTTTTTCCCTCAGCATCGTGAATCTTTTCCTGCTTTATGTGATTCGCTTTTCCCAGCCAGCTTATATCGTTCCAGAATTTTCTTTACCCCCCCCCCCCCCCTAGGTCGCATCGCGAACTTCAGCCAGCCAGCGACCAGAGGACTGCTTTATTTTAGCCTGGACGAGGACCAGCACTTGTTGTTTCTGTCGATAAGATTCTCATTTTTGGCCTATTAACTACTCTTCAGATAACTGCGCCCTCTTTGCTTCTCTGTGTTCTCCTGATGCCAACCGTCGTTGTTCGATGGCCTCTCTAATTTCCTTATTCTATCAACTTCGTGGGTACCTCTTTCCTCTCCAGCAGTTTACTCCTTTTACTTCTTTTATTTTTGTACTAAAGAGCAGTTGTAACAGATATAATCCCAGATATAATGCGTCCTGAAAACTAACCTTCCCCAAAAACACTAAAAAATAGCATTTCTGGTCCACTGGAACTGTAGAGACATGATGAGAAAATACACAGATATTACAGGCATAGTTAAATCGATGTCGCCTATAGCTTTGTGTCTTCAGAAGACAAACCTAGGGCGAAAACACACAAATATCTTGAAAAAATGCGAAATTATCCGCTGAGATAGACAAGCGAACAGGTTGCCAGATGGCGTCGCAATCATAACGGAAAGTGGGCTCCTTGCACGAGAAATATCATTAGAAACAACGTTTTAAGGTGTAGCAGTAAGTGTAGTTACACACACAACGATCACAATATGCTCTGTATATATACCACCACACGTCACAGTTACTATCCGCGATTTGGAAAGCTTGTTCCAGCAATTGCATGAATAATTTGTGGTAGCTGGGGAATGTAATGCACATTCCCCGTTTCGGGGCAGTGACCATAAAGACACCAGACGCGAAATAGATGAAGATCTTAAACCAGCAAATACCATGTACCTAATGAATAAAAGACAAACCACCTATTTCTGTCCCAGCTCAGGATAAATGAGCTGCCTTGATTCAACCTTCGTATCACCACCAATTTGTAATGATTTTGTTTTTAATCTCTCAAATGATCCTCGAGGAATTGACCATTTACCCACAGCTTTAAAATTATAACCCTAAATCCAAATCATTCCAACACGAACCCAGTGCTGGAAACTGCAACTAGCCGACTGGTCGGTGTTTTCCACATTTGCGTATTACAAAAATAATTCGATGATAGGCTTAGCATAGCTGAAATAAAAAACATTTGCCACTTCTATGATTTCTGCAGCAAAGATAGCGATCCCATAAACATCAAGGAAAATCAGAAAAAAAATCACAAGGTTCGGTGGACACAGGAGTGCAGACTGGAAAAAAAAACAAAACAAAGCATGAGGAATATTTCGAAGGTACCCCACAGCAGAGAACCTCTTATTATTTTAGAAGGCCAGGGCCAATGCGTGTCGTATTCGAACAAATGACGAAAAAATGTCCTGCAAGAAATGCCTATCTACAATGAATAGTTCACTACCAGCCAAGAATTTGTAATATGAGGTCCAGAAATTTAGCGGCGACAATTCTCCTTACACTTTTCCACTTCTGTTCACTCCTCGTAGACAAACAACATTAAAAGAACAGGCAAACATATTACGTGACCACTTCGCTGCTGTTTACAGTTCATCGAAATACATAGACCCTTTTCAAAAATACAAAACCATAGCAGAAAAAACAAAAACTTACCCCAAGAGCCGGCAGCAATGAAGATTGTAAAAGAAAAATAACAACACAGGACCTAAATGGAGTACTATTTACAGGCCAACAGACAACAGCAGGCGCAGATAATATACACTACGCCATGCTTGCACATCTCTCTGAGGTCGCAGTTGAGGCACTCCTAAAATTCTTCAACAAAATCTGGATTTCAGGGAAAATACCTGACGCATAGAAGAAAGCCAACACAGTACCTTTCTTGAAGCCTGGGAAACCATCGTCAAGTCGCGGTAGTTGCAGGCCAATCGCACTTACCAGCGCCTAGCATAATCATTTGAAAGTGTGGTGAACATCCGACTTAACATTTGTTCTTGAATCTCGTAACCTTCTCGGCATATAACAATATAAACGACCGGCTGAGGGAACACCAGCTTTCAAGTGAGATCGTAAAAGGGTCTAATCTGCCCTTACACTGTAGCGCATGACCTTCGGCTACGAGTGATAACCCATCGCTGCCCTTGCTGTCGAAATCGAGGATTTTGAGACATACCCGTGACTACATGGCGCGTGAACTTGCCGAGGTTTTTGTCATAGGGAACAAAAGAGAGGATTGCGTGATACCTCGATAAGAATTTATCACACAGAAAGCAGATTTCTGGCTTGCGCTTAGTGATTGACATGGGGGTGTGGAATGTATAGGTGTGCGTTGTTCTAATAAACCCAGTCGCGATGCTGCGCCCGTCCTTGTGCCCTTCTCGTCCGTGTTTCTATATTTTGCGCAGTACCTTTTCTCAACGATGTACGACCGACTCGCCCCAAAACATTCATTCTCGACATATATCAGTGTGATTTCAAAAAAGCATGCTCGACCATAGGTGATACTGTCCGCCTGCAAAGCACAGTGCGGGAGGCGTTCATACACAAACAGCATTGTCTTGCAGTCTTCTTTGACATGGTGGAAGCGTACGACACCACTTGGAGGTCCGGCATACTCCTGGACCTAGCAGGTCTTGGCATCCGGGGCTGGATGCCGAACTGTTTGTGCGATTTTCTAGCAGTCCGTTCATTCGAAGTTCGTCTAGGTAATACTCCATGAGTGAATTACATCTAGTAGAGCAGTGTACCTGAGGGGTCTTTTCTGAGTACTACACTTATAGTAAAAATGGACTCTATAGCAAAAATATTCCCAAGTCGATTATTTATTCAGTGTATGTAGATGACCTACACATTGCATGCACGTCCCTCATTGTAACAACATGTGAGAGACAGATACAGATGACTATAAACAAACTAGCTAATTGGCCACAAAAAATGGTTTCAACTTTCCCCACAAAAATCAGTGGCTGTGCTGTTCTCGCTCAAACTATGCTTACAGAGCAACCCCACCCTATATATGAATGACGTTGTGTTACCAGTAAAACAGGAAAACAAGTCCTCAGACATAACATTTGATAAAGAGCTCACATTCATACCTCACATAAACAACTTAATAAAGAAAGCAACTCAAACCCTTAACGTACTCAATGTGCAACTTTTGTCCGGAAAGTTTCGAGACACACTTTTTTCTTCTCTAGACATGATTCTTTAAAACAAATGTTTTTGCATATGTGTAGCGCCATCGTTTCGAGCTAACTTGAGGTATTTATATTAATTGCTCTCGCAGCCACTAGATAGCACTACATTTAGAAAAATACGTTTTCAGTAGTCGTTTGTCCATTCTACTGTGAGCGAATGTGAAGAGATGGACGTCCACCTCGAACAGTGTGTAAGCATAAAAGCGTGTAAGCATAAAATACTGTATGAAGCTTGGTAACACAGCCACACAGACGTATATGCTCCTTCGTGACGCTTACGGCAACGAGACATTATCGCGGGCGCGAGTTTTCGAGTGGCACAAGAGGTTCGTTTCGGAGAGAGCGTCGGTGGAAGACAACACAAGGCAGGGACACCCTTCAACCAAACGGAATGAAAACAACGTGGCTCAAATCAGGTAAACCGTGCAGCAAAACCGCACCATTACAGTCCGCATGCTCTCACATGCTCTCGACATTAGTAAGAAAACATGCCACCAAATTTTGCGTGAGAACTTGGGGAAACGAAAGCTGAATGCCAGACATGTGCCGCACTCCCTCAAACAGGACCAGAAGGTCACGCGGGCATCAGTGAGCGCTGATTTGCTTTTCGAAGCAGAGAAGGGTGCTGCATTCGTCTACAGCGTCATTGGTGAAGAAGAAACATGGTGTTTTCAATATGATCCTCAAAGTAAGAGGCACAGTGCCGAATGGCAGTCCACAAGATCTCCGGCATCGAGAATGGTGCGGCGACAGAATACCAAATCAAAGACGATGATAATATATTTTTTTCGATGCCAGGGGTATCATACAACAGGAGTTCGTCTTACAAGGGCAGACGGCGAATCAGGAGTTTTATATCCTCGTGCTCCAACACATGCGAGATACACTGCGACGCCGTCGCCCTGACTTCTGGGTATCTGGACAATGCAGCCTTCGCAACGATAACGGAAGGCCGCACACTGCTCACAGCGTGACATTTCTCGCTGAGCACAGTATTACTGTACTTCCCCATCCACCACACTCGCCTGACCTCTCCCCATGCGATTTTTTTCTGCTTCCTCGTGTGAAGAGAGCCCTAAACGGTCGCTGGATGGGGAGAGTGGAGGCCATTGAAGCAGCCAAGACAAAGGTGCTGATAGCCTAGCCAAAGAAGCGTTCTCCAACTGTTTCCAAGACCACAAGAAGCGTTGGAAACAGTGTACAGACTGCAAGGGAGACTATTTAAAAGGGGTGCTGCACAGATGTTTTCAATGTTAAACGCATTATTTTAATGGACTCAGTCTCGGAACCTTACGGACAAAGGTTGTACTTTCAACAATACACTGGGGTTCCGATAGTACTTGCCTTTTGCAGATCTACCGCTCCCTAGTGCGTTCGTGTTCAGATTATGGGTCCATATATCCATGGCTTAGCCAGGCCGTCATAACTGAAACGACTACATCCAGTTCACAACTTAGGTCTGAGTCTTTCAAGCGGTTTGTACAGAACAACTCCCATAAATAGTCTGCATTCAGAAACAAATGAATCATGCCTAGCGCTCAGAAGAACAATGCTCACATGCGCATCCGTACAAAAAATAAGGTGTCTAGCGAAACATATTTGTTATCAAATTATTACAAAGTGCACCTCCATAACGCTGTTCAGCAACGAACCACAGCCGATCAGACCTCTGCTTCATCGCTTTTAGAATAGTTGCCCAATCTTAGGAACACAAGATACCATTCCTGATGTCGCCTCAAAACAAGACACAGAGGCCACATGGTACAGCCTTCCCACAGTGTGTGACTTCACGTTAACACACCTTCGAAAAAAAAAAACACGAGCACATATTGCATGAACACCGGGCACTGCAAGAAACGCGAACTACACGGACGTTTACACTTATGGCTCAAAGACAGCAGAATATGTTGGAAACGCAGTCGTACAAGGATATTGGCAAAAGATAGTTAGGCTGCCAAACTGTGCATCCATTTTTAGAGCAGAATGCTATGCAGTCTTTGTAGCTGCAGGTAGAATAACAAAGAATAACATTCAAAACAGGATAATCAACACAGATTCACTTAGCACGCTCACCGCATTACACTGCATAAATGCAGTCGAATCCTTCATAGGAACCATAATATGCAACAAAGGAAAATTCAGAACACAGGAACTTATAATAAAAACCTGCTGGGTACACTGCCATGTTGCAATATATGGTAATGAAAGAGCCGAAAAATGCGCTGCACAGGCTCGAAGTCATGCAATCGAGAAAGTCAGCGTTCCCAACACAGACCTCATGAAATTAATACACAGTAATCAAAAATCTAAATGACTAGAAACCTGGGAAAAAGAAGTAAATAAAAACTGGATTTGGTAAAAGGATGGCAGATTGGGCGAGTTGGTGTTCCATGGTAACAAGAAAATTCAAACAGCGCTAGAAAACAGGACCAGAAAGAAGTGGAGAAAACACGGCGCTGAACTTACAACTGATTGATTTGAAGTAAGATGTCAATTTATACGTACAAAACTGGGCACATATGCGCATGGTCATACATCAATGATGAGAAAAAAATTCAAAATGCCAACATACACACGTGATGTTCCTGCCTTCCAATCTACATTTTGTGCAGCAATGTCATTTATTTCGCAGACAGTTATCGATGTTTTGCTAACGCGACTATTAGACTTCCTGATGATATAGAATGCTTCGGCGACTTCTCTGGTAGTCTTGTCACTATGAAAAAATAACAATTCTGTGTCGTCAAAGAAAGGAACACATTTACACAAACTACAATGCTTTTCCAGGTTCGTTTCGTTTTTATCCAATGAATTCGCATGCTCCATGAGTCCAGTGTTAATGCAACGGCCTGCCTGGCCTATGTAAGTAAAGCCACATGATAAAGGAATTTGGTAAACAACGCACTTCTAGCAACTGATGAACTTATTTACATGATTGCTTTTCCAGGCAGTATTCGTTTAAAGCCTTCCTGCTTCCTCTGAACTGCTGCCCCTAACTTACCCAGCTTATTAGGAAACAGAAAAAATGACCTTAACGCCATCCTTGGCCCCTACCCTCTTAAAACGATGCGACAACGCGTGCACATAAGGCATGACAGAAATATTTTCCAGTCAACATTTTCTTTGGGCTGTCCAGAACATTTCAGCGCTTTTATTATCTTATTTGCTCAAGCCACAAGTACGGAATCTGGAAAACCGGCCTCTCTGCATCTGTGGGCTTGAACTGAAAGACTACTATACATTTGATGAATACAAGATTTTTGGACAGCAAAACCAATACATCCTCTTACAATTCCGAATTCCGAGTGACAAGACGCGTAGCTTACAAGATGTTTTGCACTCCTGGGAGCGTATCGCCAGCATAAATGGTTAGACAAGAAGGTCAATTTCAGATCTGAGAACTGCAGAATGTTCCTCTGAGGAATCTCATGTTTAAACCTCAGTCCAGACCCGTGCTTAGAAAAAACATCGAGTAACTCAGGCACACAGCCAGTAGCCAAAGACCTAACTAGATTCAGGAAATCGTCCACATATCGAAAAAATTGAATACAGCTTCCAGTCATTTCACTGTCAAATTTCCTGTCAACATAACTTAGAAAAATGTGTCTAAGATCTGGGGCAAATTTGGCACCAATACACACTCCCGACTTTTGTTTAAAAACTTTATCTTCCCGCGTTACATAGGTGTTCTTTAAATAAAACGATTAAAGGTCCAGGAAATACCCACTGGAAATGCCACAACCATTATGGAATACGCACTCATCATTTTGCTCTGAGATGCAATTTTGAACACATTGCAGAAGTTGATTATTTGGAAGAGAATAAAATAAATCGACCACGTCTATTCTAAAGTCAGAGCACGACGCCAGGTTCTCTTGCAAGGGAAACTTTACAACTGTTACGATTTACGAATGTATTCGTGGGAAGATAAAGTTTTAAAGCAAAAGTCGGGAGTGTGTGTTGGTGTCAAAGTTGCCCCAGATATTAGCAACGTTTTTCTAAGTTATGTTGACAGGAAATTAGAGAGTGACATGAATGGGATGTAGACTCGAATTTTTCGATATGTGGATGATTTTCTGATTCTAGACGGGTCTTAGGGACAGTGGGCCCGAGTTACTCGATGTTTTATCTAAGCACGGGTCTGGACTGAGGTACACACAGGAGATCCCTCAGAGGAACGTCCTGCAGTTTTTAGATCTGAAACTGACCTTCTTGTCTAACCATGTATGCTGGAGATACGCTCCCTGGAGTGAAAAACATCTTGTAAGCTACGCATCTTGTCTCTCCAAGCTTGTGAAATTCGGAATTGTAACAGGATGTATTGGTTTGGCTGTCGAAAAATCTTGTATTCTTCATATGTATAGTGGACTTTCACTTCAAGCCCAGAGATGGAGAGAGGCCGGCTTTCGAGATTCCGTACTTGTGGCTGGTGCAAATAAAATTATAAAAGTACTGAAATGTTCGGGAAAGCCCAAAGAAAATGTTGACTGGGAAAAAAATTCTGCCATACATTATGTGCACGCGTTCTCGCATCCTTTTCAGAGTGTGGGGGCCAAGCATTTCGTTAAGGTCATTTTTTCAGCTCCTAATAGACTCGGCAAGTTAGGGGCAGGAGTTCAGAGGAAACAGGAAGGCGTTAAAACGAATACTGCCTGCAATGTAAATCATGTCAATAAGATCATCAGTTGAAAAAAGTGAATTGTTTATCCAATTCGTTTAACATGTGGCCTTTTTTACATAGGCAAGACAGGCCGTTGCATTAGTATTAGACTCATGGAGCATGCCAATTCATTGGATAAAAAAGAAACGAACCTGGCAAAGCATTGCGGTGTGTATAAATGCGTTTCTTTCTGTGACGACATAGAGTTGTTATTTTTTCATAGTGACAAGACTACCAGAGAAGTCGCCGAAGCATTCCATACCATCAGGAATTCTACTATAGTTGCGTTAACAAAACTTCGTATTCTGTGTCTGCGAAAGAAATGACATTGCTGCAAGAAGGGTAGATTGGAAGGCAGTTAAATTACGTGTTTATGTTGGCATTTTGGATTTTTCTCTCATCATCGATGTATGACCATGCGCATGTGTGCATAGTTTTGTACGTATAAATTGACTTCTTACTTCAAATAAATCAGTTGTAAGTTCAGCGCGGTGTTTTTCTTCTCCCTTTCTGGTCCTGTTCTCTAGCGCTGTTTGAATTTTCTTGTTGCATTTGGTAAAGGCCGTATTGGGTGAATGGAAAACCTGTAGTCACTAGGAACGTTTCATGGAAGTAATTTTATGTCGTCTCCGTATTGGACATACACACCTTACCCACAATTTCTTACTAACAAAAGAAGACAAACCTATTTGCGAAAAATACGGAGATGAAATTACAGTACACCACATCTTATTCTCATGCACAGAACTCGAACCACCAAGGAAAAAGTATTTTACTCGATTTTACAAAACACATTCCTCTTCACTCAGCAATAATTTTAGGTCAAGATGCATTTATTAATATCCCAAATGTTTTTAGCTTTTAAAGGTGAGCAAGCCTTCTTGAAAAGCTCTAAATTGTGACCCTGCGCCTCCTACGTATGGTGGTACACCTCAACCACTTTCGCATTCCTGAGAAGAGCGCTGAGGTTTGTTTTTTATGTTGATGGTTTGGGAGCCTCGAGATTCTTGCTCGGGTAAGGATGGCTGCTGAGGTTACCCGACTCTCTTTAAAGCTATCAATAATATCCATTTTTAAAGTTTCTTTACTTTCCCATTACTAACAAGCGCGAACTAAAGTTCGAGGCGCTCTACATTAAAGATAGGTTTTCGCGTTTGTAAGATTCAGCCAAAAACAATTTTCCTACACCTTGAGCTTAGCTCATGATGGCCTTAGATGCTTATGCGCAATTAAACCAAACACTACACAACACAGCTCGACATTATGACGCACTGCCAATATAGGGTGGCTAGTTCTTTCCGTAAAATCTTACCTACTCCCTTCAACACATCTGCTGTTGCCTGATACTCACTCGATGGTTCCTGATTTTGATAGCTCCCTAAGGCTTTCTTTACTTTCTCTTTCCCACCGTGAAGGGTAGCCAACAAAACATTCTTCTTCTTAATCTCCCAACCTTTCCTCTACCACTTTACTCTCTCTCTTTCGTAACTAGAGGTATGTCCCATTGCGGTGCCCTTCTGCCTCTCTCAATAGCGTTCTCATTACATTGGCTAGTGTACAAATTTGTGTAAAACCCTTCGAATACTTTAACTATATTATCCATATTGCTAAGGACATTTCATTCTATGTATTTTAAATCGTAAATCTGGTTTTTACCTATACCTGTTTCCTCTTCTCCGCTTTTAGGCTACCTCCGTTCTTTAGAGCATGCTCGATTTTCTCCATATTAATCTTCGTAACGTCGACTCCCTTGCGCTCATTTATTAACTTTGATAGTTCAGCCAGCTCTGTTTTGTCTGTAGGGTTTCATTTCATTTCATTTCATTTTTATTTCCTTAAAGAACCCCTGCAGGGGGTTTTACATAAGGGGTGTGGTTAACATGAGGAAGGAAACATTATTCATGATGACAGGTGGGATGTGATTTTTTCTATGAAGGTTGATGGACAGTTGATAGCTGCAATTTGATGGGGAAGGTCGTGCCGGTCGCTTGAGGCTTTGGCGTTTCTTTATTAGACCTTTATCAGAAGCCAATTAACAATTTTGCAGTAAGAGGGAAAGTAGGTGAATTTAGGATTTCGCTGCATCATCATCATCATTTATTGAACCTTTAAGGACCCTTTACTGGGTGTTACAAAGGGGGGGGGGGGGGGGGGAGGGCGACATACATAGAACAATACATGAACAAAGCCAAAGAGGTTGAAACAACAAAAATTCTAGTAAAACACACACACACACATATATATATATATATATATATATATATATATATATATATATATATATATATATATATATATATATATATATATATATATATAGCAGACAAGGTAAAGTAAATGAGGGGCCCGTTAGACAAACTTATGAAGGGAGCGAACAGTCACCGAAACCGAGGTGCATAGGGGAACGTTATCTTTTTTTTTAATGTCTTATGCTTATCAGTGGGACAACATTACTTAGATTAATTAATCGCTTAAAGAAAATTACTTATATAAAGCAGCAGAAAAAACAACCATGCCGCCGGTGGGATCCGAACCCACGACCTCCGAATATCGCGTCCGGTGCTCTTACCAACTGAGCTACGGCGACGGCTGTCCAATCTGCTGCTTTCTTGGGTATTTATGTTCACTGGGTGTAAGCGAGCCTTGAGAGTGTTCACCAGCGCCACCCTCGACCATAGCGGCGGACGTAGCACGTCCTGTATTACCGCGAGCGTGACGTGGAACGTCATCTAATGGCGAGGGCGGAAACTGTGCGAGAGCCCTCTTAAGCAACCTGTGGCATCAAGACTGCCAGAACCGAGACCCTCGTTAAGCTATTAGCAGACAAGGTAAAGTAAATGAGGGGCCCGTTAGACAAACTATATATATATATATATATATATATATATATATATATATATATATATATATATATATATATATATATATATATATATATATATATATATATATATATGAAGCCAACAGTCACAGCAACCAAGGTGCATAGGGGAATGTTTCTATTTTTTTTATATCTAGTGCCAATAAATTAGTTTTTAAAGGAAATTACTTATAAAAGCAGCAGAAAAACAACCATGCCGCCGGTGGGATTCGAAGCCACGACCTCCGAATTCGGATCCCACAGGCGGCATGGTTTTTCTTTCTGCTGCTTTATAAGTAATTTCCTTTAAAAAGTAATTGATTGGCACTAGATATAAAAAAAAATAGAAACATTCTCCTATGCATCTAGGTTTCGGTGACTGTTGGCTTCCTTAATATGTTTGTCAAACGAGCCCGTCACTTCATTTGCCTTGTCTGCTAATATATATATATATATATATATATATATATATATAATTACAGCAATGAGGAGAACGAATACAATCAGTAAAATCAAATAAGAAGCCAGTGAAAATAGTTACAAAAATTGCAATGTAGTACAGAAAGGGAATTACGAACGAGTTGCTCAAGTACATCTAAGGGTGAGAAATGAAATTTAGACAAATTTAATGTTCAAAAAAAGGCAGTAACCGCTCTTTGAATTTGACAGGGTCACTTTACATGATAGAAGGATCTGGTGATGCATTACATTCCTGTATTGCTATTGGTGAAAATGATTTTTAAAAGCAGATTTTGATCCATGCTGGCGCTAGGCTCAGTTTCCAATGGCGCCCTAATCGCATGCAGCACTTCTTGACACCCTCCGCGGCGACTCAGGTCTGACCATTGCCTTGGTCAAGATCTCTGCAGGCGCTGGTGAATGAGGGCCTCAGAATATTTACTACATTCATTCTTGTCTTACTAAAAGAAGAAATAGTGTTATCACAACCAAAAGCATGGTTTTATTTCTTTTTTTGTGATCCCTAATAATGTGGTTCAACAACCAAGGCTCCGCTGCAGCTCGGCTCTAGTCGACAGGATCAGTCAGCACGTCACGGCTGGTTCTTCAGTGACATTCGCTTTTTTTTGCCAGTAGAGACTTGCGGTGGCACCAAGATTGGATCCAGATAACTGCAGCACTTAGACGCGGGTGTAGGGACCTGCCTATTTATCGTCACTAAACCTTCACCAATAAAAAACAGTGAAGTGGAAAGGAATGCCTGCGCAAGTGAGGAGCCGGTAGTAATAGTTCACATGGCTGGAAAAGACGCATATACTGCAACAAAAAGGCACATCCCAGGACAACAGGCGTCAGAATGCTGACTGTCATTTAAGATACTGACCTTCTCACAGGGACCTCCACAAGCTAAGAGCAGTGCTGGCCGTTTACCACACAAAGCAATTTGCTCCTGAGTAATGTCAGGAACCCCAGTGGACTTCCTGCAATGCACAACTTTTATATGTGTTGGTACACGTTTAAATAAATCACAGGGTTGTTTTTCTAGCTTTTCTTGCAAACAACTGCCTCTTGACGCAAAGATTTTACCACTTGACAGATGTTGCAGTGTGGAGGAAAACGTTATTTGCTGATGGGAAAAGAATTGCGTAGAGTGCCATCTGTGTTGCAGCAAGACGTCGTTGAAACAGGCATCACTGCCTGGTTAGTCATGAGATGCCTTAATCAAGTAACCTATTGAAACATGACAATCACAAAGTGAACAAGAAGAGGGGAGGGGCTCTGGGGCCTTGCCAACGTTTAGACAAGATGACTTGTTTTCGTGTAGGTAACATAAGGTAACGGATGCTTCGAGACAACATTGTTGCTTTGCTGCGTCTTACAAGCCCGCGCCATGGCAAGGCTACTGGACCACCAGAACTTCGCGAGGCCCACGGCCAGCAAATATACCGTACTCGAATCTCACACCATTCGCACTATGAAATCCGGAAACCGAAACTCATTTCCGGTAATTTCGATTAAGGCTCGCATGGAAGTCTTTAATAATGAAGAGGTTTTTGACTCGGACGTTCGTTGGAAAACATAACGAAACGCAGAACGTCGCTGAGAGCACAATTAAAAAGCGCGGGCCGCACACATTTCCCAATTCCCCTGCTGCGCCCATTCGAGCATGCAACCATACCGACGGAAGCAGTGGGCCCGTTTCGAGCAGCAAAAATTGACTGCGGTACAAATATCGTTACATGGACGCTGCAGACATCGGAGGGTGTCCGCATGTGGTCTCAGCCAGATAATCAAGGAACTCATTAAAAAGTTGTTCTTTCTGCACTCAAATCCCCTTGTATCTGCCATCAGAATACAAAACCGAAAGTCCTGAGTCTCTAATTATCCGCAGAGCCCATTCTGATACCGTCAAAGAACACAGAGCGAAACGGAAACTTCTTCCATAGTGAGATCCCTGGCGCTTAATTTACGGCTTCAATCCCCCCGGAGTCAAAGCTTATGGACGGCGCCCGCGACAGGCAGTGGCCGAGTTCCGAGAGCTGCCATGCATCGAAGCGCGGTGCCCATTTGCTTGTTTTGTTCCGGCCTGATGCAAAAGCGGGAGATGACCTAGAAATGGCGGAAGGTGTCAGCTGCGATACGCTGTCCTTGTCCAGGGATGGATGTTTTCCTGTTGACATAAAGACCCTTCTAAACACTCATGTGAAGTGGCTCCGAGTACTGTTTATCGAATTTTTGCGCTTATAAAAGTTTGCTTGTATACCTCTTCTTGGTTTTCTTTAATGTTTATTGTCAAGCAATATACAAAAGTCGTGAGAAAATTGAGTTCTAAGCGGAGGATTTTGCCCCTGCCCCCTCTCCCCCCAGTAACTCCCGAGTCGATTAACAATCGTGCGAAGCAATACTAAGGCTCCGTGATCACACTTGGTATGTCGATGCCGGTGGAGTGCATCCTCAGGGATCCGCGTTTTAACTTCGTTGTCTTTCTACGTCCTGCATTACATTTCCCGTTTCTCAACTTATGTCTCACGGCCCACTTCTCGAATAAAAAAAAAAGATCCCTGCCATATTCTCTTGACGTGAACGTGTATCGGCTGCGAAAGCGTCCAGTGGTGAAAGTAAATATTTTATTTATTTATTTATTTTTATTTTATCAGTAGTGTCAGCCACCTTTTGGTGGCCAACGCAGGGGTGGGGATTCAATTTCACAGTGCTTTGTCAACAATGAAAAAAGGAAGAAAAAACGGCCTGGAGGCAGGCAGCGAAATTTCAGTGAACAAATCAAATAATGGGCAAGTAACAAACACTCCGCATTAAAATTAAAGACAAAGCGCAACAAGGGCAACAATCCAGAATCGAACTAAACACCCTAACTAGGCCGGCTGGGGTCGATTGCAGATAAAAATGTTTCGGCTGATGATAAGGTGACCAATTCGCGAGGGAACGCATTCCAATCGGCTATCGTTCTTGGGAAGAACGACAGCTTGTATGCAGTATTTCTGCATTTGGGCACTACAATTGTTTTATCGTGTTTGTGCCGAGTTTGTCGTGTTCTGTTGCACTGCGTATAATTTCCAAAGTATATTCTGGTGTGATTATTGATGTCGAATAACATTTTTAAGCGATGCATTTTGCGTCGAGATTCCAAGGTGGGTAAACCGGAATGGCTTAGAAGATCAGATATCGATACCTGTCTTCCGTGGGCGTTGAAAATGATATGTAGTGCTCTTTTTTGGACACGCTCTATACATTTGGCATCCATTTTTGTATGCGGATCTCATATATCCGTTCCTGATCTTTTCTAGCTCATAAAATCCTCGTTTATGTGAAAGTAGCCTCTTTATCATTAGAATGCAGTATTCTATTGATATTTTGTATAAACTCTCAGTGTGCTAAGGCAGATACTTGGGAAGTTAGCACATCTTTAAAAAGGAAAGAGTGCAGTAACACAGGACGAAGAAAACACCCGACGACCCAATGCGCTGTACCGTAATGTTCTTCATCCTGTGTTTCTGCGCTTCTTTTCCTGTTTTAAAACCCTATGATTTTCGGGTACCGCAATGTCTGAGCAACAAGAGTTGGAAAAGATTCTTCGTGGTATAGGGGAATGCAACTGTTTTCTTGGTGTTCGAAGATCCACACCACAAGAAAAACACACGCAAAAAAATATTCTATCGATGTAAACTGCCCGGATGAAAATTACGGAGGACGACGTAACGAACTCGCCTTTTTAAAATATATTGTTGTGTTACCTTTTGCATAAATATCGACTCTGCTCGGGACCGAAGCTGAAATTGGCTAGTTTCTTTCTTAGAGAAAGGAATCACTGCTACCTGTAATACACTAGAAGAAAAATCTGCGAAACCGTAATGTACAAGAACATGTGGAAAGCGGCTAAATGGGTATGTTAAACGGCGGCCTTCACAGCGCTCGTCCCACCGATCCGAAGCAAAGCCCAGTTTTTTTCAAACTGTCATATGCTTATCGCTTGGGAACCTTTTGGCTGCCTTCCTGCCTGCCATACTCTCGTCATCACTGAGTGAAAACATATTAAAGGAAAAGACTTCATGCGCGAAACGAAGTAGAGTCAGCTTTATTGGTTACGCGTGAGTTTTATGTTTTGCTTTTCCGTGTTTATGCAGTGGAATGTGTTAGGATGTTAGTACGTACGTACGCATACCAGGTGTTTCAAGAAAGGCTTCCGTAATTTTCAGAAATAGGCCTTTGGGATAAAATATGGCTTATTCGGTGTAATAGTACCAGTGCTGGCGGACAGCGCAAAGCCGCTGAATTCTCCTAAGTACTAAGCTGGTTAACTAATTTCTCAAAATTAACTTTTTAGCTATCAGAGCACGGCAACTCCTTGCAATTAGAGCTTTGTAGCCGGTCGTTAGCAATAGCCGTATCACCTTTTGGAACTTCGAAAACGTGATTATACTCGGAGCTGCGGCTCGACAAAATCTGGCTACATCGTTCCAAAATAAACGCCGTTTTAAAAAGCATGTAGGCAAAGCAACCTTTCCAGTGCACGTAACAAGTCAAAAAAGACAAATTTTGTCGAACAGCGCCAAGGGTAATCGCGTTGTCTGAACTCTAAAAACTGGTATGGCTACTGCTAGCGAGCGGCTACATATCTGTAATTAAATCTAGGCGTGTAATTATAATATTCAAAACGGTAATTATTAGAACTTAGTCAACGAGATTACTACTTAAGACAATTCACCGGTTTTCTGGCGTCCGCCAACTGGTAATAATATATGGCGAAAAAGCCGAATTTTTACCTCAAAAAACCTAATCTTGAGAATTTCTTAGTCTTCCCTGAAACGCCTGGTGTACGCATAGGATACGGTTAATTGCAGTGGGCATAGTCAGGGTGAAGATGATCATGGTGGCCATGATGATCATGATGACATTCTGAAAGATAAATTAAGGACAACAACAGTGTTGCTGTCTTGCAGTGTTACGAGCAGTGTGTGCTTTAAGAACAACTGATGTGTTCCGGTGGTGTGAGATGAGCTCTGTGTTGTTGCGAATGAGGGATTCAGGCTGCGAATAACCCACTCCGTTTAAGGCCGTTCTATAGATGTTAGAAAAAAGTGATAAGTTTTCTTTAAGAGGAAAGTTGAGAGACGGGGCCCTTTTCAATACATCTCGAGGGGGGTTTAAAGAACTGAATGGTGTCATGAAAGAACGACGAGGGAAGAGTTAGGATGACAAGGAAGACGATGAGGAGAAAGATGACAAGGAGGAATGGCGCTGGAAAAGTGCTGGAATCAAGGAAGACGAAGACGACGTGCAATAGATAAAAGCGCATGGAATTGCATGGCCCGGAGAACAGAGGAGCAGAGACGAATGTGCAAGCATCGGAGGTGAAGCCTCCTTGTTCCATTTGTGGTTCGGAACATCGGGCGGCCGTAGCAGATGAGAAACTCCTTGGTTGAGAGGACTCATCGCCACCTGATATTTCGATATTGCGGTTCCATTTGCTCTCCGGCGCTGCTTTGTAGGTCCCAGCTGTGCCTGTGCTTGGGATCCAGCGGCTTCAATGGCCATGTGCAACGTCCAGGGGCCCTTCGACGCTGACTGCACCATCCACCCGAAACCACCCGTAACAACTGGAGCTTCTTTCGACGCCAACGCCATCGCAAGTACCTTACGATGCCGAGTGATTCTTGTGATGCCAACGCCTTTAACCCTCTCGAGGCACACAGCGCCCACTTCGGGCAACTCACACCCCCAAGTCATCGAACGCCGTGAGCAAAGACACTGGAAGCTCTTGTCACTGGTTTTTTGATTTCGTGTTACTGGGGCGTTGCTTGGTAGGGTATGTGTTAGCGTTTTGCGTAGCATTAGACTAATACAGTGTTTGTGATGATTTAGTTCACAGGTTTTCTGCTGGAGCTTCTGTTGTTGTTTAGCATATATAAATATGTTTTATGTATCTCTCAAGCTTGCAATGTTCCTTCCATCTGCCTTGGCATTCTACATTGATATTCGTCACAGACAGTGTTGACAGATTTCTGCATAATGTGCCACAGCAGTAACTAAGAGGGACCTAGAATATTTCCTTAATGTGCCTGAGGATGCCATAAATATTAGGTGTTGAGCGATCCGCTCATCGTGTGAAGTCTACAATGTTTTGTCGCGAGCGCTTGCAGGTACCAAAATAATTTAAGAAGCTTTTTCACGCGTGAACTTCTTCACGACATCACCTTACACAGAAGGAAGAAAATTCGCGCTTGAATGGCACGGGAAGTGATCGCTGAGGCATTTGAGGTCGCAGTCTAAGCGTTGCTGCTGTGCGATAGTGCTAGCGCTGATATATCCAAGGCAGGAGTCACCCTCATCTTCGCCGTCCTGCGGGGTTGCTTAGACAGGGGCTCGTAAAAGGCAATAGGGCTGTACAACATGAACTGGTGGGCGAGTTGGTCAGACATGGTTCTTGTAAACCAGCGCAACGGCTCGAGGACAAACAGACACAACATCCACTCCGTCGGAAACACATCTACCGGCCTGCGGTTCCTCAGCTCGTCGCGCAACCATCCTTACCATGGCAAGTAGTTCAGGAGGTTGCATTCTTGGCTCAACGGCGCACTTTGGGCCAAGACGTGGGACTCGTTGAATATCCTGTGGAATATGCGCACCTTCGACGTTGTGAACCTGGTTGAGCGTCCCTGCTTGCTTCTTTGCAATGCACCCTCGAAGTACTGGAAGAAGTTGCTGCCACCAAAACTCCGTTGTGCTGCTGATGAGCCGGCTGATTTCGTGCCACTGTTGTTTCCAATGTCCCTTCTGACTTGAAGACTGAAAAATAGCCTCAGATGATCCTTGCATAGCCTCACCTGACGTTGCCACTCGGACCTAAGGAACTTGCATATCCTTATGCCGTGGCTAACTGAAGGCTGAAAGGCCACAAGCAAGCCCAGCACCTCAGGAGGCACAATGCGCTTTCGAAAGCAGAAGCCAAGCATTCGCGATTTACATGAAGCATTTGCGATGACGGGTATGAAACGAGACGGTTCGTTGAAACAGGACGAGGAAATAGAGTGCATTGTACAAGAAATAAAGCTGTACAACATGAACTGGTGGACGAGTTGGTCAGACATGGTTCTTGTAAACCAGTGCAGCGGCTCGAAGCCAAACAGAAAGGGACAAAACACAGCGCTGAGCACAACATCCACTCCGTCGGAAACACATCTACCGGCCTGCGGTTCCTCAGCTCGTCGCGCAACCCGCCTTACCATGGCAAGTAGTTCACGAGGTTGCATTCTTGGCTCAACGGCGCACTTTCGGCCAAGACGTAGGACTCGTTGAATTACATGTCGGCCCAAAGTGCGCCGTTAAGCCAAGAATGCAACCTCCTGAACTACTTGCCATGCTAAGGCGGGTTGCGCGACGAGCTGAGGAACCACAGGCCGGTAGATGTGTTTCCGACGGAGTGGATGTTGTGCTCAGCGCTGTGTTTTGTCCCTTTCTGTTTGGCTTCGAGCCCTTGCGCTGGTTTACAAGAGGCAATCGGGGCCGGCGTGCTTGACACCAGTGTTATAAAAACATAACTTCAAACTCTTTGAAACGTTGCGATATGTGAGGGAGGCCTTTCAAGTTGGCAAGCCAGCACCGCCAGTCACGGTTAGCCACAACTTTGAAAGCCCGGCCGTAAAAAAACCGGGCGGAATTAGGACATGGTCCAGGCTATCACAAGGGACTCTTTCCCCATCGTTGAAAAGTTTTCCCTTGCCTTTGACAAAGGCCACTTCGCGTATGCCGTTACTCTCTCACGGTCTTGCTGCTTCTTAACGGGAGCAGCACCTGCCCCTTTAATGCACTGGTCCGCATTTATTTCGGTTTCGGCATTTTCGTCCAACTGTTCAAGAACGGGCAGCGCGTGTAAGCAACGCTGAAGTTCTTGGCAAGCTTTACGCTGTGGAGCTTCTCACCTGAATGGTACATCCGACTTCGTTAGCTGCGTCAGGGGTTCGGCGACGCGGGAAAAGTTTTTTGTGGAAATCTTCGGAAATACGCGCACAAGCCTGGGGATCAGCATGATGCTTTCCTATTAGCCAGCTACAGAAACCATGCAATAGCAGTTCTTTGCGGTGGGTCCTGTTGTGTGCCATCGTTCTTAAGAATTAGTGCAGAAGCTGCAGGTCCTCCTAAGCGAAATGACGTTGACGTTTTCCTAGCTTGGAAATTAGTCCTGACGACTTGAACGCTTACAATACTGTGCGAAACCTGTTCAGACCTCCGTATAAATCATAAACGAAGGCGATGATTACTTGAGGCATGCCATTACTGTGACATTATATGCTGGAACTTCGCTGGGCCAGAATAAAGTCATAATGACGTTTTCTTGAGCTCGAAGAGGCTCTCAGGAGTGATGAAGGGTGGAAAAAGGTGTGTGAAGACAAGTACAGAACGAAGAAACACAAGGACAAGCGCTTGTCGTTCTTCGTCCAGGAGTCGTCTTTGCGCGCTTTTTTCCATTATATATACATGCATTAACGAAATCGCCCAACTTTCTGCTCTAATGGTGAGTGACGGAGAGACAGTGTTCTTACGGCCTCTTTCATCATTATCCCCAACGTCTGGCTTGTTTGTTGTGGGTACTGAGGACTAGCGTGCAGCAGGTACATAGACGTGACAACGAAAAAAGGACGTGAACATTCAGTCTACTTCGATTTTTCAATACCTGCTCTTCCGTGCAATGGACGAGAAGTACTTAGCCTCGCGAAGGTGGTCTAGGCTGTCGTCTATCTAGGGCCGGGAGTTGAAGTCTTTATTGTTTACGCTGTTCAGTCGGCTCTTAGCCTGTGGCACTTATGTTGTGACCATCGGTGTCGGGGCGCCAAGCACCTGCTGCACTTCTTCACGCACGACATCCGTGAGACTTACTTGAAGTGATGGACAAGATGGCACTCAAAACAATTATTTCCGGAATACTTCACTAATAACCACCCGCCAGTCGTTGGCGGTGGTTGTCGTGGCTGACTTGTGCCGGGTCGGTTCTACTGTCGAGTCAGGGCGTCATGGCCATTTCGATGGTGAATGCTTCTTCTGCGAATTCGCCGCCTCTTTTTGCGCGGGTTCCTTCGAGGCCGAAAAAGTGAATCCTCAACCCCTAGCATTAGGCATCCGAGCTCCTTTTCTTATTTACTTATTTATTCCAAATACCCATAAAGGCCCTCACGGCTGTGGGTATTAAATGGGGGAGGGGGTATAGTCAATCGATCAAAAATGAAAAATAAGCCACAAATACTCGAGGAAAACAAACAAGAACACATTATAGGACGTTGGAATGAAATACTGAGCAGTAAAAATTCATCACTCCAGCAAAAATGAAGACAGAATAAACAAATAAATGATAAAATCAACAAAGCAGCAGACGGTGGAAACTTATTACTCGCTATACAACCGATACAAATTCATTAAAATCACACCTTTAAAATAAAACAATGAGAATCATCAGTAATAAAGATAGAAGGCAAAACACCCAATTCAAAGATATGAAGCAATGAATGCATGAAGTTAAGTAGTAGTAATCGCAGGCATTAGTTGGTAAAATTTATCCGGATCAGTGGCAGTCGCTACACGTGAAGGCAGAGCTTTCCAATCAGTTATAGCGCGTGGTATGAATGAATGGGCGCAGGTAAATGCCTGACATGAGACGCGCTTACTTTTAAAAGGATGATCCTTTCGGCCAGAACAAGAAGGCAAGAAAAAAAAGCCGCTAGGAACTGCTGATGGATGCTACAGTTTATGAAGAAGTGATAAACGCTTGTTTAAAGCGGAGACATAATTCATGAACGCAGCCTTTCTAAAGGCTGTGATGCTGTTATCAGATGAATGAAAATTGTAAATAAAACGAAATGTTCGGCTCTGCAATGATCCGGTGTTATTTATTAAATACGTGTGATGGGGCTCCAAATAACCGAAGCATATTCAATTTTGCGTCGAAATAGTGTGGCATAACACCGGATTCGAAAGTAGGAAGGAGCATATTTTAAGTTCTGTTTCAAGAGACCTAATGGCCGATTAGCGGATGAAAAAATAAGGTTATTAAGGTGGTTCCAGGTTTGCTCTGAATGAAGTTGTAGACCGAGGTACTTGTACGTGTTTACTAACTCGACTGGAGTATTAATTTAATTATTACTTCGCCATTAATATGGAACACGTTGTTTCAATTCGAGGTATTCGGTTAGTAAAAGACAAATTTTGTTTTCGAAAGGTTAATTTCCATGAGGCAGGTAGAGCCCTGTGCTGTTGAAGTGAGGCTAGGCAAGGATCGTAAGAATTAATTTTAAGATAAATGACACAATCTTCGGCGAAAAGTCGGATTTCGAAAGAAATGGAGTTTGGTAAATCCTTGATAAATATCAGGAAAAGTAAGGGGCCAAGCAGGCTTGCTTGTTGGACGCCAAAATGTACTTGACTGAAAGAGGAATTGTGGTTATTAACAGTGGTAAACCAAAACATGGAAGCGATGATATCTTTAATCCATGCTACAACAAAGGTGTGAAAATTAAGCAGTGTTAACTTGGTTAGTAACCGCATTGTGAGGCACCCTGTCAAACGCTTAAAGAAATCTCGATGTATGAAGTGAATTGAATTCCAGCATCAACAACTAAATGTAGGCCATGGAAGAATCCAGCAAGTTGCATTTCGCATGAATACTCTTTACGGAAAACATATTGGTACATTAAAATGATGTTGTGTTCTTCTAAATAGCTAGTTACCTGCAAATGAATTACGTGTTGAAGGAGTTCAGAGACTGTGCTGGTTAATAAAATGGGTCGATAACTGAGCGGTCATGAACGATCGCCCGGCTTGAAAATGGGCAGAACCTTAGCTAACCGCCAGTCGCGTGGAATCAAATCAGATGAAAGAGGCGTGAAAAAATAGCGGACAAGATGCGACGAATACCTTCAGACGAATTCTTATATGTTTTTTTTGTTAAAACTAAGGTGATCAGTCGCTGATACCTTAAGCAATGCATGTGAAATATCTTTATATCCCAATTACCAAATTAAAGTGAAATATGTAATGACGCCATTGAAAGGCGGATGTGCATTTGGAGCTGAAGAAGTCGGGAAAAAATTACTAAAAGAGACGAGAAATAATCACTCCTGTAGCGCACACATTTGCAGTCTTTTTATCACCATGAGACATCTCCCAGTAGGATCAAACTAGCTTTTGCGGTGGACACATACAAAAGGGGTCACTTTGATCACCTGAAGAACTACAGGCCAATTTCCGTGCTTCGAGTATTCGAAAAAATGGGCGAATATCATATAAAAAAAAAGTATCTGCGTCTTTTTGCCTAGCAGATTAAAATAGGAAGGCAGCAATTAAGCCTTGGAAATAGAAGTCAGTAGAAGCAGCATTACTTGAAGTAAAATATGAAATCACGCCCAATATAAAGACTGGTGCATAGACTCATATTATGGGTCAGTGAAAAACAGACAACGGACCTAGGAAAAAGAAGACGACATGGGCGCTGTCTAGCAGCTGTCTAGCATAGGGTGCTTTCAAACCAGAAAAGTCTGGACATGGTAGCCTTTAACAGACACCAATCAAGAGCGTCAGTGGTGAGGCACTGCATATGAGCCATAACATTTCGAAGTACAACGCGACATTTATGACGGAACACTTCAACTGCTAGTTGATGGCAATTAGAACTCCCCCTCCACGAGCTTCTTCCCGACGGGTGCGGCAAATAAGAAAATTCGCAATTAAAACAATCTCTGAGTCATATATCTCTTTGTTCAACCATGTTTCCATTAAAACAAGTGGATTGCTGTCTGACGATAATACAAGGTTTCACACGATATCACGTTTCGGCCGGAAGCTGCGAACGTTAGCAAAGATGACCGGCAGGAAAAATTGGGCAGGAGAAGTACGTGGCGATAATGCTTTGGCCAGCAGGGACGAGTTGATTGTTAAGATATTTATTTAACAGTTTCAGAAGTTTCATCAAAGATGTGACGTTTTGGGCCGATATCCAGGGTTTTGAACATCATGGAAAAATGCAGACTTCACCTTGGCAGAAGCTAGAAGGTGCTTCCAGATATTCTGGGCACGGAGCGAAAAGTCTTCACGTACGCTGTAGCCCGTATCTTCAAATTTTTGACCTTTGTAAATAACCGACTCTTTAATTTTAAAGGGTGAAAACATTAAGATAATCTACCGTTACTGGTCCTCAGTGTGTCCTTGAGAGGGTGCGCACGTTCAAGTATTGTTTTATATGCGGACGACACTAGCACGTTGTTTTGGGCACATCCTTAGAAACTCTGTTCTGAGGCAAGAAATTGGATGGTCGGGTGAGCCGCATGGTTAGCGACCGCCTCTCGTGTAATGAACTGGCGCAATGAACACGCTCGTATAAAGGGCAGACGAAGAAAACTCCTCGGTCGAAACATTGGCAATCATCCTGAGGCTGGCAATGCAGCGACGAAGTAAGCGGATTTCAAGACTGGCATTTTCCTTCCGAGATGAAGCACTGATGGAATACGAGGGTGGCCTGGTTATGGCCAATCCCCCTTGTGGGTATGTGCCATTTTATGAGGGGAACAACAACAACCACGACATGATGCACGGAATGGACGGCACGCCTTTGAATTGATCCTAGCGCATTTGCTAGGAATATCTTAGTTGGGTTCCATATAGGACAGGCGTACTCAAATTTTGATCTGATAAGCGTTTTATATGCCACAAGTTTTACGTGCTCGGGTGCATGACAGAAGGGGCGCTTCGTGAGACCTAAAGACCTGTTGGCAGACGATATGACGTTAGTTATATGATTGCACCAAAAAAAGATCGCTGCAGAGGGTGATTCCATGATACTTATCTGACTGGAAGCGTTCTATGGAAGAGTTAGCACCTCCATATGAAAAAAGAAGGGGGGTTATGCTTAACATGCAGAAAACCAAAGGGATGTTCAGAAGTCTCGCAAGACAACAGCAGTTCACAGTTGGTAGCAAGGTGCTGGGAGTGGTAAGGTTATACGTCTGCTTAGGGCAGGTTGTGACCACTCATCCGGATCACGAGAGGGAAATAACTACAAGAATAAGAATGAGGTAGAGCGCATATGGCAGGTTCTCTCAGATCATGAATGTCTATTTACCAATATCCCTCATGAGAAAAGCATACAACGGCTGTATCTTACCGGTATTCACCTGTAGGGCAGACACTTGGAGGGTAACGAGTAAACGCAGCGAGCTATGGAAAGAAATGTGATAGGTGTGACGTTAACAGTTCGGAAGCGGGCAGGGTGTTTCAGTCAACAAACGCTGGCTAATGACGCCCTAGTCGAAATAAGGAGGATAAAATGGGCTTGGGCAGGGCATGTAATGCGAAGGCAAGAAACACGCTTTTCCTTAACGGTAACGAAGTGAATTCGAAGAGGGGGCAAGCATAGAAGGGGGCGGCAGAAAGTGAGGTCGGCGGATGAGATTAAGAATTTTGAGGGGTACGGTGGCCGCGGCTGGCAAAGGACAGGGTTAAATGGAGAGACACGGGAGACGCCTTTGCCCTGCAGTGGGCGTAGTCAAGCCAATGATGATGAGGAATAAAATGTTCATCACCGCCAAAACCTAAACTTTCAGCGAATTTTCGGGACGAAAAATGCCTTCATCATGCGAGCAAGACAGGTATATGCTTATTCGCTCTAATGGGCAAGACAATACGCATGATTTCAAATTTAGAATACAAAGGCTATAATATAGAACAGTATTCGGATACTAGATTCTTAGCAGCTACATTCCATGAATACCTCTCATAGAATGCGCTCATCGACGCACTTATAATTCACCTTTTCTCGAGCTTTAGACCTCCTAATAAGCTCAGGAGCTATCATCAGCTATTTAAAAAACAGGTGTAATACTGAATGAGACATTCACACTCGGGTAATGAAGACAAAAAAATGCGACTCTATGGTCCCTGTCCAAAAAAGGTCATAGATTCTATCGGTAACACAGCTGTACGAAAGCTGTGGGGCATATATTAAATTTTATGACCCAACTTGAAGAAAAATTCAAGCAGGCACTTAAGGCAACTTACGTGCGGTAATGCGAAAGAATTTTGCTTTCATTATGGCGCCCCCTGCTGGGCCAGCATCATACGTTGCGAGAGGGTTCTTCAGTGGGTGCCGCATACTAGCGCTACGACACCCCAAGCAAGATGTAAATTTACCGGAAGCGTATTTTTGTACAGTGTATATTGCGACATCTGTAAATTACATGTTCATAATTACTCATCTACGCTTCTAAGACAACTCTGCATTCACTAGACGCGCCTTTCTTCAGCTGCACACGTCGAACCGTCGTAGCACCAGTATAGCCTCTCCCGAAGGCAGAGGACTAAGGTACTTACAGAGCATTTGTTTCCTACTCCGTTGTAGCGGAAACCGTTCTTGGTGTTCCTTGGCGCCAGTGTTTTAAAAGTGTTAGGCGAATGTGCATTTCCTCTGCTGCAAAAACGTTCTTCTTAAACGGCACACATGAACGCCGCCTGTCTATTCATGGCTGCATGCTAAGGAGATGTTTGTGTTTTAGGCGGTGAAATGCCGCCTTTGGAATGCGCCAGAGACCATTGGCCATTAATTTATTCTTTGTAATGATGGTATGTTCTTCGGGAACATATTACAGCGAAAATTTATGAAGCACATTAACATCACGCTCTACAGTATTGGTTTTTGCCTGTTGAGGAAAACTGTTGTGTCATATGATCTATTTAGGTTGCTGGGACTATTTAGTCTCCGTTAGAGCCGTGTGATAGACCGCCACGTTTGATCAACGCGGTCACCGAAATCTTTGTTACGTGACCAGTGCACTTTAGTGCGACGAGTATACGCTGCAGTGGGAAAGCCGCCTAGCTGGCTCCCCTATCATGAAGCATGTGGGCGCCTCCCAAACTTTTGATGTTTGGGAAGGTGGGGACGTGCATAGGTATGATGTCTCGTATTACACAGCCTGGTGTTTTGTGGCAAATAGCATACTCATATTTTCCTTTTCGGCACTATTTTCATGCAATAAAGAAAAATAAACCATCGTGGAGCAGTGGAATGTTATTTATTGATGTAATGAAGAGAAAAATCGTGGAGCAGTGGAATCGTTCACGTCTCGCACTCCCCAGGCCCGCGTTTGATTACAGCCAAGACCCAAACTTTTTCTTATCTTCCTTCATTGACAGTTCTTGCCTTTTTAGATAATGAACTGGACTGTTGCTTAGGGTTTGGCTTGTTTTGAATTATAGATGGAATATGGATTGGCTTCTTGGAAGGCTATGGATTGTTGAAATCGTGACACATTCTGTCTACCCCACTCATGAGCCATAAACGGCTTTTGCCTTAAAGTACAGGCTCAGACGAAGTTTGTCGTTGTTCCTGCACCCTTTTCCTATACCCTTTCTTGCGTGTGTTTTTTCGCGCAACTTTATCATGTCTGAAGAATTACACCATCTAGCCCTGCAACATGTCCTAGTCAAGTTTATCGCTCATAGTGATCGAGTTCAGCAGGTTTTGAAGATAGTATATAAAATGGTTTTGTACGATTTAAAGCAGACTGTTATAATGAAGCACCGCCGCAGTGGCTGAGTGGTTATGGCGCTCGGCTGCTGGCCCGAAAGACGTGGGTTCGATCCCGGCCACGGCGGTCGAATTTAGATGGAGGCGAAATTCTAGAGGCCCGTGTACTGTGCGGTGTCAGTGCACGTTAAAGAACTCAAGGTGGTCGGAATTTCCGGAACCCTTCACTACGGCGTCCTTCATAGCCTGAGTCGCTTTAGGACGTTAAACCCCCTAAAACCAAACCATTACAATGAAGCCATGATTTCGTACCCTCTATAGCTGTCATAACGAGATTTTAAATGCTTTATTCAATAAGACAGATTAAGGAGAACTCTTTCGCTTACTGAAGCTCGGAAAATATTAAAGGAGCAGTTTCTAGGGGAAGAGTAGCAGATTGTGGTAATCCAGCGACTAGTTACCAACGTCTAATTGTCCTGTTTCACCGGTCCCCATTGTTTTAATAATTTTCGTAGCTCTGCGTTGGGAGTAGCACTGGTATGTTTGATTTTCTCCTGTGAGCCCAGCGATTATTGCCGAGTGCATTTCGTTCTCTACAGATACATTCTTTTCTAATAAGACGTTTGTGCAGTCATTTTGAGCACGAATACCCAAGGACAAACCAAGACTCCAAGCGTGCCGTACTTCCACCTGGTGGAACCTGTACGTGCGTCGTTGTATTTTCTGCGCACTTTGGGTCAAGGATGGTTTACCAACTAGCCTGCACCAACACCTTAGTAAGGATGGATTGCCGTCGTCTGGCTGCAGTATTCTGAATTTTGTTACGTAACCCTAGAGAAAAGGGCTCTATTATTGCCTTGAATCAACATAAATGCAATAAAAACACACGTTCACCAGAAACTATAGCGCCGCTGAGTGTGTGATGTCGTTAGGTGCCCGCTATGCCATCTTGGTGAATTTTTCCCCGCCATCATCAGAGCAAACAGTGTGTGCCTCTGTTAGCGCTTCAAGGAGTGGTTGTTACTTTATTTTCTTCAATTTTGCTTTGACAAGTTAGCGAGAAGAGGTGTGTCTTTATTTTTTATTCATTTCTTTTCAACATATTGCAGTCATTGAAGACAAAGCAGGGAGGGCAATACAGGTCACAAGAAAAATGCATTTCAGTGCCACCGTTGGCAAGCAATCACAAAATATAAAACGAACAGGGTGCAGTGCAAACACGTGATATATAAAGTAGAAAGGGGAAAAAGTGAATCAGCAATCAGTGAAACAAAAAATCAACCCAAGGTTTTTCGTACACTTGCTTTTAAAACTGTTATATTATCAGTGGAAAAACATCTCTGGAAGTGCATTCTGCTCTGCTGCCTTCGTGGTGAAAAAATGAACTTTTATTTCGGCGCAAGCCCTGGGCAATGCTTAGGTCATTATGCAAACTCAAACTTGTGGTCCGGCTTCCCCATTGCATATGGTGAGCCCCTTGGGAGACGCCGTAATTCGTCATTAACGTTTGAAGACATTAATTTTTGTCCATTCGCTGCGCAGTGCACCGCAATGTGCCGGGCGAGAAGGAAAATGTTCCCGGATAAACCACGTACGCCGCAGCCGCCCCTTCGAGGGGAGAACGTTTTGATGAACGCGTGCTCGGCTACGAAACGGGCAGCCTGTGTTCACAGCGAGAACGATAATCCGCCTCAGCTCACCTCCTGTCTAGGTGAGCCCGAAGGGGACTCAGGTGGAAAACTTTTCGCTGCGCTAGAGGCCTGCAACTGAGATTTTCGCCGCGACCGACTCTCCCTCGGAGGTGCAGCAAGCTATCGGACTGAATGAACTTCATCGATCGCCGAATGGGTTTCTTAATTTGCGTTTCAGTGGAAATCATGACAAGCACGGAGCCGAAAACTCACATTTCTGAACTGATGTGTGAGCGGAAATGAAAACCACGCAAATTTAAACACAGCTCGAAGCGCGAGCTGTGCCAGTGAAATGTTCCGGGAGTTGCGGGGCTGTGTTGCTAGGTGATCGAAACGAACAAGGTACGACGGCTTTAGAGCAGTTCCCTTCAAGTAAATTTTGTCAAGGATTGGGCAAAAATTTATCTGGTCACGCACAGAACTGAAAACCATTTACAGTCACGGACAAGGTGAAACAATAAGAAAGACGTTTGCGAAACCATACGGGTTCACAGTGAAGCGGGCAATGAAGCTGGCAAGTCGAGTTGGTGGCATTTTAAGTGCGACGTTAGTGGCAGAATGAAAGGGTATAGATTAGTGTCTTGCTTCCTGCCACCTAGAACGTAATGAAGGCTTCTTTGTAGCTTATTTGTCCGGTCGTAAGAAGAAGGAGCGCAAGTTTTCTAGTCTTCCAGAAAGTCCAACAATTTTCGCTCACAGTCGCTTCTTTTAAGTAGCACAGCTTTCTCTTTGTCGTGAGAAGGTAGAACTAGGCTCCTTATTGCTTCCCTCTCTGATGCAGGTAGCCCGGTTTCTTTTCGCCATCTTGAGAGCACAGCTGTGGAATGCATGCCAATAATCTGCACTAAGTCATTATGTGTCACAAACATCGCCCTTAAAACGCTAGCTACTCGTCTTGACCGACTCATTTTGGTCAAGGAATCCCGTACGAGTTTTGAAACGCTTTTCCTGACTGTTCTATTTGCTCAGTGACTGTAAATTCGTTTCTCAGGTGCATTTTGCTTTTTATGGTGCTATGTGAACACATCAATTAGGACCCCGCTCCTGAGAAGCAACTGAACAAGGCGGCGGTCGAACCAGTGACGCCGCGGAGGGACTAACAATGTCTGCACTGAAAGCTGAAGCTGGCCATCCCTGACCAAAATAGGAAACAGAAATGAACCTGAAACTGAACGCTCGTGCCTTACCCACTGAGGCTAAGCCTGAGAGTTAGCGGGAATTAAATGGAATATTATAGTGCTTAGTCAGGAAAGGCGGACAGATGCACGATATGCAGAATTGAAGGGAGGGCGATTACCATGCTATCGCGCTGTAGCGGACCGCCGATAGCTAGATCTGAGAGGCCGGATCAGTAAGGTTGAAGTTGTCAATATATAGGCATTCTAGAGCTTTAGCAAGAGGGTGACAGTTACAGTGAATTAATGTGAATAATTCATAAAAGGTGAAGGTTCTAGAGGACTACGCACATATATCCGGTCAAGATAACGAGGTAGTCCAATCGTTGTATACCACATCGAAAGGCTTAACTCCAGAGTTCTGTTTATTGATCTAATTCTTTACATGCCCAACGAAAAAAATTATATTGTACATTTTATGTCGATGCTCCGGCGACGCGTTTCTCACTGCGCCGCTGCATCATTGATAACCGATTACGTGTCTCCTTAATCGCTTGCTGGTTGTACAAAGCTTTCTTTGGCCGTCCCTATAGGAACTCGCAAGCTCCGATATAGTTTTTCTCCAGTTCAAGAAGTTAGGGTCCTGATCTTTATAATTAACCTCTCCCCTTTAGAATAAGTGGCTTCTTATATTTGCGTGAAACTTGCTCGTGTCGTAAATGTCAATCACGGGATACAGCCCGATGCTGATTCACGTGCTTGTGTCTCCTTTTTCTGTTAATGACTGTATTCTCAAGAATAAAGTGGCGAAATAAAATCTTAAGAACTGTTTGTTTCCGCTGGTAGCCTCAGGTAGTGATGGCGGCAAGCGCTTTTCAGTGGTCGCCCCCGTTTGAAGCACGAAGCGGGAGGCAGAGAAAGAAACGCAAACACGAGCACGACTAATACGTTCTGAATACTTAGACTCTTCCATTCATTAATCTCGACGACCATCGAAAACTAGTAAAAAATAGTGCAAAACAACGCGGACAAAAATGACAAAATATTTCAAGGTCTCGCTTGAAAAAAAATGCCACAAACTGAGAGTTTGCATCCACTGCACAAAATTATCTTTCACAGCATGGAATGCCGCTGCTGATCTATGATATGACTCAAATTATCCAGTAAATTCCGAGCTCTGCGCACAATATTGGTTTTTCCCTTTAGGCGGGCTTCACCGCATTCATATGTCCAGTATTTGAACCAAATGCACCTACAAGAAGGCAGGATCATGGGGTAGATGGATGAAACAGATATTTACCTTGATTTAGGAGGCATGCACCAAAGCGTCAAGGGAAGGTGCAAAAGTTGTGCATGAACTGATTAAATATAAAAACGTAGTGGTAAAATTACAGAAAAACAAAAACTAAAGGGCAAATTCCCCTTCAAAAACAGCCACAGTAATGAAGCTTAATGTTCAGAAAATATTAACTTAATGTTAAGTTTTCTTTTTTCATAGGTGATGTTTCTTAAAATTCTGCTTTATTATTGCTCGTGCGTTCAAGCATAAGCTGCACTTATAACATAAAAAGAAAAGAAAGATTCGGTTGAAAGCAGCCCCACGGAGGCGTTCCCGTTGTCGCAAGTTGACAGCCCTTGTGTTACGAGCCCCCTACTTCTTGAGCGAACACGTGTAAAAAGAGCATGGGGCATTAAAAATGGCAAACAGTTCAGCGATGAGACACATCTATTGTTGGATACAAAATGGAGCTTTGCAGACAGATTAAAGTTCTGGGAAGGAAAAAGGAGGGGGGGGGTCAGCCGAGTTATAGAGCCTTAAATATGACAAGTTCAGCCAAAAGTATACGCGAATAACGCCTCAAATTAGAAAAATTATACTGACGAAACAGGCTAACGCGTGTACAAGCGAAAGAAGGAAGGAACGTGAAAGGTACAACCAAAGAAGAAGCGCCTTATCATCGCGGCCTGACATAAGCGAGCCAGCGATTATCGCTAAACTCATTAAGGATGCATTTCACGAGGCTGCGGGGCGCTCCGAGTAAGAGTGCGGTTCGTCCACCCCTCCACAGCTCGTCTCCATTCACTCGCGTTCAGCTTTAGACAGCGTGATGGAAAACCATGCTTACAGTGGCTTCGGTTAAAGTGGAATTATCTGCTAAGCAGAACATATTTCCATACAAATGTGCTGGTTCTGATTCTTAAATTCTTTTAGCTAATGACTGAAAAATGTTTCATTAGAGAACAGCGAAGCTTAAAGGTATAATAAGGAGCTGAAGTAGGAAGCCGTCTTTTTTTCCCTTTTATTCGTCTCAATGTGTACAGGAACAACAAAGAGCGCTGCGTTGAAACACTAACATAGTTTAATTTTATGAAATCAAAACAATTAAAGAGATTGCATGAAACGTTATTTTGAATCAAGTCTCAACACTTCTGAGGCCACTCCTATCAAGAAATTCTGGGCAGGCGCATTTTGTTAACGAACTTGTTTCGGAACAAAACTTTTTAATATCGTAGCATCCCGCCAAAGCAATCAGTAAATCACCACTCCGGACTAAAGCTTTCTGCTATTCCGATAGGTAAACCCGAGCAAGGTCTTGGAATGTTTGTATGCTTGCTGTGTTTTTGCATTTGTGCCAGGTAGAAGTAATGAAGAAAAAGAAACCTAGTAAACATCCACGACTGGGGGTGGAACTCGCAGCTAGGCAAACAGCTCAGCACCACAAGCCAGTGAACGAGAGCATTACGCTATCGCCGAAGCCGAGCACGCTTCCGTTAAGCTGCAACCCACTCTCACGCTCAGAATTTCTCACTATCTTCATCCACTAGTGCTGCTATGAAACTAATAATCGCGCTTTCAGCTACGTGGCGGTGTGGTTGGTTGTGGTTTATGGGGGTTTAACGTCCCAAAGCAACTCAGGCTATGAGAGATGCCGTAATGAAGGCCTCCGGAAATTTCGACCGCCTGGGGTTCTCTAACGTGCACTGACATCGCACAGCACACGGGCCTCTAGAATTTCGCCTCCGTCGAAATTCGACCGCCGCGGCCGGGATCGAACCCGCGTCTTTCGGGCCAGCAGCCGAGCGCCATAACCACTCAGCCACCGCGGCGGCTCTACGTGGCGGTGTGCAGCGCAACGAAGAAAAGACAAGGAAGAAAAAGACAACACACGCGCACAGTACCAACAATTGATTGAAAGAGCAGGTGCAAATTTCAAACCCTCACTTACCATGTGACACCGCTCTATCGCTCACAACCCCGCAACAAGTAATATTTAAATTACCAGAATAAACACCAAACGAAGAAGGCTTATCTACAAGGCGCTTAAAGCACTAGCTTATACAAAAATTATACAAACTACTAGCAATAGCAGTGCAATTCAACCGCCGCAAAAGCAGCGCCATGCATTCGAAGCAAAAGCAGTCAATTCGTTAAGCGTAAAAGCAAAACAAAAATAAAGTGAGATAACAAAAGAAAACGAAGAAAACATAGCAATAAAAGCAAAAACAGCAAACCCCAGGTATAGGGGTCAGACGCCGGAGATAAAAAGAGAATTATTGGCAGCACAGGTCCTCATGAAAACGATTCAAGTAATGAAAAGTAATGAAATTTGCTATTTTGAAACGCGTCCACTTCGGAAAAACTGTGCTTGGGCAAAATATTTCTTCCTCACGAATGCTGAACCGCCAGCATTTTTTTATTGTCAAAAACTCGGTGCGAGCGCAGGAAAAACTTTAAACGCAAAATTTAGCTAACAGTTAGCATCATCAGCCTGACTATGCCCACTGCATGACAAAGGCCTCTCCCATGTCTCTCCATTTAGTCCTGCCCTTGCCATCTGCGGCACAACATCCCGCAAGCCTCTAAATCTCATCCGCCCAAATAACTTTCTGTCGCCCCATGCTACACTTGCCTTCTGCTGAGCATTGCTGGTCACCGGCCAAGGTCAGTAAAGAAGGAAATCTTAACGTTTCGGAAGCACTACGGCTTCCTTGTTCAGGATAGTGAACATGGGAGCCATAGTGCTCCCAAAACGCCAAAATTTCTATCTGTATTGACCTTGGCCAGTGACAAGTACTCTTCACCACCATGATTCCTGTCCTGACGGCATGCCGTCAACCCTTCGACTACACTTGCCTTCTCTTGAAACTAACTTCGTTATCCTTGAAAACCAGCTCTTATCTTGCCTGCGCATTGCATGCCCTTTCCAAGATCATTTCTTCCTCTTGATTTCGACCAGGATGTCATTAACCCGCGTTTGTTCCCTCACCGCCTCTGCCCACTTCCGGTCGTTACGCCTTTCATTTTTCTTTCCATATCACGATGCGTGGTCCTTAACTTAAACGAAACCCTTTTCGTTACCTCCACGTTTCTGCCCCATAGGTGAGTACAGGTAAGATACAGCAGTTGTATACTTTTCCCTTGATGGATATTGGCATACTGCCATTCATGATCTACGAGAACCTGCCATATGAGCTCCACCCCATTCTTATTCTTGTAGTTATATCCCTCTCATCATCCGGATGAGCGGGCGCAACCTGCCCTATGTAGATGTATTTCGTTAGCACTTCCAGTACCCCCCTACCAATTGTGAAGTGCTCTTTCCTTGCGAGAGTGTTGAATATTACTTTGGTTATTTGCATGTTAATTTTTAGACCCACCGTAGTGCTCTGCCTGTACAACTTATTAATAATGCTTTCAAGTTCATCTCATGAATGTCTTTGCTTATGAATGTCATCAGCGAATCGCAGATTACTTATCTATACTGCATCAACTGTTATCCACAACTGTTCCCAATCCAGGCCTTGGAATACCTCCTGTAAACAGGAGGTGAACAGCATTGGCGAGATCATGTCTCCCTCTCTGATACCCTTCTGTCTGGAATTTTAATACTGAGATTATGACTGAGAATAATAGCTGTGCAGTGTTTATATATATATCTTCTGGTATTTTCACATAAGTCTCTTCTACACCCTGATTTCGCAACGCCTGCATGACTGCCGAGATTTCCACAAAGTTCAATGTTTTTTCGTAATTTGTGGAGACTACATGTAGGGGTTGGCTTTATTGTGCAAATTTCTCGATCAAGTTATTTATGTTCTGAGTATGGTCTATTTTCTAGTATCCGTTACGATAGCATGCCTAATCATTTACTTTATTGAAGCCGAAGTTTGTTCTGATTCTGCTAGCGATTACCTTAATGAATACCTTTTAGGCAACGGACAGTTAGCCAATCAGCCTGTAATTATTCTATTCCTTGACATCTGCTTTCTTATGAATTGAAATGATGCTAGCGTTCTTCCAAGTCTTGGGTACGCTCGAGGTTATAAGGCATTGTGTATAGAGCGCGACTAGCTTCTCTAGCACAATCTCCCCTCTGCCCTGCTACAGACCCGCTCTTACGTGATCGTTCCCAGCTGCTTTTCCGATTTTCATTGCTCCTAAGGCTTTCTTTACTTCCTGTTATGTTAGTGGCGACATGTCCCGTTGGTGTGGGCTACTGTCTCTCTCATTAACGTTCTGATTATATTGGCTAATGCGTTGATTGGTGTGGAAACCTTGTCCATCACTTTAAAAAGACAAAATAATATGTCAAGCATAGTAGTGGCGTACTCCATATCCTTACAGGTGAAAATCGCCTTAGTTGAATGACCTTTTTTGTGAACTCTGTCCCGTCACACCACTATATCGTTTTCACTTGAGGTCAAATTCTGCATAGCTCAGAGAGTTGGTTAGCGTGGAAACAACATTCACAACAGTCCGCGCTGCTGTAAACCTAGAGGAGGGGACGGCGGAACCCATGTCACGATGTCAAAAGGCCCGTAAAATTATCATACCATGCACGAGCGCTGTACCTCAGGTTGACAAGTCGTTCTGTTTCGCGGCGTCAACCCACTGACTAAGCCATGAGATGCGGTATAACTTCTTGCACGTCTTCATATTCAGTGCTCTTGAAAGACTTCTGCACTCGGAACATCTGGAGGATAATGCTGTAGTACAACATTGTGGCAGGCTAGTCAATTCATTTCAATGAAGGGTAGGACTGAGGGAATAAGATGGGACATAAGACATAAATAAAACAAACAAGGCCTTAGAATCATTCTCGTTTCTATGTCTCCTGTTCAGTGTTCAACGCACAGTCCAAACTTTTATTTCCTAGAGGATGTAGTACGTGGTACCAGAATCTTTCAATAACTTTATGGCCATGAATCTTCCTCTGGAGTTTGATTTGCGGATGAAGACGGCCGCTAGAGGCGTCACCGGCGACCGATATCTGCAATCAGTAGAGCGGCCCAGCGGCGTATGATGTTGTTTTACGACAAAATCTTTCACGCTCCTGCTGTTATCTGGTCTTTTATTTATTCATGAGTGATTGAAGCGGACGTCCTGTATCCGCAAAAGTTGTGTAATCTTAGCCCGATTGGCACTTGCATAGCGAAAGAGCGCTGCCTTCAGCGCCCTGACTGGCTCCATAATCGTGGTCGTCTGGCTGCTGCATGGAGGCTTTTCATGCGTAATGTGACATTGAAGTACTGCCGAAAAGTGTGGTGCGGTCATTAAACTACAGAATACAAGTGAACGAAACGCAGTGCGCGGCAATGAAAAGCTAGCGTTAGCAGACAGCACAAACTGGTTTGCTTGAATTGCTCCGGTTGGGTTGCTCAGACGGGTTCAATGAACACGACTGCAGGTTTAGCAGCGCGCTACGTAATACGGCGATGCGCTGAGCACTAGCTGGCGTGAGATTTTATTGGATGGTTTAAACATGGCATGACTAAGCTGCTCCGAATGCAGAGGAAAAGCGCGTCAAAACGTCGTACTGGCTGTTGCTATATATGCGGCATCATGGCGTTCCTCTTTCGGGAGTACATTGCAATCGACTTCGACAGAGAAAGTTGCGCAGCAGAAAGCACGTTCATTTGTGCATTTTTTGAGCTTATAAATGCGCATTTTGACCGGAATAGCTTAAGCGTTTTGTCAGTATGGTACCGCCATTAGCAGCGTGACAATGCTACGCCATAGCGTGCCTAACTTCCCCGATACCGACAGAATAATTCGTTTTGAATTGCTGAGCTTTAGTGAAGATTACAGCACCGTATCGTAGTTTACTTCAACATAGTATATGTAAATTATTTCCGCAACTTGCCCTTAACCATCTACGGCGGCATAGATGCACAAAATGGGAAAAACAATGCCTTAACAGAAGGGTTTTGAGGCGGGCTAGTCGGTGGATTTCGTTCATGATTGAACCGCGCGAAAGAAACGGGGACCAAGAAGAAACACGTACACACACACTGCGCTGTGTGTGTGTACGTGTTTCTTCTTGGTCCCCGTTTCTTTCGCGCAGTTCAATCATGAGCCTTAACAGAATGAGGCATTTATTCACATATACTGTAGAAAGCAGAAACAGCATTCACTTTTTTTCCTATTTAAAGTAGCTTCTTATTTATATTGACACCGCCAAATCATCGTCGTCGTTCTACTAGAACCACGAGAGCGCGGAATGCGCGCGCGAGCTGGCCTTAAAAAAGAAGAAGCCGAAGTGTCTGT
This sequence comes from Amblyomma americanum, assembly GCF_052857255.1. Lineage (NCBI taxonomy): Eukaryota > Metazoa > Arthropoda > Arachnida > Ixodida > Ixodidae > Amblyomma > Amblyomma americanum. The sequence continues at coordinate 154,422,698 of NC_135504.1, forward strand.
CTGCGCTCCGCTTTTAGGGACTGCTACTGACGTCCGCTGCAGTCACCTACTCCAACCGAGCTTTACCACCCGTGACATCTGGTGGAGGGCGCTGGGTAACGCATTCCATGCCTCGGACTCCCCCAGCAAGCAGGGATTCAAGTGCTCGAGGGTCATCTGCCATCGAGGTGTCGCCTGTACACCACGGCAGCCGCCGGCTCCAAGGCCTTCAACCCGAGTTTGGGCTTCTAGAGTCTCGCTCAACCCAAGCGGTTCGTTCAGCGCCATCGTCGACGACCGTCCAGCCCGAAATAGGCATGCAGACGACGATTAGTTCACCTTCTGTTGTGCTGCAGCAGCCTCGGGAGCCACCGATCTTCCAAGGTTCTCCAGGCGAAGACCCGGAAGACTGGCTGGAGAAATTTGAACGCGTGGCCCGGTACAACAGATGGGCGGAAGACTCCAAGCTTCAACACGTGTTTTTTTCGCTGGAGGGCGCAGCTCGTACGTGGTTCGAGAACCGGGAGTCGTCCATAACGACGTGGAACGTATTTAAAGACCAGTTCCTGAAGGATTTCACCACGGTGATTCGAAGAGAACGGGCCGATCTGCTCCTTCAGTCCCGAACCCAGCTACCAAATGAAAACATACTGGTATACTTCGAAGAGATGGCAAAGTTATTTCGTCGAGCTGACCCGGACATGACAGAGCAGAAGAAACTCCGGTACCTTATGCGAGGTGTCAAGGAGCAAATCTTTGCCGGACTGGTTCGCGATCCACCGAGCACGGTCGCAGATTTTCTGTCGGAGGCAACCACCATGGAAAAGACACTCGATATGCGGTTGCGGCAATACGAGCGTCAACCTTTGGCCATGACTGTGGCAACCACGGACATCAGTAACACCCACATGCTTCGCGAAACCGTACGAGCTATCGTTCGCGAGGAGCTCCAGAAGCTGTTCCCGGCTACGCCGCCTGCGCCAACGGTTACTGCTCTATCCGAGGTTATTCGGGAAGAGGTGCAACAGGCGCTTACAACACCAGCTCCCTTTCAGCCGTACACAGCCCCACCACAAATGACATACGCCGCTGTTGCTCGTCGAGCACAACCGCCGCCGACTCGTCTTCAGGAAACCCCGGCCTCTTTTCGGCCGCCACCACCTGCTCGTCCTGCTCCATCGTATCCCCGTAAAAGTGACATCTGGCGCACTCCCAACTACCGTCCTCTCTGTTATCACTGCGGTGAGCCGGGCCACCTGTACCGCAACTGCAGGTATCGTCAGATGGGCCTGCCGGGGTTCCCTGCAGATGCACCACGTCCGCAGCCTGGGCAGCGACCCAGAGAAATCAACGATTATCTGGCCGAATCTGCCGGTGGGACCCGCAGGTCGCCATCCCCACGTCGTCGGTCTTACGGTGACTTTCCTCGGGGAAGGTCGCCAAGCCTCCGCCAGGAAAACTAAAAGCAGCAACATTTGAGGGGGAGGTTGCTCACCGACGAAATGTAACAGACCCTCTTACGCCGCAACTAGGTGGCCACCCGATGCCACTACCGAATGCCGTCCAACGCCGTAAAACGCCGACTCGACGGGAATGCCACCTGACGTATCGAAATGAACCCGCGCCGCACCGCAGCCGTGACCGAACACCGCGCCGTACCGCTCACACGCCGTCTACGACAGCAAACCTGAGCATTTCCCTCGACGGAACAGACGTCACTGCACTCGTCGACACAGGGGCGGATTACTCTATCCTCAGTGGAAATTTCGCCGCCACTTTGAAAAAGGTCACCACTCCGTGGATGGGCCCACAGATTCGTACAGCCGGGGGTCACTTAGTTACACCGACCGGGAATTGCACATCAAGAGTAGCAGTTCAAGGCGCAACCTACCTGGCAACGTTCGTTATACTCGAACATTGTTCACGTGACGTCATTCTCGGGATGGATTTCTTGACCGAGAATGGAGCGGTCATCGACCTCCAGTCAAAGGCCGTGTGTTTCTCCACAGAGAACGCAATACACAGAGATCCAGACCATCCGACCGCACTTTGCATCCTGGATGACCACGTCACCATCCCACCTCGTTCGAGTATTATGGTTTCTGTCGGCGCCAAGACTGTGCGGAATTTCGAAGGCGTCGCGGAAGGCAACCAGATCTTGCTTTTTGCCAGGAGCCTTGCTGTCGCCAGAGGAGTCGTTAATCTCGTCGACGGAGAAACAGAAGTGCTGATAACCAATTTCGGTGGTGCACACCAACATCTGAACGTGGGAACCGTTGTGGCTCACGTTGATGCCATCGCCCATGTCAGCAGCACACCCAGTATTTCCACAATGTCGTTGTCGCAAGAGCAGAGCCCAGTCACTGGTTTCACGTTCGACGTCAATCCAGCACTCTTCCCGACGCCGCAACAACAAGTTAAAGATCTTCTTCTGCGCTACGGCGACATCTTCTCGGTATCATCGCGTGTTGGACGAACTCACCTAGCGAAGCATCGCATTATTACGGACGATAACGTGCACCCTCTTCGACAGTCCCCTTACCGAGTGTCTCCCGCTGAACGCGACGCTATTGGCCGCCAAGTCAAGGAAATGCTCCGCGACGACGTAATTCGTCCTTCCCGGAGTCCCTGGGCAGCGCCAGTCGTCCTTGTGAAGAAGAAAGACGGAACATTGCGGTTCTGTGTAGACTACCGTCGCTTAAACAAAATCACCAAAAAGGATGTCTATCCTCTCCCCCGGATCGACGACACTCTGGATCGCCTTTGTAGCGCTAAATACTTTTCTTCGATGGACCTCAAGTCAGGTTACTGGCAAATTGAGGTCGATGAGCGGGACCGTGAAAAAACAGCTTTTATTACTCCAGATGGCCTGTATGAATTTACGGCCATGCCCTTTGGACTGTGCTCTGCACCGGCAACTTTCCAACGCCTCATGGATACCGTCCTTGCCGATTTAAAATGGCAGACGTGTCTCGTCTATCTTGACGATGTTGTCGTCTTCGCCCCGACTTTCCAGGAGCATCTTCACCGCCTCGAATTGGTCCTACAAGCAATAAGGTCTTCTGGACTCACGCTCAAAAATGAGAAATGCCACTTTGCGTATACAGAGCTGAAGTTCTTAGGGCACGTTGTGAATCAAGCCGGTGTTCAGCCTGATCCTGAAAAAACAACAGCTATTGCACATTTTCCGCTGCCGCAAGACCTGAAAGCTGTCCGCCGTTTTCTTGGATTGTGCGCGTATTACCGTCGCTTCGTGAAAGATTTTGCCCGCATTGCCGAGCCGCTGACGCGCCTAACAAGGTCGGACACACCTTTCACATGGGAAGCAGCGCAAGAAAATGCATTCCGCAGCCTTCAAAGTTTCCTGCAGGCGCCTCCCGTTCTGGCTCACTTCGACGTAAACGCCGACACGGAGCTCCATACTGATGCCAGCAACATCGGCTTAGGTGCTGTCCTGGTCCAGATCCAAGCAGGTCAAGAACGGGTCATCGCTTACGCAAGTCGATGTTTGTCACCAGCCGAATCAAACTATTCCGCTACCGAGAAAGAATGCCTTGCCATTGTATGGGCCACTTCGAAATTCCGACCGTACCTTTACGGCAAAAATTTTAAGGTGGTGACCGATCATCATGCCTTATGCTGGCTCGCAAGCCTTAAAGACCCGTCCGCTCGCCTCGTCCGATGGAGTCTGCGGCTCCAGGAATACGACATGACTGTCGTGTACAAATCCGGGCGCAAGCACTCTGACGCCGATTGTCTGTCCCGCGCCGCAGTAGATCCTTCTACCGACGCCTGTAATGATGACGACATCTTACTGACTGCTCTCAGCGCCTCCTGCCTCGCTGACCAACAATGCGCCGACCTCGAACTTCGAGACGTAATGGAATTTCTCAACGGCAGCAACACGACCGCCCCACGCGCTTTCAGGCGCGTGTTGCCATCTTTATGCATCCGCAATGGTCTTCTGGTCAAGAAAAATTTCGCTCCAAACAATACGCAATACCTAATCGTCGTACCGTCTAGCCTGCGCAATGAAATCCTCCAAGCCTCCCATGACGAACCCACTTCTGGACATTTGGGCGTAGCCCGTACGCTAGCCCGAATCCAAGAGAATTACTACTGGCCTCGTCTCCGTGCTGATGTCACTCACTACGTCAGAACGTGCCGAGCCTGTCAGCGTCGCAAGGTACCGTCAACCAAACAAGCTGGGTTCTTGATGCCCATTAGACCACCCACAAGGCCCTTCCAACGAATAGGAATGGACATGCTGGGTCCGTTCCCACGTTCGAACTCTGGCAACAAATGGATAATTGTCGCGACGGACTACCTTACCCGCTATGCAGAAACGTCAGCTCTACCCAGCGGCACCGCTTTAGAAGTCGCTAAGTTCTTCGTGCATCAGATCGTACTCCGCCATGGGGCACCTGAAGTGCTGATCACTGACAGAGGCCGTGCGTTCATGGCTGAGCTGCTGCAGGAGATCTTGGTTTACAGTCATACCGACCACCGCCGAACAACGTCGTACCACCCTCAAACGAACGGGTTGACTGAAAGACTGAACCGAACCCTTTCTGACATGATTTCCATGTACGTCGATATTGAACACAAAACGTGGGACGAAGTGCTTCCTTATGTCACCTTCGCCTACAATACGGCCATGCAAGAAACAACGCAGATGTCTCCATTCCAACTCGTCTACGGCCGTGCAGTGACGACGATGCTCGACGCAATGTTACCACATCTGGACGACTCTAACCTTCACACTGATACCTACACGTTCCTGGAACGCGCCGAAGCTGCTCGCCAACTGGCCAAAGTTCGAATTCAGGACCAACAACTTCGAGATGCAGATCGCTACAATCGGCGCCGTCACGACGTCCATTATGCGCCTGGCGACCGTGTGTGGGTGTGGTTCCCCATTCGGCGGCGAGGACTGAGCGAAAAACTCCTCCATCGCTACTTCGGACCATACCGCGTGGTCAGGTCATTGGGCGACCTCAACTACGAGGTCATTCCCGATGGATTTCAGAAGTCCCGACGGTCCCCGTGCCCTGAAGTGGTTCACGTGGTCCGCCTGAAGCCTTATCACGATCGGTAGCCTCGCCCACTAACCCCGTTCAGTCCTTCCGACCTCTCCACTCACTCCCAGCATCGGGACGATGCTTCTTTTTGCCGGGGAGTTATGACACCGCCAAATCATCGTCGTCGTTCTACTAGAACCACGAGAGCGCGGAATGCGCGCGCGAGCTGGCCTTAAAAAAGAAGAAGCCGAAGTGTCTGTCTGCGCTCCGCTTTTGGGACTGCTACTGACGTCCGCTGCAGTCACCTACTCCAACCGAGCTGTACCACCCGTGACAATATAACGCTTAATATATTTATATAACGCTTAATATATATATATATATATATATATATATATATATATATATATATATATATATATATATATATATTGCCGCGAATATTTGCAATGTTTGTTCGTTTTTCAAATCTGCCTCCACACCACCTTATCGCTATCTTTGCGCCGCGAGACCCGACTAGATTTATCTCGATTGATCGCAGCCAGGCAGAGCTGATTCTACGTTATTCCGGAATGTTCTAGTAACTTTGCACGCCTTATCTCGAAAGTTCGCTATCAGCTTTAAATTGTGCACGGCCGACAGCGGCGGGCATTCAGTTCGACGACCGCCGAGCACGCTTGTCGCTTCGCCGCCGCCGAGTGATTCAGTCCATTTTGGGTGCAAGTCAGCCCGATAAACAGTTTTCTTTTAGAAGACCCTTTTGTCCGTCTTCATCGCTGCTGCGACTGCCGTCACCACTACGTGACATCTGGCGGAGGTGCGGGGTAGACTTCCATGTTCGGGAGGCCCCCTTCAAGTCGTGAAGCTAAAGTCACTGGAACGGGAAAAGTACCGCATTCGTTTTCTCTCGCCGCCGTGCCGGCCGGCCAGCGCGCGCGCGTTCCCGATTCGTTCTCCGCGGTTATGCGGTCGTTCCCCGCCATAAATGGTCCGCTCGCTTCTTTCTCGCGGCCGCCGGCACACAGTTTATCCGAAGCATTACGTAGCTCTTGCTCTTATGGGCCGAGATAAGCATGCACAGCAAACGGCGCTGGACCAAATATGGCGGCTGGTTGCGGTACTTTTCCCGTTCCAGTAACTTTACGTGAAGCCAGCCCTCGGCGCTTCGCACCCGAGGATGAGCCAGCCGACATCTCCAGGGAGAAGAGCCTCAGTTCGGGAAACTGCCGGACCGCACCACACAGCGAAAAGACGCTGCTACGAGCACCGCAATCTCGCCGAAGATGTCGACACCGATCATACTACAGCAGCCGCGGGTGACGCCAACTTTCAATGGATCCATAGGCGAAGACACTGAAGAATGGTTGGATCAATTTGGGCGCGTGGCGTCATTCAACAAGGGGGATGATGCGGCAAAAATTGGAAAAGTGTTCTTCTATTGGATGGCTCCGCAAGCACGTGGTACGAAAACTACGAGTCGTCCCTTACGACATGGGAGCTATTCAAGAGAGAACTATTAAAGGTATTCACCAGTGTCGTGAGGAAAGAAAGAGCCGAACGACTCCTCGAGTCCAGGATCCAGCTTCCGAATGAGCCCGTCCGCGGTTACGTCGAGGAGATGAAGCGCCTATTTCGCCGCGCCGACCCCGGGATGACCGAGGAAAAGAAATTTCAGTTTCTAATGCGCGGCGTAAAAGAATAACTATTTGGCAGCCTCGTCCGTCAGCCGCCAAGGACAGTCGAGGAGTTCATGCAAGACGCCTGCACGATTGAGAAGACCCTCGACGTCCGAGCTCGGCAGTACAACCGCCCTTCCTCTGCCTGTGCAATCCGTTCGGACACGCCGGCCACCACCAGCGACAGCTTTCGAGAAGTTATCCGCGAAATCGTCCGAGAGGAGCTACGCCGATTACTGCCATCCTCCCCGCAGCCACAAGCAGCGACTCTGATGGACGTGGTACGGGAAGAAGTAAAACAGGCACTTGGCACCCCGGCGGCCACAGAACCCCAGGCCATGTCCTACGCCGTTGCAGTAAGGACTGCTCAGCCACAACGACAACCCCCACGTCCTCCCCGAGATGAGCCACTTGTCCCACAACGCCGCCTCCCTGCCCCCGCCCGCCCAGCCTATGACCGATGCTCAAGCCCCAGGAAATGCGACGCGTGGAGGACTTCTGACAACCGGCCGTTTTGCTTCCATTGCGGTGAGGCCGGCCATATTTTTCGTCTCTGCCCGTACCGACGTATCGGTCTTCGAGGATTTTCCGTTAACGCCCCACGATCATGCTTCGGACAGCGTCCGCAGGAAATCGACGAGTACCTGCGTCGAGAAGAGTACACGCCGAACCGCTTTTCGCGCTCACCATCGCCGTCAACCTCGCGCTTTGCGTCGCCACGCCGCAGCTACGCAGCCGCGGTACGAGGAAGGTCTCCCAGCCACCGTAGGGGAAACTAAATGCAGCATCCTCTGGAGGTGAGGTTGCTCAAGAGCGAAACGCCGAAGATCCTCCATCGACCACACCCCATGAAGACGTTGCGCCCTCGACACCGCATGAAGAACCGACACTCGCTGCACCGACGCCGAACACAATGAGAACCCCGACCACGACGCAGGCTGCCTTGAAAACGACGCCGCCTCCTAGAAGAGCTTCGACCACACGCCCCACCCGCGACTCGCATACGCGACGAAGCCGTGACCCGACGCCGAGAGCGACATGCAATGCAAGAGCCAGGACCTCCGACTTAGAAGTGACTATCGATGGCCGGAAAGTTACCGCTCTAGTCGACACAGGAGCCGATTACTCGGTGATGAATGGAATATTCGCTGCGCAGCTGAAAAAGTCACAACGGCTTGGGACGGCCCACAAATTCGCACCGCAGGGGGCCACCTCATTACGCCATCAGGACGATGCACAGCGCGAGTGACTGTCAAAGGACATACCTATCCTGCCACCTTTGTTGTGCTACCGCAATGCTCCCGCGAAGTGATTTTGGGTATTGATTTCCTTAACGAGCATCAGGCGATCATCGACCTCCGATCCAAGCAGATCACGCTTTCGACGGACAAAGCCAATGCTTCGATGAAAACTGGGGAAATCACGTTGCCCAGAGTGTCATGGAGGAAGAAGTGAGCGTCCCACCCCGACCAAGCGTTATCGTGACCGTAAGCGCCACGAAAGCCATCAACGCTGGAGCCATCATCGAGGGGAACATGCAGTTGCTTCTAAACCGAGGAATCAGCATCGCAAGAGGCATCGCACATTTCCGCAATGGCCAGGCTGAAGTACTGCTGACTAACTTCAGCGAAGAATACCGGCACAGTAACAGAGGAACGACGGTTGCTTTCTTCGACGAAATATCTGACGTACGAGACTCCTTCGCCCTCTCCGACCCCTCCGCAGAAGTTTCGCCTGACCAAGAGAACTCACCCACTTTCGACATCAACCCAGCCCTGCACCGGATCAAACAAGACCAGATCCGCAATCTGCTTCAAACCTACACTGAGTGTTTTTCGACATCGCCGAAGGTGCGACAGACGCCAATTGCCAAGCATCGTATTATAACCGATCAGCACGTCGGACCTCTCTGTCAAAGCCCCTACCGTGTGTCACCGCGAGAATGACAAGCCATCCGGGACCAAGTCGAAGGAATGCTTCGCGACGACGTCCCATGGGCGGCACCGGTTGTTCTAGTGAGAAAGAAAGACGGCGCACATCGATTCTGCGTGGATTACCGCCGCTTGAACAGCATAACAAAGAAGGACGTCTACCCTCTCCCCCGCATCGACGACACACTGGACCGCCTCTGCGACGCCAAATATTTCACATCGATGGACCTCAAGAGCGGCTACTGGAAAATGGAAATCGACGAAAGAGATTGCGAGAAGACAGCAATCATAACTTTGGATGTGCTGTTTGAGTTAAAGGTGATGCCATTTGGTCTCTGTTCCGCACCAGCGACGTTTCAGCGAGTAATGAATACAGTGCTGGCAGGCCTGAAGTGGCAAATTTGTCTGGTATATTTAGATGACATCGTTGTCTTCGCCTCGAACTTTGAAGAGCACCTCAAAAGACTTCGAACAGTACTAGACGCAATCAAGTCGTCCGGCCTAACCTTGAAAGCAGAGAAATGCCACTTTGCCTACGAAGAGCTGCTGTTTCTAGGCCACATCGTTAGCAAGGAAGGAGTACGCCCAGACCCACAGAAAACAGCTGCTATTGAAGAGTTTCGACCGCCGGCCGATAAAAAGCAGAACGTAGATTTCTCGGACTGTGCGCATATTACCGACGATTTGTGAAAACCTTCTCGCGCATCGCCGAGCCCCTGACCCAACTGACGAAGGCAGACGTGCCGTTTAAATGGAAACCGCCGCAAGCAGAAGCCTTCAAGGAATTTCAGCGCCGTTTACAGTCCCCACCGATCCTTGCGCTTTTTGGTGAAAACGCCGATACTGAAGTTCATACCGACGCAACCAGCGTGGGACTAAGCGCCGCCCTCGTTCAAAAAAGTTACTGGCTGGAGAAAGTCATCGCATACGCTAGCCGTTCCCTTTCCAAGGCCGAGGCTAACTAGTCGACAATTGAGAAGGAGTGCCTTGCCATCATCTGGGCTACGTCGAAATTCCACCCTTACCTCTACGGACGGCCGTTCAAGGTGGTCAGTGGCCACCACGCGCTCTGCTGGCTTGCCAATTTGAAGGACCCCTCTGGCTGACTCGCTCGATGGATTCTGCGTCTCCAGGAGTTTGAAGTCACCGTCATTTACAAGTCCGGACGCAAGCACTCTGACGCCGATTGTTTCTCACGAGCCCCTGTAGATGCACTGCTACCGGACGACGATGGGGACGCCTTCCTGGGACCCGTCAGCCCCAGCTCTTTTGCTCAGCAGCAACGCTCGGACCCCGACCTAAAAGGCCTCAACGAGCACCTGGAAGGCAAGGCTTCTTCACCCCCCGCTTCATTCAAGCGAGGACTGTCTTCCTTCTGTGTGCAGAATGAGGTCCTTGTGAAGAACTTTACAGCGAAAAAAACAGCCTACCTTCTTGTTGTACCTACTTGTCTCCGCGAACAAGTTCTACAGGCTTCACACGACAAGCCGAAAGCTGGACATCTCGGGTTTGCTCGCACCCACCGCCGCATTCAAGACAAGTATTAGTGGGCCCGACTGTCTGCCGATGTCGCACACTATTTGAAAACCTGCCGAGATTGTCAGCGACGAAAGACTCCTCCCACACGCCCACAGGATTTTTGAACTCCATTGAACCTCCCTCAAGGCCCTTTCAGCAGATTGGCATGGGCTTGCTTGGCCCTTTTCCAACGTCAACATCTGGAAATAAGTGGATCATCATAGCGACCGACTACCTGACCCGCTACGCCGAGGCGAAAGCCCTAGCGAACGGAACAGCAGCAGAATTCGCCAAATTTTTCGTGGAGTGCATTCTTCTTCGTCACGGCGCCCCCGATCTGCTCATCACGGACAGAGGAACAGCATTTACTGCGGAACTAACGCAAGCCATCCTGCGCTACTGCCAAACCAGCCACCGGAGGACAACTGCATACCATCCGCAGACCAACGGACCGACCGAGCGCCTGAACAAAACCATCGCCGATATGCTCGCCATGTACGTCGATGCCGAACACAAAACCTGGGATGTCATCCTGCCTTACGTCGTCTTCGCCTACAACACCGCAGTGCAGGAGACCACCCAGATGACGCCGTTTAGACTTGTCCATGCCCAACTTAAATTTACAGAAGAAGGGAACGTCGACGTTGCCGCCTACCTCCAACGCGCAGAAGAATCTCGAAGGCTTGCCCGATTAAAGATCTAAGATAAGCAGTGGTCCGACGCCAGACGCTACAACCTACGAAGACGCAACGCGGAATACAAGCCAGGAGACCAAGTCTGGGTGTGGACGCCCATTCGCCGCAGTGGATTGAGTGAAAAGCTTTGGCGCCGCTATTTCGGCCCGTACAATGTTCTTCGTCGGCTAAGTGAACTGGATTATGAAGTCATCCCTGACGCAATGACTGCATCCCAGCGACGCCGCGTACGACCAGAAGTTGGCCATGTAGTCCGTCTGAAGCCCTATTATGCGCGATAAAGGCCGCTGCATTTCCGTGCTCTATTTTCGCAAGATCCGTTTTTTTCTCTTACTAGTCGCATTATTTTTTTTAATGCATCGGGTCGATGCTTCTTTGGGAGGGAATAATGCCGCGAATATTTACAATGTTCGTTTTTCAAATCTGCCGCCACACCACCTTATCGCTCTCTTTGCGCCGCAAGACGAGACTAGATTTATCTCGATTGATCGCAGCCAGGCAGAGCTGAGAGCTGATTCTACGTTGTTCCGGAATGTTCTAGTAACTTTGCGCGCTTTTTCTCGAAAGTTCGCTGCTATCAGCTTTAAATTGAGCACGACCGACAGCGGCGGGCATTCTGTTCGAGGACCGCCGAGGACGCTTGTCGCTTCGCCGCCGCCGAGTGATTCAGTCCATTTTGGGTGCAAGTCAAATCATATATATATATATATATATATATATATATATATATATATATATATATATATATATATATATATATATATATATATATATATATATATATATATATATATATAGAGAGAGAGAGAGAGAGAGAGATAATTCAAAGTTGAAACGCTTCATTTAGCCATAGATTTATTTTGAGTCGACGTTTCGGACAGAGCCTGTCCTTTCTCAAGACTGTGGTTACAGGGGTCTTCTTCCTCTTCTTAAGGAGTTGGCACTGGCACACATGTACGACACATGAACAAAAGAAACGCCGACACTCTCTCGCTCATCCTACTGACAGCCTTCCTCAAATAACTCTAAATTTTTAAAGTTAAGAAAAATTGCGGATAAACGAATTAGGCATGAACTACATATTCATAGCCTAAAGGCCTATCTTGAATCAAAAATCGTACCAAAAGGTTTACAAGTGTCGCTAACACCATCAATGGGTGACCTGTGTGAAGAGGAGAAGGCTAATTGGAATCGTATACTACAATCTGCCTCTTTAAATTTGCTTGTAGTTACCATTGACCACTTTGAGAAGGCGTTGATGGCTCTGAGAATGGAAGAGAGTCGTGCTCATCAACAAATTACCCTTACCGCGCTGGAGGCCACAGATCTTATGTTCTTTGAGGAAAAGAGAGCGACTGAGGTACGCGAGACCAAACGCAAAAAATTCATTCGAGACGGGGCTCCACAACACGCGTGGTCAAATTCGACAACAAGCGAAAAAGAATCAAGAACGGAGGCAGCTACAAATATTAACCCCACTATTGTAATAAACTCCAACAACAAATCCAGTAGAACGACACAAACATCAACAGTTCAAGAAACTCGCGTAGAACGATCTGAAATTACAGCATCTACTAATAATAATCCTGCGGTTCCAAGTGCCGACTTTGCTTTCCAGCATAATATTATTAATCTATCAACCAGGGACTTAACGACAGAGTAAAGATCCATCCTTTCTCGAGGCCTTACATTCTGCCCTACCACCGGTAAATACAGCGAATTCTCGGTGTTAATTTGGACAACTTTGCACGAATGTTGAGACTCCGGGAATACTCCGGGAATCGGGCGCGGGTTACCGCGGATAGCAGAGAACTCGTCGTTACTAACCACCACTGGACTCCTAGTATAGGAAGGGACAAACACTTGGACATGTACATTAACGCCGTCCAGAAAGACATTATTTACGCCTACAAGAACCGCACTCCAGCGAGGCAGAACTTGTCTAAAAACGAACGGGATGCATTGATGGCTCTGAGCAGAAGGACAGATATAATCATAAAGCCAGCGGATAAAGGAGGTGGTATAGTTGTCATGGACAGCGAAAAATACATTGAAGAAGGCTTGAGACAACTCTCTAACATTAGTTTATATCAACGTCTTGAAGCAGACCCAACTGCGCAATACCAACATTTTGTAGCGGAGACCCTGGGTCAACTTTCGAAGAATGGGGACATATCCCTACGGTTATCTAAAGCCCTCACCGCACCACACCCGTCGCCGGGCCAATTTTACATGTTACCGAAAATCCACAAAAAGAATAATCCTGGCCGCCCTATAGTATCCGGCATCGGCACGATTACAGAACCAATTTCCAGTTACAGTGACACACTAATTAGACATATTCCAACACACGCATCATACATACGCGACACAAACCATTTCCTTCGCGCAATAGCAGGTCTCAAACTCCCGGAAGGAGCCTTCCTGGCAACACTAGATGTAGTCTCTCTCTACACAAACATTCCTCATTCCGATGGCATTAAATCTCTGATCGAAGCGTATGAATAAAACAGAAAGGAGGAAACCCCTACCCCACGTGTTTTAGAAATACTGGCAAAAATCATACTCGCATATAACAACTTCGAATTTAACAATGAACACTATTTGCAAATTAATGACACAGCCATGGGTACAAGGATGGCACCCACCTACGCCAATATCTTCATGCATAGCATTGAATCCAAATTTCTGAAAGATTGCCCCATTAAGCCCACCCTATACAAACGCTACTTGGATGACATCTATTTAATATGGACTGACACAGAGCAAGAACTCATACGTTTTATTGAAAACTTCAACCTCGTCCACCCCAACACATCTTTCACTTACACGTACTCCAACACCACAATTAACTTTCTAGATGTTGAGATTTCGGTAAACAAAGGCTCACTTACCACCGGTGTATATAGAAAACCGTCGGACCGCCAACAATACCTAAACTTCCAAAGCTGCCATCCTCGACACTCTAAAACAAGCATCCCATACTCTCAGGCACATCGATTTAAAAGAATATGTTCCCAAGACGAGGACTTCGTAAAAAATTCCAAACGCATGCGAGAAGTCCTCATTAAGCAACGATACCCCCCCCCCCCCCCCGCCATTGTCGACGATGCCATTGAAAAGGCATCTAAACTCAACCGAGAGCAAATACTGGAGGAATGTCGCTACAACGAGGAAACAGACCACCGGGCAAATCTCGTACTTACCTTCACCAGTAACCCGCCTAACGTAAACAAAATCCTCAGAAATCATTTCAACATCCTCGAACAAAGCGAGCGCCTCGCCAAAATTTTCACTGCTCCCCCTCACGTGGTCTACAGACGACCAAAAAACATTAAAAATATTCTAGTACACTCAAAAACAAATAACCAGCCGGTTTCGGGGGGCCGGCCCTGTGGAAAAAGTAGATGCCAGGTCTGCAAACACATACAAACATCAAGCTGTGCAGTAAGCACAGCTTCAGGCTTCAAATGGGAAATTAATGGCAACTTTGTGATCCCTGCAACGTAATATACCTCCTAGAATGCAGTGTGTGCAGTATGCAGTACATTGGACAAACCATCAACCCTCTACGAATTCGCTTTAATAACCACCGCGCGCATATCTTATCTCTACCCAACCTTCCCTTGTCAAAACACATTCATGAGCGAAACCACCCATTTGATGCAATTAAGTTAACATTCCTACAGGGTGTGTTCCACAACACCCGGGAAAGAGAACAACACGAGTCGTACTTCATTTACAAATTTGAAACAATTCCTCACGGCATTAATGAAAGTCCAGGTGTATTGTCCTCCATCCGCCCCTTGCAGGGCCGTTGCTGACAGTACGAGAGCCAGCTTGACATACCTCGGTCGTTTCTTGCCAGCGACATCTTTTTCAAGTCCACACAAATTTCTTCATTCCCTACCCCATCCCGCCCCTATCTTCCCAGTTCGATTACCTTGCCGACGGGGTGCAATTGAAGAACCCTTGCCTAAGTGCTCACGCCATTCACATTTACCTGCCACACCACACTTGCCACTTTTTTTCTTTTGTGGGTGTTTTCAGACACAGTGCACGTGTGTGTAGTTAAGCTCACGGCGCCGCTGATTCTACCTTGACTCGGGCTGCCGAAATTTCATTTCATTTCATTTATTGAAGCCTTAAGGGCCCGTGGGCATTACATAAGGCGGGGGCAAGAACAGTGTGTACAACATATGGTACCAGCTCAACAAAAACAAAAATGGTTCCAGATGGCGGAAGTCTCCTGTCCTGTCTGCATTTTATTCTGTTTATTTGTTTACTTTTTCTGGCCAGGTCACGCGAGTGCACGCATCTCCAATTTATATATGCTGGACAATTCCGCCACCGTCTGCTTCTGTACACCCTACTCGCTTAAATGCTCCTGCCGCCACACGACACTGGCATGAGCTCGGAAGTTTTACTGTTGTGTGTCTGGGTGTTTTCATGCACAGTGCACGTGTGTCTAGTTAAGCTCACGGCGCCGCTGATTCGGCCTTGGCTCTGGCTGCCGAAGTGGTTCCAGATGACGGAAGCTCCGGCCCTGTCTGCATTTTATTCTGTTTATTTGTTTACTCTTTATGGTCGGGGCACGCGAGTGCACGCGTCTTTAACTTTTGTGTGTAGGGCGATCCCGCCACCGTCTGCTCCTGTCCACCTTACACGCCGCCGCTCTGTTGCCTTGATGGGTAGTCATTATCACCTCCGGCTCCGTGTTTTCCTTTTTTTTTCCTCGTCCGGGGTCGGCTCCCCGCGGCTGCGGGGTGGGCGGCGGGGTACAACACGTTTTTCTTTTTTATTTGTTCCCCCTTTTTTTCCCTTTCTATCTGTATCTTTTCTAGTGTTCTTTGCCTCCGTTTGTTTCTTTTGTTCATGTGTCGTACATGTGTGCCAGTGCCAACTCCTTAAGAAGAGGAAGAAGACCCCTGTAACCTCAGTCTTGAGAAAGGACAGGCTCTGTCCGAAACGTCGACTCAAAATAAATCTAAGGCTAAATGAACCGTTTTCAACTTTGAATTTTTGCCTCTAGCAACCAAATACGTTTATCTTTCTATACTATACTATATATATATATATATATATATATATATATATATATATATATATATGTGTGTGTGGGTGTGTGTGTGTGTGTGTGTGTGTGTTTGTGTGTGTGTGTGTGTGTGTGTGTTAGCAGACAAGGCATATATATATATATATATATATATAGTGAGGGGCCCGTTTGACAAATTTATGAAGGGAGCCAACAGTCACCGAAACCAAGGTGCATAGGGGAAAGTTATATTTTTTAATGTGGTATACATATCAGAGGGATAATAATACTTAGATTAATAAATCGCATGAAGAAAATTACTTATAAAGCAGCAGAAAAAACAACCATGCCGCCTGTGGGATCCGAACCCACGACCTCCGAATATCGCGTCCGGTGCTCTTACCAACTGAGCTATGGCGAAGGCTGTCCAATCAGCTGCTCTCGTGGGTATTTGTGTTTACTGGGTGTAAGCGAGCCTTGAGAGTGTTCACCAGCGCCACCCTATATATATATATATATATATATATATATATATATATATATATATATATATATATATATATATATATATATATATATATTTATATATATATATGATTTGATGATATCAATAAGTTAACGATGATGTGGACCCTGTGTCCAGGCAATATAGCAATCCGGATTGTACGGTGAGAGTCCCACTGCCGCCAGGTGCCGAATTCTCCTCGGCTTCTACGCCGGGCAGTCCCAAAACAGGTGGTGGATATCCGCCTCACAGTCTCTGTTCTTGCAGACTGGACACCCGGGGCGGGGATATAAATCTTTGAAATGCGGCCACTTGCGTGTCACTCATAATGACGCATAAACTTCAATCCTCTGCATACCGGCCATTGCGGCTGGGCTGTGGTGCACATAATACTGCCCTTATAAATCATTATCCCAGGTAGGGCTTCTTCACCTGGCACAGTACACCATGGCATTGACTGGCTGATAGCTTGTCTCCTTTTGTGCTGATCCAGGAGTCTGAGATTGTGTGCTTTTGTGCTGATTCAGGTGCTGCTTCTTGGTTTCACCGAACAAACTGACACTTGCAGCGAGAACAACTGGACATGTAATGAACATCAATATTTCTTCCTGGGAACGACACATCTACTTTTAACCCTTTGCACACTGGCCACTACTGTTCGGCTGGGGCTCGCCTACCACTGCCGCTAGAAAATGTGATCCAAGGCACTAATTTTTCCCATAGCACCGCGGAGCATTTATTGGCCTGGGTGTGAGATTGCGTGGTTTTGTGCTGATCCAGGTGCTGCTTTTTGGCTTCACCGAACAAACTGACACATGCAGCGAGAAAAACTGGACATGTAAAGAACAGCAATATTTCTTCCTGGGCACGACACATCTACTGTGAACGCTTTGCATACTGAAGCGATGTTTGTTGCCTCAGGGCATAAAATGAATACAGTGAGAGATGAGCAAGATGCTTAAATAAATGAAAAAAGTTGAGCTGGTCCGATGAAATCAAGAAGCGAACGATAATATGGACACTGCGTCCATGCAATATATAAATCCGGATTTTCCGGTGAGAGTCCCACTGGCGTCAGGTGCCGAATTCTCGTCGGCTTCAGCGCCGGGCAGTCCCACAACAGGTGGTGGATATCCGCCTCACAGTCTCTGGTCTTGCAGACTGGACACCCGGGGCGGGGATACAAATCTTTGAAATGCGGCCACTTGCGTGTCACAGCTGGAGTTAGGGCAACCCCGACCCGTATCCTCCGAAGCACAACCAAATCTGCACGGGTAAGACCACGGGGGAGGGTTACCGCACACGGAGGGTTTAGAGCACGTGTGCGGCGCCGGAGGTGTTCCTTTCTTGTTAAAAGAAGGATGGTGTCATCCAGAGCAAGGACTCGAGGCAAAGACGAGGTTGGGGTCGAAAGGCGGGTCGCAGAATCTGCGCTGCTTTGTGCGCTCAGGGGGGTCACGCGGGACGCACTCAATACGGATTTGTTGCGGGATGCGTGCTGCTAGACGATGGATGTCTTGGCAGATTTCTGGGGTGCGACTGACTCGTCGTAGTAGGCGTGTGACTTGAAGGCGTCGATGCAAATGACAATGCGGGCCGTGGGTAGCATGGGAACGGCGGCCACATAGTAAAGTGCCTCTTGAACCGCAAGCATCTTCGTAGAGAAGGAGGAAGGAGGTTCTGAGAGGCGAAAACTTTGACGTTTTGTTCAGAGGAGGCTTGCAAGGACAGTAAACTGCCGTTTTTGTTTCGCAGGCCTGAATGCTTGCGTCAACGTACATAACGATGGAGCCATGCGGCAGATTGGCGTCTTGCTCTATAATTCAGTCGAGAAACCAATGCCGCCCGGGTAGATGATGGCCGACGTAGATCAGTTAGCTTGTTGTCACTTAACTGCACAAAACGCCGAGGAAGAACTTGCCGGAGCGGCTGTAGAATGGAGTGCGATGAAGCATATGCCCTGAGTGCACACTTTGTGTGTGTAAGGCTTTACTTTACGAGGCGAGCATCGCGTCGTTGCTGCACCAGCTGATCTAGTGTATTCAGCTGCGCATGTTCTTGGAGCGCCACGACCGGGGTATGCGGGGAAGGCAAGTGATGACCCTCATTTCCTCTCGATTAACAGCTTCTAGACGATCCCATTGAGCACTCGTCAAATGCTGAAATTGGGCTTGGTAAACAAGGCACGGTTGCACAACCGCCTGCACCAACTGTCGTGCAACATGAGAGCGGGCTGCGCCTATTTTATGAGCAATGCATCTAATCAGACCGAACGCCTGAATTGCTTGCTTTTTAGCCCGAGAAAGATAATAAGTACCTGTTCCTGACTCGTGTATTGTCAAGCCCATTATCTTTACGGTCGAACTTTCTTGAATTGGAGCTCCAGATAAATGAAGACGAATTGGTGTTGCAGCCAGTTTACGGCGCCCACAGCGGTTGGCGACTGACACGAACGTGGTTTACCTCACTGAAAGCTGCAGACCAATTGAAAAAGCAAAAGTCGACGTAATATCTATGGCTGATTGTAGGCCTGCTGCTTGAGTCATCAGGTCGTTATGAGTGCTCCACACCGTTATATCATCAGCATACAATAAGAACTTAATCTCAGAGACACCATGTAAGCGCCAAACAAGGGGGATAAAAGCAATATTAAATAATGCTGGCGATAACACCGATCCCTGGGGAACGCCGCGAAGAGGCACAAATGATCCGACGACCTCACCACCGAGGTGTATGGCAAAGTGTCGGCCTTCCAGGAAGGATTAAACAAAATTACGCACTCTAACGGGAAAATGCAGCATGTCAAGCGATTCCAGGATGGCAGCATGACTGATATTATCGTACGCCTTTTCAACATCCACGGCCAGCACAGTACGTACATTGTGGCTGTGAGTTGAGGCCAGAACTGCTGAAGCCAAGACAGCCAGTCCATCTTCTGTACCCATGGACGTACGAAAGCCAGTTTGGGCGGGATGGTAGAAACCATGGTGCTCAAGCCACCACGACAGTCGTGTGGCAAGCATTTTTTTGGTAAGCTTGCATAATGTTGGCGTAAGCGATATAGGCCGGAAATTTCCGAGGTCTGTCGGCGGCTTCCCCGGCTTTGGTATGGGGATCACAATCGCCGATTTCCAGGTTTCTGGTACGACGCCTTCAATCCATACCTTGTTAATGGTGGCGAGGAGTTGAGGCAGTACAGCTGAACTTAAGTTCTTGTAAACCTCGTACGGAGTGGAGTCCGGACCGGCCGCAGTCTTCAGACGGGACTCGTCTATTGCTGCAAGAAACTCGGGCATTGAAAATGGGCTTGCAATTCCCTCGGCGTCGGCTGTAGATGGGAGCTTATCGACAGATGCTGGAATGGCCGCCAAGGGGGCTCCTATGACCCTTGGAGGCAACACATCATACTTGGGGAAAATCATCCGCGCTGCCTCTCTGGTGAAATCATCCGGAGCAAGGTTAGCTGCGAAGCATGCTGTGGCCGCTGCGTCAGTACAACGGGGACCATGTTTCATTGCACGAAACGTTCGCCAGAGAGCAGCATTCGATGACTTTGCCGAGAACTGCTCACACCACGCATGCCACTGCCGTCGCGAGAGATCGCGTTCATATCTGCGAGCCTTGGCAGTAAGGTAATTCAGCCTTGTCCGGGCTTGCGCAGAAGTCAGGTCTCGGGAAGCTGCCATCTCCGCTTGCGGCGAGCAGCCCACAGGTTAAGCAGACCCACATCCGGCGCCGGGCGATTCACGACCGTCCAGGTGACAGCAGTAGCCTTATTCAGCGCAGTTTGTATGCAGTCCACAAGTAGTGTAGATGATTGCAGAGCGAGATCTTCGACGGTGGTTTGAAACGTGTCCCAATTGACCACAGAACACCTACAGCGTAATCGGCAGGCCCTTGATAGATGGAGACCGATGATGATAGGATGGTGGTCACTACCCCAGAAGTCTGGCTCCAGGTGCCACGATGAAGTCACGAGTCCTGACCACCACGTAAGGCCCGGAGCATATGTTGGACTGCGAGCATGGCGCACAGTCCGCGTTGCTGAATCTGGATGAATGAGTAAAACGAACAGCGCATCCGCGAATGCGTCCCGCAAACGCCTACCACGGTGGCTTGAAGTGGGGTATCCCCAGTCCGGATGAGGGGCGTTAAATTCACCACCGACTAAAACAGGCTACCCTGGGTGCTGGCGTCGTAGAGTTAATAACCACCCCAGATTAATGCGCGAGGGAGCTCCACCGGCGGGTCTTATATAGTATGACACGACCACAAGAGTTGCTTAGTGAAGCTTCACAGCCACTGCGACTTCATCTTGATATGAGATGCACCAGTTTTCTAGACAGAGGCGAACTTGAGGAAAACGCGCATCAACGTACACCGCCGCCTTTCCAGGAAGGGCAACAGTGTGCACACGACGGTCCTTCATTGAAGGAGACATGTATCCTTTAAAGCCCGGAATGGATGGCAAGACATTGGTCTCCTGCAGTAGCAGGGCCCACACCTAGAGCTTGTTCATGCGAAGTCGTGATTTGAGCTGTCGCAGCTTTGTGGAGAGGCCTCTGCAGTTCCATTGGAGCACGCCAGAACTACGTGTACTCGCCATTTTCGATTAGGCTTCCAAGCGTTGTAATAGAACTGATGTCAGGTTAGATAACTGGTTTACCATAAATCGGAGGAGGGATGCTGTTGCCTTATCCTGCAGTGATGCAGAAGGCCTGGTAGGGTCGGCGAAAAACGCATGACGGCTGGACGTAGTCGAAGGTGCTGCAGCATTTATTGGCGTGGAGTGGGGTTCCACTGGTTGTGTACGGCGAGCAAGCAGTTCACGGCGTTGCCGTAGCTTAGAGACCTCGGCTAAAAGGCGTGCAATTTGGTCGTCAACTGCTGCCATGTCCTCACGCAGAGGTTCCTGTATGCTGTGCTTTTGTGTAGCTTGAAGGCGACGGCGATCCTTGCGCACTTTATAACTGTACGACTGTTGGGCAGGGGCTGCAGGTGCATTGGGCTCAGAAAGCTCCGGTCAGTCGTCATCATCCCACTGAAGAGCCGCACACCTGTTGGATGTCTGTATCGGGGTTCTGTGTTCATTACGAGACACTTGCTTACGGACCCCACGCCGAACCTTCTCAGTTGCTTTCTGTTTTGTTGGACAAGTTGGAGAGGTGATCTCGTGGTCGTCAGTCTTGCAAAGTCCGCACCTGTAAGACGGTGCGCCTTCTTGCCGAGCCTCATCTTGCGTTGCAAAAGGGCACGATCGGCGCATGTGGTCAGCTCTGAAACAGCTGTAGCAATAGACAGCACTCGGTTTGTAAGGGCGAGGCCGCAGAATACAGCCATAGTAGTAAAGTCGTTCTGAGAGAGATGGTGGGCCCTGTAGCGTGACGATGCACGAGCGCCCCTTTCCCATATACCGCGCTTGGGTGATACGGTGGGTTGGACAGTAAAGCTCACGCTGGAGGGTCGTCTGGTCTTCGGCAACGTCGACGTTGTAAACAACACAGCGTTTTAGGTCAGGACCATCTACTACGTACACCTGGACCGGCACCGAGACCTCGCTTGTAATCGATACGCACTTTAGCGTTTGCAGACGCTCGACAGCAGCCAAAGTCGGGAGCCACACAGCGATGGTATTAGATTTAGTTCTAGACGTGAAGCCACCAAAACCTTTGGTCCCAAGACACGCGTCCAGGTTCGCCTGAAGAATCCTGTTCGGAATGTCATTAAGGCTTTTGGCTGCAAGAGCTTCAATGGCCACTTTATACGATACCGATCCCGATGTCGACACAGCCACCTGGTCGGCATACGCGGGGCAGGAACGCTTGCCTTGTGAGCTGCAGATGGCAGAAGACGAATCCTCGCAGTGTCACCTGATGGGCGCTTTTCAGAACTGCGGGAAGCCGGTGGCACGGATGGAGGTGCTGAAGACCGGTCCATTGGAGAGCTCTCCTCTTCACGCTGCACGGTTGAAGCCCCATCCAGCAGTGGAGGCTGGGCAGCCATTGCCGAGTTCCGCCCAGAGAGCAGATCGCTCACGGGCTGAGGTGCATTTGGAGAAGGCGGGATGTGCGCTTCCGCTGATGGACGGGGAGCAGGGACCAACGCCGGCAAAGCCACCTCTGCCAGCGCGTCACCGGTGGCTCTAGGCCTATCCTCGGAGCCCAGTCCAGCTGCAGGGATGACTGAAGGACATCTGCTTACTGCCACCCAGTGAGAACTTCCTCGATGGTGCTTTGGAGCTTCCTCAGATTGTTCGAAGTCAGTTCTCTTGATATAAGGAACGTATTTACGCCGATGGCGAGAATTTTCACTGGAGCGATGCGCAGCCACCTTAGCAGGGACACTTCGTCTTCTCCCCAAACATACGCTTGTTCGCTGATTATTATTTTTACCGTCCTATACTCACCAACAATGATGACCAGCTCCTTCAATCCGGTATAGATTGCATATTATCTAGGTGTGATAAATGGCTAATGTTGCCTAACGTGAAAAAACTCCTCTCGTTCCCTTCCCCAGGCGTCACTCTGACCCATCTCCAAACTACTTTATAGCTAACTCAGATATCACCATTGTAACAACTTAAAAGTACTTGGGCTTCATTTAACGCATGATCTTAGGTGGTCATACCATGTCACACAAATCTCAAAGGAAGCAGATCGCGTCCTCGGATATTTTCGGTGAACGTTACGTCTAGCACCATCATTGTTGAAATCGCTAGCCTATCTAACATTTGTACAGCCTAAACTTGAATATGCATGCGCTATCTGGGACCCTAATCAAAATATACTTTCTAATAGGCTAGAAGCAATTCAAAACCGCACCTTTAGGTGCATCTTCTCTGCTTATTCTTGTCATGAAAGTGTAACCAAACGAAAACGCAAGGCTGATCTCTCAAGTTTAACAAGCTGACGTCACACAGCAAGGTCATGCCTATCTAACAAGTTCTATTATCATGTTCCGCACCAGTCTGTTATCATCCCAGCCTACCGTACCTCAAGCCGCACGAACCATGCGAAGACAACCTATCCTCCTCCTGCCCGCACATCTGCTCATCTGTCCTCATTTTTTTACGCACCGCAAAAGACTGCAGTGTTCAGCCGTTTCCTCCTCCTCTCCGCAGACAACGCACAACGTGTCTATCTCGTGGTACCTGACTCTATACGTCTTAGTCCGCAAAACCCCCGTCCTGACCTCAAACAACAAAGAGCTTCCCCTACACTTATCATGAATATTTTCTTTGGCAATTTCCTGCTTACAGATTCTGTACGTTCCCAGTGCCGATTTCGTCAGCATCCCTGTTTTCCACAGAGCTCTCTCTCTTTCTTTAACCTTTTTCTTAACCGATAATTGCTGATTTGCCCCCTACTGCTGTCCAGATATTTGCTTATCAATTTCCTAGTTCGCTTTCTCCATTTCGTGTCAACATTCCTGATGTGCGGATATCTGAAAACTTTCCTAGCCCACTGCTTTTTCCCATTTTTCTCAATCGCTCCTCAAATGCTATCTTACTGCTAGCTTCTCTGCTCTCGAACGACGCCCATCTCATATCACCCTGTACCCCCTGATTTGGTGTATTGCCATGTGCTCCCAAAGCTAGCCTGCCTACGCCGCGTTGTTTGATTTCTAACCTTGCTTGAACATCCGTTCTCATGCACAGGACCGCATTACCGAAAGTAAGGCTAGGAACCATCACCCCTTTCCAGATCCCACTTACCACTTCATAACTTTTGTAATTCCACAGAGCCCTATTTTTCATGACAATGCATTCCTACTAGCTTTATCCATTACATATTTCCTTGCTCTGTCAGATACTCAGCACCGTTATTTATCCACACCCCAAGATACTTGTCCTCATCCAGTACTTCTAGCGTGAAATCCTGTATTCTATGCTCGCTGGCCTCGTCATTAAATGCCATGACTGCAGATTTTTTCTCACTAAACTTGAAACCTCCCTCTGTACCACATATGTCTAACAAATTCAGCAAATCTTCCTTGTTGTCAGCCATTTGCACTATATCATCCGCGTATATTAGTCCCGGTCATGACTGTTTGATCTATTCCCCTTGCTTTAAAAAGACAGGTTGAAGCCTAGTCCTCTCCTATCGAGCTTGGTCTCCAACCCTTGCAAGTACAGCATGAACAACAAAGGAGACTGAGGACATCCTTGCCTAAGCTCCCGCTGTATCTCTAAAGGCCCTGATACATTTTTTTCCATTTTATAAGCACTATGTTACCCTTTTATATATCTTTTAAAAATTAATGCATCTCCCACATCGAATGTGCCCTGTATGTACCACAAATTCTCGGTTGACGGCAGCGCCGCCACGCGCCTGCTTCTGGCAGCGTATCAAGCTTCCCCGCTGAATGGCGGATAGCTTCATGACCATAAAGATATTAAAACACTTTGGTAGTACTTTGCATAGCTGTTCGGGGGGCAGGGGCCAAAGTAGACTTCAACTGTCAGTGATCTGGGGGCAGTCCTAGGCTTTTACCACTGACTTGGTGAACCCCTGACGTCCTTGGTGCGGAAAGGGGTTCGTGGCATACACCAGGACAACTCAGCACCTTATAAATAAAATAATAGATATATGACGAAGGATTTGAAAGCCTTGGACGTGGCTCAGTGGGTACCGCTCTCGGCTGCTGAGCCTGGAGATTAGGATTCGATCCCTTACCCGCGTAGTCTGTGATGATAGTGCCCGTTAAAAGCCCCAGGAGGTCGAAATTTATCCGGAACCCTTGACTGCGGCGTCCCTAATAAAAAATGTAGCTGTACGTGGGACGTTAAACCTCACATGATATACAATACCATACCGTACCATAATGTACTGATGTCGACAATGTGGCACTAGGAATACTCCGAGGCCGGCCGATCCTTGGCCCGCAGCACTCGCAGCCGCTTGCAAACCCGTGTGTGGCTCCAGTAGCGGTGTCCTGGAAAGCGGTCACTTCCCTGTTTCCCACACCCCCGATGCAATCCAAGGATCGCGATGTCTGGCCTCAGCAGATGCAAACACGCGCTGTGAGCGGCCGAGTACGCACCCGTGGAGCCGGGCGAGAGTCGTAAAGCAACGCCACGCAACTGCTGAGACAAACAAAGCGTGGGCAGGGTGCACTCGGGAAAAATATAGGTTTGGCGGCTACTGTGTCTGAGTTTGAACGTAGCTGCGACTGTGCGTGGTCGGAAATTCAGAGCTCCCGCGCTCGCCCGAGAGCTCCGCGCATTTCCGGGCAGTCGTGCGCGGCTGGACCATTTATAACGGCTTACGAGCCAGAATAGTGCCGTGCGCGGCCACAACCGTGGCAATGCGGTGAACCGCATCTCTTTTTTATTTTTGTTTGTTACTTGGATATGTGTAAAGAAATTATATCGCTTTTATTGAACAACACCTGCATCCTGTTGTGAAACTCCTATTGCAAGCCGCTCTCATCCGCGATCAAACAAAAAAAGAAGACAACTGAATATCATAGGAAATTTGTTCAGCGGTAGCTACACTACGCCAGCCACTTCGCGAAGTCAGCGTGGCTGCGCCCTGAGCCGTGGCATCAGCGCTCCGCCAGCTGTGCGCATGCGTGGAGTGACATCATAGCCCGAAGCTGGTGTGCGCGCCGCGCGTCTCGCCGCTGCGCCGACAGCGGAGCAGACACCGCCCGCCTCGTCAGTTGAGCGCGTGCTTGGAGGGACGTCACGGCACGTAGCTGGTTTGCGCGCCGTGCGACTACATTACACTGGCATTTCCAGCCTTCAACGTGGGGCGCTGTGGCCACAGTGGCAGCTGCCGGCGGCGAAACCGAGTGGCGGAGCAGTGGTTAACAGGAGAGAAGCGAGAGTGAATCCACGTCAAAGGACGAAGATGAAGGAACGTCCGGCGAAACGCATCGACGAAGGACTGACTTCTCAATTCGAATGGGCGAGTTCCACTCGACCAGCTGTAGCTATCGCGTCACTCCAGGTTTAACCAGAGCTAAACGACAGCCATTTTTCATATTATACCACACCATTCATTCTACACCAAACACAGAGATTCTCACGCTTGATAACAGAACTTACAGGATAGCAAAAAGAATACCGTCAAACAAGGCCTGATAAGACACGAGTAATATTTATTCATAAAAGCCATGCAACAGAAAGCACAGTGAAAATTCACACCAAGAGATTCGCCACCAGAAGTACGCCAGCATCGTTTCATGTTCAGCACCAAACGTTTTGTGGTGTCCGGCCTAACGCTGCAGTCTTTAAAGCGCAGGCGCTCAAAACGAATAAAAGGCGTGCACCGCAACCTGCGCGCGGGCTTATCTCGACCAGCCACGCACCGACGAACATGTGGGAATAAATGTCGCTTCGCCCCTGGAAACTTTTGTGCTCTTTCGCATGAACCACGCAATACAGCAACTAGCGAAGAAGGTGGGACTTGAAGACGTCGTTCTTCAGTTTGGAAGCAAGTGTTTCCAAAATTCACTCGGTGAAGAAAACTGTCTTTTTGCAGTGTGCGGAGCCTGTGACTGTCGTCACGACTGGGGCCGAGGCAGCAGTGACGCACTTCGCTGGGCGACTGGGCCAGCTAGAACCCTTCGGCGAGTCCGCCAGCGATTGGGCTTCGTACGAAGAGCGGCTTACGTCGTTCCTGATTGTCAACTGCGTACCCGACGTCGACAAGGTACACGCTTTCCTGAGCATCGGTCGAAGACCTACGAGTTGTTGAGATCATTAAGTGCTCCAGAACTGCTTTCTACGAAGAGTCTCGAAGACCCCAAGAAAGTTTTGAGTGATCACCTGTCCCTGAAGCCGTCCGTCACTGGAGAACGGGCCAAGTTTCACCGGAGGTGTCAACGAGAAGGCGAGTCTTTGTCTAGTTATGTTGCCGAGCATCGTAATCTGTCGCAAACGTGCGAGTTTGCAATCGCTCTTGATGAGTTCCTTCGGGACTGCTTCGTGTGCGACCTGCTACGAGAAGACATCCAGCGTGTACTTTTCAGGGAAGATAGCAAGCTTACGTTCCAAAAAGCGGTGGAGCGGGCGTTTGCAATGCAAGGGGCCAAGAGTGCTGCTGAGACACGCGGCACCGACGCCGGAGTCGGCGATGTGCACAAGGTGCAAGCTGAGGCGCAGAAAATACGCAAAAGCTTTTTTCGCTGTTGTTCGCCAAAACACAGGAGTGAAGCATGCCCTCACTTGGACGCAACCTGTTTCAGTGGCAAGAAAAAAAGGGCATATCCAGAGAGCCTGTCCAGGCTTTTTCTCTCTTTTATTTAAGACTTTTTCTAAGAAAAAGCAGATGAAAAAGAATGTGAAGATGCTGACCGTTGCGTCGCGGAAAGCTTCGACCCTAAGTCTAACGCCGTGTCGACAGCTCAGCGCGACCCTGTCACCGTACAGATGACCGTCGATGGCGTCTTCGTGAACATTGAGCTGGACACGGGAGCGGCTGTTTCCGTCGTGTCAAAGACGCAGTTCCGTCAGCTCTTTCCTTCGGCTGTACTGGAGCCTACTGCAGTTAAACTTCGTACCTACACAGGAGCACTGGTACGACCCCAGGGGTCTCTTCGGTCAACGTGCAGCACGGCGACCATTCTGCAATTCTTCCACTTTACGTCATAGGCCACAAGGGACCGCCTCTACTGGGTCGGGAGTGGCTCCACGCCGTCCGGCTGGAGTGGGCGAAAATCTGGAACCTGAACAACAATACAAGGTCAGACACTCCTACTCATATCAGCGTAAAAAAAGGGGCTTGACACATTGCTGGCGAAGTAGCAACCCTTTTTCAAAGACGAGTTAGGCACGATATTGGAAGAGCGCGCCGAACTTTTTCTTAAACATGACATGAAGCAGAAAATCCTAAAAGCCAGGAATGTTCCGCTCGCGTTGCTAAAAGAATTCGACGCTGAATTGGCTAAAATGAAGAAACTGGGAATTATATCGCCGGTTACGACGTCAGAATACGCTGCGCCTGCGGTACCCGTAATCAAGCTAGATGGTGGGATACGGATTTGCGGCGACTACAAGACGACCGTTAACCCGTGCCTTGATGGCGACCGCTACCCATTACCGAACGTGCACGACCTGTGCACAGCCTTGTCGGGAGGTAAGCATTTCTCGAAGGTTGCTCTCTAACAGGCCTATCAGCAAGTGGTCATGTCTGAGTCGTAAAAACTATACCTCAAGTTGAATACGCCGATAGGATTGTTTGCTGTTAATCGACTCGCGTTTGGAATTTCCTTCGCACCTGGGATATTCTAAAGAATAATTGACACCATGCTGAAGGGCTTACACGAGGTTTGCTGCTATTTAGACGACATTCTGGTGACTGGTAAAAATGACGAAGAGCATTTCATCAATCTCGAAGCTGTATTAAAACGACTTCTTGAAAGAGGCGTTCGTGTCAACTTAAGTGTTCGTTTTTCCAAACAGGACCTTCACTACCTCGGACACAGAATCAGAGCACAAGGCACCTCGGAAACGACGGAGGAGGTTGACGCACTCCTCAAGGCTCCAGCCCCTAAAGACAGGCAGCAGCTGCAGTCGTTCCTGGGAGTCGTCAATTTCAACGGCAAGTTCCTTCCTAACCCAGACACGGTGGCGCAACCATTTTTGAGGTTGCTACGTAAAAACGCCCCGTGGTGCTGGGATGGCCGTTGGCAGGAAGCATTCAGCAAGATAAAGAGTTTGCTAGCCTCTCAGCCTACTTTGGCGCACTACGACCAGTGCAAATCGTTGCAGCTATCATGACATGCATCGCACTATGGTTTAGGCGCGGTTCTTTCTCATGTGGAAGAAGAAGAAAGTAGCTTGTTTGCAGCTCTTCCACTTTACTCACTTTTTGCTTCTGTGCGCGAACCGTGTCCTCCTCATCCTTCGGGATCGCGGGAGCACATCCCCTGCGTCCACCCGTCGTCGCCGTCGAAAAGACTGCGGCTCTACCAGCTGGCAACTCCCATGCCGCGAACGTCGCTGATGTGGAGCTTCCAGATTCGTCTGATGAATCCACGGTGACAGAGATGGAATCTGGCAGCAGCAGCTTCGCGCTTTTTGAGTCGCGCCGCCTGAAAAGGAAGTTGCGCCGGACATCAACAGCGGGTGAGTTGCCTACGAGGACTGTTGACAAGCCAGGAGTTTTCTCAGTGGCCTTCGTTCCCACAACGCAGACTGCTAATTTGAACACCATTAACAGACAGCGGCTAACCCAGTTTTTCGACCGGGTGGTTCCGGGACAAGGCTGTGTAGTCAGAATTAATGCATGGAAGAATGTCCTAACAGTAGATGTTAAATCTCAGGCATCAGTAGACAAGCTGAAAGAAACTAGTGTCCTCGGTGGCATGGCGGTCCGCTCCTACGTTGCTCCCGGGAAGTGGACCAGCACTGGAGTTGTCACTGATGGTGACCTGGAGATAGATTACAAGGATCTCCGGACGCTGATTAAATCTACGGCCCGGATAGTTGACATTCATCGTTCCGGCCTTTCCAAGTGTGTCAAGATGGTTTTTGAAACGGACGCTCTCCTATCCCACGTCAAAGTGGGCTATGTGAGGCACCCTGTCCGCCTGTATGTTTCAAGGCCTGTTCAGTGCCACAAGTGCAACAAAATAAGTCATGTGAGCGCTGTTTGCAAAAATGAGGTATCCTGCCGTCGATGCGGCGGTATGCACCAGCATGACATCTGCACGACGGAAGCTATAAAGGGCGCCAACTGCTCGAGTGCCGATGAAGCCACAGCTAAGGACTGCCCTGAGATAAAAAACGATAGACTCATCATGAAAAAGATGGTGAAGAACAATTCGACCCACCAAGAAGCGGCTGCGCGTAGTCGTCGCCGGAAACATCATTCGCGGCGGCGTCGTTCGGGTCCACACAATACTAGTCCAGCTGCACCAAAGTCGCAGGAAGTATCAGCTCAGCCGACACAGCAGCATGAGCCTAAAATGATAACAAGACGCCTGCGGCAGTGTCCCATGTTACCGCAGTGGCTCAGTCTGATGCGTTTGCGTTAACTTCCTCTGATGCTGAATGGCCTGCTCTGCCATCCAAGGACATCGCCACGGCAAGACGAAGACTGGTTGCCACTCTAGCTGACATTGCTGGCAAGCCCGATGGTCGGGATGTGAGCATTATGTTAAAAAGGCTTGTGTTTTCAATTCGTGTGCTGCTTTCAGGCATTAACACGCGGACAGCAAAGATTGTTGTGCAGTTTTTGGATGCACTTGAGCCGCTCTTGGCGGCATTGCACTAATTAAACCAAAACCCACCTCCTCTGTGACATTACATGTGCGCCGCGGTGTAGTGATGCAATGGAATTCCCGAGGTCGTACAGCAGCTCCTTGGTATAGCGTTTGTTTCAGCAAGTCTCCAGTCTTACGTCAGCTCATGGAGTGACGTGGAAACACATGGGAGTGACCACATTCCAACGTATGTATGCGTCAAGTGGTACGCACCTACTACTTCGTCTCGAGTACGGTATACAAACTGGCCTGCCTTTAGAACGTCCGTGGAGACTTCCTGTGCGGACCTCAACACACCGTCCAAAATATAAGACCTGATTACGTCCTCTCTCGGTGAGACCACGCGATATAGATGTGCGCCTACGCCAGGATCTACAATTGACTTTAAATTCGAAATACGGATGCGCAGTCCGTCGGCGCGCCGAAAGGAAGTACAGAAGAACTAAATCCACGTATGATCTCGCCCTTTGTAGCCGAGCTCAACGACAATTAAGGCGCCACTTCGCGAGATTAGGCAGACAACTTTAGGGGCAGTTCTGTTCATCGCTGGACCCTCGCAAACCGCTGTCGCGTATTTGGCATGTAGCCAGGAGCTTGCGTTCACCCCCACAAGAACAGTGTGACATTCCTTGTGTGCTACGAGGTACATTCCTTGTGTGTACTACGAGGTACATTCCTTGTGTGTGCTACGAGGATCCACGTTCGACGGCGCGGCGTAGACGGAGACCCAGATGACAGGCATCATCAATTACCCAGCCATGCTCGTTGAG
Organism: Amblyomma americanum; assembly: GCF_052857255.1. Lineage (NCBI taxonomy): Eukaryota > Metazoa > Arthropoda > Arachnida > Ixodida > Ixodidae > Amblyomma > Amblyomma americanum. The sequence goes on from NC_135504.1 coordinate 154,454,042, forward strand.
AGTGACAACCAGAACGAAGGGGTTTAAGCCCAACCGGACCCAACCGGACCCGCCGCCGCCGCCGCGGGGAAACAGGCTTTATCCTCCCCAATTGGCGTGGCGGTTCCAGTGGCGGCCCTTCCGAGCACATTCCAGGACAAGGGAACTGTCAGCGATCCAGAGCGCGCCGTACCACAGCCGACGCTATGCGCTACCGCGAAGACAACATTCTTTCCCTCGGACTCAACACGTGAGGGGGGACGAGACAATAAGTGCGGTGGTATGTTTGTGCGCCCAAGTGAAAGCCCTAGCCCCCCCTCCTTCCCCTCCGGCGTGGGCGTCCTCACCCTAGGGAGTGTGGAGGAGAGGATATAAAAATCGAGAAGCAGTACGGAAGCAGAACGCTCAGGACGACATCGTTCGCCAAGAGGGCCTTCAGCGCCGAAGCCCGACGGCGTGCAGCTTCTGCCAGCAACCGCTCGAGCCCAACTCCGGAGCCACTCCATCGCCCCCATGAAGTCGTCGGCACGTAAGCTCGGACGCCCCAGCCTCTGATGTATAGTCTTAATCATGTGTAATTACTGAATATACCTGTTTGTTTAAACTGAGCCATACGGTGTCTCTTTGCCTCTCCGTCCCGTGTGGACCTGCGCATTATGGGGGTCATCACACTGGTGTCAGAAGTGGGGTCTCAAAAGCAAATGTCCTCTGAATGCTGCGACATTCATGACTTCAAAATTGTAATCAAAAGGGAATCACGGGACTGATTGTGGGACTTTTACGCCCATTTTGAGAGGCTTGAGGCACCGGAGGGCTTGAAAAAAAAAATGTCTTTATCTGAGGGAGCTCCCACTCCACAGCCGTCGCTCGGAGCAAGCATGCTGACATTAGGAAGCGTCATTCCGACGTTTACGGGAGATAAGACAGGGGTTCCAATCTGCGATTTCTTTTCCATGCTAGAAGAGATTGGGAAAATGTCAGGATGGTCCGATGCTCAAATGCTGGGAATGGCGAGGTGTAAGATGGCAGGAGCTGCTCATGATTTTGCATGGCAAGACGAAAAAGTAAAATCCACAAAATCATTTGCGGAATTTAGGAAGCTCGCGTTTGAGCATTTTGACACTGAACCACGTCACGTGCGAGTACAGAGGTTCCGTGACGCCGGACAGATGGTAGGGGAGGACGTGCGAACGTTTGCGTCGCGGCTTCAGCGCTTAGCGCGCGATACGTTAAGCAGGGAGGAGGAAGGAGACCAGCTTAAGAAGAAATACGCGGAGGATATACTTAAAGAGGAAATGACCGCTTTGTTCGTGGCTGGTCTGCAAGACCCCGTGCGCCGGTTCGTGCTCTCGCGCAAGCCGAGCAATTTCGACCAAGCCGTGGAGGCCGCATTGGATGAGGAACAAAATGAGGCGTTAACGACAGCCGCAGCGAGAGTACGCGTCATAGAGAGAGCGGTGCTCAACCCTGAGGTTGCTCTCTTGACAGAGCGGTTAGATCGCTTAGAACAGCTGCTATCTCAGCAGGTAGAATGCCAGGTTGAAGCGCGCGCTCAACAGCGCCCATTCGCTGGAAACCGGAGACCGCCACAAAGCTACAGGCGCGGTATGCGAGATTTTGAAGAAATCGTATGCTTCGCTTGCCAGGGTCGCGGACACATCGCCAGGTTCTGCCAAAACGTGCGCCGTGGGGAGCCACAAAGAGAAGCAGGCGAGACACGCCCTAAGCAAGCCTACAGCGGGGCTCCAGATACCGAGACAAAAAACTAGTTAGTCCTCCCCAGCCTGAGGAGCGTGGGGAGGGAGCAGTGGATGATGAGGTGGTGGTAGTTTGTGTGGCCGATGAGGCATGCCCTGTTGTGCGTTGCAAGTTAAATGATTGTTGCATGGAATTGTTGATAGATACGGGGTCAAAGGTGACATTGCTTAAGGAGAGCAGTTTTAACACGCTTCGAAGGAAGGGGGACCGCGAGGTGTTGGAAGCGTCTGGTGGTATGGCAACCAAATTTGTAGGCATAACGGGGGATCCTCTTGGCATAAGTGGACTCTACCGGTTACACTTCTCTCTCGGCGGAATTGCATTGGAGCACCCCTGCTACGTATGCCCGGACACGGTGTGTCTGCCAAACGGAGTGTCAGGTATATTAGGGCAGGATTTTTTGAGAAAAGGGAAGGTAGTAGTCTCATTCTCTGAGGAAGAGGTTAATGCGGGCGGCTCAAAAGTTCCGTTTTTGAACAGGAGAGGGGCTGAGATTCGCATTACCGATATTGACACCCGTCAAACAGTGGGATCATTGGAGAAGGTATATTCGCGGGTTGCCGTCCGGCTGGTCGAGGAGGCGGGCGTCCTTCCTTGGTCGGAGCACATTTTGTACGCGTTTGTGCCTTCAGATGTAGAGAGCGGCGCCGTGGGAGTGCTTGAGCCGGTCGACTCTCTCAGCAATGGCCTGAAGGCAGCCGCGTGCCTCGTGACAGTTAATGACGCCCACAGAGTGCCCTTACGGGTGGTTAACTGTAGCCAGCAGCCACTGAGCCTTCCCAAGAACAAAACATTGGCTTTCTTCACCTCTGCGATAGAGAAACGTGAGCCCACCGATACGGTACTCGCAACTGTAGAGCATGCTAGTCCTTCGGCTGCTCCAAAGGTGTCGTTCGATCTTTCTCACGTAAAATCCAGGGAGAGGGAGGCTCTGGCTGGTTTGCTGAACGACTACTCGGAGGTATTCGCCGCGTCCAACCTGGATTTGGGCTGCTGTGGCGTTATAAAGCACAGGATAGAAACCGGCACTTCATCGCCCGTTTACCAGCGTGCGTACAGGATTCCTTACTCCCAACGTGAGGAGATGGAGCGGCAGGTGCAGGACCTGATTGATCGCGGCATTGTCGAACACTCAAAGTCACCCTGGGAAGCACCAGCACTATTGGTGGAAAAGCCAGATGGCTCGTATCGATTGGTAGTGGACTACCGCAAACTAAATGCCGTAACTCGCATCGATCCATACCCCATCCCCAATATACAGGAGACGCTTTCTCAGCTGGGCTCTGCCAAGTACTTCACGGTAGTGGACATGGCGGCGGGATTCTGGCAGATAGCAATGGATCCGGCAGATGCCGAGAAAACGGCATTCAACACGCCCTCAGGGCACTATGAATGGAAAAGAATGCCGATGGGTCTGGCCAACAGCCCTGCTGTCTGGCAGAGAACCGCTGATGTTATCCTGGCAGGTCTTCTGGGGAGGCTGTGCTTCGTGTATATGGATGACATTATCATATAGAGTGACAGTTTTGAGAACCATTTGCGCGATATTGAGCAGGTTTTGGTGCGACTAAGAGCAGCGGGTCTCAAGCTGAAGCCCTCTAAGTGCCAATTCCTCAAAAACGAGGTGAAATACCTCGGGCACGTTGTTTCAGCTGACGGCGTGCGACCGGACCCTGAGAAACTAAGGTGTGTCTCGGATTTTCCATCCCCGACTAGCGTCCGCCAGGTCCGGCAGTTTCTCGGCCTGATCGGTTACTACCGAAGGCACATAGAGGAGTTCGCCAAGCTCGCTAAGCCGCTCACCGCCTTAACAGCCAAAAATGTCGCCTTTCGCTGGGACGAAAACGCGGAGGATGCTTTTGGGGCCCTGAAAATGAAGCTAATGAGTGCACCGCTGTTGCGCCACCCGGATTTTAATTTGCCCTTCGTTATGGCCACAGATGCGTCAAAGTTCGCAGTTGGTGCCGTGCTATCTCAGGTTATCGAGGGCAAAGAACATCCCGTTGCTTTTGCTAGCCGACAGCTGAGCCCCACAGAGCAAAAGTACGGAGCTACGGAAAGGGAGTGCCTCGCCGTTGTCTGGGCAGTAAAGCACTTCAGATGCTACCTTTACGGCCGCAAATTCAAGCTAGTCACAGACTGCCATCCTCTGAAATGGGTGATGAGTGTCAGGGACCCTAGCTCGCGACTCGCTAGATGGAATCTACACCTGCAGGAATACTGCTTTGAAGTTGAGCACAAGTCAGGAAAGACACATCTGAATGCTGATGCACTCAGCCGCACAGCTGCCGTGGCAGCTATAGATGAGTTTGTCCCCGTAGTCGACCCCGCCGAATTACGCGCAGAGCAGTGCAAAAATCCTGACCTGAAGCGAATAATCGAAAGCTTAGAGGGCGCACCGTCTCACCCCGACCAGCTAGGTTATTTCATTGGCAAAGACGGCACCCTGTGTCGGCGCACGAGGCCAACCAGGAAAGGGAGACCAGAGAAAACCGCTTGGGAGAGAGTCGTCATACATCGGTCGTGGACAGAAAGGGTTCTTCGCGCGTTTCACGATGCGCCATGCGCCGGTCATTTTGGCGTAGCGAAGACACGCAGGCGTGTGGAGCGTTTGTACTTTTGGAGTGGCATGCGACGGGATGTTAGAGACTACTGTGCGAAGTGTCATTCCTGTCTCGAAAGAAAAACACCCAAGGGACGAAGACCAGCTCCAATTCAGCCGCTCCCTGAGGTTTCGGCTCCCTTCGAGCGGACAGGTATGGACATAATGGGCCCATTGCCCACGACCACTTCCGGAAACAAGTACATTTTAGTATTTGTCGACCACCTTTCAAAATACGCGGAAGCGGTAGCACTCCCAGATCAGAAGGCAGACACGGTTGCAAGAGCATTTGTCGAACAGATCGTGCTCCGACATGGACCCCCGAGGCAACTCTTGACAGATCGGGGAACGAACTTCGTGTCGCAGCTAATGAGGAGAGTTTGCGAGCTGCTTAAGATCGCTAAGAAGCAGACAACACCGTACCATCCGGCTTGCAACGGCGCGGTGGAGCGACTGAACCAAACCGTGGCCGGGTTCCTGTCGCATTTTGTTTCGCGCGACCAGCGGGACTGGGACTTGTGGCTCCCGTATGCAATGTTTGCCTACAATTCCGCAGCACACGAGAGCACGGGCGAATCGCCATTCTTTCTTCTCTACGGCCGAGACCCGGACCAGCCTAGTGAAGTGCCAGAGGGCCCCCGTCGTGTCCCATACGCTTCACTGGACGACTATAAGGTGGAGCTAGAATCGCGCTTGCAAGTGGCGAGGGACATCGCAAAGGAGGCCTTAAAGAAATCGGCGAAGCGCAGGAAGGAGGTGCACGATCGCAGTGCTAGAGACGCGCCGTTTAATGTGGGGGACAGCGTGTACATTGAAAACTGCCAAAGGCAGATTGGGCTAGCTCGTAAGTTCCAGACGAAGTGGAGAGGACCGTGCGAGGTTGTCGAGAAGCTTTCTCCGGTAAACTTCAGAGTCCGAGACGTGAACCGGCGTTTGATAAGGATACACGCAAATCGCCTCAAGTCGGCACCGGTTCAGTATTCACGAAATGAGGAAAGGGAAAGCGCGGATTTTGATGGGGACAGAAGTGAAGCGGAGCGCGCAGATAGTTCGCAAGAAACGCCCTCTCCTGCATTTGTTCGGCAGGCGCCCGAGGTGACGGCCGGAATGCCACCGGATTTACTTCATGCATTGCTAGAAGAAGAAACGCGCGAGGTTGCCGCGCAGATAACGCCAGGAGAGGCTCCTGCCACGAGCCCTCGCGAGTCCCAAAGCAGACAAAGGGGCACAGACTTACTTAGAATGACTCATGAAGGCCGATATCCGCTGCGAAATCGGAAAGCTAAGTCGGACTAATGGCGTAAACAGAGCGGAGTTGTGAACTGGTTAGAATTGTGTAATGCCGCAGCTCATAACATTGCTATGTGCTTATGTGTTAATTTATCGGAGTTGGTAGTTAAACCTTTCTGTCATTAAGTAACACCTTCACAGGAGAGCATGCGGAGCGCATGCAGAACCTGCCCTACTTCCTTTCGTTATCTATATTTTTGTCTGTGCCGTGATCGTGCTAGAAGTGGGAGCTCCTTTGTAACTGTGGTAAATTTATTTCGTCCAGTTTGGACTAGAAAGGAGAGGCTTGGGTGCTGAGTTTTATGTTTATCTGTAAAAGAAGATCAGTGCTGCCCCTGGAGACGCCAGTTATGACAGCGGAGGCATATGGTGTTGTGCAGTGGTGTTGAGTGCAGCGAAAAGTGTTTTGTCGGACGCACTGTGCGAGGCGATTCAGAAAGACAAGGGGAGCTGCGTGGACTCAAATGTTCGGAGAACATTCTTCTGGAGGGTGAGCGAGTGTGACATTCCTTGTGTGTACTACGAGGTACATTCCTTGTGTGTGCTACGAGGTACATTCCTTGTGTGTGCTACGAGGATCCACGTTCGACGGCGCGGCGTAGACGGAGACCCAGATGACAGGCATCATCAATTACCCAGCCATGCTCGTTGAGAGTGACAACCAGAACGAAGGGGTTTAAGCCCAACCGGACCCAACCGGACCCGCCGCCGCCGCCGCGGGGAAACAGGCTTTACCCTCCCCAATTGGCGTGGCGGTTCCAGTGGCGGCCCTTCCGAGCACATTCCAGGACAAGGGAACTGTCAGCGATCCAGAGCGCGCCGTACCACAGCCGACGCTATGCGCTACCGCGAAGACAACATTCTTTCCCTCGGACTCAACACGTGAGGGGGGGCGAGACAATAAGTGCGGTGGTATGTTTGTGCGCCCAAGTGAAAGCCCTACCCCCCCTCCTTCCCCTCCGGCGTGGGCGTCCTCACCCTAGGGAGTGTGGAGGAGAGGATATAAAAATCGAGAAGCAGTACGGAAGCAGAACGCTCAGGACGACATCGTTCGCCAAGAGGGCCTTCAGCGCCGAAGCCCGACGGCGTGCAGCTTCTGCCAGCAACCGCTCGAGCCCAACTCCGGAGCCACTCCATCGCCCCCATGAAGTCGTCGGCACGTAAGCTCGGACGCCCCAGCCTCTGATGTATAATCTTAATCATGTGTAATTACTGAATATACCTGTTTGTTTAAACTGAGCCATACGGTGTCTCTTTGCCTCTCCGTCCCGTGTGGACCTGCGCATTATGGGGGTCATCACAACAGTATCCTTTCCGTGCCATGTCCATTTACCAACGCCGTAATAATGTAGAGGTAGCAGAAGAATTCAGCAAAATGATTGTGGTCACAACTCCGGTAGCATCAAAAAGTTTGGAGGCGTTTGTGTCACCTTCACCAGACGACCACTACGGCATGCTATTCACGGTGCCTGAATTAGAAGCTGCTCTTTCCTCGTGTAGGCGTGCATCTACACCTGGTACTGGCGGGATTTCGTACGCGTCTCACTCTCATCTTGGCATGGAAAGCCGAACTGCGCTGTTCAGTTACTACAATGATACATGGCCTTCCGGAATTGTTCCAGAAAACTGGAAGATCAGTCACCTGGTTGCTCTTTTGAAGCCTGGAAAACCTCCTTATGAGCTTACTTAAACTGGCCAGTTGCACTAGCAAGCTGCGTCGGTAGGGTTATGGAGCGAACTGTGCTAGAGCGGCTCGAATGGTTTTTAGATCAGAATGCTCTCTATCCGGACACGATGACCGGGTTCCGGCTTGGATGTTATTCGATTGACAGCGTAATCGACCTCATATCGACCGTGGAAGATGAAAAACGGAGTCTCCGACTCTTCGCTGCTGTATTCTTGGGCATCAAAGGTGCCTACGATAATGTACTTCATGACGCCATCCTTGATGCCCTTGACGACATAGGCGTTGGCGGCCGGATGTACTCGTGGATTGTGAGCTACCTCAACGGCCGGTCCGTTTACATGTCTACGCCTGATGGAGAGACTACCCGTCATCAGGTTTGCGTGGAGTTCCTCAGGGAGGTGTTCTTAGCCCAACCCTATTTAACGTGGCATTGATTGGACTTGTAAGTGAACTTCCCACTCACATTCACATCAGTGCTTATGCTAATGATATCTTCATCTGGGCTCCGGGTTCAACACGTCCGCATATGCGAGCGAGGTTACAACGTGCCGTGTCATCTACTTCAAGGTACCTACGACGTCAGGGTTTTCACATAGCAGCTGAAAAATGTGCTGTGGTCGCATACACGCGCAAGTCTGTCTGCCGCTACCCGGTAACACTTCAAGGGGTTTCAATACCATATCTCTCCCACCGCAGATTTTTGGGCATTATCATTGACCGTGATCTGTCATGGTCGAGGCATATAAATATGCTAAAGAAAAGACTCACTCTTTTTTACCATGTCCATCGCTTCGTAGCAGTTATTAAATGGGGCCCAACGGAGCGCTCCTCGATCAAAGGCACGATTGAGGAATGTCGTCCGCGCCCAGTATCGATCTACTTGTCACACCAACCACTTCGTGTATATTTACGCGCGCCTACACGGCACCGCTGTCACCCGCTGACGGAGATATTTGATGAGTACAGCCATGTTGTATGTATGCGTGTACTATCTGCAACGATGCTTATCTTTTTGTACCAGCTCTCTGCTGTACTGCTGTAGGTTGCTCCTTTTGTTACGGGGCAGAGACCTCATCAGGCAACCATGACTTTAGTCTCTGCCACCCGCAGGATGATGTGATTTACCTGCAAATAAAAAACACTGACTGACTGACTGACTGACTGACTGACTGACTGACTGACTGACTGACTGACTGACTGACTGACTGACTGACTGACTGACTGACTGACTGACTGACTGACTGACTGACTGACTGACTGACTGACTGACTGACTGACTGACTGACTGACTGACTGACTGACTGACTGACTGACTGACTGACTGACTGACTGACTGACTGACTGACTGACTGACTGACCGGGTGACTGACTGACTTTACGATACTCTCTTTATAGGCTACATTCGTTACAGCCTTCCTGTACTCTGTACCATGAGCATTTCCTGCTTGCGGACATTAGCGAGCGTGCAAGCACAGCCGCTTAAGATATGCCTCGGATTACCACGTTGGGCCTCGAACAAAGGCACGATTGAGGAATCGCGTCCGTGCCAAATATCGATCTACTTGTCACACGAACCACTTCGTGTATATTTACTCGCGCTTCCGCGGCCCCACTCTCACCCGCTGACGGAGATTTTTGAAGAACGACCGGACAGCAGTTTTGCACGTGCACTGCGCTTCCATCGATCCGCATTGCCATCAGACTATGCCCTACCGCATCATCCCTTGCAGCCACCATGAGTAATGGCTCAGCCTTCAGTATGCCTGCATGTCCCTGGCATAATCCAGAAATCTGTGGTGCCGGTTAGCGGACCGAAGCACCTTGCCGTTGGCTACATCTGGTCAGAATACCAAAACTGTGCGCACGTACACACGGATGGATCTGCGTCACCAAAGGCATCAACTGCAGTTTTTGCAATCCCCGCTCAGCAGACTACCCGCAGATTCATTTTAGGACACAAGTCTACTTCAACCGCTGCAGAGCTTGCGGGCCTTCAGGAAGCGAATCGCCACATATGCGGAGAACCGCCTCAGGAGTGTTGCATTTTCACTGACTGTAAACCGGCGCTACAAATTTTCGGATGCTTCCTACACTACACCGCCTACCAAGCTCTGGCTCTTGAGATCATTAGTCTCCTGTCACTTGCTCAGGAAAAAGGCCACCGTATAGTGTTTCAGTGGATTCCTGGTACTGCGTACTCAATGGAAATGAGACCGCCAACGCTGAAGCTAGGAGCGCCTCAGCAGTGGCCTGCGTACAGCTGTGCCATTGTCTAGGTTTCACACCACTTGTCTCCTTTCGGAATAAACTTGGAGTGCGACGGCTAGGTACTGGGCCCTGCCAGACAATCGACACATACGCCTGAAACGGCTAGATCCGGAGATGACTTTTCTGTTCCTCTCGGAATACCACGCCGTATTGCGTGCGTAATCCACAGATTACTTTTAAACGTCGCCTTCACGTGCAAATACTTGCACTTAATAGGAAAAGCGGATTCCCCGGACTGTACCACATGCGGCGTGCAAGAAACTATAGAACATGCTTGTGTGGTGTGTCCAGCTATACACGTGAAAGACTCATGCTTCCATCTGTTTTGAGGTCTATGGGCACAAGGCCCTTCTCGGAGGTTTTGATTCTCGGCACATGGCCAGATAGTTTTAAAACTGTACAGGCAACACGAGCGCTCTCACGCGTTTTAAGCGACACGGACCTTGCCTCGCGTTTGTGATGTTAAAAAGTGTGCCTTTTTTGTGTATTTTTTCATCTGCCTCCTTCCATCTTCATCACCCCGCATCGTGACCCTTTTCTTTCTCCTCTTCCCGTTCTCCAGTGCAGAGCAGCAGGTCAGATATGTTCCAGGCCAACCTCTCTGCCTTTCAAGTCAATAAACCCCCCTTTCTCTCTTCCTCATGTTTTGGATGATAGCAGCATAAAGCCAATCGCTTTCGCATCGCGTACCTTGACCGATGCCGAAAAGAAATACAGCCAGGCGGAGAAAGAGGCCAAATTGCAATAATATTTGGTGTAAAGAAGTTTCATTTCTTCGTTTACTGTCGTTCGATCATCTTAGTCACCGACCATAATCCGCTTTGAACAATCTTGGGCCCAACAACCGGCATTCCGACTATCGCAGCAGCGCGTTTGCAGCGCTGGACTGTCATATTGCCAGCTCACCGGTATTCGCTAACCTTCAGAAAATCAAGCGAGAATGCTGAAGCCGCTTTCTATTCATGCCTGCCGCTAAAAATGATGAAAGACGAAACACAAGAAAGAGAGAAAACTTTTTATTCATTGCGGTTGCAATCAATGCCAGTTTTAAGCCAGGACATTGCTCGAACAACAGCTCGGGACCCCTTGTTTGTTAAGTGATAATTTCATAAATGTGGGGTCGCCGGCGTCTGTGAGTGCAAGATTTGAAGCTTTTTTTGACAGACGTAACAAGCTCACAGTTCACCAAGGCTGCATCGTGTTCGGGATGCGAGTGATCGTGCCGGCAAAGTTGCGCGACTTGCTGCAGGACGAACTCCACGAAGGGCACCCAGGCATCGTGCGCAGCAAACAACTGACGCGCAGCTACGTGTGGTGGCTGTCCATAGAGGAGGACCGCGAGCATCGTGTCAAGACCTGCGTAAGTTGTCAAGAACAATGTTGCGAGCCGTGCAAAGCGCCCCTGCATCCTTGGTCTTGGCCGCTAGCACAATGGCAGCGCGTACATATACATTTTGATGGCCCTATTTTGCACACAATGTTTCTTGCAGTAGTGGACGCGCACTCCAAGTGGCCGGGAGTGTTTGTGGTGCGCTCGACTACGTCGGATGCTACAATTGACAAATTGAGAGAGCTGTTTGCGCTGTTTGGTTTCCCAGAAACCATTGTCACTGATAACGGCCCGCAGTTCACTTCCAAACAGTTCAAGCTTCTTCGAAAAGAATTTGGCTGTCGTCACGTGCTTAGAGCACCGTATCATCCCAGCTCAAATGGGCTTGCAGAGCGTTATATTCAAACACCTAAAAACGCTCTTCGTAAACCTAGCGGAGCGAACGCATTACATCTGAGGTATCACAAGTTTTTGCTTACCTATCGCAACTCGCCCCATGCGACAACAATTGAGTCACCAGCAAACATTTTACTAGGAGAGTTAACTGCTGGGCTAGTTGGTGTTGCATACTGAAAGAAAGATTTTGCGCCTAACACACACAACACACAGAAAGAAGACGACATAAACAGTTGAAGTGTGCGCCCGTGGTGTCGTCTTCTTTCTGTGTGTGGTGTGTGTTAGGCGCAAAATCTTTCTTTCAGTTTTTACTAGGACGACGGATGCGAAATCGACTCGATGTTGTCAAGCCAGCGACGGGAGGAAGGGTTGCATATGATCAGTTTAAGCAGTCCGTGGCTCGTCCACGTTGTGATAGGAACATAGCTGGCGGTGACCAAGTGGTGGCTTGTAATTATCGAGGCAGACCAAACCGGGTCCCTGGTGTTATTGTGGGGCAGTCCGGCCCTTTGTCATTTACCGTTCGTGCTACCACACCCAGAGGCAGTTTTACTTGGCGTCGTCACAAGGACCAGCTGCTTGCGTGGACCGCGGATCCGGACCGCGAGGCGTCTGACCAGGAGAGATACGAGTTCCTGGCGTTTCCACCAAGCGTCGACCCAGTGACATCTTCCGCTCCTACCACTAGTGGTCCTGCCGCTTCGCAAGAGATACAGACGGCGGGTGCAAGACGCTACCCGACTAGAGACCGTCGACCACCGAACAGACATCAACCTGGAGTTTAGCTTGTTATATTAGCCAATATAAAAGAGGAGGGATGTGGCGTACGGCCTATGGCCGCAGTCGTTAATGCGCTGGCGCGCAAAACGAATAAAAGGCGTGCGCCGTAACCTGCGCGCGGGCTTATCTCGACCAGCCACGCATTGACGAACCTGTAGCAATAAACATCGCTTCGCAACTGGAAATTTGTCCTCTCCTTCATATGAACCACGCAATACAACACTTTTTTTGTTGCTCGAAATACGGATAAAATTTTTTCAAGATGAAGTATGTTAATTATGACTGTGTTTAGATTTCTTTGCGCAACGTAGCACGCATTCAAAGCCATGCTGTGTGCACACCAATTCTCTCGTCCAATGCCTACTGCAGCGCGTTCTTTATGTCAAAAATGTACAAAGAACTAGCCGCTTATGCTGCCATTCTTTCAAAGTAGAAAGTCGGCTGAGTCTATAGAAAGTTCTTGTCTCCTTTTTGGAGCGCCTTTAAGTCCACAGCTAGAAAGTGCGGCTCTGGCCTAAGCCTGAGAAGTATGTGAAGCGCAAGAGATCGAAACATCAGCTTGGAATTGGGCGTTGGCCAAGATCTGGCGGGGTGTCCATTAAAGGTGAACTGATGTAGCTACATGACGTTGTCCGCTTGAGATTATTGGAGAAGGCAGTGGGGCTGCACAGGATGCATCACCCGGTCACGTGGCCCAGCTTGACGCCAGAGATGGAGAGCAAAGAAGAGCGGTTGTTGTCACTTTGCCTTCGAGGAAAGGAAACATTTCTCACGCCTCTCACAGCGACAGCCATGTGTGGAATGTTAGGGAAAATCCCGGCGTCATCCGCACGCCGAACGCCTCCAGAATTCAAGCGTAACAAAGATAGCACACAGAAAGGAGAACGACCGGACATGCGCTACTTGCAACACCTTTATTCATTTCAGAAACAGCCGGGGGTGGGGGTGCTAACCAACAGGAGACTGCTCATGCGCGCGATCTCAAAATCACTAACATTTTTTTTTTCTTGTGCATCATGATCGAAGAGATACTGGACACAAGCATTCCCAATATTTCTAATTTGGTGACCCTCTACGCATTTCACGCGCAATTGTATCTTTGCTGCTGGTTTCCTTTAGCCTTGGATCACAAAGTCCTCTTCTCTTTTTTCCCGCATTCAATCCATTGAAGCGGCAGGATTGAACCTGTTCCGTTCTTCAGTGACAGTTTCTGTTCTCTCAAACGTTCATTAATACGACGGCCTGTTTGGCCGATGTAAATTGTCGCACACGTCAGTGGGATGCAGTAATGATATTAAAGTGTTCTTCCTTCTTGGCACCTCACTTCCTTCGAGGTGCTCGCTTATTTGGCGTTGGACTCGTAGCCGACAGCCAGACGATGGACGATCGATGAACGAAGAAACTGGACTTTTATTACTTGAAAAATTGAGCAGATACAACTATACACAGACGAAACAGGGGTCATGCACTCAGCTACCAAAGCTGTCTCATGGTAACACTCGAGCTCCAAGCTCGCCCTTCACGGCTTGCCGAAAGCCGGGGACTGCCTACTTCGCTGAGCGGAGCCTGACCAAAAATCTCATAACATGATGCAACCTACTCTTAAATAACCTCGTTCGAAGGTTCCAGAATAGGGCGAGTGTGCTGAGAGAGAGAGAGAGAAGGCATCGCAACACACATTAAGCTACGTTTCTCTTCCTCTGTCTTCTCAAAGAGCGCTAGAAGCCTCTAGAGCATACGTACGCGCGCGCGCGCTCGCTACAGCGGCCTTACGCGCCCGACCATAAGAAGATTGCTGGGCTTTGTTGTACAGCCAATCCAAACACAAACAAAAGGCCGCGACATGTCTCTTACACACTGTAAGTTCGTGAGCACAGTTCTCGTTTCTTGCCCTTTCGCGGCATACACTACGTTGACGCAAGTCCAAGTTATCGCAGTCGTGCAAGCATCAGTAGTTCGACTTCCTGCGGTCGTGCACACAACACTGTTGGGGGAAGTCCTTTTTTGCAGTCGCTGGAGCGCCTCATGGTCCAGTCGCTGCACTTGAGCACACACACAGGAGAGCAAAGGCGAGCGGGAACGTTTACGCCCGCTGGCGTAGCATGACTCAGACTCGGGTAAATTTGCTACTATCTGCTCGCAGAAGTCGTGCAGGCGCGTCGCGTCGAGGGGCTGCACCGTTTCGCGCGCTTCCTGATTACCGTACACTCGCTTTCGTAAGGAGCTCTCGACGCGACAGTGCGTCCCAGGTGCCCCACCGCATTCGGTTGTTGGTAGCTCGTCTGCCGCGGCTCTTAACCCGCCATTCGCGATTCCAGGCTGTGTGTTTCTCTCGCGTGAGTCACTCGCTTGCCTGAGTTCGGCGGCGCTGTCGCACGCATCTATTTCTGTTGTCTCGTCTTCCGCCTGTTCCTTTGGGGAATTCAGCCAGCGTAGCCGCATCACGCTTTCTGTGGGGTCCGCGAATCCTGTCGGGCAGTGCCTCAGATGTCTAGTCGTATGGAGGGCTTCCACCACTGGGGCTGCCATGGTGTCGATAGCGTCGTGCGCCTTTCCGTCCTGGTTCGTTTCGCACGCCCGTTCCGATACACTCGACCCGGCCGGTACCATCTCAGTTGGCTCTTCGAACGCAGTGGCTTCCCATTCTTGGCTTATCGTTGCACTTTTATCGCCGTTCCCTTCGCTTATGACGTCCGATGGCATCTGAGCGGTGCCGTCGTACGCGGTGACTTGCGAAACCTTGCCTGACCCGGCACCCATTGCGCTGTTAACATCGGTCTGAGTCGGAAGGTTTGCCGCCGTTGTCTCACTGCCGCCACCAAGCTGTTGCAGTAGCTCCCATTCGTCCGTTGCAATCAAGCAATCCACGCACCACTCCGAGAGCTTGTTAGTAAGGGCGCAAAACAGCTGTTCCTTCTGAGGGGTGTCCAAAGCCAGGGTTTATCGTCTCAGGTTCACGGGTAGGGTTATTAATGTGGCTTGGATTTTTTCGCCAAACGCAGAGACCTGTTCGTGGTCTGTTGGTGGTCTTTACGCGTTACGACATCTTCCCTAATCACGGCGATCTCCGTTTCTTTGTCGAGAATAGCGGCGGTGGGCACACCCGGGCATACTATTTTGGCATACTATTTTGGAAGATTTTATAATAATAACGGAGATTATAATAATAACTGGTTCCCCATCAATGACGATCTCGAGCATATCAGGGCGGTTAGGGCACGCTGCAAGCAAGTCATTGATAATTCGTCAATTTCGATCTGGCCGACCTTTGGACACGTCACTGAATAATTGCTGGTAATAGTGTGCTTTTGCTTTTTGTAGTTCGGCCGTAATCGTATTGCGAAGTTTTTTGAATGCCGCCAAACTTAACTGATCTTTGTTTTTTTAAAAATGCACCATAGAGTTTGTTCTTTTGACGTATTAACTGCAAGTGTTCAGGATGAATGCAAGGTTTTCGCGCACGCTTATGAAGTTTAAGGCTTCTTAGAGGGAAACAAGAGCTTTAAATTGTCAAAAACACAGACATAAAGGTTTTGTAAGCGCCGTCGCCCGTGCTTTCCTCGAGAACCGTAGTCCAATCATTGTTCTGGATCCTGTTACGAAACAATTCTAAGCTAGAATCAGTAATGCTTTGATACTTGATTTTGGGCAGTCGTTGTTTAACTCTAGGAGTGGAGAGCGAATAAGCTATGAATATGGGACAATGATCACTAATGCTAGAGCTTATAGTACCAGCCGCCACCACGGGAGTAACAACGTATCCAAAATAGTAGAAGTCGTTGGAGTTACACGAGTAGGGGTAACGATTACATTGCGAAAAGGCGATGATGTTAGTCTGTTCATTACTTCTTTGGTCGCAACGCTTTCAGTAGAAAGATTAATGTTGAAATCACCGCCTAAAACCAGCCTTAAACCATTAGTGGAGGAAAAATCAAGAACCGAGTCAACAAAATCTAAAAAAAAACCCTAGTATTAGCAGAAGGGGGGTGATACATAACACAAAAAAGTGTGCTGCTGTTATGCAAACACAGAGCCTCGTAGTTTTGGCTTACAACAGTAAAACTGGGCACTTCATCACAAAACATTGTGTCCGAAACATAAATCGCTACACCGCCACCACGTTCCCAGTTCGGCGGGCAGAAAAAAGCTTATAGCCAATGAGATTCGGTGCACACTCTTGTGCAGAAAGCCATGTATCCGTTATCATTATAATGGTACATTTGAAGGAAAACTGTTCAAGAAACATAGTGAAGTGATCAATTTTGTTGGCGAGAGATCAAGCGTTAACATGAAGAGCGATTTCTACGCATTGGTTATCAGGGCAGAGTTGCAGCGATTCGGGGCAAACGAACTCCTGATAATCCTCGTGCACAGCCAAGGAAAACGTGAGATCCGATGTCGTTAGAAGCCTAGCTCTATGCAATCATATTGAGGCTTTCAGCAGAATTTATTTTCACTTCCGTACTACCCTCAGCCTTACGTGCGAAGATACGCCCATTACGTGTCCAAACAAATTTCCAGTAAAACTGGCGCTTTCTAGCAACGGCCAAGGATAGTTCTTTCAAACGGGGGCATAAGTGCTCATTCACCTATACGGACGCATCATTGACGGCCGCGGCAGAACTGCCGTCAACACTGTCGTTAGCATTTGCCGTACCATGGCCCGTGGGAGGCGGCACGCCCAGCGAAGCAGTCGTCAGACGCTGTTTTCTTGCCTTCTCAAGAACATGGTCCCGCAGCCTGCGGCTTCTGAACTGCACAATAATGTGCTTTACTTCTGCTTTCCGTGTTGGCACGCGATGGCAAGCCTCAATATCAGCGGGAGATATAGAAACTCCCACAGCATCACCCATCTTCCCCACAATCGACTCAAGGTCTTCTTGACCGGTTTCAGTCACTCCTTTAATCTCCAAATTGCACTGAACCAGTTTAACTTCAAGAGCATTTAGCCGCTTTTCGTTTTCAGTGCATCTGTTGCGAAGACACTGATTTTCTTTCTTCAGTTCCTGATTTTCTGCCAATACAGCACTCAGCTGACTCTTGAACGTTTCAAATTCCTCGTTGATGAAGTTTAAACTTTCTTTCATTTCAGCCATTTCGGAACGATGATCACGGTTTTCAGCGCGGTTTTCTCTGTCGTTACTTTTTGCACCCTTCGTCATAATGCTGCTTCTAAAAAGCCACAACAAGAAAACGCAACCGGAAAATTACAGAGTACAAAATTGCCTTGGGCAGCGACAACAGCGCTTAGTAGAAATGGCAATATGCATACATCAGCTTGAAAACTAACCTGCACAAATTGACGACCAAAAATTAGGCGCCTGCTGTCAGCGCTGTCACTGCTGCCAAGAAACGTTCCAAGACTTGTTGCATGTATATGAAGTCTTCTTGAGATGACGTCACGTAGAACCTTGTGAGCTGACTGGCCTGCAGCAGGGGGCGGATTCCTCAACGTTGCTCTGGAATTCGCAGATAGTGAATGGGCGATAGTGTAGATGTGCCGGGGGCGGTTCCACAATCTTCAGCGTCCACACCAGGCAAGGTCTGCACAAATTGAAGAGCAAAAATTAGGCGTCCGCTGTCAGCGCTGTCACTGCTGCCAAGACATATATATCTTCCAGTATTTTGACATAAGGCTCATCTACAGTCTTACTGCGCAATGCCTGTATGACTGGTGAGGTTTCCACTGAGTCAAATGCTTTCTCATAATCAATGAAGACTATATATAGCGGTTGGTTATATTCTGCGCATTCCTCTATCATCTGACTTCTAGCGTGAGTAGGATATATTGTGGAATATCCTCTACAAAAGCCTGCCTGATCATTTGGTTGATTAACGTCTAAGGTTGACCCGACTCTATTAGCGATTACCTTAGTAAATATATGGTAGGCAACAGACAGTAAACTGATCAGGCTGTAATTTTTCAAGTCCTTGGCAGCTCCCTTCTTATGAATTAAGATGATGTTTGTGATTTTCAAGCCTCTCGTACGGTCGAGGTCATGAGGCATTGCGTATAGAGGGGGGCTAGTTTTTCTAGCAGAATCTCTCCTCCGTATTTCAACAGATTTGCTGTTACCTGATCCTCACCAGCTGCTCTTACCCTTTGCATTGTCCCTAAGGCTTTCTTTATTTCATCTTTCGTTACTGGCGGGATGCCGCATTGCTGTGCGCTGCTATCTCTATCATTAACGTTCTGATTACATTGGTTGGTCACGTGGTAGGTCACGTGGTGCGGTTTTCAGAGGATGCGCAGACCGGCTAGGCACGAGCGGCGACGGCGGCTCCGGCACGCCAGCTGTACGCTTTCTGACGCCACTGCTCCTGGCGCATGCGCAGCACGCCTCTCAAGGAGCCACGCGAAACTGTTCAACCTTGGCCAGTGTACCTTACGCTTCAAAAACAACTTCTTCCTGTGGTACCGCCTTCCTGGACTGGAGGTAACAGTCAAAGTATGTGCGCGTACGGGAGGCGAACTGCATCCACGTTTCGTCTATCCTCTAGAGCTCCTTTTCAATGCGCTCCAGGTACTTACTCTGCCATGGTCAGCTTCAGCTCGTTGACAACTGCAGCCTTCACCGCGTCGTAGCTATTGCGTTCCTCGGCTCCTCGTCGCTGTAGGAGGTACCTCGCCCGTTTAGTCAGCAAAATTCGCTAATCTTGCCGGTTCCCCTCATCTTCCTCCTATTAATGGCTGCTGTCGTGCTAACTCGTCTAAACGACGGACCTCCCGCTCCCTATGCCCGAGCCACGCACGCCGACGAACCCAAGAAATCACTCTCACCAGAGCAACCGTTTCTCCTTTCTCGCCGCGTCGTACCCCGCTGCGGGGCCACCTCCTGACGTTGGTGCCTCGGGCCGTCACCACTTTCGGACTCTGGGTCCCATGCACGCGTCTAAGTTCCGCTCCCGCCTTGAATGACCGGGAGTTCCGACGAGCCCAGGAAGACGTTGCGCCGGCTTGCGTTACGGACTGGCTCTTGCAGATTTCCGGTGGTCGCCAACTCCTGTCGTGACTGCGCCAGTAAAGATGTTACAGCGGTTCTTCCTTCTTCGCACCTCACTTGCTTTGAGGTGCTCGCTTATTTGGCGTTGGACTACTCGTAGCTGACAGCCACACGATGGACGATTGATGACACATGGACGAACGAAGAAGCTGGACATTTATCACTCGAAAAACTTTACAAAAGATTATAAACTGAAGAAACAGTGGCTATGCACTCAGCTACCAAAGCCGTTTCAAGGTAACGCTCGAGCTACAAGCTCGCTCTTAACAGCTTGCTGGACGCTGGGGCCTGCCTACTGCGCAGCACGGAGCGTGACCCAAAACCGCATAACATGATGCAACGCGCTCTTAAATAGCCTCGTTCGAAAGTTCCAGAATCGGGCGAGGGTGCTGGGAAAGAGAGAAGGCGTCGCAGCACATGTTAAGCTACGTCTCTCTCCCCCTGTCTTCTCAAGAGCGCTGGAACACTCCAGAACAAATGTCCGCGCGCTCCGCTTCGCCAAGGTCGCGGAGGGAGGAGGTCCTGGCCCCTGTGCCGTGATGTGCTTGCAGTCACGCGCGTTTTCGAGAATGCCCAGGAAATTTCTTTTTCTTTTTTTTTCCGGCGCACGCGCAGGCATCGATCCGCGCTCGCTACAGCGGCCTTACAGATGCTATAGACAACACCAAATGAACACTCCACAAAAGGTTAGCAAGTTTTGCCTTAAATACTTTTTCCTATCAATTCCCTACCTAATCAATCGGCACATCGATGCGAGATTCCTGGGAGCGGAAAAAAATGGCAGCTTTATACTTGACTACCACATGCTTTTGATTATTTGGCACTTTATTGGTATACGGAACTACCACTACTCTGATTCTCTTTCTTCAGGGTTAATCCTTATCACTCTTTTTTCCTTTTCGTTCTTCTTTTAAATTTTTTAATAATGATTCAATGACAGAGCTTAAAAGAGATGAGGGAAAGCCTGCCTGTTTCAGCACACGTATATGGCCGTCAATGTTTTCCTATATTTCGTGGTTGCACGATTTTTTTAGAGAAGATTCACGGTACACTGTGGCAATGGCACGTTTTGATGTTTTAGATTGCGTTGAATCAGAAGACAAAATTGCTTATGATCCCAATGACAATATTTCCAGCTAGCGCGTTCGTCAGTAATGACAATGTCCGTATCTAAAAACTGCAACCTGTTTCCCTTCGGGAACTCTCAGGCAAAATACAAACATTCTGCGTGACTTCCGATATCATCTAAAACATCCTCTATAATCTGCGGGTAGGTCAAAGATGATTCTTTTTCCAGAATAATTGAAAAATCATCCACGTACCTAAAACACTTCTGATCTCTAGTCTCGTCAAAAGCACCGGATACGGCTTCGCCAATCTCCGCCAGAAAAATGCCGCACGGCTACCGATGCCACGCAAGAAGCAATACATATTCCGTTCTGCTGCACAAAAGCCTGATACTGAAAGTAAACAGTCATTATTACAAATAAAATTCGAACAGTGTCAAGAAGTTGTGAACAGAAATGCCCGCGGCATTCTGAACCGTGACCGGACCGTTCGCTGCAGTGCAGGTCGAGACAGCCGCCAGCAACTCTCGCTGCGGAATTTTGCAAATAAAGGTCGAACAAGTCCACTGAAAATACATAACCCAATGACTTGTTGTCACGCAAAAACTCACATACACCTTGGTTGTTCCTCACAAAAAAAAAGGGTCCTCTAGAACCAAGGTATTATGGTGTTTCAAAAGGAACCGGTTTGCTATATCTGCCGAGCACATCGTTCGCTAAGTATGCGCCAAAAAGGTGCATTTTCTTTGTGTGTTTTGGGGGTGAAAAGTACATTCAGATTGATGTGCTTACAGTCACGAATTCCTTTGGCGAGCTTCACGAAATAAAGCTCTTCACACATAGAAATACCTCGATATTTTACCTTTTTTCGTTTCAACTTTGTCGCCTTGAACTTTCGGTGCATGCCTTCAATTGCTTTCACCCTTAATATGCGTGAAGGCATGGCGACGAGCTTTCCTTCTTTGAAGGCCAGCATGACCCGCAGGTCATTGTCCCAGAAAAAATCCACGACACATTTTGGTTGCGCTCTACGTCGGTGTCCGGTGATGGGTGCAGTCTTGATGAGGCTGTCAACCCCATCTAGCCGGCACCTTTCCTTGCCCTCTTCATCGGCTTTGTTGGCCAAGCTTCGCTTTAGCGACGGTATCTTATGTTCCGGGACACTCGGCTCAACGCTGTACTTAGGCCTTTTGTTCAGGATGCCAAAAATGTCATGCAGAATGCTGGCTCCGCCTAAAACCTGGAGTAATGCGCTGCCACCTTGTGTATCTTTGACGCTCTTTGGTAACGCGAGTAGCTTCCTCTGCTTCAAAAAGTCTTTGGTTTGGTCTGCTAGTTTCTGCATCGACTGAAGCTTCACGCTAGCAGCGCTAACAGGGTCCAGGGACAAGATGACAGCTTGCAGCCAATCACTGACAGGCTGATCTGTCGCCATAACTCTGATCGGGAAATGCGGCACATTTTACACGTCCAAGTGAGGCCCTGACGAAACCAAACAAAGCGGCTATTCGTGTGGAGTAAGCCCCTTCCTAATGCAGTATCCGACAACTCTTACACACACATTGTAAGAGCAATATGGCTGATTACCACAGAAGTTTGCGGCGAACTTGGAGACACACACAAAGACCCCCCCCCCCCCCCCCCCCTCACACTCTTCGAATCCTTAGACATGGCTACAACACGGAGCTACTCCATTACTGACAGCAAAGAGAATTCCTGCGGCGCTAATGCGACAGCAGTGGTACAGAAACACCGGTCACCCCACGCTATTCACTGAGCTACTGAAAGATGTACAGACAAAATATCTAACGCAAACAAACGTTATGATTTGTTTGATGGGAGTAAGCAGGTACCCTGTAGTCATTTGCATTCGCAGGCTTTGAGTGTGACCTATTTTCATATGATTTTCAATGCTGTTCGAGCAGCAGCTCGGTATGTCCACCCAAATAAAGTTTCTTGAAGATGCACTTGGCTTAATTGTTGTGACGTCATTGTTCTACAGCATCACCAGGATTAAATCAACACTCAATCTGCTACAACTTGAGAACCGTCGAAAAATCTCACGACTTTGCCTTCTTCATGAATTGTATTACAACTTTCCTTACCTGCGTGACTCATTACTCCTACCTCCCATCCGAACATCGCGTCGCCTCTTCAATTCCCTGAGTGTTCAGCGTTTACATGGTTCTACAATAGCCTTCAATAAATCATTTCTACCTACAGCAATAGAAAATTGGAACCAGTTACCAGATCACATCGTAAACAAGCGTGACGCTAGTAAATTTAGAGACGCACTAATCGAACATAACATCAAATGAAAAAAACAACCTCATGCTTTGATTTTTACCATTTATTTTTTCTTGTTACTATTCCCTATTTAGCCTATCCGCACAATGTATTGATTAGAACTGCATTTTAACATTTCACAGTGTATTCCAGATCCTTTTTGCATTGTGTTGTATTTTACTGTATTAACATTGTTATTCTCTCTACTTTGTATTTCAACTGTTCCGCCCCCCCCCCCTTATGTAATGCCCGAAAAGGGCCTTTAAGGGTACAATAAATGAATGAATGAATTGAATCCAGTGCTTGTTCAAGAACAACCAGTACTTGCTGGTGACGCTGACGTCACCAGAATGCGCTGGCCCAAGTTTGCAGGTCGACTGTGACGTCAATGTGCTCTCCTTTGCTGGCGCCGACTGAGACCGACACTGCCGGTACAAACTTCTTTTGTAATCCATTTTTCAAGCAGCACACTGTGGTTTTGAAGTCATATTTAATATTAATGGGCCCCTAGGCCGCTCGCAAGGCAAAAAGAAAAGAACACCAAAAACTGTGAGCCTGTATTCATCTATCACTCTGACTAACAGAGGCAATTCGCAGCACCAAGGTTGTCACTGTAATTCGAGTTACCAAAGGGGTAAACGTCCTGTGAACTTTTTATCCCTCCAGCGTTTTCAGATCTGGCCACCCAGCTGATGTCAACGTGTTTTAAAGTGGTCCTACAAGAAAAGACAGAGCTGCACTGAAGTACACTGCCGAAATGAGCTCGGAAGAAAAAGCTCTTCAGGTGACAACTGCCTATACGTTAGGGACACGGAGGATAATATTACGATGGCCTCATAATGAGGAGCCTACAACCCAATCTGACAAGTAAGGAACGAAGATTGGGCAACAGTCGACTACGCTTTGTTGAAAGATTGCCATGTATTGATTGATCACGGAGTTCTAATCACAATGAAGGTATTTTCGCGCTCAACGGAGCTTTTATAAATTATCGAGGCTGCAAACTGAAATGCAGGCATCATAGCTTCGAACGTTTTGTTCAAGAGCAGAATACATCAAGCGTAAACGTTTTTTAGGACGTGAATCTCCCAGGCTAGGCTGCAGTTTCGTTCGCTTACAAACGGTGATCAAGGAGCTCTTTTAGATACTTACGTCCCGACCGAGTGTGAATCATGGTGGGAAGAAGCGACATAACTGTTGATCGGTACTGTGATGGGAGCTCCTCCTTTTTTTGCGCCCTATTATTGCGTCAATTTTGACGCAAGTTAGTACAAATATGGGATAGTGGCGCTTAGCTAAGAGCATGTT
Organism: Amblyomma americanum; assembly: GCF_052857255.1. Lineage (NCBI taxonomy): Eukaryota > Metazoa > Arthropoda > Arachnida > Ixodida > Ixodidae > Amblyomma > Amblyomma americanum. Next base: position 154,477,797 of record NC_135504.1, read on the forward strand.
TATGCTCATTTATTCTTAGAATTGAAGTTAACTCCTGAATCTGGCAGCATGTACATTCCGCGAAGTTGGGAACTTTAGAGCGCTGCTCTTAGGCGCCCGTTTCTGAGTTTCGCGTCGTAGTCATCGCCGCCGTCAGCTCAACAGAACCACCGACAGGTGCCGTGTGTAGGCGTGTTGGCAGGTAGTAGCAGAGCGAAACGCCACCTGACACAGCAGGAGCGGAGGAATGGTAACACGGAAGGTGGTTGCTAGGGGAAGGTCCCGGAGGCTGTCTAAATGCGTAACACGCCACCTGCCAGCGGTAGCAGATGGCGTGTGAAGAGCTTCGCACGGCTACTGTGACCGACTGTCAATTTTTTTTGAAGAAAAAAGCAGTACTAGAAAAAAGCTGCTTGAATGCATTCCCCTTGATATGTAAGCGTATTTCGGCACCGAGACTTCTGTACTTGTAGTAACAGCGGTTAACGTTTAATAACCATCCAAAGCTACAATTTTCAGCCATTCGCAAAACACACTTGCGGCAGGATCCCAGTGTCGATATTTTTATGCGAGAAAAACTTATTTACAGCGGCCTGAAAAATTGCCATATGGTTGAAAGCTGACGCCTATGGTACTCTTTCATGAAATTCATCGTCATCCGTTCCTTCATCAAGAATTCTTCTAGTCATCCGAAAAATTTTTTGAAGCGAAAGCTTCCCTACGCTAGGTTTTCAAGAGGGCAGGGTAATTGCAGTCACTTGACAGGTGTCACGTGACCGGTCATGTGACCTAACGACGTCATCACAATCTGCCCACCATTGCAGGCGACAACTGCCCCATCGGGCATTTCATCGACGCTTTACAGACAATACGTTCGGCAGCGTGTGTGGCATTTGTGAACGTAGCCATGCAAAGGAAGCTTTCGCTTCTCACCACGGTTAACCAAAGTTTAGACCATAGCAAAATTTTCTGCGGCACGATCACCAACGCAGCGTACAATAGAGCTCGTACACAACTTCAGCCATTTCTGATTTAGTCATACTGCATGCTACAGTAGACAGGGGACACGTACAATAAGAAAATTCAACCTTATGAAGTTTCAGCAGTTCATAAATTATACCACTGACAAGCACTGCCCTTTCTTTCTGTTACTGGTTCCTTTGCTTGCACTGATTGCCATATAGTGCTCAATTTTATTTTTCTTTCTAATTTGTGATTTTTGTTCAGCGTGGTTTCTTGTTCATGTGCCTGGATTTCGCTTCCCCACTTGTGCCTTTTTTCGCAGTCAGCAGTTTTTTTTTTTTTACTTTAATTGCGTTCCCTTTTTATAGGGGATAACTCAATCGAATTGTTGTAGGTAAAAATGGCTACCTGGCTCTTTGCGGCTAGGCTGACGTCAGTAGGGCAGCAAAAACGCATTTTTCTTCGGGAAAAATTGGACTTAAAAAACTTCTCGTCAGTCCATTCAAACTCGTGACGTCCTTCCCAAAACAACGGGTTACCGCCGTGAAGCTAATGGTAGAGTCGGGCAGCCTATAGTCACTGGAGTTACAGAGTACCGCGGCACTTTTCCCCTAGCCGCCGCGCCCGGAAGAAGTATAGCTTCCGCGCCCAATGTAGCCATGACAGCAAACACTATGACTTTAATGAGCTTCCCATTGCACGGCGGCTTACAAATCCCCTGGGCTTTTTTCTAGGACCAGTAACATGGCAAAATGTTTCTTCAAAAAGTTTCTGAAATAACTTTCCCGTTTGATATGAGCGTCTGTTCAAATTATCGCGAAAACTGTATGTGCGGACTGTTGGAACATTAATCATGGCCAGCCATGAATGTTCCAAATCTGGTGACGGAGAGGGAAAGATCGCGGCACTAAGAACTCTCATTCCCTGAGTCTGGCGTGATCTGCGCTAATGAGCTCGCGAAATTTTACTCGCGAAATCGGCTGCTGATGGCGACGCCTGTATTTTGTAGTGCGGCCTTTTGCAGATTGCAGCGACTCCGTTTTCGGCGAGAGTGTTCTGTTTGTGATTAGATCGCAGACCCCTAATGATTTAGCCCACTTCTCTTCCCCTCAGTGCTCTTTTTGTTTTATATTTTTGCGTGGTAGTCCTCTGTACGATATAGGGGCTTTATAGCTCTACGAAATGAATAAAAAAACAATAAATACCTGGCGGTTTACCTTCAGTAGGCACGAAATGTTCTGCGAAAGCGCAGTTTTTTGCAGGTGCACACAACCGCCCCGCACCGCAAAGCGCGATTAAGGAAGGTGTCCACTGCCCCAGGGAGCCAGTTGCACCTGCTGCTCAGAGGCTTCACACACACAGAAACACAGCGCCGAAACCCGAGGAGTGCGGCTAGAAGTGTTTTCGCACTAAAAAAAATTAACTTCTTACCTATTTCACATACATACAAGCGCCAGCATACAAGCATTATTTCGTGCAAATAATCTTGTCGAACGAGCGGGTAAGCATGATGTTTTCCGAAAATGAAATGGCACAGCTGCTTGCTTCGATGATCGCCCGGCAATTGTTGATGAAATCAGAATGTTGAATGTTTTGTATTAGGTTAAATTTTACCTAAACTCGCAGCAGTAATGAGCAGTGTGTCAAGAGAGTTTACTCGCAAGGCGTGTAGTTCGCGTCGTTTCCTTGACCAGGTCTTCCGTTGTCTGCTTTACGCTTTTCTTTCACGTTCAGTCCACGTTGCAGTGCAGAAAAAAACAAAGAGCCAAAAATACCCAAATTGAATTTTGTGGCGAATACACCTGCTGCATGCTGAGTGTTGGAGATGTCTGAGGAACAGGACTTAATTTGTCGTATGTCTCGAAAAGAACAGTGTCGTGGCGGAATCAGCACTGACTGGAACCAAGCGATTCTACTGAAAAGAGGAGAACTCTTAATAGAAGGACCAAAAGATGTCTTTTCCAAACCCAATCAGCGGAAGTACACGTTTCGTGCAGCGTTCCGGTTTAAGGTTTTCAATTTAGCCCCGTGCACTATCTGTTGGCATTCGCCCTGAATCAGTGCGCCGCAGGAGCGCAAACAAACACGCACGTACAGAAATCAATCAGGCTCAACGTTTCGCTCTCCTCCTCAGCGGCCGTTTAGCCGACGTCCGCAAATCCCGCTCTTGTCCAACGAAGCAAGTCATTTATTTAGTTTTTGCGCACAGCGGAACGAAGAATGGGCAGCGCAAAAAAGGACATAAGCAAGCGAAGCGCAGCTCCGTTTAATTCCACGCTCTCTGTACGGAGCCACATCTTTCTGCGCCTGTACATACGCAGCTGTCATCCGCCGAACAGGGAGCAGTGCTAGGAGAAGCGGTACCCGCCGTACTGGAGCGGATGTAGCAACTTAGTGCCTACGAGGACGTCTGGTGACCTTTTCACTGAATGGTTTCTTCGTAAAAGCTGCTCCTTGCTGTCCTAAATATCAATGAGGCACTGTTTCTTTTTCAGCATTCTAACTACAATTACTTGCTTGCTATGTGTCAAGCAAATGAAACTTCGGGATAGCGAACGTGCAATGTCTCCCTTGATCTTCTAGGCCATTTTATTCAAAAAGGGTTGGCAAAGCTATAATCATGTTCAATCGTTAGCGAACAACAAAACGCAGTATTAGGAATGCAAAGGGACTGTACAGCTATATCGGAAGCTTCGCACTTAAAGAGTTCACTTTTATGAATGACGTGGGCAAGAAACGAGTGCTTTTGATTTATCCGCATGTTCAAGAAAAATCGTGAACGCTTTCTCACAACACCTTCAACGAGGTGCGAGATTCGAAAGCAGTCACATAAAAACTGCCCGGACTAATGGACATCAATTTGCAAGATTGTTGATAATAGGATACTGCGAATATCGCTGTTCCTGAATACCGTATGTAACTTAAGTCGGACTCACCAACATTATGTTGTCTGAAAAATCTCAGAGCCACTGCCGTCAGTCACCAAGCAGAAAATCAAATGGTAGAATACTTGAATAAAAATCTCTACTTACAGAACTGTTGTAGCGGCCACCTGAAAGACTGAGCTGCTGTTTAAATTTGACCTGTCTCTCAAAGGGGAAAAAAACGTAGGAAATAAATTAAGCCAGGTCACTTTGCAGGCAACCGCTTTACTGGTGGCCTGCAAACGCTGTCCGCAATTAGACAAAATCCGGAAGTCGGTTTCTGATTTTATGCATGCTTCTTCATACCGCTCGAATCAGCCGAAAACCGTCCTTATGTTTACAGAGAAAATAGACCAGAAGTTCAGTGTAATGTGGCTCCTGTGAAAAAGGAACAGCCACAGGTAAGCAGATGTATAATGCATTTGTCGTATTGGTCCCCTCCTCATCTGCGCTCCGTTAACCGCCTAAATTTTCTGCTTTACATTCCCCGAAGGCCTCTGTTTAAGCCACATGCTTAGCAGAGAGAAAAAAAATGCTGCACGTTTCTGTGCGCCGGAATATTCGCCGTGCAGGAGAAAAAAAGAATCTCTGCGCCCCGCCTTTCCATTGGCGGTATGAGTCTATGTAAAGAAGTTTGAGCGGGTCGTTATCAATAAAGAAGTTAACGACGGTCCCTTCCCCAAATTTCCGATCTGTGCTCCCTAATAGAACGTTTCTCAACTGATTTCGCGCAGAGACAAGGCACGTCGACATGGCAGTGTGACCACCTATAGATGTTAACGAAGAAATGGATAGAAAACTTGAGCACATGAGACACATGGACAAGAAAGGGAACACACACTCCTGTGTATATTCCCTTTCTTGTCCGTGTTTGTTATGTGCACAAAATTTTCATTCATTACGAACAACCAACTCGCCCAAAACTCAATGATGTTAACAAAGAGCAACTTGTGCGCGAGGAGTTTCGCACAGCAACGGATGGCAAGAAATTAAGGTAAAACGGCCTTCAGTAAACACTTTTTACACAATTTTAAATTCAATTTTTTTTCACTCAGATAGGCATTGGCTGCAGCTGCCGTTGAAATATTAGCATACCCCAATAAAGCCCATGGTCAGATTTTTACTCAGAAACATAGATTGAAAGGAGTTGTCCTTAATGTCCCTTTAATGTAACTGGGCCTGATAGGACACCTCCTTTCATATCAGGTGCATTGGCAGTACTTACGCTAAAGGCAGAATTTGAAAAAGAATTTTGGACCTTAAAGTGCATGACAGAGCTACAACGCAGCTGCTTCTGAGCAACGCTACAGGTTTTTTTCAAAGGACGACAGCCTCATCTAAGGCTAATTATTCCGTAATTGATATACCTTAAGTTAATGAGTGCACTTCATATTCCTGTTCATATTTTCACAAACTCTAAACCTCCCAGTCTACATGCGACAACAAATGAGTAAAACTTCAATGGCATATCAAAAAGCCGTCGACATCGGTGCACGTAACCGCTGTGGTTACAAAATCCTGTTGCGCGCCTCAAACTGATTTCATTCTGTTCTGGCAGTATACATTATTCTAGCAGATTTCTTAAGCTAGCTCAACCATACCTAAGAAAGCACGTTAAGTTTTTGCTGGTTGGTAAAGATGTGGTTATTCTCAATACGGTAAAATAATTATGCGGACGACTTTTCTGATACACCTAAATGCCTCATTGCGGTGAAACAGATGTTAAAAACGCAATTACTTCATGAAACTTACATCTTCCCCCCTAAGAATAGCGCTGCGAAATGTTGGTGCAGAAAACAATTGCTGGAATAAAGGAACCAGGATGGGCTTCAATATCACAATGTGTTCGCACTGTAAGAAAGTATCAAGGGTAAAATAAAATAGTTGATTAAACCTGAATAAGAGAACCAATAACAAGAATACTAAATCATTGAAGCGTATACACAATTGTAGGTCAAGCTTAAGCGAAGAAAAATTGCTAATAGAGTTCAGTTTTGTTGCATTTTATCCACCAAGCGATTGCAGTAGAACAAGTTCTGGAGCAAGTTGGTGCATATTGAGCAGATGAAGCGCGCAAAAGACAGCCCACAGACAAAGAACAACACGTGTTATTCTTTGTCTGCGTGTTGTCTTTTGTGCGCTTCCTCTTCTTAATTTATCCATCAACACGTGTCAACACGATGTAATAAAATGTTACAGGAGAAGTTTCGAAGTGACCGGTTTCTTGGGGTGGCGTCCTGGACATGGTAGGTGAAGTATAATTGCAGAAGATGGAAGCACTGTGTCAAGGCGTTAGTGCAAAAAAAACTGCATAAATAATACGTAAAAAAAACTACCACACTAAAGGAAAACTCTTCATAACGCGCAGATGTGCAGCGAAAACGTACGCTGAACCTATGTTTCATTAGTGCTTCAAAGGACAAAACTGTACCAGGCACTCAGATTTTCGTACCCCACAGTGGGACTGCGCTCGGAGCGAAATGTGGCGTCGTGGGACCACCGCTCTGTCCAACATATAGCCCCGCTGGCGGAGCCTCCCTCTACGAGTCAGCGGACGTCAAAGATTGGGAACCGAAATGGACTTTGAGGCCAGTCGCCCGGGGCGATGTGCGCGGCAGAACAGCGCTGCGATCGCTATTAGACGTCCTTTGTGCTTTCGTGAATTTTGTAGCTTCCCCTTTCTCGCATTGCAGCAGTGTTTCAATTCTTTTTTTTTCTTCCCTACCAAGCACACGTGACGTTGAAAAGCAACGCGAGGAATGCTTTAGAAATAGATGAGGTCGTCCGATTGCGGGGAAAACCGAAGATGAGTTGTTTTTGTTGGATTACAGGTTCTGATCAAAAAAAAAGAATATCAGGTTCCTTTAAAGAACAGCAAGAAAAAATTCTCATTGATATTTCTAGTCCGGAAGAGCAGTAGGAAATGATTCAATAATATCAGTGGTGCCTACAGTAAAACATGAGGCAGATGGCGGTCGCAGCTGGCACAGGACTGGTTTATTTGGTCTCATATGAGACATCCCTTTGCCCTGCTGTGGGCGTAGCAAGTCTGATGATGATGATGACAATTGAAGTAATGGATAAGAATTTAGGAACGCCTCATACAAACTGTACGAGCGCAGTTTTTTTAAAAGGGAGTCATTTACATAACGTAACTTCTGGTTCAAATTGTCGTCAGTGGCCGCTCAGCTGGTTTGAAGGAGTGAAGCAGCACGATCAGTATTGCAGACGGCTGACACGTCGGGTACCCTTGCCTTGTAAGGTATCTTGTCGCCTGTCCGCAAAAACTCGCACGATGCATTACAAAGCGCAAGAGAATGAACAGGTGATCTTTTTATACCTTGATCGGCGTAAACTTATTTGTGCTAATTTTACATGTATTTCAGTTTTGCTCTTCCAGTTGCGCTTCGGAGCCTGTAGTGTATTTCGCCGTATGCAAAAAAACTCGGCTTATGGAGATAAGGATGTCGATGATGATGTCCCAGATGCTTCGACAGGAAATCTTCACAATCGTCTCAAAGCATTACAAGACGTCCCGTTGGCGACCGGAGTGCATATTAGCCGCACATTTTCTAGCAGTCATCATTTGTGTAAGTATCAGGATTTCCAGGTGGTGAAAAGGAAAACGCGTAGCCGGTGCCAAAATATACTGTACGTGGAAGAAATTCCGCACCAGGGAAAATCGACTGCTAATGAAACTTGAACCTCCCACTGCCCACTAATTGCACCCTCAGGGCTGCCAGGTGCGAAACTCAGAAAGCTGCCGCAGATTTTAATCATCATCATCATCATCCTGACTACACCCACTGCAGGGCATGAACTCTCCCATGTCTCTCCAATTAACCCGGTCCTTTGCCAGATGCGCCCACCCTATGCCTGCAAACTTCCAGGCAGATTTTAACGCTAGTCACAAAATAGCAATCCTGCAACCTGGATGCGAAAAATAGGCAAAATTGCGCCAGGCTTGCATAAAAGGGTCAAGATCAGGAAAAAGCTTTTTATAAAATGTCTACAGAGTGCAGTGCAGCACGGGGGAAATTAAATTTTAAGTGATATAGTGTTGCTACTGAGGAGAAAATATAATTGAATAAAAGAAGCTAAATACATTAAAACGCTTGAGGCATTTATTGAGGTTAAGAATTAACAATACTAGATTTCTTCATCTTCAGCAGCGAAAATAATTTTCATTATGATCGTAAGCTTCTCTGAGATTTTTAATTCCCATGATTACTGTATGGGGTAAATAACTTGTACGAAGGACACCAATATTCCCCACTGTTCTGGTAAGACACATTTATTTTAAAGAATTTTTTTCACGGCTTAGCAAGCAAGCGCGTGACTTGACTGCTCTATACTAGATTTTTTGTTACCCCTCATTTCTTTCTGCGTCATTCTGCATGTGCAAGAACGGACTGCTCACCACTGGCAGATTATGGGCAATGGTTGGATTACACGTACCTGCCAGAACTCCAAAGCTAGGCTGCTCTGCTAGAACGAGCCGCTCATGAGCAATAAACGCGCTTTGAACCAGTTTCACATTAAGGAAGTCACTTCTGTTATGCAGCCAATGACTCCCACCATTTTCAAGAGACGCACGCTAATGGTGACAAAACCTGCCTAATTACTGATTCTAAGGACATCCACAGCAGCATTCAATGGTGCGACGCTGACGTTCACAGTCAGTCTTGCGAAATCTAAGTTATTATACTTTAGCCAATGACAAAAAGCCTTTTGTCGAATTTAGCAGCGCGAAGACGGGACGACTGACAAAAAAGACAACACAAGCTCTGACTGACAACTGGCATTTTTATTTCGGAAGGACATGTATATGTACCGCATCGCCACCAACAAGAACACAAACAGATTTTGGACGCACGACACTGAATGGCGAAATGGTAGCCTTGGTGAGATGAAATAAAGTGGCTGTACAATTGCTTGAAAATCCAGAACAAAAAGAAGTGTCAGCGGTGACAGCAATCCAACAAATGTAAGCAGGTGACAAGAGGCAAACAAGTGTGAATGGTGTAACACCGAAACAAGATTAAGCAGCGTTCAAATTGCGGCTAGGCGCGCGTAATGGCTATGATGATCAAGAACTGCCATTTCTTTAGGAAGCAGCGTGATTGTTTCCGCACTGACACAGCTCTAGTGTTTCTTGTTCAAGAGAAAGGCTTCCCAGATTTCTCTGGCTTTCTGGATAAGATAGCGTCTAAAAATGCGGGTTTGATCAAGGAGGAGGGAGCAGTCTTTGCAGTTCGTGGAGCGAATATGCGTTCTAAAACAGCCTATCGTTAAGGCACCTTCCTATCTACACTACTAAAAACTTCGCCAGCTCTTAAAAAGGTCATCAAATAGGTGATGTACAAACAACCCTGGAGCGGGCTCCAAAACTCTGCACACAACAAAACAGAAATGCTTGCCTTAGTACCAAACACGGCCTCAAAGTCGAGACCAAAACTGAAGACTGACAACTGCATTCCAGAAGAGGTGGACTGCTCTCCCCTCCGTTCCACAGGCGGACCCCGCATTGACGTCTCTGCGAGAGTTGCTTTTCTAAAGGCTGCAAATTTGAAGCTGGATGAGACCGACAAGGAAGGAGTATTCGCTGTTCTCATTTCTGAGGACTACGGCAGCAGGGAGAAAAGCGCTCTGGAGAGGAAATTTCGGCCAATTAATGCGCGCCCTGCGAAGTTGAACGCTGAGGACACCAAAAAGTGTGAAAAGCAAACCTAACAAGATTAGCAACCTAGTTCACAACTGGGGAGAAACTCTGCCTCGAAGCCTTCTTTTCCGCCAAGACAGACAAGGCTGGCTGCCCTTTCCGCGTCATCGTCAGCGAACGGAACACTTGGCGTGTACATAATAATGCTCCAAGGAGAACTCAGCATTGAAGATCCGTTCCTCGTGAGGAATTCCTTGGCAGTTATGCAACACTTGCAAGAAGACTGCACTGCCAGCATCCACTTATCATCAAGGATGTATATTTTTCTCTGCCGCATGCTACACTTGAGGAAACCGCCGCAGACTGCGTCAACAGCCACGGTGGTGTGCAACTCCAAAACACCTGCGGGACCAATGTGAGCAATTTCCTGGAATTACTGACCTTCTTACTGTCGGCTTCCTTGGTCGATTTCGAGAGGAAAATGCCCACACATAAGAAGGAGATTGGCATAGAGTCCTCCTGCCTGGTTCCTGTACGAAGCGATTCCCTACTTGCTCGCTACGGTAGCAACCTAGTAGCCAGCCTCAGTACTTCAGCTTTATGGAAGTTCTGCAGATACATTTATGATTATCCCCTCCCCAAAATGTCCCAAAAGAAAGGAAGCGCTTCCTTACTGAATTTTCCGCGCAGCTGGAAGGCCTCGCAGCAAATGTAGAACAAACTTACGTCAATAAGCAACGCTTATTGGATTTCATACTGCAGGTAACGCCAAGCCACACCTGCTGGCATTGTTGTCGCAGAAGAGCCGTTCTCCCCTGCTAACTCAAGGCTAGTCAAGCGAGGAGTCGCCACTTCTGCCCTAAAGAATTCCTTCTACGGATTCTGCCAACATTTGGTCTACACCAGCTTCACTAAACAAGTAAGCCGGCTCAAACCGGTGGGGTTCCCGGAAGACCTTCTGTGTTGCTTAGCCAAAAATCTTGTGCGAGAATTCACGAAATAACCGGGAAAAACATAAGGACACTGACCGCTCGTCGTCCCCTATGTGCATGGTGTGCCTAACAGGTTGAAGAAGGCAGAATTATATTTCCAGCTCCAACAAACTTGCTGCCGTGTGCAAGCGAGCAAACAGTGCTGACTATCAACATGTACAATGCGAGAAAAAACATCCGAACCCATTCATGGAATGCAAGAAAGGCGTTGTCTATGAAATTACGCTTTCTGCGGCAAGTCCTACGCTGGCACACAGAAAGGTGCTTTGACAATGACGCCCGTGGTGTTCGCTTCTGTTCTGCGTTTTCGTCTTTTGCTGCACTACAGTGTTTTCCAATAATATGACCCAAGACCACAAAGCCACATTATTAACGATAGGCTGCGCGAGCACGCAAATAGCGACAACCGGCTCCAACTTAGTAAATCACCACGCGAATTGCACAGATTGGTTCCTTTTCGGTCAAACCCGCGTTATTAGGAGTTACATTATCCAGAAACGCAGAGCAATCTAGGAAGCTTTTGTCATCCAGTACGCTATCCATCACGCTGTTTCCTAAAGACATGGCATTTCTTGATCATCATAGCCATGACGCACGCGAATCGGCAAGTTGAAGGTTCCTTAAACTTGTTTCGGTGCTGTCACTGTTGACACTTGTTTTTGACTTCCTGGGTTCCTTAGCGAATGTACAGTCACTTTATTTGATCTCGTCATAGCGATGCACACGCCCATCATTTCGCCGTTCAGCGTTGTGCGCCTTGAATCTGTTGGCGTTATTGGTGGCGGCGATGCGGTATACCTACATGTCCTCGCTAAATAAAATGCCAGTTGTCAGTCAGAATTGCGTTTTTTCTGTCTTCCCGTCTTCGCGCTGTTACCAATATGATCGCGGACCAAGGAGCCCAAATCACCACTCTCATGTCGAATTTAAAGGGAGAAACAGAAGCTGGCCTACATAGGTAGGTTACCGGGTTCTAGTCCCAATGAGACCACGCTCACCGAAAACGGTGCTTTTATAAGCCAGGAAATGCAAAAAGAAAATCTTGGGGCATTCTTAACCATATTCTTGAAGATAAGAATGCGACAGCATTCAGAAGTTGGCCCACTCCAGAAACTCAAAACGACCCCGATATTTTGGAAGCCTGTCCTCCTCGTAAAATAGGTTGAGGTGGATTAGTGAGGATTTGCGGGTTGGTTAGAGGGAATTAATTTCAATTAGTGGATGGGGTATAGTAGAATAATCTTGATTAGTGGATGGATTAAAGTGAAATAATGGTGATTAGTGTGTAGATCAATGTCCCAGAGTGGGTCGGGTTGGTACAATATCATGTGATAATCCAGTGAGAGGTGCAGGAAACGTTCTACTCATCTGATGCTGATGACGTCAGGACCCTCTCGATGAATCAGGGAATTTCGGTGCGGATAAAGTCGATGGCCTTTCAGCAACATGATCATCCGCCTGAATGCGCCCACTGCACGGCAAACGCCCTCCCATAGTATATCACATGCCAATTTCGCATAAACGGCGTGCGTCAACAGCGGTTTTGAGCTCGAACTCCAGGGCATAAGGTGCACCGCCATTCACTCCAAAAGGTGGCAATCTGTCCGTTTTTCGGTAAGGACGTCAAAAGTTTGAATCAAGTGGTGGGAAAATCTTTAAATTCTATTTTCTCGGGTATAAATGCATATTTTGTTGCCAGGCAAATGTCATCATAGCCGCCAAAAGCCAGATAATCAGCTTTGCTCAGAAAAACATAGGGATCGAGTTGAAGGAAGTTTAAAATTATTTAATGCCTTCAAGCTACCCATTGTGTAACTGTGGTCTCCAGATATGGAATATCTGCAATGACTCAATCGCTCTGTTTTTGTAACAAAAACAGCGGTTTCAATTTTCTGTCCCATTTGCGTCCAAAAACTAGAAGGCAGTAGTGAAGATGAGATTGCACAACCGCAAAGCAAAGTTGTTTTTTAACTAAATTGGAAGAATGGACCTAACTTTATTCATGATACCAATGGAGCGTGCGCATTTCATTCGCGCATAGTTTATGTGGTCAGTCTACAACTTTTCACTAAGTACTGCTCTGAGGAAAAGCGCAGGGTCAGCACGTTGGATAATATTATTTCTAAAAACACTTTGTTGCACATATATAAATTTGTTCTCAGGTTTAAAGGCTTGTCAATGCTATTCACCCCCTGTTTGCAGAAGTTATTCCGAGGCCAGAATTGGGAACAGTTGGGGATAAGAGTTAAAAGAGAATACCTAAATTATCTGCGGTTCGCTGATGACACTGCCTTGCTGAGCCACTCAAGAGATGAACAGCAAATCATGATCAATGAGTTAGACAGATCAGCACGGTGGGTCTAAAAATTAATATGCGGAAAACCAATGTAATGTTCAGCAGTCTAGCAAGAGAACAGCAGTTCACAATTGGTAATGAGGTGCTGGAAGTGGTAAAGTAATTATTCTACTTAGGGCAGGTAGTGACAGCTGATCAGGATCATGAGAGGCAAATAACTAGAAGGATAAGTATGGTGTGGAGCGCATATGGCAGGTTCTCTCAGATCATGAATAGCAGGCTACCAATATCAATCAAGACAAAAGTTTACAAGAGTGGTACCTTACCGGTACTCACCCACGGGTCAGAAACGTGGAGGATAACGAAAAGGGTTCAGCATAAGTTAAAGACGGCACAGCGAGCCATGGAAAGGAAAATGATAGGTGTAACGTTAGGAGACCGGAAGTGGGCAGAGTGGGTGAGAAAAAAAACGCGTGTAAATGATATCCTAGACGAATTCAAGAGGAAGAAATGGGCTTGGGCAGGGCATGTAATGCGCAGGCAAGATAACCGCTTTTCCTTAAAGGTAATGGAGTGGATTCCAAGAGAAGGCAAGCGTGGCAGGGGGAGGCAGAAGGTTTGGTGGGCGGATGAGATTAGGAAGTTTGCAGCCATAGAGTGGGCGCAGCTGGCAAAGGGCAGGGTTAATTGGGGAGACATGAGAGAGGCCTTTGCCCTGCAGTGGGTATAGTCAGGCTGATGATGATGATGACGCATTTGGTTTTATTCACATTTAATTCTACTCTATTAACATTTCACCGAAACAGAGAGCTCGGCCAGCCAAATATTGCATTTGTTAAGTACAGTTTCATTATTTATTATTATTATTTTATTTTTTCATTATATTCTTGAAGTATAATGTCCTCTTTGTGTTCTCCTTTTTTGATTACAAGATAATCGTAGCTTATAAATATTTCATAAAATCTAATGTAAATATTGTCGTAAACCTTGCAGAATTAAAAGAAAATATCCGAGACCGACAAGCCCGACACAAAGAAAAATATCTTGTTTCAGTGCATCGCACGTATTCATACACTCAATCATTATGCTACACTGTACCAAAACTACTGAATAAGTTGCATGCAACTGGATTCGATCCAGTATATGAGTCTAATCGCCGAATTTGTCTTTTTTGCCGTGAACAACTGTTGTGAACCTAGTGTTGCTTTGTATTTAGAATGTTATCTTGATGTATTCTAATTTTAAGACTGTGTTTTTAGGATGTGTCAAATTTTCGGTTTTTGTGCTTTACTGTGTGTCTTATTTTCATACGGACAAAAGTAATAATATGAAACTCTTCGATGTATAAAATGATGCAAACTGATCTTTCTCCTAGCTGTTGCTCTGCCAATTATTGTAGGGGGCCAGGGCCTTGTCGAGCTGTCTTTCACTGCTTTTAGTCCTGGCCCCTTTCTTTTCGACGAAAAGAAAAATAACTTGACTTGACTATTTTCGCCACTAAAAACACATTGGTGTCGTCTGCTTATAGTACTATTTCAGGAGTGTTTGGTATATTGAAAAGTTCATTTATATGTATTAGGAAGAGAAGAGTCGCCAAAATGGGGGCCTTGTGGCACGCCAGTACATATTAAACCAGATTACGAAGGAAAACCATAAACAATGGTGCACTGCTTTCTTCTGTGAGCAAAACTTTTTCGTGATGCATTACCAACTAGCTCAGATGTCGATCCTGGCTAGGAAGAAAGCCTATTTTCATACAAATATTTGTGCAGCTAGCATAGGAGCGAAACTGAGCGGCAATTTTCTAGAGGCGGGAGATCGTCTTCTTTTTTTTCATTTTTGTCACATTGGGTTGCCGGCTAAATTGCTGGAGATGAACCTGGCAGCTCTGTTTAAATGCATCACAATTTTGTGATCAGATAGCTGTGGTGTCGTTCGCCCCGTCACTAAGCTCGTCCAGTAGGTTCGGCCCGCCTTTGTGTACCTCCATCCGGTGACTGAAAACGGTCTCTTCTGTCGGGGTTGTGCCCGCGCTCGCGTCGTCGCCTCCTCGTCGGCGGTACTTGCAACGTGCGTATTGAAGAAGTGATCGAGAACGCCCGTGTGGACGGCCAACGGTTGGCGCGATCCTTGCCAGCGTGCCACCTTCAGCTACCCCGCAACTGGTGAGTGCAGCAAGGTGCACACTTATACAGGTCGAAATGATGGAGTATATTAGGTACAAAAAATGCGGCACAAAACAGATGAAAACGAGGAAGGTCTACTTTCGCATTTAAACCAAAATCTTTTAATCGCAGAGCGCTATAATTCGCGTCCATACATGTACCGGATCTAGATTAATTTAACGGCTAAGCGTAGAAAGGAAATGATTTAACAAATTGTACACAGTAGTGCGAGCCAGTTGGTCACGCATGTTCTAATGAGCGAAGCGCGACTTTGGAGTTGACGTAAGAGACGGAATAGAGGGGAGCAGAGCGTCAAGAAGAATATTGAAACAAATTTTGCACTCCTGTCAGCGTGGTGTATTCTGTTCTAAAAAAAATTTAAGTAGGAATCACTGTAGATTTCTGACAAATGCACACGAAGCATTTAAAGTAATTAGACAATATTAGACATGGATTTCTATAGTTTTAAAGACAGCAGAAATTAACCAACTGAGAATAGCATAAACTAATGGTTGTTGTGTTATAGGATTTCTCAATTAAACAACCAAACCTACTATTCATCAAAAGACGCCGCTTGCTTGTAATGAGGAAGAGGAAGTTCTTGGCGACATGTTTTTAATTAGCGCTAGTGCAGCCTTAAAAATGTTGACGAAATTGAAGCTATCTGGCGATGATTAACTTTTGAAAAAGAAAATTATTTGGAAAATTGCTTTCACTTTGAAGAAAATAATTCTCATAGATTGATGCGGCCAAGTTGGTGATTGGTAGTAAAATGGTTCTTGAAACCGCGCATAAAGACAATGGACGCGGAAGAAACCAATTCAATTCAATTCAATTTATTTTCAGCCCCTCATCATAGTACTAAGAGCGCGACAAAAAATCCAACAAAAATCGTCGGCTTGAAGGCAACCACGCCCCGTTACAGACAATGGCGGCGGCAGCGGTGGCGCTTTTTGTTACACTGAACAGAAACTCACCCCTTTGAGAGAAAAAAAAAACAGTTAAAGACATACAAAACGAACAATGAATTTTTTCAGGTTGCTATATAAAGCATGCAGATAATCACCTTTAATGACTCGTTATCTAACAGGGGAAAAAATTTATGTGAATTGACATGCAGTTTAGAAGCACAAACTGCAAAAAATGAAGTCACAAAAAATACAAGAGTTAAGGAAAAAGAGAAAAAAAAGGCATGAAAGAAAATTTTACATTAAAAAGTGAAATTTATGCGAGGTATTGCAGCTTATTTTTATTTTTTTTGCTTTAAGGGAATGGGGATGGATGTTTAGGGAGAGCGTTTTGTTCAGAATATACGGCAGCTGATGTTCGATCCTTTCCTGTCCGTAATTCGTATGGCCTGGCGGAATGTACCAGGGCGGGATGTGGCGAAGTGGTCTTGTTTTTCCATTTGGTATCAGGTTTGAAATGTCCTGTAGTGTTGTGGTTTGTCTCTTTCCTTCTGTTATATACGGAAGCACAAGCATGTATTCATACATCCGTTTCGCTGGCACAATTTTGAGTTCAGCTAATAGATGTGTAGCATGCGAGTCATATGGAAGGCTATTGTAATCCGAAGGGCTTTCTTTTGCAACATTTGTACCTTATCAATATTTGCATCTGTTGTGGTTCCCCATTCTAAATGAGCGAAGGTTACATGACTAGTGAAAATTGAGTTATATATTAGTAATTTTATATTCTGAGGCAAGACGTGTCTAAACTTGTTTAGAACTCCGCATACATAAATATTTTTATTTTTTTCCAGAAATTGGAAAGGTCTCCTGAGCTGAAAGCTATGAGCATGACTGGGCCCAGGACACCCAATAAATGACAGTAGCGTGTGTTTACAAAAAAGAGATAAATATACATTCACACAAAAATTTCACAAATTAAAGTGATATATATTATTTCCATAGCATGCACAAAGCATTTAGCATACACGATGCATACCACAAAAAAGAGATCTCATACAAAGCAAAACAACAACATAAGAGTATTAACATCGATGTGCAATTCAATATGAAATATCGCTAACAAAACAATAATAGCAGCAGAAATCAAATACTAGCAAAATTGGAATGGAGCGGCTTGACACTGTATTCATGAATAGAATAGTATTGAGCGCAACAGGAAGGTTATGGGTCAAGGAATGATGTTTATAGAAAGTGCGAATGCGCGGGATTGCCTATTTGTCTGTATTTCTTGTGTTAATGTTTGCTATTTAAATGCGCCGTTTTAAAGACGACAACAAAGCTATAGTGCTTTTTATTTGTGGAGAGGAGTAGCAGGCTGCCTGTACTAAGCGAAAGTCGTATAGGTTATCTATAGGAATAATGTTATGGGAGGAAAAGGATTCTTTACAAAGTGACATATATGCAATATTTGCGATTCAACGGGCAATCTTCTTTTGAATAACTGCAGGCTTGCTTAAATTAGATCTCGTGGTTGTGCTCCAAACTAAAGAACAATATGTGAAGTGAGTTAAAGAGGGCATTATATATTTGAAGCTTGACTGATAATGGAAGCAACCTACGACAGCGTGATATTACACCAGCGATGGAGGAAAGTTTTATGGAAAGGTTATTTATGTGCACGTCCCAGCTTAATTTTGAAGAAAAATTAACTCCGAGAATTTTATGATGGTCGACAATATCGAATACCTGGCCTTCTAACATAATAACTTCATTCGCTAAAACTGGTTTATTTTTGGAATGAAACATAACAGCTCTTGTCTTAGATGGGTTTATATTTATTCGATCTTGCTTTGAGCAAGCAGGCAACTGTTCAGGCATCTGATTATATTTTATTATCATATGTTGAATATTGGAACCAGAGATCAGCATTGTGCTGTCGTCGGCATACATAATGAACTTAACTGTATTATTTATGCTTACTGTATCGCTCACATATAAATTAAAGAGAATAGGACCTAATACGCTGCCTTGTGAAACACTACATGAGATGGGCAAGAATGACATGTTACCCGTTATATTGGCACGGGTGGTACAGCTCGGTTGGATACGTCAAAGTAGGTGACTGCAGCGGACGTCAGTAGCAGTCCCAAAAGCGGAGCATTCGCAGCCAGACACTTCGGCTTCTTTTTCTAAGGCCAGCTCGCGCGCGCATTCCGCGCTCTCGTGGTTCTAGTAGAACGTCGACGATGAATGGGCGGTGTCATTACTCCCCGGCAAAAAGAAGCATCGCCCGATGCTGGGAGTGAGTGGAGAGGTCGGAAGGACTGAACGGGGTTAGTGGGCGAGGCTACCGATCGTGATAAGGCTTCAGGCGGACCACGTGAACCACTTCAGGGCACGGGGACCGTCGGGACTTCTGAAATCCATCGGGAATGACCTCGTAGTTGAGGTCGCCCAATGACCTGACCACGCGGTATGGTCCGAAGTAGCGATGGAGGAGTTTTTCGCTCAGTCCTCGGCGCCGAATGGGGAACTACACCCACACACGGTCGCCAGGCGCATAATGGACGTCGTGACGGCGCCGATTGTAGCGATCTGCATCTCGAAGTTGTTGGTCCTGAATTCGAACTTTGGCCAGTTGGCGAGCAGCTTCGGCGCGTTCCAGGAACGTGTAGGTATCAGTGTGAAGGCTAGAGTCATCCAGATGTGGTAACATTGCGTCGAGCATCGTCGTCACTGCACGGTCGTAGACGAGTTGGAATGGGGACATCTGCGTTGTTTCTTGCATGGCCGTATTGTAGGCGAAGGTGACATAAGGAAGCACTTCGTCCCACGTTTTGTGTTCAATATCGACGTACATGGAAATCATGTCAGAAAGGGTTCGGTTGAGTCTTTCAGTCAACCTGTTCGTTTGAGGGTGGTACGACGTTGTTCGGCGGTGGTCGGTATGACTGTAAACCAAGATCTCCTGCAGCAGCTCAGCCATGAACGCAGGGCCTCTGTCAGTGATCAGCACTTCAGGTGCCCCATGGCGGAGTACGATCTGATGCACGAAGAACTTAGCGCCTTCTAAAGCGGTGCCGCTGGGTAGAGCTGACGTTTCTGCATAGCGGGTAAGGTATTCCGTCGCGACAATTATCCATTTGTTGCCAGAGTTCGAACGTAGGAACGGACCCAGCATGTCCATTCCTATTCGTTGGAAGGGCCTTGTGGGGGGTCTAATGGGCATCAAGAACCCAGCTTGTTTGGTTGACGGTACCTTGCGACGCTGACAGGCTCGGCACGTTCTGACGTAGTGAGTGACATCAGCACGGAGACGAGGCCAGTAGTAATTCTCTTGGATTCGGGCTAGCGTACGGGCTATGCCCAAATGTCCAGAAGTGGGTTCGTCATGGGAGGCTTGGAGGATTTCATTGCGCAGGCTAGGCGGTACGACGATTAGGTATTGCGTATTGTTTGGAGCGAAATTTTACTTGACCAGAAGACCATTGCGGATGCGTAAAGATGGCACCACGCGCCTGAAAGCGCGTTAGGCGGTCGTGTTGCTGCCGTTGAGAAATTCCATTACGTCTCGAAGTTCGAGGTCGGCGCATTGTTGGTCAGCGAGGCAGGAGGCGCTGAGAGCAGTCAGTAAGATGTCGTCATCATTACAGGCGTCGGTAGAAGGATCTACTGGGGCGCGGGACAGACAATCGGAGTCAGAGTGCTTGCGCCCGGATTTGTACACGACAGTCATGTCGTATTCCTGGAGCCGCAGACTCCATCGGACGAGGCGAGCGGACGGGTCTTTAAGGCTTGCGAGCCAGCATAAGGCATGATGATCGGTCACCACCTTAAAATTTTTGCCGTAAAGGTACGGTCGGAATTTCGAAGTGGCCCATACAATGGCAAGGCATTCTTTCTCGGTAGCGGAATAGTTCGTTTCGGCTGGTGACAAACATCGACTTGCGTAAGCGATGACCCGTTCTTGACATGCTTGGATCTGGACCAGGACAGCACCTAAGCCGATGTTGCTGGCATCAGTATGGAGCTCCGTGTCGGCGTTTACGTCGAAGTGAGCAAGAACGGGAGGCGCCTGCAGGAGGCTTTGAAGGCTGCGGAATGCATTTTCTTGCGCTGCTTCCCATGTGAAAGGTGTGTCCGACCTTGTTAGGCGCGTCAGCGGCTCGGCAATGCGAGCAAAATCTTTCACGAAGCGACGGTAATACGCGCACAATCCAAGAAAACGGCGGACAGCTTTCAGGTCTTGCGGCGGCGGAAAATGGGCAATAGCTGTTGTTTTTTCAGGATCAGGCTGAACACCGGCTTGATTCACAACGTGCCCTAAGAACTTCAGCTCTGTATACGCAAAGTGGCATTTCTCATTTTTGAGCGTGAGTTCAGAAGACCTTATTGCTTGTAGGACCAATTCCAGGCGGTGAACATGCTCCTGGAAAGTCGGGGCGAAGACGACAACATCGTCAAGATAGACGAGACACGTCTGCCATTTTAAATCGGCAAGGACGGTATCCATGAGGCGTTGGAAAGTTGCCGGCGCAGAGCACAGTCCAAAGGACATGGCTGTAAATTCATACAGGCCATCTGGAGTAATAAAAGCTGTTTTTTCACGGTCCCGCTCATCGACCTCAATTTGCCAGTAACCTGACTTGAGGTCCATCGAAGAAAAGTATTTAGCGCTACAAAGGCGATCCAGAGCGTCGTTGCGGGGAGAGGATAGACATCCTTTTTGGTGATTTTGTTTAAGCGACGATAGTCTACACAGAACCGCAATGTTCCGTCTTTCTTCTTCACAAGGACGACTGGCGCTGCCCAGGGACTCCGCGAAGGACGAATTACGTCGTCGCGGAGCATTTCCTTGACTTGGCGGCCAATAGCGTCGCGTTCAGCGGGAGACACTCGGTAGGGGGACTGTCGGAGAGGGTGCACGTTATCGTCCGTAATAATGCGATGCTTCGCTAGGTGAGTTCGTCCAACACACGATGATACCGAGAAGATGTCGCCGTAGCGCAGAAGAAGATCTTTAACTTGTTGTAGCTGCGTCGGGGAGAGGGCTGGATTGACGTCGAACGTGAAACCAGTGACTGGGCTCTGCTCTTGCGACAACGACATTGTGGAAATACTGGGTGTGCTGCTGACATGGGCGATGGCATCAACGTGAGCCACAACGGTTCCCACGTTCAGATGTTTGTGTGCACCACCGAAATTGGTTATCAGCACTTCTGTTTCTCCGTCGACGAGATTAACGACTCCTCTGGCGACAGCAAGGCTCCTGGCAAAAAGCAAGATCTGGTTGCCTTCCGCGACGCCTTCGAAATTCCGCACAGTCTTGGCGCCGACAGAAACCATAATACTCGAACGAGGTGGGATGGTGACGTAGTCATCCAGGATGCAAAGTGCGGTCGGATGGTCTGGATCTCTGTGTATTGCGTTCCCTGTGGAGAAACACACGGCCTTTGACTGGAGGTCGATGACCGCTCCATTCTCGGTCAAGAAATCCATCCCGAGAATGACGTCACGTGAACAATGTTCGAGTATAACGAACGTTGCCAGGTAGGTTGCGCCTTGAACTGCTACTCTTGATGTGCAAGTCCCGGTCGGTGTAACTAAGTGACCCCCGGCTGTACGAATCTGTGGGCCCATCCACGGAGTTGTGACCTTTTTCAGAGTGGCGGCGAAATTTCCACTGAGGATAGAGTAATCCGCCCCTGTGTCGACGAGTGCAGTGACGTCTGTTCCGTCGAGGGAAATGCTCAGGTTTGCTGTCGTAGACGGCGTGTGAGCGGTACGGCGCGGTGTTCGGTCACGGCTGCGGTGCGGCGCGGGTTCATTTCGATACGTCAGGTGGCGTTCCCGTCGAGTCGGCGTTTCACGGTGTTGGACGGCATTCGGTCGTGGCATCGGGTGGCCACCTAGTTGCGGCGTAGGAGGGTCTGTTACATTTTGTCGGTGAGCAACCTCCCCCTCAAAGGTTGCTGCTTTTAGTTTTCCTGGCGGGGGCTTGGCGACCTTCTCCGAGGAAAGTCACCGTAAGACCGACGACGTGGGGATGGCGACCTGCGGGTAACACCGGCAGATCCGGCCAGATAATCGTTGATTTCTCTGGGTCGCTGCCCACGCTGCGGACGTGGTGCATCTGCAGGGAACCCCGGCAGGCCCAACTGACGATACCTGCAGTTGCGGTACAGGTGGCCCGGCTCACCGCAGTGATGGCAGAGAGGACGGTAGTTGGGAGTGCGCCAGATGTCCCTTTACGGGGATACGATGGAGCAGGACGAGCAGGTGGTGGCGGCCGAAAACAGGCCGGGGTTTCCTGAAGACGAGTTGGCGGCGGTTGTGCGCGACGAGCAACAGCGGCGTATGTCATTTGCGGTGGGGCTGTGGACGGCTGAAAGGGAGCTGGTGTTGTAAGCGCCTGTTGCACCTCTTCCCGAATAACCTCGGATAGAGCAGTAACCGTTGGCGCAGGCGGCGTAGCCGGGAACAGCTTCTGGAGCTCCTCGCGAACGATAGCTCGTACGGTTTCGCGAAGCATGTGGGTGTTACTGATGTCCGTGGTTGCCACAGTCATGGCCAAAGGTTGACGCTCGTATTGCCGCAACCGCATATCGAGTGTCTTTTCCATGGTGGTTGCCTCCGACAAAAACTCTGCGACCGTGCTCGGTGGATTGCGAACCAGTCCGGCAAAGATTTGCTCATTGACACCTCGCATAAGGTACCGGAGTTTCTTCTGCTCTGTCATGTCCTGGTCAGCTCGACGAAATAACTTTGCCATCTCTTCGAAGTATACCAGTATGCTTTCATTTGGTAGCTGGGTTCGGGACTGAAGGAGCAGATCGGCCCGTTCTCTTCGAATCACCGTGGTGAAATCCTTCAGGAACTGGTCTTTAAATACGTTCCACGTCGTTATGGACGACTCCCGGTTCTCGAACCACGTACGAGCTGCGCCCTCCAGCGAAAAGAACACGTGTTCAAGCTTGGAGTCTTCCGCCCATCTGTTGTACCGGGCCACGCGTTCAAATTTCTCCAGCCAGTCTTCCGGGTCTTCGCCTGGAGAACCTTGGAAGATCGGTGGCTCCCGAGGCTGCTGCAGCACAACAGAAGGTGAACTAATCGTCGTCTGCATGCCTATTTCGGGCTGTACGGTCGTCGACGATGGCGCTGAACGAACCGCTTGGGTTTAGCGAGACTCCAGAAGCCCAAACTCGGGTTGAAGGCCTTGGAGCCGGCGGCTGCCGTGGTGTACAGGCGTCACCTCGATGGCAGATGACCCTCGAGGACTTGAATCCCTGCTTGCTGGGGGAGTCCGAGGCATGGAATGCGTTACCCAGCGCCCTCCACCAGATGTCACGGGTGGTACAGCTCGGTTGGATACGTCAAAGTAGGTGACTGCAGCGGACGTCAGTAGCAGTCCCAAAAGCGGAGCATTCGCAGCCAGACACTTCGGCTTCTTTTTCTAAGGCCAGCTCGCGCGCGCATTCCGCGCTCTCGTGGTTCTAGTAGAACGACGACGATGAATGGGCGGTGTCAATTTTTTACGCACTGTTGCCTTTCATGTAGTTAAGATATCAGAAGCGTTAAGCAGTTTCCACGAATTCCATAAGCCTGCAACTGAGTGAGAAGAATGTTGTGATTGAGGGAGTCGAAAGCGTTACTGTAATCAATAAATATTGCAAGCGTAAGCATCTGTTTTTCAATACCATCTGGAGTAATTTCTTTTAGAGTCAATACAGCTATTTCCGTTGATCTGTCTTTCCGGAAACCAAACTGTGAATTTGTGATAATGTTTCTATCTTCGAGGAACTTATTTATGCGAGAAAAAATTGTCTTTTCTATGCCCTTTCAAAAAACTGGAAGCACTGATATCGGTGCATAATTGTTGGCTGAGTTTCGGTCACCGCCTTTGAAGATCACCAGAGACTTTGGCCTTTTTCATTGCATCAGTAAAAGTGGCCGAACCCAGAATGAGATTAAAAATATGTGTAAGTGCCGTGGTGATAAATGGTAAAGCGTATTTAACTGGTTTAATCCGTAAGTTATCTATATTTAATGCTTTACTATTGCTGAAGCTCAAAAAAATTGCTATGTACTTCGAATTGATCTGTTGGGTACAGAAAAATGGTCTCGTTAACGATGCTCCTAAAGTCTAATGCATCAGAGAGATCATTTTTTTGGAGCGGCTATGTTTGCAAAATGATAGTTGAAATAGTCCGCAAGTGCTTTGCCATGCAACTCATCGTCATTCAGCGTCAGAGAATCTGGCATGCACTTTTTGCTTTCTCGACCTAGTATATTGTTTATCACTTTCCAGGTTTTGTCGGGGCGCCGAGAAGCAATATCAGCAAACAAGTGGTAGTAGTAGGCGTGCTCTGCCCGCTTGAGCTCACCGTATATTTTATTTCGCAGTTTCTTAAATTCTTTTAAAGTTATTTCCGAGCGCGTTCGTAAAATGATTGATAGAGGCGGTTCTTTCCTTTGATAATTCTTAGATGTTCACGGGTAATCTATGGTTTTCTCGTTATTTTGGAAGACTTGTTTGTTTTCATCGGAAAATATGAGAAAAAAATACGCGCAAAACTTTCATTGAAAGCATTATAAGCATCGTTTGAATTTGTTTTAGTCAATACATATGACCAATTTTGTTTCATAAGGGCGTCTTTAAACATGTCAAGTCCATTGGCTGAAATGCATTGATAACTTGGCTGTTGTGTTCGACGACGTTTTTCAGTCAAACCAGCAATATAAACCAAGAAAACTGGAACATGGTCACTTATGTCGTAAGAAATCGTGTCAAAATTCAAGACCCCTGCATCAACATTTACGACAAAATTATCCAGTGCCGACGATGTAGTGCATGTGATGCGTGTAGGCGTACTAATTACATTTCTAAAACCACATGATAGCAGTACTCTGTTAAATTCCTGAGCAGAATTAGTAGGTTCTAAAATTTTGATAATAAAATCTCCACCACAAATCAGGTTAAGACTGTTTTCGCAAACATATTCTAATAAAGTTTCAAAAAACGCCAGGAACAGTGCAACGCGTCCATCTGATGGACGATAGACAACCAAACAATTTCATTTTTATTTCGCACCGTTAACAATTCGTAGTCATCTGTTATCCGACTGAAATATGGCACAATATCGCATTTATTTCTCGACGTGATATGAATCGCAATACCACCACCTCGTTTATTGGCACGGTATAGGAAAAAGCCTTTATAGCTCTCAATATTGAACATTCTGCAGCCACGTGAATACGAGGTATCAGACAGAGTAAAATGGCAACCTTGGAAAAAAACTGGTCCAGCAGGAGAGAACTTTCACCTCCTTTCCGATTGACAGAACATGCATTCATATGAAGAGCCGATTTGCAAGACGAGTATTGAAAATTGACTTCGCAAGGTAAAGAAAGCTCATGATAATCCATTTTGGGATTTAGGTTATAACTTACGCGTTATCAACGTTAACTGCTGCGCTCTCCGGGTTCTCTGATAGATGCTTGTCCACGTCACGCTCGTTTGTTAATTGTACGGCTGGAATGCCGTCAGCCTGCCTCGCGAAAATCCCGCCGTTGATTGACCAAACAGATTTCCAACCATTTTCATGTCTTTTCTTGACTGCCATAGCAAGAAGTCTTTTCAGTGTGGGGCATATATGCTCATTGACGTAAACGGGGGCCGAGTCCGAAAGATCAAGGTCATCGTTGGAAAGTCTCATTTTTTTAGCTGTTTGCAAAACATTAATTGTGGCGTTTCGCCCGTGATCGGAACTGAACGACAATGACCGTATTTTCGGGCTTCCTTGTGGGAACGAGACGGCAGACTACAAATCACTTTCTGCGATAGTTTCACTTATGGCAGTTCCGAGTTTTGATAATATATCAGTGACTGATTCATCCTGTCTTTTTCACGCCCTGTATTTCGATGTTGTTTTTCCTAGAATACTGTTCCCACT
This sequence comes from Amblyomma americanum, assembly GCF_052857255.1. NCBI lineage: Eukaryota > Metazoa > Arthropoda > Arachnida > Ixodida > Ixodidae > Amblyomma > Amblyomma americanum. The sequence continues at coordinate 154,503,642 of NC_135504.1, forward strand.
GAACAAGACTACCTTCAACATCATGCAGCCTAGTGCGAAGTGCCTTTTTTGCGGTGGCTGTCGAGCGCTTACAGCCATCTCGTCCCTCAGTTTCTCGTTGATTTCCTCAATTGTCGTATGGGCATATTCAAGACTTTCGGTCAGGGACTTTTGCTCATGCTGAAGCTCGCGAATTTGGTTGCGCAAGTCTCTCTCTATTGCCACCCGAAGAGCTTTATGCTCTAGCTTTATTTCTTCCTTCAGCTTTGTCAACTCGGTCCTCATTTCTTCCTTCAACTTAGCCAAATCCTTAGCCATGTTCGTAGTGGTCAATGTGCAGGGGCGAAGAATTACCGCATGCAGACCAGAGATATGAACAACAATACTTTACGTATACAAAGTAAAAAAAAAATTCAGAACTGGCAGCAGCCACGAAGCATAGCAATTGAAATTTTCAAATATGTGAGCAAATGGGTCTCCATACTGACCTGTGGTGAACCAAGAAAATCTTTAGGGGTGGCACTGCAAGGCTTCGTCGCTACTGCCAAGTGAGCCCCGCCGAGCTTTCAGGGCTCCTTTTGTACCCCCAGGCTTTGACGCGGTGCGGCGCAGGCACAGCTCTGAGGACAGGTTGATAAGCAGCAGGTGATGGTGCCGTCCGTTCTTCTTGCAAGCCGCACTCGTTTGCCGGTCAACCAACGCCGATGTGGAAACTGCGGCGAAAGCAGAAAATCTTTAGGGGTCGCACTGCAAGGCTTCGTCGCTACTGCCAAGTGAGCCCCGCCGAGCTTTCAGGGCTCCTTTTGTACCCCCAGGCTTTGACGCGGTGCTGCGCAGGAGCAGCTCTGAGGACAGGTTGATAAGCAGCAGGTGATGATTTCGTCCGTTCTTCTTGCAAGCAGCGCTCGTTTGCCGCTCAAACAACACCGATGTGGAAACTGCGGTGAAAGCTGAAAATCTTTAGGGGTCGCACTGGAAGGCTTCGTCGCTACTGCCAAGTTAGCCCCGCCGAGCTTTCAGGGCTCTTTTTGTACCCCCAGGCTTTGACGCGGTGCGGCGCAGGCGCAGCTCTGGTGACAGGTTGATAAGCAGCAAGTGATGTTGCCGTCCGTTCTTCTTGCAAGCCGCACTCGTTTGCCGGTCAACCAACGCCGATGTGGAAACTGCGGTGAAAGCAGAAAATCTTTAGGGGTGGCACTGCAAGGCTTCCTCGCTACTGCCAAGTGAGCCCCGCCGAGCTTTCAGGGCTCCTTTTGTACCCCCAGGCTTTGACGCGGTGCGGCGCAGGCGCAGCTCTGGGGACAGGTTGATAAGCAGCAGGTGACGATGCCGTCCGTTCTTCTTGCAAGCAGCACTCGTTTGTCGGTCAACCAACGCCGATGTGGAAACTGCGGTGAAAGCAGAAAATCTTTAGGGGTGGCACTGCAAGGCTTCGTCGCTACTGCCAAGTGAGCCCCGCCGAGCTTTCAGAGCTCCTTTCGTACCCCCAGGCTTTGACGCGGTGCGGCGCAGGCGCAGCTCTGGGGACAGGTTGATAAGCAGCAGGTGATGATGCCGTCCGTTCTTCTTGCAAGCCCCACTCGTTTGCCGGTCAACCAACGCCGATGTGGAATCTGCGGTGAAAGCAGAAAATCTTTAGGGGTGGCACTGCAAGGCTTCGTCGCTACTGCCAAGTGAGCCCCGCCGAGCTTTCAGGGCTCCTTTTGTACCCCCAGGCTTTGACGCGGTGCGGCGCAGGCGCAGCTCTGGTGAGAGGTTGATAAGCAGCAGGTGATGATGCCGTCCGTTCTTCTTGCAAGCCGCGCTCGTTTGCCGCTCAACCAACACCGATGTGGAAACTGCGGTGAAAGCTGAAAATCTTTAGGGGTCGCACTGGAAGGCTTCGTCGCTACTGCCAAGTTAGCCCCGCCGAGCTTTCAGGGCTCCTTTTGTACCCCCAGGTTTTGACGCGGTGCGGCGCAGGCGCAGCTCTGGTGACTGGTTGATAAGCAGCAAGTGATGATGCCGTCCGTTCTTCTTGCAAGCCGCACTCGTTTGCCGGTCAACCAACGCCGATGTGGAAACTGCGGTGAAAGCAGAAAATCTTTAGGGGTGGCACTGCGAGACTTCCTCGCTACTGCCAAGTGTGCCCCGCCGAGCTTTCAAGGCTGCTTTTGTACCAGTTGTCCCATACAGCCAGTTGTCCCATACAGACTGCTGTTGAAAGCGCAGAATAATTCCTGGAGCCTTCTCTGCTTTGCATTGAAGCCTCCCTCACTACTCAAGGTTATTTACTGCGGCGCTCAGCTTGCCGAGTTCTTCGGTGGGATCATGTTTTTCTTCATTTTTTTTCACCCGCTTATTAGCTCCTTGATGTCCTCGTCCTGACGTTTCATAGTGTTAAAGACCTCATCACATTTATCTGACATCATAACAACAGCTGTCTCAATGCCGTCCACGTTCTTAGTTAAAGGGCCCAAGCAGTCTAACTTCTTGTTGATGCACATTACAGCTTATTTTACGTCAAACTCCTGGCTACCTTTCCCAGAGCTTCCTCCACGCAGTCTGGCTATGTCAGACATTTCCAATGTTTTTGTAAAGTTGTCCTTCTTCGACTTAAATGAAGCTTCAGTAACTCCAGAGCATTTGCCAAGGTGATAATCATTATCGCACTCGGTGCATTGTAAATTGTTGCTTGAATAAAGCGCTGCAGTACACGCCAAGCAGACGTTATCGTTTCCATGGATAGATATTCTCGGTACAGAGCGCGGAACTGGTGCAGGGAAAGCACAAGGAAGAATGTAGTATAAATCACGCAGACAGATCTGTCCCGTGCAAAAGTGGGGTCGTTTACCGAATACCCCTGACCTGTGGCAAAAGCTACATTGGACAAACTGGACGTTGTATAAAATCAGACTTCAGGAGCACCAGCAGAATAGGCGTATTGGGGGGAGGGGGCATGTGGCCGAGCAGTGTCGCCACTGCCGTAGTTGCACGCCTCGGTTCCGCGAGACCACACTAGAAAAAATTGGCTTCTAACATTAGTAGAGAAGTGTACGAGGCGTACTGTATTAAGAAGGAAACCGGCTCGTGTACCAGCGAAACCTCGGTAAACTTGTAAGCATGATGTCCCGTACGCGCCTGTGCACCATTGTTGCGTGATCATCGTTTGTCAGGTTAGAGTGTGATTGCGATGATTGTATAAATGTGACGCACCGTTGTAATAAAACCAGTTGAAGTTCCGCGCTCAGTCCTGTTGGTTTCTTCCTCGCCCCTTGTCTTTTTGTGCTGTTTCAAGAAGAAAATAACACCTGGCTTTTATTCTTTTACCGCAAAGGCAGCGGAACGAAGACACTCCAACAGGTGCAGCGCTATTGCCCGAGGCTGTGAAGTGTTCCTCTCCTTCAAGAACTGCTATGCCCGGCGAGAGAAATCTTAATCTCGATACCGGCCTGTATGATTTGAAATGCTTTAAAGGAGCACGACACTGAGCTATCTGAACGCGAGAAGGATGAAAGGAGCACACAAAGACCACTTGGGCCCGTGCCGATCGTTTCGACGGCTGAATTCCTGAGAGGTAATTCCTGCGTAGCACTCCATAAACGCTTTCAGGCCCGAAGCAGGTCATTCAACGCGTGTCCTGTTCGTCAGAGCTCCGGCTTCTCTATCTCTCCTTTACTGCTCCCAGTGGATGTTCGAGGGCAGCATCAAAGCGTGCTTCGCCCAATGCTCGCTTACGTCTATTGCGCTTTCGTTGAGGAGGTCTCCTGGTTTTACGATGATGTCAAAGTGGTCCAACGGTGAGGCCGGTTGAGTCAACGGCACTAGCAGAAGGCAGTTCGCTCTCTGCGCTCCTCTGGGAACCGTTATCGATTGCGAGCGCATCTTGTCCCATCGGTGATGCGAACAAAGTGGGGGCTTTTGATGCGACTGCATTAGAAGCTCGTCGGGTTATTCGGAGCAGTTCACTGTCACGCCTTGGTAGATGCCAAATTTCAGGTCATGCGATCGCAATACGTCGGCATGTATGATGAGGTGTATGGATAAGCAAGACTGGTGATGCCGGTGATCACAAGAAAGTAATGTCATGGGACGTCACTAGACCAGACGTGACAGCCGGAAGTGTCAGCAAATCGGAATTGAAGACGAACGCCTCGAAGGACTCTTTGTGCTATTATAACCCAAGCAGGGCGTTGTCTAGGCTTGAGCTAACAATTGTTGCCTATGAGGAGGAAGCTGAAAAACATTACGGTCTGTTTCGTCACCGATAGTTGAGGCCAGCATGAAATGCCTTTCGAGTCCAGCGAATGGCACTCTTTATCCATTCCAGTACTCTTCGCCATACGCACGGATCCGGGTGACGCAACTTCCTTAAATAAAAATTAGCAAAAATTTGCGCACCGTCACTTTTAGAACTACAGTAAACCGTGTACATTTTATCGGTTACGTTCTATCTTTCAGTTTAGCTTTGGTTAGCGACTATTTGCCTATCAACTATTTTCACTGCCAAAACACACAAGCCAGACATTTCGTTCCGTGCGGTTGTATCTGAACGAAACATATGGCAATACGAAGGGTCTAGCTACCCGCAAAAGCACCTGAAAACTTTGAAGTTCGAAGACCCATTTCTAGTCTCAACCTCAGCGTAAGGGTGGAATATCTGACGAATCATAATCCCGGACAGTGTTCAGCACTTAGCGTAGACGTCGAGGATATGTTCTATTCCCTTCCTCAGGCGAACCTTATTAAGTGCTTCCAAAAGTGCACCATCGACCACAACGGTGAATTTTTAGACGTTGAGTTCAGGCCGGTCGACCATACTGTTCGTTGGATGTATTCATCCAAGGCCGGAAAGTCCCTTCTCTCCTTCAGTTCGCAACATTCGAGACTGGTGAAGTACGGGATAGCGGTGTCATGCCTGTCGACAGCCCTTAAAATGTCATGTCACCGCCGGATCGAGGAAGGTTTCTTTGAGCAGGTGGCCGGACTAAGTGAAGCAGGCTATTAAGATAGAAACCTGGCACGGTTAGTGGAACGAATCTTCTCCAAGCTGAAGGTAAAGATGGCACCTCACCCTCTGGAGCAGCAGGAAAAGGCACAAAGGAAGGTTGTGTGCATCCCGTATCTACGCTGTGTCTCACATCGTCCTAAGAAGATCGCTGCGCGGCAGAACTTGCAGGTGGTGTTCTCCGCCGGTCATGAATTTGGGAAGGTGTGCGGTGCAGTGCACAAGAAGTTGGAGCCAGCCCCTTCAAGAAAAGATTACCGGCAGTGCACAGTGTCATACGCAGAATGTTTCATGAACTGCAAAAAAGGCGTCGTGTATAGGGTGCATTTGTCTTGCGGAAAGGCATATTATGACCAGACGGGAAGATGCATAAGCATCACTGAAAGAGCACGAGAATTCGCTCGACATGAAAAAATCCTTTTCTTCCAACCTAGCGCAGCATTGCCTTGATTACAAAGATCAAAAATACGAGCCTTGCCTGCCTGATGACTTGCATAATACTGAGATACAATACTACCGCTGCAATCAGGTACGCTGGGATGTCTTCGGAGCTTATTGCATCGCTAAGGACATGGGCATGTATGTGGAGAAACCATCCGTGGCTTTACAGAAAAATGAAACAGCCTTCCTCGAGAAGAGCCTTCCATCCACTGTGTAATCTTTCAGGCGTTTCTGTTTTAAAGCGAAAGCTTTACTACGTCAGCCAGCGAGTCATTTTGGCTCGTCGCGCCGTATGCGTACGCCTTATGTCGTATGCCGTATGCCGTGTGTCGGCTGCGCCGTTGCCTAGCAACGCCACAGCCGTGCTCCAACCGATGACGCAGCCGTCAACGCCGCTGCCGTCGCCGCTCCCTCCACCGGATGTGCTCTGCTGAAGTAGAGGGAGAGATGTCGCCTCGCGAAGGTTATATATATATATATATATATATATATATATATATATATATATATATATATATATATATATATATATATATGCGCTTCGCCGCAGTGTATTGCAGTAGTTAAAGAGAGCGCTAAAGAGACAAGAGAACGACAGAACGAAGCGAGGAAGAGAACGCGCTCAAGACACGCCAGAAGAACGCGCCGCACGACTCGAGAAGCGTCGTAACGAAAATGCGGCCAGAAGAATTCGTGCCACGTCCCGGAGTGACTCGTCAACTGGGGAAGGGACCGGTTTCAGTTATTGAGAGCATCCGAATGAGACGCTGCGTAAACGACCTGCCGAGGAAACGAAGCTTTCGCAATTCAGCTAGTTTTGAAACTTATAGAAAAGTTTTAAAGCAGACTTTTAAACCTTATACATTTCTTGTGGTTTTCCAATAAATTTCAGTTGCTAGAGAGCGCCCGTATCGTCTTCTTTCGCGGGTCCGCGTTCAGTTTTGCGATGGTCCACAATATGAATTACTATGATCTTGCCTAACACAACGTACAGTTAAACTATTTTCAAGTTAGGCAGTAACCCCAATCTTTGCTGTGTGGTACCCGCGACGGCTCCCGTACCACTCGGTAGCCAACCCTCCGCACCAGGGTTTGGCAGCAGCAATTGCAGTTTAGGTCCGTCATGGCGCGGCTAGGCATGTCTACGGTGCTTTCGAAACTGAGAGGTGAGTTGTGCTTCACATGTCACTGGTCTTTTTGACGCCACGCTGCGGCCTGCCCGAGAAATTGCGGACACTTCAGAAGCATTCCTTATTTCCTATTAATTTCACGAATTTTTATTTTTTGCTTCCATTTATTCACACACTCCTCATTACCATGCAGTCGTAAAGCAAAACTTACAATAGCCACACTTATGTTTTCAAAGAAGCAACGCAAACTGACGAAGAGTGGTAATCTGGACCTGTTGGTTCATCACAGAGAAGGACAATATGCAGCACAAAAAAAAAACGCTTGGACGACAGAAGAAAGACAAACACAAGCGCTGACACTGCGAACTCGATGTTCGTAGTGTCAGCGCTTGTTTTTTTTTTTTGTTCTGTCGTCCATGCGTTTTCTTGTGCTGCATATTTTCCTTTTCTGAAGAAACGCGGTTTCATGGCCTCCGGCCTTTTCTAGCAGATTACAACGTTTGTGAGTCTCATTCTGTGACTGTCTCGGCGGGTTGCCTCCTGTTCCTGAAAAAGAGCATACCCAATTCTAAACTTGTGTACCAAGCAGGTACGGAGGGACGGTTCATACGGTTCGCGTGTCCTAGACTAGTTAAAAGATTTAAATTTGCTTTCATTGTCGCGTGCCGTTAGCAAGTTAAAATGTGCTCATTTGGTAATTTTTGTCCCGATTACGACCCATAAATCTTAAATGCTTTTTCGCGCCATCGTCTCTGAACGCGGAACGTGGCAGCACTCAGTGCCCAGCTACCTTCAGCGGCAGCTTTCCTCGCTGCAATTGAATCACCCGTTTCTTGAGTGGAATTCAGAGCGCGTTGTGCAGTTCCTAAAAGATCAGAGCCCTGGTGGATGTCTCGCCTTTTGCATAGACATTGAAGACGTATTTTATTCTCCCCTATACGACGCCCTCGTGGAATGCGTCCAGCGCTGCATCGTTGAGGACAATGATGAAATCAATTTCAGAACAAATTTTGGAACGTCGTTTGAACATTTCGTTGAATTACTGTCATTTGATCTGCGGTCAACCTTTGTGGGTTGGTGCAACAACTTCTATGTCCACAGTTCTGGTGTATGTATTGGCGCTTCTGTCGCGCCCACTCTTTGTGATATTTTTTTAGCCGTATTGACAGAAATGTAAAAGCGAACCTCAGTGACCTTCACCTTCACATAATTAGGTACGTTGTTGACTTTCTGGTATTCACAAAAATAAACAACTTCAATAGGCCCGTCGGTGATATTTTAAATGTCTTCAAAGAAAGTAGCTTTTCCCTGTGCTTCACTTTCAAACTTCCAGAATAGCAAAATCTTCAATTTTTAGATCTGAACTTGCACTTTTTGCCTGATCATATCTGTAGGCGTTACGTGCCCAGAAGTTCGAAACAATTGATGAATTACTCTACAGCGCAGTCAAAAACTATTAAACATGCCCTATCGGAAAACACAGCGTTTTCCAGTACGTTTCTTACACTTGCCATACTGGTCCACGTTTGCATTGCACTTGAACATGCTTGGCTGCACTTCGATAGAACTGGTGCTCGCAGTTCAGCGCTGGGCCGCACTGCAATACGCTTTCGACGGCGCGGGCCGCACTGTACTACTCTTGTGACGCTGCGTTCACGGGCTACACTGCGAGCAGTTCGACTCCCTTGCACACTGCTCGCATCGGCGCACTGCGAACGCTGGGCCCGCTTCGAGCACTAGGCCTAGCGCTTGCTAGAGAACCTATATAGTGTCGTGCATCTTATTGTAGCAGTGTTTAACAATCCTGTCTGAGGCGCTAGCTCGTTTCCGGAGAGACTGCATGCGGTACCGGTTCGGCCAGCGTTACCAGTAAAGTTGGGTACGGCCGCTTGTGATGCGAGTAGTCGGGTACACCCAGATCAACGGACGAAGCCGTCAACTCCGTGTTTCGTCTTGAGCTGAAGCGCTTCGATAGGTGCAGCAACACGGCTCAGGCCAAGCGCAGCAATTTCACAGCAAACTAGCCAGTGACTGATGTTTCAAAGCCGTTACGATAAAGATGTGTGCATCTATATTCCTGTACGTACGTGAAAACCTGACCGTTCTGGATGGCATGTGTACATATGCTTTGAGGTGAACTCGTCCGAGAATGCTGCCCAGCTCGTGAATGGCTGACTGATCGAATATGCAGCTGCGAAAATTCACGAGCAGATATGTTAGGCATATGCTCACTTGAAGTGCTCAATATGGTTTAGCAACAACTAGTTCCAATTTCAAATGCATGCAAAGAGATATCTCTGGGTTAGCCTGATAGCGGAAGGCGGGAGGTCGATGTGCCTGCATATACATATGCTGGGCGCAAGCCGGGTAGGATGATCTGTTTCTCACGCATTAAATAATGTTTAACAACTGCGTGGAACTATGTCCGCGATCACACAGGCGCGAGGGTTGTTGAATAATTGATGAGACTCTCTTATAAAATTCAGGGGGGGGGGGCACTTTGTTGATCTAAAGTGCGGTGAGGCGAAAGCCTTTAGCGCGGCGTGGCTGCTTGTGTCACTGATGTGTGGTTAAGATGTTGATTAATTACACAATTCTTTGTGAATCTTAAATGCTGGAGACGCTGAAGGGCGTATGGGAGGCTTAAGTCTAATCGACGCCTTTCCGCACTCTCCAGCGTCCTTGCTCTAGACTAGGAGAACTAATTATGCGTAGTGTAAGACTGAAAAACATTTAACATACCGTGTCATGCAGAGCTGTGCTGGCACGTTTTTATCGTTCATCGTGACTGTTTTGGATGTCAAAGTCGGCAATAAACAAAAAAGGACTACTTATGCGTAGTGATTAGCACGTTCGGTTCTGGAATGGAAGGACGGTGGTGCGAATCCCGCTGTACAGTTTTTTTCCAAGTTATCGTCATTTGATTGACAGCTATAATGTGAGAGATTTCGCGGACTGACGGACGGACGGACAACGATGAGCCATTAAAGGATTTCGCCTTAATATAAGGACCTAGCGGAGCTAGCTCGTATGTGCGACCCTAATCCGGCAACTGGTTTTTTCTCATATCAGAAAAAAAATCAAAACGCGCGTTAAATGCTAACAGGTATATCTTGAAGTTTTGCCATGCATATATACAAGTTTCCTCGCGGTGCTACTTCAAAATACTTTCTAGAGTTCAGTTAGTAGCGAATGCGGGTGAGGTCCGAATATCGGAATATTTCGCGAGCACTGATCTCGTGAATAGGGGAGGGACCTTAGCTACCTTTTTGTCCGCATTATTCGCGGCACAATTTTTCTTGCGGTGAATGTGAAGGGCGAAAATTACAGATATTAGCGAATTGTTTTTATTTTTTTAGAGTAAAGTACACTGCTTGATTTTCAGTACGGGCCATCCGCCATATTCCCTCGATCATTGCTAGCAAAACAGAAAGGTGCTAGGTAACACCAAGATATCATTATAAACTTGCTTTTTCTATATATATGATCTGCACAGCTTTCCTTAGCACAAGATTTCCATGCTTTTATGACCATCACTCAGTAAATCCATACACACAGAACAAGGCAGCTTTGTCAAACAGTGTGTGCCATATGGCTGCTGCTATGGTTTATGGTGGGCATAAGCTGGGGCCACAGTCTCATTTTCGCAAGTCTACACAAATGACCTGAGCATCAGAGCAGAATATTCATTGCAGACAGGTCGGTGCTAAGCGGCACCTCGACCCAGGCCACATGGTTGCCACATATAAGGCAGATGATGACAGGCACATCCAAATCCTAGTTTATTGGCACTTGTTCTGGAAAGCAGAACATATTTATTGAACAGCAGGTTCTTATTGCATGCTGATCTCATTTGCTCCACAGTGCATAAAAATATAAGGAGGTGTCGGCTAGCTTCTGATTCAGAATAGGAGGACAAAGTCGAGAACTACTGGTGCACGCCTTTATTCAGAGTGTCAGTGCGCCACTGCACTCAGATAGATACAAAAGCACAATCCGAAAGGCTTATGATGTGACAGTTGGCTGCAGTGAAAGCCACATGATGCATTTTGACAACCAATATGAAAAGATGCCTATATTATGCAAAATGCTAGTGCATGTTCAAAAGCCCAAGGTCGCCAATATTGTATTAACGCAACAAAATCTGCACCTCATAGCCTGCATGTAACTTCAGGACATTAAGTCCAACACGCCAAGCCATGTCATATTGAATTATGTTTTAACATAGAAGCAGGAAAACCACAAGTTCAAAACGCAAGTCCGCATGTATGCTCCCATGCTCTCTTAAATGGGCTTATTGCATTACAAAAAGTAATTATCCTATAGGGCCAACTATTGTTTGATACAACTTGATAACCAAGCAGTACTCTCTAAGGAGGCCTGTGGCCAATGGTCTGGACCGATTCTCAAGGCCGCAGTTAATCTTGGTTAATCCTTTCCCATCTGCCAGCTCCTTGTGATGTCATCATAGCAAGCACAAAGTGATTAATCATAATATCACAGTCGATGCATGGTATTGGCATGTGGGCCTTCTTTGAGGCTCAAATACAACCACTCTTGAGTTTTATTTTACTACAGCCTCCTTCGTAACACTGAAGAATAATTTCTTGCCTAACACTTAAGTGAAGGCCTTACTCAAACCATTTTTCGCAGCATGTCATGTCAGCAGAGTCATGTTTGGAATGATGCCAAGGAATGATTTTCGGTAATTGAAAAAGTCTACACACAACTTCTGTCCACATCGCTTGCCTTAATGACAGTTGGAACACTTCGTCCACATAAAAAACAAGGTTTTATTTGGTCTGTATAATTTCGGCTTTCTAACAAGAGAACCTTTCTGCACAGCAGGAAACACTCATGTCCAGAATCCACTGCAAATCGTAGTACCTCCACTTTTTGAAAGAAACCATGTGCAGCGTGGACAAAAGTGCTGTCATTTTTTTTTTTGTTTATAGTAGAGTGTGCTATGATAAACCTGTTTCTTGTACACAAATCGCTCATAACACACTATTCAGCAAACCCCAAATCCACTTTCAGTCATAGCCTTCATTTCATCATCACTGAGGCGAGCATGCTGGTCATACCCGAAGAGACTGACACCTTCTTCTTGAACTGCATCAAATATGGGTTTGTGGCCCAAGAAACTGTCGCAAACAGCTTTCTCTTCCTTTGTTAGGTGTGTTGATGCAATGAAGTGTTGCAAATGATGCCCCATCATTACACGCTCAATAACCTGATAGGGCAAGCCATGGGCAGCAGTAATCGACTTCACAAGTCTACCATTTCCAGCCTCAAATGGAAAGGCAGAACTTGCCCACAGAGGTCCTAGCTGTCGAACATTGTTCGCTAAATGCAGCAGCTGGTGGACATTGAAGGTCACTGCTGCAACGCCGTACAATGATTCAAAACTTGTCACAAAGGTAGAAAGAAGCCGCTCTGAAAGGAAAAAGAAAAGCTCATGAAGAATTACTAACTGCAACAAAAAATTTCAGATTTTTGCGGTATGCGTTTGGTTAGTCGGTGTCCTTCGTCGCAAAAGGTTTGAAAGTTGCGCGAGTTAGCACATGAATTCATAGTTCTGTGGCATAGTGCAGTGGAGTCCTTCATCCCGTGGTTCGCACAGAACAAATATACGCAAACCCGGGTGCATTCCCTCCCTAGTCGTACAAGGCTGTGAGCTGGCGCCGCTGGGTGCTTTTGTGTATTTTAGTTTCAGAAAGTGTACGTGTTTGCACTCGGCATGTCTTGAAAGGATGGGTTCTGATTGGTTGCCGTTACGGCTTTTATGATTGGTCTAATTGGTCCCAAAAAGGGTCACCAGAATGCTGTCCGAAGAACTCTTCTGGTTGGCTCCGGTAAAGGCTTTTTTGATTGGTCGAAAGAAGAGTCTCCGGAATGGTGGTGAAGTCTATAAGAGCGGGTTTTTCAATCCCGGGGGGACTCGAGAAAGGAATGGCTGAATTCCGCTGCTGCTAGTGACCTCCGCTTCGAAGATGTTGCGCGCCCCAAGATATGACTGGCTGTTCTGGTATGTACCTGTTGTATCCTTCTTTCTTGTTTCAGTTTCGTTTATTTCAGTGTACATATCGTCATCGTCATTCAATATGATTTCCTATATAAGTGGCTTTACTGTGACGAATAAAGGAGGGTTTTTTTGCATACTGCGCTTGCGTGTCATGCGTCTGGTCTGGAGCAGACACCACATATTGGCGACGAGGGTCAGTATAGGAGCCATGCCGCTCGGGTGTTTCCCAGCACCGCCTCCTTTCTTGTCTGCACCCGGTGACCCGGCTGTGCCTTGGCAGCAGTGGAAACGCGTATTCCTGAATTTCCTGGAGGCCATTGGCGGCGATGAACTGAAGCCGAAGCGTTGCAAGGCAATTCTGCTAAACCTGTTCGGGGTTGAAGGCCAGCGAATATTCTACAGCATGCTTGCACAAGGAGCAGACGTAACCGCGGACGCCAAGGCCGAGGACAAGGTGGACCAGTTCAAGGACGCGCTTGCTGCACTGGATACGCATTTCGCGAGCGCTACGAATGATTTGGTGCAGCGGCGCCGGTTTCGCCAAAGACAACTTGTTAGCAGACCCCAGGAAATCGAGAAACGTGATGAATAAGAGCTAACGCTCTTAAAATATTTGCAGATAGAGAGGCGAAACGCGAGACATAGTACAACTGCTCGAGAAATTCTTTCACACTCATTGCCCGCAGAAAACCCTGTATTCTATTGGGGCTATTGTAACTGCCTGGTGAGACATTTCAAGCATTTACAAACAGACTTCGGGACTTGCGTCTACTTGAAATTTTGGCAGTGCTACCGATAGCATGATTCGAGACCAATTACTGGAAGGCACTTCGTCACGAACAACCCGTGAACGCATGCTTTATGAAGAGTCTTCGCTTACACTGCAGCGTGCTGTTGACATCGGGAAGCAAATTGAGCAAACACAACAACAGCTCGGGGAATTTGCGCATAGCACTGTGAACAAGATTCAAGATGTGCGAAAAAGGTCAGACTCTGAGCTAGGAAGTTGCTACAGGTGCGGCTCGTCATCGCATATGGCTAACTCGACTGCATGACCGGCGAGGAACAAGCGTTGCCACTCTTGTGAAAAAATTGGTCACTTTTCAAGCATGTGCAAATTGAAGAAAACGAAATATGCCGTTCGAAAGCCCGAGAAGGCCAACGCCGTCACGGTACTTCAAATCGGTGACCGTAATCCGTCGGCGAAAGATATTCGAGCCAACATTTCTATCGGGAAGATAAGATTGTCGTTGTATGTCGACATAGGCGCTACGGTTTCTTTGCTCAGTGAAGTGCACTACCACAAATATCTAGGCAACACGTACTCGTTGCGACCGCCGACTGCCAATTTGTGTAACTATTCCGGAGAACAAATCAAGTTAAGCGGTTGCTTTCTTGCTGACGTATCTTACAAGGGAAACAGAGCCAGTGTGCTTTTTCATGTCACAACCAAGGGCACTTCGCTGCTGGGGCTTGATGCCGTTCGGAGCCTGGGAATCACTGTGAACGGCTCAACCTTGAATTGCTGCCAGGTGACATGCCCTGATTCACTGCCTTCAGAATTCACGCACCAGTTTCCGCACTTGTTCACGGAAAAGTTAGGGCATGTGAAAGGCTTTGTTCACCATGTTAAATGCCGTTCATCTGTGAAACCAGTCGTTGCGAAACCCCGACGCCTGCCGCTCACGCTACGGCAACAGGTATCGGTAGAGATACAACGTCTGATGGCCGAAGATATAATTGAACCTGTCGACGCATCGAAGTGGATTTCACCGATCGTCGTCGTGAGGAAGAAGGACGGTTCAATTAGGTTGTGTGTGGACCTATGTGAAGTGAACAAGGCAGTAATTGCCGATGCTTTTCCTCTTTTGCATACAGAGGAACTACTTCATGAACTAGCTGGAGGAACGTGCTTCTCAAAGCTCGACTTAGCGTCGGCATACCGCCAGCTAGAACTGACTCCGGAAAGTCTGGGTCTAACCACCTTTATCACACACGAAGAATTGTTTCGTTTTAAGAGAGTGTGTTTTGGCCTTGCATCTGCCCCTTCAGCCTTTCAGAGAATGATGCAGCATATTTTGAAAGATTGTAAAGGCGTACTTTGTTACATTGATGATGTGATTCTACACCAGGTGCTAAAACGCATTGGTGATTCTGGTTTGAAGCTCAACCAGAAATGCACATTTGCTGTTTCAGAACTATCCTTTTTAAGGCATACGGTGAGCTCAAAAGGGATCACACCATTGCAGTCTAAGGTTGACGCTATTGTCAAACTTCCTGCTCCTCACGATGTTGTCACTTTGAGGTCATTTTTGGGTCTCGCTGGTTACTATGCTCGGTTTGTGCCGCGATTTGCTGATCTCGTCGAGCCGCTTAGAACGCTCCTGCGGTCTGGTCAACAGTTCACGTGGGATGATGAGGCTGAGCGTAGCTTCCAGCTTGTTAAGACAGCTTTGTCTTCAAGCCCAGTCATACAGATGTTTAACCCATACCTTGATGTAATTGTTACGACAGATGCTTCTGATAAGGGACTGGGAGCCGTTGTTAAGCGATGCGATGGTGACAGCGTACGCACGGTGGCCTTCGCATCGCGTGCCCTGACTCCTGCTGAGCGGAAGTACTCCGCTGGGGAACGTGGGGCCCTTGCTTGTCTCTTCGCGTGCGACCGCTGGCACATCTACTTGTGGGGTAGAAAATTTTTGTTACGGACGGACCACCCGGCACTGGTGACGTTACTTTCAGCTGCCGGTACAGGACGCCGACCTTTGCGTATATCCAGATGGTCAGCTCGACTTTTGTATTATAACTTCCACATAGAGCACCAAAAGGGATCGCAAAATGTCGTGGCCGATGCGCTTTCACGCCTACCACTTGACCGTGATTCGCAGCAGACGATGCAGGAAGAAATTGTGTCCGTTGTATCAGAGTGCCTAACAAAGGAACGGCTGTAGGTGGCCACTGCTGCAGACAGCACACTGCAACAGGTTGTTGTGGACGTGGTACATGGTTGGGCGCCTAGAAAAGCTTTGCCAGCAGAAGTAATGCCGTACTTTAACGTGCGGGAATAGCTTTCTTTCGTTGATGGCCTTTTGATGCGCGGCGAGCAGGTAGTTGTTCCGAGTGAATTAACCTCGCTCCTTGTTGGTTTTGCGCACGAAGGTGACCCAGGAATTGTGAGGACGAAGCAGAGATTACGTGATCTTTACTGGTGGCCGCGCTTGAATAAACAGGTAGAAGAAGCAATCCATTTTTGTCATATCTGCCAGGCCGCGGACAAGTCCGCTAAACCGTCGTTTGCACCGCTGCAGCCGGTGACGTTTACAGCGCTACCATGGCAGAAGTTAGCAATGGATATAGTGGGACCGATTGGCTGGGCCCCTTCAAACTGTAGGTACATGATATCGCTGATCGATTATCATTCCAAGTGGCCTGAGGTTGCCTTTTCATCTACAGTGACGTCTAAGAGTGTGGTCGATTTTTTGCAGACTGTGTTCAGCCGAGAAGGCTATCCGGAAGAAATTGTCACAGATAATGGGCCTCATTTTAGATCGCAAATGTTTGAAACATTCTTGAGAGAGAGGGGTATTGCGCATCGTTGTTCTTCTCTGTACTATCCACAGGGAAACGGCGCGATTGAACGTTTTAATCGCGTGCTGAAAGATTTCATGCAAGTTGCCAGATTGGAACAACGGCCCCTCCAGGCTGCTGTGGTTGACTATCTCGGCATATATAGGTCGACGCCGCTTGCGCCAACGGGTGTGTCGCCAGCTAAGTTGCTCCACGGGCGCCAGCCAAGGACAAGACTCAATACAGTGGGCTTGCCGACAAGAGAGGGTGTCCATTCCGGTTCGAATAAAAATGTTCCTGCTAGGGTTAAGGCGGAGCACTCGTATGCAAAACAGTATACGGACAGGAGGCGAGGTGCGAAAAGACCAGCCTTTAGTGTAGGGGACTTCATTCGTGTACGCAAGCCAGCAGGCGGTGGGAAAGTGTCGGTAAACTACATGGGACCTTTCAAGATTGTCGGCAGAAAATACAAAAATAGCTTTTTGATGAGCGACGGTCGTTGCTGGAACGCGTCTAAACTAGTTCGGGTTTCCTGCAATCAATCGCAGACAATAGAACAATGGGCATGGGAATTGCCTCATGACTACTCGGGTACCGCTGGGCCTGAAAGCCGCGCAGGCGCTGAACAGGGTGAACTGTTGCGATCGCCGGAAACAAGGGCTGAAGTTAATGAAGAAGTGGTTGCTCCTTTAGAGGATTCGGTGGAGCAACCTTTGCGTCGCAGCACTACGGTACGCCGACCTGTCGAAAGATTTGGGTTTTCTTTACCTGAACAATAAGTGTTTAGTTCGTGCTATTTTGGTTGTTGCAAATTACTATGTTGAATTTTTAAGCGGGAGGCGATGTTGTATCCTTCTTTCTTGTTTCAGTTTCGTTTCTTTAAGTGTACATATCGTCATCGTCATTAAATATGGTTTCCTATATAAGTAAGTGGCTTTACTGTGACGAATAAAGGAGGGTTTTTTTGCATTCTGCGCTTGCGTGGTCCAGTGTCATGCGTCTGGTCTGAACCAAACACCACAGTACCCTCATATATTTTTTCTCAATAAGTTGAATTAATGATTCAGATCTATCTTTAATAAATCAAGTTGATCAATGCATCTCATCGACGCCTGCTGGTCCCCACCTTCGATGCGGCGGAGCTCTCGTCCCGGCACGGAAGCATGCTTCTCTACAAGTGATGGAAGTTCTTTGGTACCTACGACCCCACTCTACTAGAAATTCCCCGGAGTCTCAAGAGTGAGCAAAGCCAAACGCCAGCGGACTTCGCTACGATGACAAGCCCACAACCGAGAACGTCCATCGCCCAGTCTGTGTTCAGGGGAACCCTGGAGGAGTCCGTGACAGACTGGCTAACTTGCTACGAGCACGTCGCTTCGCTGAACTCATGAGACAATGACACAAATGTGAAATGCCTGTATCCTTCTTTGGACGGGGATGCAAAAAATTAGCTTTGGTTTTGCTCTGGTTAACCCTGGTTCAATTGCGAAAGCTTCGTTTCCTCGGTACGTCGTCTACGCAGCATGTCATTCCGACGCTCTCGAAAGCTCAAACCGGTCTCTTCCGAAGTTGAACAGTCACTCCGGGACGTGGCAGGACTTCTAGCTGCATCTTCGTTACTTTCTCGAGTCGTTCGGAGCGTTCTTCTTGCGTCTCTTGGGCGCGTTGTCTCTTCCTCGCTTCGTTCTGTCGTTGGTGCGTTTCTTTCGCGCTATCCATAACGACTACAATACACTGAGGTGAAGCACATATATATATATATATATATATATATACCCCCGCGAGGCGACACCTCCTCTCCCTCTACCCCAAAGGAGCACATCTGTTGGAGCGAGCGGCGACGGCAGCGGCGTCGACGGCGGCGTCATCTGTTGGAGGGCGGCTGCGGTGTTGCTAGGCAACGGCGGCTCAAGGTCGGCCACGGCATACTACATACGGGATACGGCATATGGCACGACGAGCCGAAATGGTTCGCCGGCTGACATAGTAAAGCTGTCACTTTAAAAAAAAATGACATTACGCAACTGCTCACAGGTGCGCCAAGATCGCGGAGCGAATGGGCTTCAAATCTCAAAACTTGCTTGAGCAGCCACCAGGCAGCGCAAATCGCCTACTTGATCGTGCAAAACCAGCTGCAGCTGCCGGCAGTCTCCGCAAGAGTACTTTTGTGACGTTCTGCAGCTGTGTGCAATGGTGGACGCTAAGATGTCGGAAAAGGATCGACTGCGTCATTTGCTGAGGGGCCTCCAGTCGGGGATAGTGGAAAAGGTGATAATCTCCAACCCGAGCACTTGTTCAGCTTTTTTGCAGAGACTGCAGCCCTCAGCCAAGCTGCACTGATGGAACTCAGTGCTCGAGCACTGTCGAACCATGCGCACACAGCCTACTTGACGTCCTCTGGTACTGGCCATCCCCGCAGCACATGCATGCGGTACCTGCCAGCCAAGTGCGGCCTCCGGACAGCCTCACGTGCTGCCCACCTGCACGGCAACATCCCACGGGCAACAACAAGGGCAAGCAGTTGAGATGGAATTTCAATCAGTTGCCTCCTCCTTGGAATCGTTAACCTGGCGGCTAAAGACAATTGATGAAGAACTCTGTCGTGCCCGTGCAACGTGGCCCCCGCGATTGTCGCGTGCCGACGACGAACGACCACGGTGCAACTAGTGCAATCAAAGCGGCCACATAGCGAGCAACTGTCGCCAGCGATGGGGAGACGAAGACTGCGAGCAAAGAAATGTGCGCGCTGATCAAGCTCGCAACCCGGCAAACGGGAACGGCCGGGCCTTGGGGGTCAGCCCAGCCGACCAGTATGTGTGAGAGCGAGAGCCAGCTCCTCACAGTCTCAGTCGAGGCTTACAACTCGAAGACCACATTCCTGATTAACAGCGGCGCCTCTGTAAACGTAATTTCTTATAGCTTGGCGGCCAAACTTTCTTGCAAAATCAAACGAACTGAGCGCACTACCCTTACGAAGAGAATCAGCCGGGATTTCTTGTCGCCTGTGGGGGAAACCGAAGCACTTCTTCAGGAAGGAAGGAAGGCCTCAGACGTGGCTGGCACATACCCACAACGGGGGAGTGGCCAAGACACAGGCGGTTAATTGCTGGATACAGGAAAGTTTTGACGGGAAAAGGAGTGGTAATAGGATGTAGCCTGTTAGATTGGAAGACGGAAGGACAGGGGTCCTGTTAACTTGGAGATCGAAGACGGGATAAAGGCTTAATGTGCATAATAGTACACAATGCCTGTAATGTTCCAATGTCGTACTGACTGAGAGCGGGAAGAAGAAATTAGAATGGGAGGCGCTGCGTTTCTTGAAGAAAATTTTGCACAGCAAAGCGCACACTCCTGTCGCTTCGTCCAAGCAAAGAAGTGCCAATTGAAAGAACAACCGCGGAAGAAACAGGCAAGCCCCGTTGATGAAATGGAATTTGCAAAATACGCTTCCTCAAATGAGAGAAGCGGAGGCAGAACAGCAGGAAATGATCTATTGTCTCAGGTTCGGCACAAAAAGGGCACAGTGGGGAAGCCGCCAGGCCAGATCTCCGAAGGTAGAAATTTAGAAGTGGAACCCGGCAACGAAAGCGCGTGAAAGAGACCTCTAGTCTGCGTGAGCGCCAGTCTTTGCTACTCCAAGGATGGAGAAGAAGCTGATATTCGGGAGATGATGTAAGAGTCGAGGCAGCAAATTCCTGAAATATTGTCGAAAGTCAGTGTTAACTTCATCGTTGTCAACGACTGCCCGTACGAATTGTTTAGAGGGCTCCCCTTTTGTTGGAAGACGGCCTTGCTCATTTATTTTCGCCGAAAAGAAGTAAAAATTGGGGCGAAGTCTACCACTTGTACCTGGAGGCTAAATGTGCAGTCGCAGGCCAAAATGATAACAGCACGAAGCGAGAACCAAGTCCGCATCGAGCCACGTACCGAGGCTCTGCTTCAGGTTCTAACATCGCGAGATGGAATTTAGCTCGTTTAGCCGAACTCTTCTCTAAGCAATGAATTGCAATTTGCACGGACCGTCGTGAACGTGGACGGCGGATTAAGAATTGTGCGCGCCGCTAATCCTAATATATCGACGGTAGTGGTGCACTGCGGCACAAATATCGGCTGGGCGCCCTTCCTTCACCAAGCGCTACTTATACTGGCCGTGCCACAAGACCCCTTGGCGATAGAACACAACGATATCCATACTCTGCCACACCTGACGCCATCTGAAAGGGGTGAGCTCTTGTCCCTGATTCACAAATTCAGCCATCTGTTTACTAACCATGACAATACGATTCAACGCACCTACTTGACGGAGCATGCTATAGACACGGCAAACTCTGCTCCCATTCGTCAGCACCAGTACTGCCACTCACCCTTCGAAAGGGAAGTCATTCAAGCACAATTCGAAGAAATGCTTTTGAGGCGAAGCTATGAGAGTCGCATAGCCCATTGTCATCGCCCATGGTTCTCGTAAAAAAGCCGCAGGGAGGTTGGCCGTTCTCTGTTGACTTCCGGAGAGTGAACTCTGTCACTAAGAAGGACGTGCATCCACTGCCACGAATTGTTGACATTCTGGATGTGCTTCAAGGGGACAGATATTTCACCACGCTCGACCTCACCTCAGGCTATTGGCTGGTGGGAATCCACGAAGAGGATAAACCGAAGACAGAATTTGCATGCGGAACAGGGCTATATGAGTTCAACGTCTTACCTTTCAGACATAGTACCACCCTCGCGACGTTCCACCGAATAATAAACAAGGTTCTGAGTGGCGGTCTTTCAAGGGTGTGCCTGGCTTACTTAGATGACATTGCCATCTTAAAAAATGAAAACGCACCTAGAGGGCATGGAGAAGGTGTTAGGGGCTCCTTATAAGGCCAACGTGCGTCTGAAATCTGAAAAATGCAGTTTCGCACATCAAGAAATAAGATCTCTTGGCCATGTGCGAACGGGCGACAACATTAAGTGAGATCCGGGAAAAATAGCCGGGATCGAAAAGCTCCCAGTTCCGAAAAAACAAGAAAGGAATTCAGAGTTTCCTGGGAATCTGCAACCGTTACCTGCCACCATTAGATACTTTTCTATAATTTTCCGGCCTTTCACTAACATGACCAGAAAGAATGTTCCTTTTGGGTGGGATGTGGCATGCGAGGCGGAAATGCAAGCGCTCAAAGAAATACTGACTGCATAGCCCGTTTTGTGTCAATTCGAGCCCAGCAAGCCCGTCGAACTCCATACCGATGACTGCGACTAGGGCATTGGTGCCGTGCTGGTGCAGAAGGACGACGGTCGAGAGGATGTCATCGCGTACGCCAGCTGTCATCTTAACGAGGCCGAGACCAAATACAGCACTACATAAAAGGAATGTCTGGCTGTCGCGTACGCCTGCAAGCAGTTCCGACCGTATATTTTCGCAAGCAAATTCACCACCGTCACTGAAAAACCCAGCCTCGCATGGCTTATGAATGTCAAGAATCCGAACGGACGCCTTATAAGATGGTCCCTGCTATTACAGGATTTCGACATGACGCTGAAACACCGCCCTCGCGTGAAGAATGCAAATGCCGGCACACTTTTTCGTCTGCCGCATGAGCCAGCACCGGTTAGTGAAGAAAACTTTGCACCAATGCTTGTGCTGGGTCGCGTGGATGTAGGTATAGGAAGCAGAGGGAAGACTCTTGGATGAAGGAGATGATCCAAGATCTCGAGAACCCGGATTCACCCGTTGCCAGGAGACTGAGAAGAACGGCACGGTGTTTTCGAATTATCGACGTTGCGTTGCACAGGCGGGCGAAAGGATTCGAGGAGGACTACGACGCACTGGTCGCTCTAAAAAGCTTGCGAGCTGAAGTGTTAAGAAGCTGCCACGATGATATCACAGCCGGCCACCTGGGATTCTAGCGCACCTGGGAGAAAATACGTAGCCGCTACTTCTGGCCTAAGATGTTCGCAAGGTAAACTAAGTGCTCTCTTTCCCTGGCTGCCAGACGCTGAAAGCCCCACCTGGCAAGCCGATCGTGATTCCCCAGCATATTTTACCCGCAGGGAGGCCATTTCAACAAGTGGGAATGGCTTTTTGGGACCATTTACAAAGTGTCAATCCGAGAACCGCTACATCCTCGTGATGGCTGATTATCATACAAAGAGGGTTGAGGCAGTAGCAAGTCCTCCGGCCACAGCCTCTGATACCGCGCAAGGTTATCTACGAGAGATCGTCCTGCGCCACATAGCACCAGTCCGCATCATTGCAGACAATGTAAAGCACTTTGTCGCTTGGTTAATTGAGGATATAATTAGAGCCATGGGAACTGACCACACCACAACCGCAGCGTACGCGCCACAGGCCAACGGTTTGTTGTGCGAACGCTCTAACCGCACGCTGGCCGACATGCTCAGCATGTATGCCTCCTCTCATCACCGAGACTGGGAAGAATTCCTGCCTTATGTCCTGTTCGCCTATAACTAGGCGGAGCACGAAACGACAGGCTTTTCTCCGTTTTTCCTTCTTCATGGGCACGAGCCAACACTTCCTGTCTATTTAGGCCTGAGCTCCGTGCAAGCTGACGCCGGCGGAATGGATGCTCAGAGCGTTATACAGCGGCTTCGCCAGGCGCGCGAACTAGTCGCTCAGCGCCAGAAGCAGCGGCAGCAGAAGAACAGAAACGCATACGACTTCAGGCGATGTGAAGCAGAATTGACATCTGAGCTAGTTGACTTTTCAGTTTCAAAAATTATATAAAGCGCAATTAGGACAACAGACAAGGGAGACCAACGGGAACCGCTGTGTCAGATGTTCAAAAGGAGTGGTGTATCACATTCCCTTTTCTTGTGGCCGGACCTATATCGGTCAAACGGGCCGCTGCCTTAATGTGCGCTTGCAAGAGCATTTTTTTTTTGTCATTGAATAAGTCGTCTTCATCTAATCTCGCTACGCACTGTTCGAAATGCAGCGGCTGCAAGCCTTTGCTTGACCAAACTAAAATCTTGTTCCGACACCCTAATCAGCTAACCAGAGAGATTTCAGAGGCCTATCACATCCATTTACTATCACTAGGTGTCTTCTCGACATTGCGCATGTGCGCTGTTTTTTCGTGACTGCATATATGACGTGCTTCTTCCCAATAAAAAACCAGTTGTAAGTTCAGCGCTGGTTTGTGTGTTTCGTCTCCTACTTGGTCTGTGTGTGCTGCTGCGCTGTCGAACCACCACTATCACATCCGTAAGAATCAGCACACGTGTGTTGCCGACCCTATGGTGGTTTTGCATCAAAGAGAGTTTTCTTATCTTGACGCACCTGCATGAGCACTTTTCCTGTTACGCCTGCGCGATGGCTTTTGTTTTGTTTGTGATTGTTCTTCCTTTTGTGTGTTTCTCGAATAAACGCCCAGTTGCGAGTAAGCGCTTGTGTTTGGTCTCCGCTGTCTGTTGTCCTAAGTGCGCTTTATATAATTTTTGAAAATTGAGGCGACGTAATGCTGTTTTCTATCCGGGGACCTCGTTACGGGTGGACGCCTTCTCGGTCGAAAGGGAGGACCACTTAACTGCTCCACCGATACCATGGGCCGTTCAGTCTACTTCGGAAAGTGGCAGAGAACAACTGGGAGGCCGTCAATCGCACCGGTCGCAAGCAAAATGTCAACGTCGAGTGTCTGAAGCACTGCCACACTCTTCTCAATTTAGGCGAGGGCGCCGACGACGATTCACCAGACCGTGATTGTGGTAGCGATGTGGTCGTGAGTTCGCGCGCCAATTCGTTGGCGCGCGAACGTTGACGCGTTGGTGTCTCTGCAAAACCAAAACGTGCAGTCCCCCTACAAAGCAACCCAGCGATCACGAAACGTCGGATGACAGTGCGACTGGGACGTACTCTTACCGCAGGTCGTCAGTTGAGCGTGGCTGGCAGGGCGCTCACAAAGTGGTCTAGACGCATGGTTACGATACCGACACCGAGGAGTAAGTACTACGATGCAGATGAAGGAACGAACTAAAATAGATGTTGGACTGCCCCTTTTCGCAGACAACTTGTGTTCTCTATAAATGCTTGCGAGCAAACATTTTTAGAGTGCGATGTAAAGTTTTCGGTTGCACTTTTAAATCTGCATGTCTCTGCATCGTGCCTGTACGATAATTATCCTAGTAATTTACGCGTTTGTTTTACCATGCCTTGTTCAGTATACCAGAGGTATTGCATTGAGTTATTCTTGTTGTGCATTGCTGTCTAGCGGGTTTCATTCTTTTATTGCCTTCCATAAAGTGTTGACCTATTTTCTGTGTATTATGTTCTTGTACACCAGCAGGACACTCTTAGCAAGTTTCCTACCTTTAGCTTAGCGAGTTTTAGAGTTTTTCTCGGGAATTGCTACAGCCGCGAACAAACGAGCAGAATGCGTCCTTGGTGCCACCTGTTTTAAGCCGGAAGCCTTTAAATGGGCTCAATGCCAAGGTCATCTGGCGTTAGCAGAAACTGTTACAACTTTCGGGCCTCCTGACTGGTCTCTTCTGTGACGTGACATCACTGTCGCTAGGCGCTGGTGCGCGTTTCCTGATTGGCTCGCGTGCGTAACGTCACTGTCGTCAAGTTCGGGGTGTCGGAGTGGTTCGGCGCCGCGCGGGATGACTCATCACATGGGTACGCGTAGCGGCCGTGTGTTCAACGGTGCGCCCGGACGTCACTGTCGTCAGGCGCTTGAGGTGGTCTCCCGATTGGGCGCTGTGTGGCCTGACGTCACGGTCGCGAGGCGCGCGTGGCGACCGTCTGCTTGGGTGTGGTGTGGCGGTAGCGGCAGTTTACTTAGCGGTATCGTGTAGGAAGGATGCTTCGAGTCGCCAAACTAGTGTCTCCCAACACGCGACGTGCGGCAGCCGCTGAACGCAAGCGGCGCTCAAAAGAGGCTGAGCGTATACGTCGCATGCACCAGGGCTGCGATGCGCGTCCGACACCACAGAGTCCAGGGACGCGACGGGCACGCGCAATAGAGGCAATGATTTGGAAGCAGCTCGCTGCATCTCCGGGTACCGAGGTAAATAAACATTTACATAACAGTGTAGGAGTTGAAATCTAGAGTTGGACGAAAATTCGTCTGGTCGGGGTGAATCATAAAACGTGACATTGAAGACGCCGACCACTTTTCTTTGTTGTGGTCGGCGTCTTCAAAGTAACGTTTTAGTGTACGAGTTGTGTGCCTCCGTGGTATTTCCGACGCAACAAATCGCCATTAGCAATGGTGTCAGGCTTCCGCCGTTTCACACTTCAGTCTCGACAAAGTGTCTTCCGTA
The DNA here is from genome assembly GCF_052857255.1 of Amblyomma americanum. Classification (NCBI taxonomy): domain Eukaryota; kingdom Metazoa; phylum Arthropoda; class Arachnida; order Ixodida; family Ixodidae; genus Amblyomma; species Amblyomma americanum. The sequence goes on from NC_135504.1 coordinate 154,529,038, forward strand.
ATTTTTGACATAGTTGCGGCCTTCTTACTGTAAACAAGTCACAGCTGCTTTGTTGGCCACCAAACTGTAGGGGGTGCCCCGCGTGCTTCCCCAACCCTCCTTCCGTTCGCTACACGCGGTCGGATCAGCCTAGCAAACAACGTACCTCTCCAGGAGTGCCCAGAAAGGGTGGAATGTCCCTGTCCCAGTACAACATTTATCGAAACTTTCCAGGCCGTAGAGGCAGAACATAGAAACACAAGCAAAAGGGAGGTGCACCCACTAATGTCCTAGAAACGTATTTCGAGGGTATTAAACAGAAACAAAAGCAAATCACAGCATTTTGGTCCCAGAAAGGTAACTGGGAGAACGTTTTTGGGACCAATGCTTTTCAACAAAAAATACAAATTGACTCCTCGCTCCTTTTTCTCTCTCCCTCGCGCCAAAAGCTACGCGGAGAGAAGGTTTTGCGCTTGTACTCGCCGTTTGGAGAGATCAGACAGTTTTGTTCGAACAGCCGAAGGAAGCGCAGTTCACCCCACGTCTCTCTCGAGGGCCGTCGGCTCCATGCTGCAGGCAGGCAGGCGACGGCGGTCCGCCTTTTCATTGCGTCGCCGGGAGCGTCGGTCAACAACGTGCCCGTCTCAATAGTTTCCAACTTCAGCACGGTGCGGCGGTCCATGCTGGCATCTCCAAATACTAGCAGTCCTCGTTGCGCCGCTGTCTCGCAGAGGCCCAGTAATGGGCCTCCCGTCGCTCGCCAGGCGTCCTCGCTGGACGGAAGCCATCTTGCGCACACGTATTCGCGCAGCCCCTAGCCGCTCGCGCGCAAGCCCCAGCGCGCAGCAGCTCTTGCTCTCATCACTGGGCTGTCGTGAACATCGTAGCTGCGGATTCATGGCAGCTTTCCCGCGCACCTCGGCGTGCCCACATAATTCCTTTTAGAAGTGGTGCAGCGGCGCGCGGCGCATCGCAAATCTTTTGCACAGCTTCACGGCCCTACACCATAATGGCGCTCTTACAGGCGTCGTTCGCGGCAGCGGATTTCAAGGCAATGGGCGACTCCTAGCGCGCACTCTGCATCCCTCAGCGCCTCCGACGACTGTGGAGTGTTGTTGGTGGCAGCGTGGCCGTCCACTGCGGTCATAGGCGGGAGAGATCTTCGGAACTAACAGCTCAAAAACACAAGGACACAGACTAAGGCAGACAACACGAGCGCTTTTCACACATGAAAAAGAGCCCATTGTACTAGACATGTAATTCAATAATGGCTGCATTTGGGCGAGTTGGAAGCCCACCAGACTCTTGTTGCGAGTGCCCATGGATTAATCTGCTCTACCTATATTGCCGTCCTGTCGCAGCGGTATAGTTTGTGTTGTGTTGGCGTCGCTGACTCCCAACCCACCCCCACCGGATTACTTGTGCCTTGATCACCTTCATCTCGCCTCCCACGCCGTATTGTGCCGCACGCGTGGTCTGCTGTAGCATGGGTGCGGCGAGCCAGAGCTCCTACCTCAAGACGTCCCCCCTTTCCATCCGGCTCCAAGCAGTCTTATCTCCGCACTTAGTGACAAGAAAATAAAACGGGGGTGTAACGAGGATGTAACGCGTATGTTTGAGCGTTCGCAGTGCCGTGAGAAGGCGCAGGACAGAGGTCTGCGTTGAACTCATATATATAGTTGCAGCATTTTATTTCATCCCCGGGTTTCTGTTGGCAACGTCGTCAAGGCATGTGGTTTATGCCCGTTTTTTATTTTCGCCTCGTAGAATCAATTTTTTTTCCTGTTTTGATAACACGCTCAAGATTACTCTGAGGCTCGTGCGAGAGGCAAAGCGAGAGGGAGGTTTTACCCTGCAGAATATCCGTAACCTGAAACCGCGTATTTGTATTGTTCGCCCATATCGTCTTTTCTTTTGGCACCCAGGTTGATCTTCACATGCGTTTGCTTTTGCGTGTACATATATGATTTTGTACCCTTTAGAATGTTTGCTTAAGGGGCATCAACTTTTAGCCTGTATTATGTTTTTATTGCTCCATTTTATTTTCAGATTTCTCAGAGCTAGAGAAAATTTTGGCCATTATTTGCTGGTGTCGTAGTGCTCCGTACATTGTGTGTTAAATGGTGCATACATATGCGTCTCCTGTTTGGATTCATTTAAATGCAAAGAGCACATATAATAAACTGAAATTACATCTGTATTGTGCTGCTATTTCCTGCTATATGGGCGGGATCGGGCGACTTTGTGAATTCATATTTCCTTTGTGTGTAAAATTCTAGTACATTTCATGTTCTTGTGGCGGGAGCAGCGCAGCACGAAACAAAGGAGAGGCGGGAATCAACGCTGTCTAACAACCAGATTTTTAATCCACGTTCGATCGAATATATACATCTCGCTCTTGCAATAAGGAAAGGACAGAAGCATGACAAACGGATAAGATGTACACGTGGTAAAAGATTCGGACAACGCACGCAGATAATCAATTTCGCTGTCTCGAAACGCTATCGAAAGTATGCTGACGCATATACGTCGCTCTTTTGCCCGATGTTGAAGGCTTCTTCAATCTCCCTGGTACGTTGATTAAAATACGACGGGATGACCATTGTGTTCATAAGCTGCGGAGCGCATTCATGCTCTCTGCAATGTTTTGCTAATTCACTGCTGATGGCGCCCTTTAGGGATCTTTTGTGCTCTCGAAGCCGTTAATTAACGGGACGGCGGCCTGTGTACCACTGCCTGAAAATTTTCAACAACAGTGCAACAAAAAAAAACAATCACGCGCAGGGACCTTGCAATAGAGATGAATAGCTTAGAGGCTGCTAGGTATTGTTAGAGATGAGGGGTCCTTCAGTGAGCTGACTCTTTCAGCGCCGCAGGTCCCTTCTACGATTGACGTTGTCGGACTTGGTTATGAAGGAAACTGTAAAGGGTGTCTATTTACATTATTTACAAGATCTAGGAACCCACTGGAGGGTGATGGGGGAAGGTCGGAGGATCTGAGAAGATCTGAGGATGATCGAGGATTCCTTCTCACGGCACTCGTCGTCCGGTTTTAAAAAGGGTCCGGTCCCTAGGATTCCCAAGGTTCGAGAAGGTCTTCGCCAGGTTGGGAGTGGCCTAACTTGCGCTGTCGTACACACACCACATCACATAGGGATACGCACCCGTCACATGTCTCGTCGGAGAGAGAGGGTGCCGCTGGACCATCGCCCCCACCAGAGAGAGCGTTGTCTTCGCGTCCGAACGACAGTTCTCACGCTGTCAAGCCGGACACGTCTTCCGGGAAGTCCGAATGGGCGAGGCGCCGGTGAGACGGCACAGTAGAATGGGTAAGCCACCCCTGCTCGGGTTGGCGGTCACTAACTGCCTCCGTAGCAATGTTGTTTACAAACGGCGGCAGAGTCGTCCGTCTCGAATCCAATAACCCAAGCGGGGACAGGCCGTGGGAACCAAGATGCCTATCGCCGTGCAGTGACACCGGTTGCAGGTGTCCCGGGCTGAATACGCAGCTGAACCAGACCGGCTGTCGCCAGAATCCTTACAGCTCCTCCGCGGCCCGAAAAATCTCGAATGTCCAGCGTTGACGACCGCTGGGCAGGAGGAGGTGAGATGGCGTCCGTGTTGGTCCCCTGGATTGCAATATCAGCGCCCCCAAGGCAAAACCCAAAACACCACCAACAAAGCAAAGCGCAGGTGGGACGTTCCAAACAGCAAAGCACTGCCTCACCCGCAAGCGCTCGGAATTCGCCAAAGAATAATCAGGCTTCTTCCATTGACAAGACACTTAAAAAATGTGTTTAAATTTGGGTTAATTTTGTTCCGACAGAGAGCGAAGCATCCCCTTTTGAAACTGCCACAGCCGGAATACTCGTATCAAAGTTAAAAAAAAAAACACTCACACACGAGGAGATTTCTCTAAGTTCTCCTGCTTACATCAGTCTGCTCAAGCCATCAGCATTTCCGTGCAGTTTCCCCTCCTTATAACGCACCGAGAAATTGTATTGTTGGAGAGCCAGACTCCAACTGAGCAAGCGACCATTTTTGGGGGACATCTGTCGCAGCCACGTTAAAGGGCAATGGTCAGTCTCAAATACAAACTTTGCTCCGTACAGGTAACACAACTTCTGCGCTGCCCAAACTAAACACGCGCACTCTTTTTCGGAAGAGCTGTACGCTTCCTCTCTACTAGTCAGTTTGCGGCTGATGTACAGAACTAGGTGTTCTTCATGGTCGTAGCCAACTTGGCTTAAGACCGTACCCAGTCCTCTATCGCTGGCATCACACTGGACTGTAAACTCTTTCTCATAGTTAGGGGTCCTGAGCAAGGGTCGGGACACGAGTGCTTCCTTCAGGTTTTTGAAAGCGTTTTCTTTTTGGTTATCCCAACTTGCGTTAGTAGGTGCTCGCTTTCTCAAGCCGTCAGTTAAGGGACTAGCCAGCTGTGAGTAGCTAGGAATATATCGCTGGTAGTACCCAACTAATCCCAAAAAGGAGCGAATGGCCGTTTTCGTCCGTGGTTGCGAAAATGCTGCGATCGGGGAAATCTTTAACTCGGATGGGCTCCTAGCTCCCTGGCCTACAACGTGGCCCAAGTACGTCACCTGAGCGCAACCAAATTTACACTTTTCTGCCTTCAATGTCAGTCCGGCCTGTCTTAAAATGAAAAACATGGTCTTTAGGTGATCTAGATGCTCTTGCCAGGTTTGCGAAAAAATAGCGACATCGTCTAAATAAGGGAGTGCAAAACACTGCAAGTCCTTCAGTACGATGTATATGAGTTTTGAGAAGCTGTAGGGGGCATTCTTCAACCCAAAACTAAGCATTAAGGGACGATAGGTGCCCGCTGGGGAGATTAAAGCGGCATGCCTGCTCGCGCTTTCTGAGAGGAGAACTTGGCGATATCCCCGTACGGGATCGAGAGTGGAAATGAATTTCGCTCCGCTCACCCTTTCTATCCTTTCCTCTATGTTGGGAATCGGGTATAGCTTATCCCTGGTAATTGCATTCAGGATTCTATAATCCACGCAGGGACGAGGATCTTTTCCTGGGGCCTCAATAAGAATTAGCGGTGAGGGATAGTCACTTTCCGCTCGCTGTACAACCCCTAACTCCAACATGCGCTGAATTTCAGCGTCCATTATTTCTTTTTCCCGCGGTGATACCCTGTAGGGTTTCGACCGTACCGGCTCATCAGACGTGAGCTCTATTTCGTGCGTCAGGAGGCGTGTCTTTCCCGGGCGACTGCTAAATAGGTCAGCGAATAGACCATATGTGAAATGCGCAGCGCCATTTCGTTCACAAGTTCAGAGTTAGGTCCGCCATCTTGGTAACGGCGAGGAAGCAGCATAACCGCCATTACTCTTTGGGAAGCGGAGACTGTATGCGCAAGGCCCGCGCGGGTTCACAAGCCGCAGATCGACGCACATCGTATAGCGAAAATGCCGACGCACTGCTGTGTCCCCTGGTGTAAACAGCGAGGACCCAAGGATCCAGGCGGTAACAAGGTGCGTGGTATTTATTTTCACACCCGTGTTAATCCGTGCCCGAGAGGTAGGGAGACATTGGACGTACACGGTACCTCTTATTAATAGTCGGTGAAAAAAAGATAAATAACCTCGAGTTGACTACAAATGACAATACCGGTTAGAGAAGTACCGTGTTGTACCTTAACCGATGTTATTGAAAGTTGTGAAAGGCTTCCTTTCCTTCTCGCGTCAACCCCGCGGTGTGCACGTGTTATCTGCATGTACAGCAGCACGACTTTTTTTTTTACCCAACAGCCGTGACAGCAGCTGTGTCGTTAGGGCAAATTCTGATGCTGTGAATGCGCAAAGGCTGTAAATATAAGGGACATGGCGCTCGCTCTTGTAACCCCGTGGTCACATGGGCGTGCATTAATGCCGAGCTTTGCTCCAGTACAGGCTAACCTTCGCGCCGCGATAGAGATGCCGGATAGTGCGGATAAAGCGGTGGACGCACATTCTCGCACCGGTGGCACACGGGGACTTCGATCGTGATCAATTATTGCTCTTACGCGGTCCAACTAACCGAACCGCACTGAGTTAGCCGAGCTCCAGCCCACAACACGATCGCCTACGATTGCGGCCGATCGAAATTTGTTTAATAATCCGCATGGCGAAAAATCGCGATCGAAAGTGCCCGCTGGACAAATATGCATACTGACCACAACAGCCTGGTAACAAACACTTGCACCGTTGCGGTTCAGCTATGTTTATTATCAGGCGGAATATTTTTAAACGTTTCGCGCTGGTCAAAATATTGATGTATAGCAAATATAGGTTACTGATGAATTATTTGTTGATACAGGCTTTAACTACATGTACATCTCATGAAACTTTCAGGTTTCTTATCATCACTTCCCAAGAGATGTACCAACTAGCCCGTCAGAAATTTCTACTTCCCATGAGATGCCACATTTTACAAAAAGTGGATCATCGCCATCAAGCGCGACGAAGGGAAATACTTCAAGGTGACAAAATGCACAAGACTGTGTTCATGGCATTTCCTGCCGTCAGACTTTATTCCTGGTTTATCATGCGGCAACAACTTACTGCGACAAACAGCCTGCCCCAGTGTGTTCAGATTTGGCAAAAAGCAACAGCTTCGCAGATCACCCAGGAAGCGAACATTGAGCGCCTGTCCACAGGCACATCAGATTTCAGATCAAGCTGTTGCTCAAGCACTGGCTTTAGAAGGCAGTGCAGCAGAATTTTTTGGTGACCAGTCTACTGATTGATCGTCTGCAGCAGCTCTAGAGTCCGAAGCACCAGAAACAGAGAGAGGCACCGCGAGCTGTTCACCTGCTTCTGGTACAACCCCTTTATTAGGTAGTGGCGAGCCTATCAGTGAAGTGGAACGTCTCGAGGGTGTGGTTGCCGCACAGGCAAATGAAATAGACAGACATAAATATGAATGTGAAGTCCTCCAGGAGCAGCTGCTCCAGACGAAGAAAGAGTTGCACTTTTCACTCCAAGAAAATCACCCCCTCACTGCACGCCTTGCAGAAAAAGAAATTAGAACAAGCTTTGGCATTGACCGTTTTAAACACTCAAATGAGGACTTCCTTGCTTACAGGAATACCATCATACCAGCACTTCCTGGCATTGATGGCTTACATCAAACCCGGAAAGAATGGGAGTAATGTTTTGAGGAATGCTGGCATCAAAGCCAGCGGAAGCCGACGGCGGAAGCTGAAGGCAGATAATGAACTGTTCCTCGTACTTGTAAGGCTTCGTCTCGGCCTCTTCGAGCATGACCTGGCACCCAGATTTGGTATCACTCAGTCAACAGTGTCCCGTATATGCGTGTCATGGATTAACTTCATGTACACAAGACTGCAAACTACCACTCTGGGTATCAAGAGCTGTAATAGACGCAACAATGCCTGCAGCATTCAGCACGTATCCAACAACAAGGGTTTCAATACAAAGAGACGCCGACCAGTAAAACGAAAAAATTGTATTGACGTTTCGGCGCCCAGAACGGGGGCCTTGTTCACAATGGAAACACACCAAGAGGGTTCGTCTTTTTAAAAGCTATAGTAATCGCCGTAAAGATCGCGCGTAAATCGGGTTAAGATTGCCCTCGTTACGATTAAGCGTGTGAGCCGTTGTCTGTATCACCAGGGACTCGAGATGAAGCCGTGATGTTGTCAGTTTCTCTTTTTCGATGATTCTTGCTTTTTCCCAATCTATTCTGTGATTTGCCGTCACCGCGTGCTCTGCCAAGGCGTTATTGCGGGTATCTTCTTTCTGCACATCACGAGCATGTTGCTGTAGGCGCTTCTTGTAACTTCCGGTTTCGCCGATGTAAACACCGTTGCAATCTGCACAAGGGATGGCGTAGACAACTCCTGGGAACTTCTCTTTTGGCAACTGATCTTTGACGTTCATCAGTTGTTGTCGCATTTTCTTGACAGGGACATGGGCAACTTGCACGTCATACTCTCGTAATACACGGGCGAGGCACTCACTTGTTTTCGGCACATAAGGAATAGCCGCACGTTTTTTGGGCGGAAGAGGGGCGTCCGGATGACGAGGCCGTGACAGCCGTCGTTCTGTGGACCTGATGAAATGGCTTGGGTAACCACAACTAGTGAGATCTTTTCGTACCCTTGACGCGTCCGCAGCGGCGTCAGTGGTGTTTGTGCATATCTTCTTGGCCCGCTGCATTAAACTGCTCACAACGGCTCTTTTTTGGGCGGCAGGATGGACGGAACTGAAATGTAGGTAGCGGCCTGTATGTGTAGCCTTTCTATACACGCTAAACGACAACTTCTGGCCTTTCCTTGAGACGAGGACGTCCAGAAAAGGCAGACTGCCGTCCACCTCTTCTTCCAACGTAAACTGAATGGCGTCTTCCTGGCTGTTCAGGTGTGTCAGAAACTGGCTCACCACGTCCTTGTGCAGAATGCAAAAGCAGTCGTCGATGTAACGGAAGAAGACCTTGGGGGCAGGGTGAAAGGAGGTTAACGCGCGTCGCTCCAATGACTCCATGGTGAGGTTAGCGGCCGTCACCGAAACAGAAGCACCCATGGGGGTCCCATGGACTTGCTTGTAGTAGTTTCCCCTAAAAACAAAGTAGGTATTGCTCAGGCAGAAAGCAAGCAGCCGGCGCAGGTCCCGTGCTTCTATTGGCGATCTTTCCGGTAGAGAGGCATCGCTATCGAGCGCAGCGGTGCATACGTCGACAGCAAGGTCAGTCGGTACACTCGTGAACAGGGACTTCACGTCGAAAGACACCATCAATTCACTGTCTTCGAACAGGGTGTTGCGGGTCTTCTCAACAAAGTCGTATGAGTTGCGAACGTGGCAAGTCCCATGGCCAACAAGCGGGGAAAGAACACGGTGCAAGAATTTGGAGAGGCTGTGCAGAGGGGAGCGGGTAAAATCCACGATAGGTCGCATTGAAACTCCTGGTTTATGTATCTTTGGCAAGCCATAAAACGCTGGCGCGGAACCATTGTGGCATAGTAACTTGTAGTAGAGCGGTTTTTGGCTCGGCGGGACGAACTGAAATACGTCGGCGAGAAGCTTCTGTAGTTCCCTCTCCAACTTGAGTGTAGGGTCCTTCTTGAGGCGGACGTACGTGTCACCGTCTTCCAGGAGAGACAGTATCTTGCGGTCATAGTCAGACTTGTCCAAAAGGACTGTCGCGTTGCCTTTGTCTGCTGGCAAAATTACAATATCTTTGTTGTCACGGAGGCTCTTCATAGCGGATTGTCTCCGTGACAACAAAGATATTGTAATTTTGCCAGCAGACAAAGGCAACGCGACAGTCCTTTTGGACAAGTCTGACTATGACCGCAAGATACTGTCTCTCCTGGAAGACGGTGACACGTACGTCCGCCTCAAGAAGGACCCTACACTCAAGTTGGAGAGGGAACTACAGAAGCTTCTCGCCGACGTATTTCAGTTCGTCCCGCCGAGCCAAAAACCGCTCTACTACAAGTTACTATGCCACAATGGTTCCGCGCCAGCGTTTTATGGCTTGCCAAAGATACATAAACCAGGAGTTTCAATGCGACCTATCGTGGATTTTACCCCCTCCCCTCTGCACAGCCTCTCCAAATTCTTGCACCGTGTTCTTTCCCCGCTTGTTGGCCATGGGACTTGCCACGTTCGCAACTCATACGACTTTGTTGAGAAGACCCGCAACACCCTGATCGAAGACAGTGAATTGATGGTGTCTTTCGACGTGAAGTCCCTGTTCACGAGTGTACCGACTGACCTTGCTGTCGACGTATGCACCGCTGCGCTCGATAGCGATGCCTCTCTACCGGAAAGATCGCCAATAGAAGCACGGGACCTGCGCCGGCTGCTTGCTTTCTGCCTGAGCAATACCTACTTTGTTTTTAGGGGAAACTACTACAAGCAAGTCCATGGGACCCCCATGGGTGCTTCTGTTTCGGTGACGGCCGCTAACCTCACCATGGAGTCATTGGAGCGACGCGCGTTAACCTCCTTTCACCCTGCCCCCAAGGTCTTCTTCCGTTACATCGACGACTGCTTTTGCATTCTGCACAAGGACGCGGTGAGCCAGTTTCTGACACACCTGAACAGCCAGGAAGACGCCATTCAGTTTACGTTGGAAGAAGAGGTGGACGGCAGTCTGCCTTTTCTGGACGTCCTCGTCTCAAGGAAAGGCCAGAAGTTGTCGTTTAGCGTGTATAGAAAGGCTACACATACAGGCCGCTACCTACATTTCAGTTCCGTCCATCCTGCCGCCCAAAAAAGAGCCGTTGTGAGCAGTTTAATGCAGCGGGCCAAGAAGATATGCACAAACACCACTGACGCCGCTGCGGACGCGTCAAGGGTACGAAAAGATCTCACTAGTTGTGGTTACCCAAGCCATTTCATCAGGTCCACAGAACGACGGCTGTCACGGCCTCGTCATCCGGACGCCCCTCTTCCGCCCAAAAAACGTGCGGCTATTCCTTATGTGCCGAAAACAAGTGAGTGCCTCGCCCGTGTATTACGAGAGTATGACGTGCAAGTTGCCCATGTCCCTGTCAAGAAAATGCGACAACAACTGATGAACGTCAAAGATCAGTTGCCAAAAGAGAAGTTCCCAGGAGTTGTCTACGCCATCCCTTGTGCAGATTGCAACGGTGTTTACATCGGCGAAACCGGAAGTTACAAGAAGCGCCTACAGCAACATGCTCGTGATGTGCAGAAAGAAGATACCCGCAATAACGCCTTGGCAGAGCACGCGGTGACGGCAAATCACAGAATAGATTGGGAAAAAGCAAGAATCATCTAAAAAGAGAAACTGACAACATCACGGCTTCATCTCGAGTCCCTGGTGATACAGACAACGGCTCACACGCTTAATCGTAACGAGGGCAATCTTAACCCGATTTACGCGCGATCTTTACGGCGATTACTATAGCTTTTAAAAAGACGAACCCTCTTGGTGTGTTTCCATTGTGAACAAGGCCCCCGTTCTGGGCGCCGAAACGTCAATACAATTTTTTCGTTTTACTGGTCGGCGTCTCTTTGTTTTGAAATGTATCCCCCCGGCCAGACGGGATTCCGTCACACTCTCGACTTCATCAACAACAAGGGTTGTTTTGGAGGCAACAGAGATAAAGTGTGAGGTGCCCTCCTCAATGTCTCTCCAGTCGAGCTCCTACTCTACTTACAAGACTTCAAATACCATTAAAGGCCTCATTGCTGTTTCACCAAACGGCTTAGTGAGCTTTATGGCAGAGCTGTACACAGGTTCTATCTCAGACAGGGAAGCCGTACTGAAAAGTGGGTTTCTGAACCTCAAGATTGAAAAAAATGATTCTGTCATGGCAGACAAGGGGTTCTTGATTGATGACCTTTTGGCAAGCAAAAATTTTAAGCTGGGCATTCCACCATTTCTGCACAGGAATGCCCTCTCTGAACAACAAGTCAGGAAACTAAGGACATTGATTCATTGAAGGTCCACGTAGAAAGGAGAATAAAAAGGGTCAAATCATTTCATATATTTGATCGGCCGATCCCACTCCCACTGGTTCCAATAATCAATCAAATCTGGACTGTGGCTTCTATTCTCACAAACTTTAAAAGCCCTTTGAACAAACCTTCACAACCAAGCAGGCAACAGCTGGCACCTCCAACAGAGCTATTGAATGAATAACTTAAAGGATGACCTCTATTCACTGCCTCAAACCATGCAGCAAGATAACACAGGAGCAGAAACGTCCCTCACCCCCACAATCAGAGGGCACAAGGACTAAAGTATTACGACTCAGATTCTGTGCAATCCTGTACGAAAGACGAGTGTAAAAAAGGGAAACTAGAGTGATGCACTAAACTGTGCTGTACTGATGGGTCACACTCATGAAAGCGACCACTTGGCACCTAGATTAATGACCAAAATTTTGCTCCTTAAAAAGGGCTGGTGCCATCATGGCAGTAGGAATTTCGGTTCATTTTGTTTGGGAAGTTTCCACAAAATTCAGGCTTGCAGACTATGCAGGCGTGTCTGATTTATTACGTTTGCATTGTACCATAAATTTTAATGTATATATATATATAGCGTAGCCGGGTATTTGTCAGTTGCAATGATCTATGCCAACCGTTTGTGAATTGTGATGACCAAATGTACCTGTTGCACTGTATGCCTTGTAAGGGAGCGCAGACCTCGTCAAGCTTTGTTTGGCTTTTTGTCTGCGTTTTCCTCAGTATCCGTAATACTGAAATAAATTTGATTGATTGATTTTGATGAAATTTCAAGTAATCAATGAGTGAGCATCTTTCCTATTTCTTTTGTGCTACCCTTCAGCGCAATATGCTTCACAAACTAGCCCAAAAATCAACCGTTTTATTCTATATCACAAAGCCTGCTTTCAACTAGAGCTAGTTTTTGAAGGTGTAATTTGCTGCTGATCTAGTTAATCTCAAAAATAGCCTTCATGTGTCTTTATTTTATTTATTCAGGAAATGCAAAAATATAGAACCGGGTTGGAACCCGACCGCGGCGGCTGCGTTTTTATGAAGGAAAAACGCTAAGACGCCCGTGTGCTGTGCGATGTCAGTGCACGTTAAAGATCCCCAGGTGGTCGAAATTATCCCGGAGCCCTCCACTACGGCACCTGCTCCTTCCTTTCGTCTTTCACTCCCTCCTTTATCCCCTAACCTTACGGCGCGGTTCAGGTGTCCAACGATGTATGAGACAGATACTGCGCCATTTCCTTTCCCCAAAAACCAATTATAATTATATATAAAAAATATAGAATGGGTGATGAAAAGAAAAGATAAGTAATGGCCAGGAATACAAAGGAAGCCATTGTCTAGCAAAGAAGCCTTATATATAAAAAATCACTAACTGCAATAAGTGTAGATCACTACAATGAAGAAGAACGAGTGTTCAAACCACAGGTGAATACAATCTCATAATTATACCACAGCAGTGTTGTGAGCAGCAAAGTAAGGCACAGCAGTACTGAAAAAGAACTCATCCAACGTGTGCCTTAACATTGTCCCACCTCCCTTGATCAAAATAAATGCGCTCCACAGCCATCCACTTTTCAGAAAAGACTACAAAGTCTGCCCATTGGCATTATGTGACAGCCATCTGTCCTAAAACTTGGTAAAAATACTCATCATCTCTCTTGAGCTGAGGTGTACCATCAACAAATGCAAGACAGAAGTTTGTGCTGGTTACAGCGTTAGCTTCACTGTCCTTCAGGTTTTCCTGAAGACGAAGAAGCTGATGCGAACGCAAAAACTGCAATAATGTCACATGGGATGCGCGTTTGGCACTGTTAAACGCGCCGCAGCGCTTGGTTTTCCTTGGCGCGGAACAACCTACAACTTCGCCTCGCGCCGACGTGGCGCTGCTGTCGCGCCGTCAATAGTAATAGAATAGTCGGAGAACTTCAGAACGGGTTCAGAAGTGGTAGGCGCTTAGATGATTGCCTGTTCGTGCTTACCGAGTGCATAGAAATAGCTAAGGCGGAAAACAGACCTCTGTATTTAGCCTTCTTGGACATAAGCGGTGCATTCGACAACGTGAACAGGGAACTCCTGTGGAACATATTAAAAGGTGAAGGTGTCAGTCAAGAGGTAATTAATTTTCTACAGGAAATATATCGAGAAAATGAAGTAGAAATAACATGGGAAGGAATTAAGAGTACAACAACTGTCCAGATACACAAAGGATTAAGGCAAGGTTGTCCTCTATCACCGCTGCTGTTCATGCTTTATATTATAAGTATTGAAAGAAGGCTACAAGGCAGCAATCTAGGTTATGATCTGTCATACACATTAGGCGGAAAGGTTGTTGAGCAACGACTACCGGGTTTAATATATGCGGACGATTTTGTTCTGTTAGCAGATAGCCAGGAAGATTTGTAAACTTGGGTGAATTGCTGTGGAGACGAAGGAGACAGTCTAGGTTTCAGTTTTAGCGCAACTAAGTCAGGTGTGATGGTTTTCAACAGCACAACTGATCAGGAGCTTACAATACAAGGCCATGAAATACCCCGAGTGGCCGAATACAAATATCTCGGGGTATGGGTAAACAACGGGCATATGTACACGGAAAAGCACGAACAGTCTCTCATAGCAAATGGGCGAAGAGATGCCGGGATAATGAAACTTAGGGCATTGTGGGGGTACAACAGGTATGAAGTCCTTAGAGGTATTTGGAAAGGAATAATGGTGCCGGGGGGCTTACTTTCGGGAATGTGGTTGTATGCTTAAGGGCTAAAGTTCATTCGCGATTAGAAGTAAATCAGAGAACTGTCGGAAGATTAGCACTAGGTGCCCACGGGAAAACCACAAACGAGGCAGTACAGGGGGATATGGACTGGGCAACGTTCGAAGCACGAGAAGCTCAGAGTAAAGTACTATACGAAGAACGCCTGAGGAAATTGGATGATAACCGGTGGGCAGCTAAGGTATTTACATACCTATACAGAAATAGCGTCGACACACAGTGGCGGAAACGAACTAGAAAGCTGGCCAGTAAGTTTGCCAGAGACGAGGAAGGAGAAAGAAAGAGCATTAAACGACAGTATAAAAACGTCGAAGGTAAAAATTGGATAGATTCAATGGAAAAGAAGCATAGTGTAGAACTATATCGATGCTGGAAAAGCCATATCAGGAAGGAAACGTTTTATGATAACTCAAGAGGCAGTGCCCTCCTCTTTGAAGCTAGGTCAGGGTGTCTTAGAACGCGCAGCTACAGAAAAAAAAATTAACGAAGATGACGCATGTGCTTTGTGTGGTAAATCTGTGGAAGCAATAGAACACCTCATCCTAAAATGCGATGGTATCCATCCCGATGTCGATGCAGGCACAGTCACTTTTCCTGAGGCCTTATGGTTTAGAGATATCAATAGTCATGTAAATAAATCTTCAATGGAAATTAGCAAAAAGCGATTGGAGGAATGGTAGTACAAAAGCAGAGAGGTGACATAAGTTCGAGAACGAAGATGACCGTGCCGATAGACCGTGAAGAGGACAGCAGGAAAAGTCGTCCAGCATTCCGGCCAACGGACTGAGCCAGCAGTGCTGAAGGTGTCAACGGAAAGGCAGATCAGTGCGGAGCGACTGACGTCGCAGCAGCCGGTCGAATCCTGTCGCAGCTGTCGACGTACGGAACAACGGGCTCTTGGTGTGTCAACGGATCGGCACATTAGCGCTGACGGACTAGCGTTACAGCCGCCGCAGAATTCCAGCTCAACGGATTGAGCAGTGGTGCCATCATACCACAAGAGGCGCATCGGCCGCTGACGGACTAGCGTTGTACTTTCGCATTTGTCGAGCCTCACATCAAGCGGCGGAAACGAAAATCAACGAGAGCTATGGACGGCAAAAGACGGGGACTGTGCCTAAAATCGACCCGAAGGCGAGACGCAAGCGCATCAGACGCGGGCGTCGAGGACGACAGGGCATGCTGCTCCTGTAGCAAGGGGAGTG
The DNA here is from genome assembly GCF_052857255.1 of Amblyomma americanum. Classification (NCBI taxonomy): domain Eukaryota; kingdom Metazoa; phylum Arthropoda; class Arachnida; order Ixodida; family Ixodidae; genus Amblyomma; species Amblyomma americanum. Next base: position 154,544,457 of record NC_135504.1, read on the forward strand.
GCTCTTGTGCTGGTACTCGGAACCCACTGACGCGGAGTTGAGACGTTAAGGTGAGTCACGTTCTTTTGCATGATAAGGCGTAGCGGTGTAGTGGTGGCAAAAATGAGTACGGACGAAAGTGAGAGTCCAAGCACAGATTCGGGTATAGATCAAGTTACGGGAACAGAATGTGCGAGGGGAGCAGTGAAGGGGGCTGGTGATGCCGCAGATTCACACGTGGCCATGCGGCGGCTGGAGATCGAGTTGGAGTTGAGGAAAACCACGCTGCTTATCGAGCGTGAAAGAACCCGACAGTTGGAGCTGCAAACCGGTTCACTACACGGATTGCATGCGGGCGGTCGACAAACGCGCGAAGAGACAGTGGCGCATTTCGCTAAACGTCTAAAGAGTTTGCTGACTCCCAATCCGACTGATCCAGAAGTGCCGGTATGGCTTGATGGAATCGAGGGAATTTCTCGCTCCTATAAGGTGCTGGAGGAGGTTACAAGTCGTTTACTTTGGCCTCTTGTAAGCGGAAGAATACGACACCTTTTCTCGAAGTGCTCTACCGAAGAGCTCGACAGCTACGATCGGGTCAAATAGACCATTCTGTCCGAGCTCCGACTGTCTCCAGGTGACTACCCCAGGCAGTTCCATAGGGCCCTGCCACCTCGAAACGAGACCTGGCAACACTTCGCGTCGCGAAATCAGAGCTACCATGCTTTTTACATGTCGGCGCGAGGAATTAAGACGCTCAAGGACCTCGTTGCCCTGAACGTGGCAGATCAAATGAAGCAGGCGTTGTGCACCGAGGCATAAAAATACTATGTCAAACGAGAGGAAGGAGACAGCTGGGTGAAGCCTCACGAAATAACGAAGCTAGTGGAGGCGTTCGAGGATTACCAGGGCAAAGGCTCGGGAAAGAAGCAAATATTCGCGGCCAAAAGCCCCACCGCGGCCCACCAACCAGCACCTTCGCAAATGTCCGCTCCAGCTTCGCGGGAAAAGCCCCATACTTCGATGCCCTTGGCATGCTTTAATTGCAATGGCCCCCATTTTGCGCGGTCGTGCCCTGAAAACCAGGGAAATGGTAACACTCAGAAGGAAAGCGTAAACAGGGTAGCGCAAGGCAAATATAACGCTGCTGACAGCTACGGAGACGTAGGTGTAGATACGGCCGGGCAGAAGGTTACCGTAGACATTCAGTCCAGTGCGGAGCCTCCGAAGGCGGAAGGACTATAGCCCAGCTAGAGTACGTTGACTTAACGGGGCAGCGCGCGGGTTGGTGTAACCGCACATGGGTCGGAGAGAAAGTCGAGAAGAGCACGAATCCAGGGATCCCTGCGCTGTTCAGAAGGCATGTCACTGACGGTGGGAGACGGCGTAGGGGGCTCCGATTTCGCAGAGCCTGGCAAGTTCGGCGAGCAGCGGGGAGCGCGAGACAAGGCGTCGGTGTCCTGATGTTTGCGGCCCGACCGGTACACGACTCGGATGTTGTATTCTTGAAGACGCAGCGCCCAGCGCGCCAGGCGGCCGGAAGGATCTTTCAGAGCGAAAAGCCAACAAAGGGCGTGATGATCCGTAACGACGTCGAAAGGACGGCCGTACACGTAAGGGCGAAACTTGCCTAAGGCCCACAAAATGGCGAGGCACTCTTTTTCAGTCACAGCGTAGTGAGACTCAGCCTTTGTAAGTGTGCGGCTGGCATAAGCAACGACATATTCGTCGCATCCATATTTGAGCTGAGCGAGCACTGCACCGAGACCAATACGACTGGCATCCGTGTGGACTTCAGTCGGGTCCGTCGGGTCAAAATGGCGCAAGATGGGCGTTGCCGTGAAGAAACGACAGTGCCGCAGGTCGATAGCAGCGCCACTCTCACGGAGAAAATATACTCCCAAAATCAGGTCACGAGAACAGTCACGGAGCACCAGGCAGCCAACTATGAACGTCGAGTCGCTGATCTGGACCCTAGCCGTACACTGTCCAAGCGGAGCAATGATATGGCCCCCCACCGTCCGGGTCTGTTCTCCAGAGCAAGAAGTTGCAACTTTCTTTAAAATCGCTGCCAATTTGCCACTGATAATTGAAAACTCCGATCCTGTGTCTACCAATGCGCTAATGCTGTGACCGTCGAGAAGCACGGATATGTCGAGTGAGAAGCGGTCCTTTATTTCAGGCTGTCGACGACGTTGTGAAAGCTCTATAATCAGATGTCTGCGTCGTCAGTGGGTCTTCACAGCGTCCATATCCAGCGACCACGCCCCCGGAGGTCGCTGTCTTCAGTTTTACCGGCGAGGGCTGGGCGAGCGGTCCGCCGTCGCTCGCAAGCGGTTCTGCGCATTCGGTGAAAACGATGATCGGCGCGGTGACGGTGATCGGGACTGACGGCGAGCCATGGGCAACCGAGGTTGCTGGGTCACGTACTCTCGAATCTTACTGGGCCGTCGGCCAAATTGGGACCTTAGTGCATCGGAGGAAAAACCCCGCTGGCCAAGCTCTCGATATGGGCACCGACAGAACAGGTGGCCGGGCTCCCCACAGTGGAAGCACAAACGCCGACGGTCAAGGCCACGCCAGACGTCCGCTCTGCGCAGGGATCGTCGATCACTCGGGATGTGTGCACTGGCTTCACGGAGGGTAGCAGGACGTCGTGATGGGTTGAAAACACTGCCGCTGGATTTGGGGCAGGGCGTCGCTGAGCTTCAGCCTATGTCGGGCGGCAACGGTCTGTCTAGATTGGCTGTGGTTAGCCGCGTAGTAACGGAGGCCTGATAGCTTGCTGCACCTCTACGCAGATAACGCTCATAAGGCAGCTGGCCGCTGGCTGCGACGTACCACAAATCTTCTCTAGCTCGTCACAGACGACAGCGCGGATCATGTCGCGGAGAAAGTCGGTATTGCTGTTGAAAGCCGGGAGGGACTCCGTAACAGAAGTAACAAGGACTGGTCGGTCGTACGCGGTGGAACGCTGCCGGAGGAACTGCCCTGCCCCATCGTGACAGCCTGCGCTAGAAACTCGGCAAAAGTGCTTGGGGGGCATCTAATGGGCATCTCGCAATCACTGCCTGCCAGTCATTTTCTTTGAGTTGCGGGGAGAAGTCGACCCGAGAAGCGTCGTTGCTCTGAAAAGCTTGATGCAGCTTCTGTTTGGTACGTTATCATCAATGTCCACCAAGAACAGCTATTCTCAACTTTGCGAGCAGTAGGTTGGGATCTGATCCGTTTTGTGCTAATGATAATATCGAGAATTGATAGTGGCGGCTCCTTTCCATTCAGTCCTCAAATGCGGAAGGCAGCACTCTCCTGAAGGAGCCTGAAATGCCATCCTCACTGTCAAGCAACTTATTTTATCTTTTTCTGCCAGCTAAACGCTGATGAGAGGTATTTTTACTAGCGTGTCATATATGACCATGTGACATTCTTCGCCGCATTCGAAGCGCGATACCACTTCAGTATGCTAAGGCATCAGAAATACGCGTGAGAGCTTAATTCAATGCGTTTAGCATGCGACGAATAGTGCAACGAACACACTGCAGTTTTCAAACTTCCGTGCATACTAAGCGAAGCGCAACGTGCGCGGCCATAACCGGCCACCTGCAGCCTTGCAATGGGCGCATCTTCGCGCATTTTCCTGAAAAATAGCGCAGGAGGCGCACGCCCCAGAGGAGAACAAGCACGAACGCAGCCATTCGCTTAAAGCTCTAAGCGGCGCCATTAGCGACCGTAAACGGGACTCTTATGACCGTGACCGCGAGGCGCATCTAGAGATAACAGCGGGCCCCGGCCTGCGCAACAAGCGAGGCGGCGCGGCGCCGTCACCACACCACCGTCGGCGGCATCCGGAGCAGAGCGGAGGTGCGCGACGCCACAGAGTGGAGGTGTCTTGCAAAAAAAGCGGTAGCACATTATTTCAGAAAAGAAAGAAAGAAGAAATTACAAATCAGCATAACCGACGCTCTTATTTCATCTTCAAAACAAAATTCAGCGCGCACGGATGAAGGACGCAGGAAGCGTAGCCACTCTCTCTGTGCTTGCTGCCTCCTTCATCCGTGCGCGCGGAATTTTTTTTTTTCAATATGAAATGCATTCGCCTAGGTCAACTCGCCACTCAACAGCTCAGATTTCGACCTACGACATCCGGGTTCACTATGTTGTGCCTAATTCCCAGGACTCTTCCGTCATTTCTTTCCTCTCATGGTTTCATTGCACAGAAATGTTGCTGTCGTCGTCTCTAGTTAGCTTAATACGGACAGTTTGGTTCCCGAGAAAAACTGTCCATAAAGTGAGTCGTACATAATAACTAACACTGAACAAAAACGAGAGGAATTATTTTAAAAATACGGATTGATTTACGGTTCAGATCTTCTTCTAGGCATCGTGGTGGGCAGTGGAAGTGAAATAAGATAATTTTGAGAAGTACAATCGCAATTTTTTGGTCGTCATTACCCTAAAAATAATGCAGTGCAGTTTGAAGCTTCTGGTGCTCCACGAGACACCGGTTGCGATCATTGTCGCATAACATGAACCGATAGTACAGTCTAACGCGATTTGAAGGCGACCACTTCAGGGTTAACGTACCCAGAATAATGTGCTCTAACATGATTTATTTTCGCAGCAAGGCTGCTACAAATACGTGAAGTTAGCTAGCTCAATAAGCCAGGAAAAATTTGTTGGTTCGTTTTAGCCGGCACGAACATGATAACCTTCAATTCGCGCTAGACTACTTTCGCGATGTAATGTTTACGGGACGCGAGAGTGCGGATATGTTTTTTTTTTCAAGCAAAAGCTTAACTACGCTATCACCTAACAATTTCGCGGTTCTCGCGGCTTTGATCTTCAAGTGAGCCAGAGGTCAAACCCCTTTCGGTGCGGTTCGGGTGTCTACGATATATTTGGGACAGTTACTACGCCCTTTTCTTTCCTCAAAACCGGTTCGGGTATCCACCAATATATGTGATACAATTACTGTGCCATTTGCTTTCTGCAAAACAAATTTTAAAAATCAATTCAAGTTTCTTCGAAAGCAAAGGAAAGGGTCATAAATGACCTCCTGGGACGATTTTCACCTCAGTCGAGCTTCAAGCTACGTCGCGGTAGTGAAAGATATGCGCTGCATCCGTTGGCATTCAGAACGTGGAAGCAAAAACGCGGCACTGAAGCTATAGACTGTAGGCGTTGTTTGTATTTATTGGCGTTAGCAGTGACAATGCTCTAGACTCCGTTGATTTTGAGGGAAGAAAGGCTTCCTAGCTCTTTGGCATAACTGGTTCCCTGGGTCAGTGTACGCCTTAATCGCGCTTTGAGGTACGCGGCGGTGGGGAGGGAGAGATATGGGCTCATTGCGTTAGCGATGACAACGTTGTAGCAGACACAGGCCACGGCAGCAATAAGCCGCAGTGTTCATTGATTGGGTGACCAACCCCTCGCGAGGAACCATTAATGTAACCGCTACCTGGCAGGGTGGACGCGTTGCCTGTCCATTGTGCCAAACACACTCAACGTTAGCGGCCAAGCCGCGTCTACTTACCCGATACACCACAGCTTCCGCTCTCAGCTTCGAAACGTCAGTATGTTTCGTTAAACTTTGACTTGGTCAGTGAACCTGTGTATTTTTTCATTCGACTTGGTTTCAGCGTGAGCGTGAACTCCTGGCTGCAACACTCCGCCGTTTAGATCCTCGGCCCCTTACTGAAGCCAAGATTCTGGGTCCTTGGAGTAAGCCTTCATCGCAGAGGACAGCTTTGAAGGCACTATTCAAGTTCTTGAAGGATTCAGTACTGAGTGCAAGGTTGTGAACTATCGGTGTGTGCTCTGTGTGCCCTGAAAATAATGGCCACAACGGACATGCGGAAAAGTATTCATCTCTCTTTGTTCTCTCCCCTATCTCTCCCTCCGTTCCCCTTCCCACGTGTACGGTAGAATACCGGGCGCTTTCTAAATAACCTCCCTGCCTTTCCGTTTGTCTATCTCTCTCTCTTCATTCAGCTTTCATTCTCTAACCAGGTTCAGTAGTTGTTGAACCGCAGCTATATTTTTCGGTGCAGCCACGTAATTCAGTCGCCTGAAATGCATCAGAATATGGTTGGACGTTAATACTAAGTCCCCCGGTAGCAATAAAGGTGCGATATTTTTGTTTGAGGCCACGCATCCTGTAATATTTTAATGCCGAAAAAAAGCCCGCCACCGTCTGGAAGACGTTGAAGTAAACAGCGTTAGCTTGATTGGCCATGTGTAATACGAGTCTTTCCGCTTCCAGCGGGGCCAGTGCAGAAAACCCTGAGCAGTTCGGAAAAGTAATATAACTTTTCCGCCTAGTGGAGCAATCGGGGGGGAGAGAGTGAGGAGGGAAGAAAGGAATGGGAGGGTACAACCAATTTAAATAGCCGCCATATTGAATTCAAGAAACCGAAACTATGCCGCCACTTCGTCCCCTGACGTCATACTCGGCAAGGGGGTAAGATAGGGGAAGGGATGGGAGGGCCGGGAGGGCACAACCAATTTAATGACCGCCTTTATGGATTCGATAATCCGAAACTATGCCACCATTCAGTCCCCTGATATCATACTCACATAGTTCCACCTCTATCCACCATATTGGACCATGACGTTATCATTGGCACACAGCAGGTACCTTCTACAATGCTCTTAGTGAAAAACAGCGCACAAGCAAACACAGACAGAAAGAAGGGGACAAGCGCTGTCCCCTTCTTTCTGTCTGTGTTTGCTTGTGCGCTGTTTTTCACTAAGATGCAAAACCAACTAGCCCATTCAGCTGCTTTCTACAATGCTATTGTAGATGGCGCTACAAGTCTCTATGCGAGATGTGCTGTTTTGTAGTTGCTGCCACAGATGGCACTCTGATCTCAGGGTTATAGCAGACCCCACGAAATCTCGAAACGTGATGAGGAAAAGGTAAGGCTCTTAAAAAATTGTTTTTGAAAATTGGTTTCGAATAAAGGAAATGACGCAGCAACTGTCTCACATATCTCTGTAGTCGCCTGAACCATGCAGGAAGCGAAAGGATTAAGCAAGGAGTGAAAGAAGAACGGAAGAAAGAGGTGCCGTAGTGGACGTCTGCGGAATAATTTCGACCACCTGGGGATCCTTAACGTGCACTGACATCGCACATCACACGGGCGCCTTGTGCGTTTCGCCTCCATCGAAATGCGGCCGCCGTAGTCAGGTTCTAACCGGGGTCTTCCGGATCAGTAGACGAGTTCCTTAACCACTGAGTGACGGCGGGGTACTTGATCGCTATAGTACATATATGTATTTCGTTTGTTGATAGATGTTAAATGCTCTTTCAGCGTCTCGGAGGCCGCCTAGACAGCTTCCCCACTGCAATTCACGAAATACGTCAAAGGGAAAGGCGCATCCGTGTCCCTTACCACTGTATTGTATCAAACCTCAAAACGAGAACATTAGGTCATTTGCACTTTCGCACTGCCTTACACTGGAGTTATGCGTTCACGCATCACTGTCCATATTAACGGAGTAAAAAAACATAGTCCCGGTTAGGCTCTGGGCATTTTCATCCTGCCCATTGCCCAAACATCAGTTTTTCATATTAATGGGCGAAAATATGTGGAAAGTTTGGTCACGGGTAAAACTGTTCGTAAAAACCGAGCACGACTCTATATTTATAAGGGATATTTCCAGTAAAACAAGGACAGGTGGATTATGACGATTTCATTACATGTTTTCTTTTACCGAACTTGGATGGATGGATGGAAGGTAGGAGCGTCCCCTTTGAAACGGGGTGATGGCAGTTGCCACCATGCTCAGCTTTTTTTCCCCTTTATTTTCATTTAACTGCGTTTTAAGTTATTAAAATTCGCTATTTTCTTTAAATATGTCTTCCTACACTTTGAACGTTATGTCACCTCTCTGCCTTTGAGCCACCAATCTACGAATCGTTTTTTGGTACTTTCCACTGCAATTTATTTACAATACTATTTTTATGTCTATACCTTAGGGCCTCAGGAATAGTGTGCCTGCATAGACATAGGGATGGATACCATCGCATTTAGAATGAGGTGTTCTACGGTTTTTACAGATTTACCACAAACAGCAAATGTGTCATCTTCTTCGTTAAATTTCTTGTTGTAGCTGCGCGTTCTAAGACATCCTGACCTAGCTTCAAAGAGGAGGGCACTGCCTCCTGATTTATCATAAGACACTTCTTTCCTGATCTGCCTTTTTCTCTATTGATATAGTTCTAGTATGCTTCTTTTGCATTGAGTCTACACGATTTTTACCTTCCGCGTTTTTAATCTGTCGTTTAATACTCTTTCTTTTTTCGTCCTCGCGCCTGTCATACTGGTTAGATTCCTAGTTCTTTTCCACCATTGTGAGTGAACGCTCTTTATGTACAGGTATTTAAATACCTTAGCTGCCCACCTGATATCGTCCAATTTCATCAGGCGTTCTTCGTATAGTATTTTACTCTCAGCTTCCCGTGCTTCGAACGATGTCTAGCCCATATCCCCCTGTACTGCCTCATTTGTGGTTTTACCGTAGGCACCTAGTGGTAACCTTCCAACAGGTCTCTGATTTACTTCTAATCTCGACTGAACTTCTGCCGTGAAGCACAGAACCGCATTCCCGAACGCATGCCCCAGCGCCATTATTCCTTTCCAAATACCTATCAGTTCTTCATAACTGTTGTACCCCCACAATGCTTTATGTTTCATTATTTCGGCATCTTTTCGCCCTTTTGATTTGAGAGACTGCTCGTGCTTTTCCGTGTACATCTGCCCTTCAATTACCCATACCCTGAGATATTTGTATTCGGCCACTCGGGGTATTTCATGCCCTTGTATTGTAAGCGGGGGTCAGTTGTATCGTTGCAAACCGTCACACCTGGCTTAGTTGCGCTAAGACTGAAACCTAGACTGTCTCCTTCATCTCCACAGGAATTAACCAATATTTGCAAATCTTTCCTGGCTATCTTATAAAAGTACAATATCATCCGCATACATTAAACCCGGTATTCCTTGCTCAGCATTCATTCCGCCAAATCTGTACGACAGATTATAACCTAGATTGCTTCCTTGTAGCCTTCTTTTCACACTTATCACATAAAGCATGAACAGCAGCGGTGATAGAGGACAACCTTGCCTTAATCCTTTGCGTACCTCGACAGTTGTCGTACTCTTAATTCCTTCCCGTGCTTTTTAAACTTTGTTTTCTCGATATATTTTCTGCAGAAACTCAATTACCACGTGACCGATACCTTCATCTTTTCATCTGTTCCACAGGAGTTCCCTGTGCAAGTTGTTGTATGCACCGCTTATGTCCAGCAAGGCAAGATACAGACGTCTCTTTTCAGCCTTAGCTCTTTCTACGCACTGGGTAAGCAAAAACAGGCTATCATCTAAGCGCCTACCACTTCTGAACCCGTCCTGAAGTTCTCTGAGTATTCTATTACTTGCTACGAATGACCGCATTTTTAATTTTACCGCCTGCACCGCCAGCCTGTTTATAACGGATGTTATCGTAATTGTGGAAAGCGTTTTATGTTCGTCTTAACGCCTTTCCCTTTATAAATCAAATTCATTTTACTCTGTTTCCAGCTGTGCGGAATTATTTTTTATAACTGCTTCCAATACTTTTAGCCGCGTTTCCTTGCCTCTTGCGCCAAGTTCATTATTTAGCTTGATTGGAATTTTGCGTATCCCTTCGGACGTGCCTTTTGGAATATATGCTTTCGCCTCTTTTCAGTTAAGATTGGTCAGTTCTAAGCTGTTTTATATTGTGCTGTCCTGAGTTTCTTCCTCATTTGGGGCAATTACCCTCCCGTCTTTCCTAAATGACTCAACTATAACTGATGCAATGTAGGTCACAGCGTCATTTCCCTGTAAACAATTTCCCTCGGCATCGTGAATCTGTTCCTGCTTTCTGTTATTCGGTTTACCCAGCCAGCTTATACGGTTCCAGAATTTCCTTGGCCCCCCTTTAGTTGCATCGCGAATTTGAGTCAGCCAGCGATCAGAGGACTGCTTTATTTTAGCCTGGACGAGGACCTGCACTTGCTATTTCTTTTGACGATAAGGTTCCCATTTTTGGCTATTTCCTCTTCATATACTGCGCCCTCTTTGCTTCTCTGTGCTGCCTTGAACCCAACTGTCGCTGTTCGATGACCTCCCTACTTTCCTTATTCTACCAACATCATTGTTTCCTGTTGCCTCCAGTGGTTTGCTGCTTTTACTTTTTTATTATTATACTAATGAACTAGCTGATTATAATCTCTCTTTTCCATGTCATGTTTCTGTATTGTTTCCTCTATGCCGGCCGCTATCAGCGCCATTAGTTCGTCATATAATTTTGCGCGCTCTTTTTGACTTCCCTGCATTTCTCTTTTGAGCAGGGCTCCAAACTGTACAATAATACGCTTATAATCACTTCCGGAGCTATGCTTCCCCTCTTGGTCTGTTTCCATTATTGTGAGCTTGCTATACAAACCCTGCGACGTTAAACAGTAGTAAATGGTCGTTGCCTGTTACAGGATTCCCACGTGATTTGTCCCTCACCCTTAGTTCCTCTATTTACAATAACTACGTTGTGTCGCTAACAGAAGTCTACTATCAACTTCCCGCTACAATCTGTGTATCCATCTAGATCCCCGATGTGGCCATTCATGTCAACCAGCAGAAAAATATCGGCACCTTCTCCAAACTGCTTGACATCGTCAATGAGACACTTAACTGGATCCTTGTTTTATTGCCCGCATTTGTTCCCTCTCCCTAAATTAACTACTCCTAGCCATGTCATTTTACCTGTGGTTGTACCTGATACCCACACATGTTCTTTGCAAGTTGACTTAATTCTTTGCCATTTTGCTCATTCATATATCAGCATACCTACACCTCCTCCCTTTCTCTCTGTCATTGTTCTGTTGCTCCCTTCCGAGAAGTAGCGATCAATAAAAGGTGGATATTCTAGATCCATCAGATGTGTCTGGCATAGCGCGTATGAACCTATTGCTTCGTCCTTTAACTGGTGTTGTTTCTAACCGCTTTGCTCTCTTTCTATCGCCTTGCATGTTTATGTACCTGATCCTGGTGTTAAATTTTTTTTGTAGTTTTCTTCCTGGACCTCCTAGTGGCCCTCCTCCATTGCCTGGAGCGGCACTATGGTCCAGCTGTCACTGGGCGCAGGCCAGTAGCAAAGAAAGAGCGCGATACGTGGCATCGCCTCAGCCGATGAGGAAGGGAGGAATAAAGAATAATCATAAAGATTCCGTTTTGAAATCCTTGTAATATATGGCCCAGTATGCGACATTGAATCATTCTAGCAACACATAAGACATGAGCAACGCTGAGTACAGGGCCAAAAGAAGTACTAGTCAATTAGACTAGCGATTATATTGGGGTCAAAAAATAGGAGTAGGAAAGAAATAAGACAAACAGGCGCTCGTCCTCTCTTTTTTTCCTATTTCTTCGTCCCCGCCCTGAGCGCTAGTTTATTTAATGAATAATGAACTACCGATTAGCACAAGTTACTGTTTTGGGAGCACTAGACGTGTTCCTGTTTCAAGTCAGTTTCATGATACATGTATATAAGGTAATCTCACATTTTGCCGAGGCGCGACTGTGTGTCGCAATGGCGGTTATAGAGCATCCCATCATACTGCGCCGCAATCATAAGCAACAATCACAGCAATTATAGCAACCAGAGTAAAATAAGAAAAAATACGTCTGTGGTTCATCATCAAAGTGTAGCGCAGCAAATCGACGTGCAGGAAATTAATGGAAATTAATGCGCTCCTTCAAAGTCCTCTTCTCAACGTCCCAGAACAACGTCCAGTTTGTTACAACGGTACTGCTCCGTGCACTGCTCGCTGTCGGCTGCTCGGCGGTCTCTCTCACCGCTTGTAAATGGAGCCTAAAGTCACCGGAGCCGCGAAGTCCGTCGGCTGCGCGGGTGGCATGTGTGTTTCTCACCGCCAGAGAGGGCAAGCAGGCCTCGGCGCGGAGAGCCGGAGACGAACAAACACAGCTCCCGGTCTGGTTATTGACCCGCGCTAGCATCGCAAGAATACAACAATGCTGAATCATGTCAGGGCTGTCACAAAGGTGACAGTTCCCGGAAAACACAAAAATGCAGTTTCTATGAAGTCATTATTTTAAGCGCAGGATCTTCGTGTGTAGTTTAAACAAGGATGTGTCAGTGGATGGCAGGCGGGGCATTTTACTCATTCGCAAAAGTGCGACTTGTCTAGGTAGAATGTATGCATACATATACCGGTATACGAGGCAGAACTTGCATATCGAATATTTGTTTAACAGATCCAGACAAATTCACATGCGGATTGAGCAGTTATACTAGCCACTAAGAAACGCTGCTGCAGAATTTTCGCTATTTTCTTCATTGTACGCACAGAAAAAAAATGTTTTTTTAAGGTCGCAGCAGTGAGGCATCTTTTTCTTGTCACCAAAAGTGCTCAGGCTGGTTACTCTCCCTGATACACAACGAATACACGCTTGCCACAGACCAGCGGGACATGGCCCATTGGGACAAAGCAGAGGAGGGGGTTCATGCTGAGCAGTAACATGGTCGCATTACGGCAGCTTGCGGGGGATCCGTCGAGGTCTTTCTCTGAGCTCAGCCACCTGAGCCTGGCGATTTCAAGGACGGTGGTGCAGATGCACCGGTTGCCGAAACTCGAGCGTACAGGCCCGGCCGACCCGGCGACGGCTGTCACGGAAGACACAGTGTTGTGCGCTTTCTCCTGTCCTCCCGTAAGGCGCGGCTCTCCGGCGCCCTCCGGGGGAGCTTTGCCTGTTCTGCGTCCGCTCTGCGCCGTCGTCACCGCGCAGTGAAACGAGAAAGTCGTCGGCCCCGTCCGGGTTGCGGGGAAGGAAGGCAGCAGAAGAGGAGGGTGGTGTGTCCGCGGCGTTGGGGGCCGAATTACCGCGCCGAGGCAGGCACGCGTTCCGTCGCTCAAGGACCGCGGCCTTCGAGCCATCGCCGCATCGACAGCCACCCCAACAGGAGTCGTCAGCTTGGCCCCCGTATGTGAACTGTCCGCCGGACGTTTCCTTTTTCTTCTGTCTGTGGCGTCGTATTTTGTACATCCAATGCATTGTACGCCTCTATTGTTCTTGACGTAGTTGGACGGATTAACTTCATTATTGTGTGTCTCCTGCTTGTCGCGTTTTGCACTGTTCTTTCTGCACTCCCTCTGTTCGTTTTTACCTTGTTGTGTTGTTCCTTGCCGCCAAGTAAAGTGTTTTTTTTTTAGAAACCTCAACCCATTGAGCTCCTTCTCGATCACCGACGCACCAACACACGTGCACCACGCACGGGCTGACCGACCTTTACAGATAAATGTTGTCCAACACTCGCCTTTAGGCCACAGGGAAGCGTGAAGCGGCCCCTGTGCCTCGACATCTTGCGCCAGGCAGCCGGTCGACGAGCGGTAGTTGTGACAATGATAGTATATATCTCTCAGTTTTGCACTTTTTCTTTCTGCTCTGGGATTCACTATGACACATTTGGGCGCCCTGAGCATGTATATCGTCATGGCGAACATTTTTTTGGCATTTACATGTGCTATATCTGAACCTAATAGGGTTTAAAAATGTTACGCGTTTATCGATTTGCGCACGCAAAAGCGGAATGGCAATGCTAAAATCAGTTCGAGATGACATTCGATAGGTGTTACGCATAGGGGATGCAGCGGGTGTGGTGTCCGTGCCCCGAATACGCCTTGGCTTCGCAGATATAAAGTGCCCACGAAAAGAAATACACCTGACCGGTGATTTTCGTTGAGTTTCTTTTGGGAAAGTTAGCGTGAGGCAATATACCCGTGGTAGGCAGTTGCAGGATGACCTCTCTTTCTTTATATTGAGGACTTGCGACGTGCCATGAGATCAGGCGATGAACATGCTACAGAAGGTCGTGGAGGCTACTTTCATCCAGAAACCTGAGCAGGCTTCGGTTCTTACTGCCCGACCCTTTGTCCTTAGCCTCACAGAGCAGTACTGTGGTTCTAAAATTAATATACAGAACACCAAGGTAATGTTCAACAGTATCGGAAGGCAACAGCCATTACAATCGGAACCGAGGTGCAGGAAGTGGTAGGGAATAAGTCTACTTGGGGCAGGTGGTCACCGCTGATCCGAATCACGAGTGCGAAACAACTAGAAGAATAAGATTGGGGTGGAGCGCATTTCGCAGGTTCTCTCAGATCATGAATGGCAGTTTAGCAATATCCCTCAAGAGAAAAGTGTACAGCAGCTGTATCTTACCGGTACTCACCGACGGGGCAGAAACGTGGAGGCTAACGAAAAGGCCACAGCTGTACGAGCGTTTCCGAGAACATGCCAACAATGTGAAAAAAATGCGGGAAACCTTGCCAATTCACTGCCGTGACTGTGAATATGAGGGTGGCAGCCATTGCGCTCCGGACTTCCCACAATCTGTAATTATCGACCGGCATTCTTCGCAAATCACATGGGAAACTTTAGAGGCGCTAGGGATTGATAGGACGGGCAGCGGTTGCGTAAGCACGCCATCATTCGGCCTTTCAAAAAAGGAGGTGATGTATCTCAGCGGGTATGAGTGACATGATTTTTTGTATGCTGCTGTCATTGTTAGTTTCTGTCTTCCCCCCTTCATGTGCCTATATTTTGTGGGGTTGAATAGGGAGATAAGTAGGTTCTCCCCACTCAATCGCGGCTGACACGGTTCAAAGTCGCCCGAACCCCACCCCGTGATCGCGTACGCTACCGAGCGCTCGCCGACTACGGCGGGCCTTGCTCTGGGGGAACAAAGGAGCGACACATTGGCTGACATAAACAGGCATTTATTGCTACAGAAACAATAGCGCCAGCTAGCAACAAGGTACGCTAATGAATCGAGGTCGTCCGACTCACCAGCAAGGTTCCGAGCGAATGTTCGCCCACGCTAGGGCAAGGGATGCTCCGAAGGCAAGACGGGACGAGTACGGGAGGCTTCCTCCCCGTCGCTTCCTCGCCCCGCCGGCGAAGAGCGGAGCCGCAAGCGACGCGTCCACTCAGGCCGACGATCCCAGCCCAAGCCCCCCTGCCCCCTCTCCCGCGCGCGGGCTTTGGCAGTCAGTCTCTGCGCAGCGATGCTGGCGCCCTCTCTTGCCAGTTAATGTAACTCACAAGGGAAACCGCTCAGCCTCGAGGTGAGACCGCCGCTGCACGGTGCCTCGCGGGAAAGCAAACTCAGGGGGCTGCAGAGCAGGTCCCCACATCCCCCAACCTTAAATAGACCCACGCGCCTGAAAGTACATGCTCTGGAGGTGTCTCCTGGTCTTCATGTCCTTGACCCACGTCTTGCAGCGGAGGTCACGCCGACAGCGTCCACGCAGACTTCCGCGGTATTCCGAAGGCGGCGTGAAGGTCTCCGCTGGGACGACTCGTATGGCCCGCGGACTACCGTGTCAGCAGGCCCGCGAATCGAAGGCCGGTGGGAAAACTGCTGGCCAGGATCCTGCAGCAGTCGCCAGGGCAGCAGCAGCCGGAGGTGGCTGCTGACTGGTCTCGCCACAGCTGCCCCGGATGGATGCGGCGAACAGGATACAGGCCGCTCCGTAGCACCAGGTGGCAGCGAGACGATGTGCACCGGTCAGCAAGCCTGGGTGGCTCCACCGGATCTGCAAAATTGCCGAAACGCTATCGGCGTGCCTTTAACATAGGTCACGGGAGGGGAAACGGCATCCGCAAGGGCCTCGTGGCACAATGCCTAACTCGCTAGCAAAACGTGTCGGCGGCTGTGCAAACGCAAAGTTCGAGTGAACAAAGCCCTTTCTTGAGTTGAACAAGACTGCTCAGTTCGTGCGAGGTTACAAAGAAAAAAAAACGGGCGGGCAGCAAAGTGCGTCCCCTCTCAACGACACGGTCCGGTGGAAGCGTCTCTTTTAACGTGGTGCAGGCAGCTCCGAAAAGCCTCAGGCCTAACTACCACTCCGACAACGACCGTGACCACAACAAAGACCCGAAACGGGTTATGTGCGCGCAGCCGCGAGGAGACATCAGCTTTGTGGGGTGGTCCTACCCCGCTCACTGCACAAAGCAGCTTCTGAGCGGTCGGCGCCCACCGTATCGGACGGTGTCGGAGCGTCCGGTGCCGAGCTGCAATACCAGCGAGCTCGTAGCGGCACCCGTGGCCCCAGGCCACCCGGCTCCCGGAGCCGCGACTCCCAGCGTCGAAAAAGAGACAGTAGAGAAAATATATACAGAAACTCGGACCACCCACGCGGCTTCCGTACTCACTCGCTTCGGGCTCGGCGACGCCGCGGGCGCTAGGCCTCGCGCTCCCTCGATGCGGAACAAGTGATTCTCACGAAGAAACTCCAGGGAAAAAAATGTGCTAAGCATGTCGAAAAGTTCAAACATGCTGCAGCGCAATACATCTCGCACTCAAGAAAGCATGCCGCAGGTCCTAGCGATCAAAATTCACTCTATGCCTAGCACTTGTCAAGTCCGGACAAAGAGCGTTCCTCGAACCGAACCGACAGCCGTCCAATGTTCCAAGAGCAGGCCCCATGTTTGGCGCCAGATGTGGGGTTGAATTGGGAGATAAGTACGTTCTCCCCACTCAATCGCGGCTGACACAGTTCAAAGCCGCCCGAACCCCACCCCGTGATCGCGTACGCTACCGAGCGCTCGCCGACCACGGCGGGCCTTGCTCTGGGGGAACAAAGGAACGACACACTGGCTGACACAAACAGGCATTTATTGCTACAGAAACAATAACGCCAGCTAGCAACAAGGTACACTAATGAATCGAGGTCGTCCGACTCACCAGCAAGGTTCTGAGCGAATGTTTGCCCGCGCTAGGGCAAGAGATATATACTCCGCAGGCCGGACGGGACGAGTACGGGAGCCTGTCTCCCCGTCGCTTCCTCGCCCCGATGGCGAAGAGCGGAGCCCCGAGCGACGCGTCCGCTCAGGCCGACGATCCCAGCCGGAGTGGCCGAAGCCCCTTTGCCCCCTCTCCCGCGCGCGGGCTTTGGCAGTCTCCGCGCAGCGATGCTGGCGCCCTCCCCTGCCAGTTAATGTAACTCACAAGGCAATGCGCTCAGCCTCGAGGTGAGACCGCCGCTGCACGGTGCCTCGCTGGAAAGCAAACTCAGGGGGCTGCAGGGCAGGTCCCCACAATATCTTTTGATGTTTCCAATAAACGTCAGTTGGAAGTTAGCGCTTCTCCTTCGTCTTTCTTTGCGTTCGTGAGTTTTTTCGCGCTTTTCGTCTTACAGTGTATTACCAACTAGCCCGCACCCACACCTTGCACAGCTTAAGTTAAGGGCAACACAGCGAGGTATGGAAAGAAAAATGATAGGTCGAGTTTTAAGAGACCGCAAGTGGGCTCACTGGTTGAGTAAATAAACGTGGGTTAATGATATACTAGTTCCAATCACGAGGAAGAAATGGGCTTGGGCAGGGCATGTACTGCGAAGGCAAGATATCCGCTGGTCTTGAGGGTAGCGGAGTGGATTCCAAGAGAAGGCTAGCGTAGCAGGGGGCGGCAGAATGTTAGTTGGGCGGATGAGATGAGGAAGTTTGCAGGCATAGGGTGGGCGCAGCTGACAAAGGACAGGGTCGATTGGAGAAGCATGGGAGAGGCCTTTGCCCTGCAGTGGGTGTAGTGAGGCTGTTGATGATGATGATTTTAGGCGTTAGTACAACACCCCGTGCTCGTCGTGTTCCTGAAGGCGTTGTTCCGGGAGGACACGTTCACAGCAAATGGCGAGACCCCACGTCAGAGGAGGCCGTGGCACACTTAGGAAATGTACTTGTTTCTCCTTGAGAGGCCCATCAGCACGTCAGTGACGGGGTTAGGGCCGTACCAGCCCTAAGTTGAGGGATGGGATAAGTGCACGGGGGCATTAGGTAACGTGTACTTCTCCTTAAACAGGACGTCAAAATGGGAAGAACGGAGCTGAGATCAAAAGGGAAGCTAGTTGCGGTGGCATTCATGGATGGCGCTTGGTGTGTTAGAGCGTCTACTCTTATCTGGTGTACATTCTGCACATATTGCGTCCAATGTACCTGGAAACGTTCAATATTTTCCTATTGAGAGCATGTGTCTAATGAGTCAGGCTTAACGTCTCTGAAACTGCTTTTTGTTGCCTGATAGCCGCTAAAAAGTGTGTGTAAGAATTCTCTTAGAGACACCAAGCTGCTTATAGACTTTATAGCATCGCGGATAGCGCAGATCTCCATCACAGGAGGCTTCAGAGAGAGACAGAGAGGTCCGGGCTAGTAGTAGCCATTCAGCCACTCTTGTATACGATCGAAAGATTCATATGAGCGATAGACGTTTATGGACTTATTTCAACAGCAGTTCGATGTCTAGGTTTCTCTTACGACGTATTTTAGTCATCTTGTGTTCAGTTATTGTCATGTACGTCCGCGGAGAGTCATTTTTGGTGTTTTTATTGAGATGTTGACAAAAACGGCTGCGACGGGCGGAGCTTACTTTCTATTTAATAGTCTTGATACATCTCGCTTTTCAATAAGTTCATTCGGCTTAATGAAATTTACTTTTAATTTTATTTACTTAGTTTTCATATTTATGAAGAATCGGAAGGGCTGTTAGCTTCGGCGGGTCCATGATGGTGCGCATTACGTTCATAGATAGAGATAGATTGATAATTATTAACCTGCCTTTGTATCAGCGTGGCGAGAAGTGTCACCTGGCCAGTAATTCCTAGCGTGCTCAATATCTTAGGATTCATGATAAAACAGCGCGGAAAAACACGAGGACGGAAGAAACACGACGACACGAGCGCTGACTTTCAACTGGTGATTTATTACGCACGTGTGTACATATACTATTCCCGCCAAACACAAAACACAATAAAAAATATTCAAGAAACACTACTTCATCACTGAACATCTTAAACCTACTTTTCTGCAAATGCATGCTGCGGTTAGCCAGTGATAATGAGGGCTTGCTAATGCATGCTGCACCACCCTTGTCAATGTGATACGCCTCAACTGGTTACCTTACTACCTGATCTTTATGTTTGAAGATGACGGATGTCTGATGAAGCAATGGGGCGCATGTGTGCTTAGGGTGCCTGCACTGCAGCGCCAAATTCGAACCGGCTTCCTTGTCCAAAGAATTATGATGTTTGCTCAGGCGTTCGTTGAGACATCGCCCATTCTGGCCAACATACCACCCACCGCATGAAAGGGGGATCTCGTATACTACATCTTCGACGCACTCAACCCTCCTCTCTGCGTGTGCTGTGGTACAACCACCACCAATCCTCTTTCCTAGTAGGGACTCTCGCTTCCGCTGCACAGATCGGCAAATGTTGCTTAATTTTCTGCGAGACGAAAATACAACATCAACTTGCAATTTTCGCCCTACTTTCTTCAGACGGTGTGATAACGCGCGGACGTAAGGTATGACAGCAATCTTCCGGCGCTTCGAGGCATTATCTTCCTGAGGAACACGCTTTTTGTCCGATTTGATTTTGGCCATCAGCCTTTCGCATAACCTTCCACCAGTTGCCTCAGGGAAACCAGCGTCCTTAAGCCAGGAAATATGGCCTTGCACACCTTCCTTAATGATATGAACATGACTTGGTGAGGGTGGCGCGAACACAAGACAGGGTGATGCCATCATTTACCAGCTTAGAATACCCAGACTGAAAGCTGAGTAAGGACTCAACAGAACAAGGCGAATAGAGGCAGCAAACATGTCCGGGCTCAAGTCTCAGCTCCACATTTAAGAATTGTATCCTACCTTGGTTAACAGTCTCCGTGGTGAAAGCAAGTCCTTGACCATTTCTCACAAATGTGTTCGCGACATCCTGCGTGCACCCTTCGTTTTCACCAAAAAAGAGGTAATCGTCCGCGTATCTGTGTACTTTCAGTTCCCTGTCCGGTAACTCTCCTGCAATTGCTTTGTCAATTTTGCTAAGGACAAGTCACCTAGCAGCGGAGCCACGCGAGACCCAATGCATATTCCGGAACGCTGTATAAACACACTGTCGTTCCATGCAACGACCGCGACACTCTGACGTCGTTTTGAAGTACCTTCATAACGGTAATCCTGGTGACTGTCATGTGTTCAGCGTGGACGTCGAGGATCTGTACTATTCGATTCCTCATGAGTGTTTGCTGCGCTTTGTAAGAGAATGTATAAGTGAGGACAATGACGAAGTGCGCTTCCGAAATGTTTGCGGTGTATCTTTTGATGCTTTCCTTGGAGTGCTGTGTATGTACCTCTGGTCTACCATTGTTGCATGGAAAAGTCGTGTAACCATATCATTGAGGAAGGTGTGTAAGGCCATATTTTCAGGCTTAAGGACGCTGGTTTTCCTGAGTAAACTATCGGAAGGCTATGCGAAAGGCTGGTGGCCAAAATCGAATCGGACAAAAAGCGTGCTCCTCAGGAAGATAATGTCGCGAAGAGCCGGAAGATTGCTGTCATCCTTTGCGTCCACGCGTTATCACACCGTCTGAAGAAAGTGGGGCGAAAATTTCTAGTTGTTGTTGTATTTTCGTATCGCAGAAAATTAAGCAACATTTGCCGAACTGTGCAGCGGAAGCGAGAGTCCCTACTAGGAAGGAGGATTGTTGGTGGTTATACCACAGCACACGCAGAGAGGAGTGTTGAGTGCGTCGAAGGTGTAGTATACAAGGTCCCCCTTTCATGCGGCGGATGGTATGTTGGCCAGACTGGGGGATGTCTCAACGAACGCCTGAGGGAGCATTATAATTCTTTGGACAAGGTAGCCGGTTCGAATTTGGCGCGGCACTGCAGTCAACCTAAGCACACATGTGCCCCACTGCTTCATCAGACATCCGTCATATTCGAACATAAAGATCAGGCAGTAAGGGAACTAGTAGAGGCGTATCACATTGACAAGGGGGGTGCAGCATGCATTAGCAAGCCCTCATTATCACTGGCTAACCGCGAAATCACCTGTTTGGAGCATGCATTTGCAGAAAGGCAGATTTAAGATGTTCAGTGACGACGCAGTGTTTCTTGATTATTTCTTGTTCTCTTTAGTGTTTGGCGGGAATAGTATATGTACACACGTGCGTAATAAATCACCAGTTGAAAGTCAGCGCTCGTGTCGTCGTGTTTGTTCCGTCTTCGTGTTTTTCCGCGCTGTTTTACCATGGATGGTAGTAACAAACTTGCTCAGGTTTCCGTACTTCTAAATCTTAGGCTTAACTACCATTTTTTTCTATTTAATAACTACTATCTTGACCTTCACCACCAATCCTCTCGTCGTCGCTTAAACATTTCTACTTTAGAAAATTGAGTAGGTTGTGCCTATTCTGAAATCCTAGTGTTTCGCGGTTCCCTGAGTTGGTTTCGTGCACTGGAGGTATGAGGGCCTTATACTGGATAAGAATATGTTTTAGCGCTACCCTGTATTGCATGCAGCAACAGGAAACGTGATCCGTGGTGTCATTTTCGCCGGTAACAAATCGTCCGCCAGCATTCAGCCATGGCCTTGAAAGCTAAATCACTCCATTTAGATTTCTCAAAAATGTTCTCTCTTTTAATCTTAGATTTAGCCGTCCTAGAGAGCTCTAACGCCGGCTTATCCATCACCATCTTTTCCGAGTGAGTATTTCATGATTATCGTACTTTCTGGTTCAGAATTGTCTTTCTAACGGTTTGCTCCCTTTGATATTTTTATTTATTAGCTAGCCATACAGTTGTTCGCCTCCATGTACTATCGACGCTGCGTGGGTAGAAGTACCGAAAAACTT
Source organism: Amblyomma americanum (assembly GCF_052857255.1). Taxonomy (NCBI): domain Eukaryota; kingdom Metazoa; phylum Arthropoda; class Arachnida; order Ixodida; family Ixodidae; genus Amblyomma; species Amblyomma americanum. The sequence continues at coordinate 154,566,164 of NC_135504.1, forward strand.
TTGCCACCCATCGTCTAATAGCCTTGTTACCTCTCGCTGTTCATTACGTTCATTCGGCCTATTTAGTTGTGTATATTCCTGGAGTTTCGGGATGGATGTTAATTTTAGCAGGACCGTGATGGCGATGACTGATTTATCGTTTTCGGTGAGCCCACTGTTCGGTGGTCAGTCAATAAACTGAGCCTGGTATATTAGCAGGGGTTGAAGGACTGAACGTAAAGGACGTCTGGCTATCTAAGTCTGCGCTCCTTGTCGCCTAGATGACATGCATTTGACATAGTATAACTTAGTCGCTGCTGCCTTCTTTGTTCTGTGGAGCCATTGCGTTCCTTTGCCAAACTTATGGATGTTAAGCCCAAAGTCTCTCAACTTCTTGCGACGTCTGGCTTCCGTCCAGTTTTAGACGCGACTTTTTAAATTCCAAACTGCTTTCTTCCGTTTTTGTTGTCTCTGCTGAAATCCCAGTAACCACTGATAACCGCGAGTTGACGGCACTTCTGGATACCGGCGCTGATTATTCTGTAATCAGCAGTCGGCTAGCTACGGCCCTCAGAAAGGTGCTGACCCCTTGGTCTGGACCCCAGATCTGCACCACCGGCGGCCATGTGGTTACGCCGATTGGCGTCTGCACGTCACGAATACAGATCCGCGGTGCTACTTTCCCTGGTTGCTTTGTTGTGCTGCCCGAGTGCTCCAAAGACCTGATGTTCGGTTTGAATTTCTTTCAGGAGTACGGTGCCGTCATCAACATTCAGAAGCTGGTCGTGTCATTTTCCACTCAACCCCCTGTTGAAGGCGGTCCAGAGCCATGCGGGACTAATTTACGCGTCTAATACGACCAAGCCTGTCATCCTGTCAAAAGCCACCATGTTTGTTACAGTACACACTAAACAATTTCTCACCCTTTAGGGTGTAAATCAGCTGTCCCCAAACGAACACCCTTTTCCAATTGTTCGGTGCTAAAAAAGGGTGCAGAGATCAGTACCCTTAAGGAAGGGTGCACTTAATGGTACTTTACAGGATGTGATGGTTGCACCCTCATTAAAGGGTACTATTTTTTCATAACACCTCTACGAATGCATTTTGGAAGGGTGCCACATTGATCCACTCATGAAGCAAAAGCCTTGGCCTGATGCGCGCACTCTAAACTTTCATGCTGGGCACCCTTACTGAAGGGTGGTGATCTCTGCACCCTTTTTTAGCCTCCAAAAGGGTGTTCGTCTGGGGACAGCTGATTTGCACCCTTAAGGGTGAGAATTTGTTTAGAGTGTAGATTGCGATAACAGCACCAAAATTCATGGCATCGCTGAAACCAAAATGTCACTGCGCCTTGGTCGGCAAGTCTGTGTTGCTCGCGGAATTGTTGAAATGGAGAATGGCCGCACCGAACTCTTGGTGACCAATTTTGGCTCTGAAGCTCAGTGTTTGCCTGGCAGAACAGCTATTGTGTATTTCGAAGAACTCAGCGAATTCGCGGGACAGCAAGACTCAATTGAGCTAGTTGTTTGTAGCAAGACATGGTTTACGCAAAAAGCGTACATGGGCTAAATGACGGAGACAACACACACAAGACATGACTGGCGCGGGAGAGCATGCTTTGTCCGGAGCCCCGGCATCAGTGCAGGCAGCAACTCTCCCATTAAAACTGACGTGAACCCGAACCTCTCGTCTAATCAGATATGGTGCCTGGAAAGCGTTATCCAGTCTTTTAGCAGCGACTGCTTTGCCTCGAAGGAGCGGGATGCAATTCGCCGCCAAGTTCAAGAAGTGCTCCAGGACAACGTGATATAGCCGTCGACGAGCCCGTGGGCGTCGCCTGTTGTTCTAGTAGCAAAGAAAGATGGAACCCTACGGTTCTGCGTTAATTACAGAAGTTTAAACTAAGTCACAAAAAAGGATGTTGTTCTTCTGCCACATTGATGACAACTGTCTGGACCGGCTGCGCCACGCCACGTATTTCTCATCTCAAGATTGACGCAGCGTCTATTGGTAAATCGATGTGGGCGAACGGGAACGGGAAAAGGCCGCCTTCATTACACCAGGCGGCCTGTACGAATTCCGGGCGCTCCCTTTCAGCCTGTGCTCGTGCAACCTTCCCGCGGATGATGGACGCCGTTCTTGCCGGTCTGAAATGGCAGTCCTGTCTCATGTACTTGGTTGCCGTTGTCATATTCTCGGACATGTTCGAAGAGCACCTGAGGCACCTGCGCGCTGTGTTCGAAGCAATTCGGTCGGCCGGTCTTTCCCTGAAGCCCGAAAAGTGTCACTTAGCTTTCGAAGAGTTGAAGTTGCTGGGCCATATCATGAGCGCTAAAGGGGTTAGCCCAGACCCAGATAAGACTGCCGCCGTGGCAGCTTTTCCTGTGCCCACCGATAAGAGAAGTGTGCGCCGCTTTCTGGATCTCTGCGCCTATTATTGGCGTTTTGTGCAGAACTTCTCCCAGATCGCTGAGCCCCTCACCCGACTTACGAAATATTCTGAACCGTTCTTCTGGGGGCTAGAGCAAGAGAATGCCTTTGAAGACCTTCGAACTCATCTCCAAAGTACGCCCATCCTTGGACACTTCGACGGGTCAGCCGACACTGAACTGCACACAGACGCCAGCAACATCCTCCTCGGTGCGGTCCGTGTGCAGTGGCAGGATGGTCTCTTAAGCGTAATCGCATACGCGAGCCGTATTTTGTCACGATTTAGGCGAACTATTCCCAGCGACGGATGCTATCAGAAAACGGCTCCTCAGGGAGGTGGGCCTGCGGTGGAACCGCGAAAGTGACTACGTGAAGTGGACTATGGACAACCGTTTCATTAGCAACCTGTGCGACTACCTTAGCGCAACGGTTCTTCACTCCTTCTTTTAACTTTCAATTCCGTGCATTCCTCCCCCCCTTCCTTTTTCAACTTATGCCTCATCGCACACTTCTCGAATAATAATAAAAAAACTATTCCACCAGCGAAAAAGAATTCCTGGTCATTGCGTGGGCAAGGACCAAATTTCGTCCGTAAATATATGGCCGCCCTTTCATGGTCGTCAATGACCACCACTTGCTGTGTTGGCTGGTGAACCTCAAAGATTCCTGGGACGGCTTGCATGCTGGAGCCTTCGACTTCATGAATTCGATGACACCATCGTCTATAAGTCTGGTAGGAAGCAAAGTGATGCCGACTGTTTGTCTCGTGCTTCTATCGAGGGCCCCGAGCTCACCACGACGACGATTGTGCTCATCTTCACGCCATCTCCACGTCGATTCTCACTCAACACCAAAGAGACGACAGTGAACTACGGCCCCTCATTGAGTATCTGGAAGGAAGCGCCTAGTCTCCCCCGCGAACCTTCTCGCGCAGGCTGTCGTCGTTACACAGGACGCGACGGCGTCCTGTATAAGAAAAACTACTGCCCAACGGAAGCAGTCTATCTACTCGTAGTGCCTACGGCCCTTCGCGACGAAGTCCTGCAGGCGTGCTATGATGACCAATCTTCAGGTCACCTGGGTTTTTGTCGAACTCTGGCACGAATATGGCAAAAATACTACTGGTCTAGGGTTGCTGCAGTGATGAAGCGTTGCGTAAGAACTTCCCGGTAGTGCCAGCGTCGCAAGACCCCGACGAGTAAGCCAGCCGGCCTACTGCAGCCTATTTATCCGCCTCAGGACCCCTTCCACCAAGGCGCCATGGACTTAATTTCTCGGCCCATTTCCGGAGTCCTGGCTGGGTTGCCGCTAAATTGTGGTCGCCACTGACTACCTCAGCCGATAACGTGAGACTAAACCTCTTTCCCGTGGTACCGCTGGCGAAATTGCGATTTTTTTCATTCAAAACGTTGAGCTTCGTCACGGTGCACCCACCATCGTTTTAACTGCAGAGGAACAGCGTTCACCTCGGCCCCTACTTAGGTGGTTATGCGCCTTAGCGGCACCAGTCACCGCAAAACAACCGCTTACCCCCCTCAAACGAACGGACTCAGCGAACGGCTGAACAAGACGATCGTCGACATGATTTCCATGTATGTCGACGCGGACCACCGGAAGTGGGACGCCATACTCTCTTAAGTTACATATGCCTATAATAGTGCTGTCCCGGAAAAAAACAAGCTTCATTCCATTTCATTTAGCACCTGGTCGGGAAGTCGCAATCATGGTGGATGAGCTGCTGCTTCCAGCTAGCGCTCTCGCCTCGGTTATGGGTGCTACCCAATTCGTTAGTTACTGTGAGGCCGCCGATATCCGCATTTAAATATTTCATTGATTTTCATGTGTTTAATTCTCTAATCTTGTCTCCAGATTTTTTCTTTTCTCTTTATTTAATCTGACTTTTTTACCCAAAGCACGCCGACTAATTTGGCACCACTTTACCCTCTTGTCTTGGCCCTATTCAGAGAACTATGGCCAATCCCCCGTCATGAGTATATCCCATGTCACTAAGGCAACAACAACAACAACGGAGCGCTGACGCTAGGCTGACGGCCATTAAATCATCTCTTTGCCATCGTTCAGTGCGTTCCATTCTTCGGCTGGCTGCCACGTAACACTTGAAGCGCGGTGCGGGGTATCATCGGCATCTTGGTGCGGGAGCTCTTATTTCATTTATTTTTCTACTTTTGCCATTCAACCCACAGCCAGACGCTAGTGTGGGGTTCAAAAGCAAAACTGTAATTAGGAAAAAGCACAGCTGTTTCCTGAAATGGAAAGTAAATTATTACCAGCATAAATATCAAAACCTAGCATTGCGTTGCGGTGGAATACATTACTTTGCATGTTTTAGTACAGATAGCAAAAAAGTCACTAAAGCAACACACCACTTCTGATAGAAACCAAAAACAACAATCACATTGTGGTCAGGTAACGGTCATAAATTATGTTTTCAATGTTTTACACGTTTCATGACACTATTTATTCTCTGGTAGTAAGCAATTCCAAATCTTGGTTCCTGGCGGCTGCGTTTTTAAGGAGGAAAAACGCTAAGGCGCCCGTGTGCTGTGCGATGTCAGTGCACGTTAAAGATCCCCAGGTGGTCGAAATTGTTCCGGAGCCCTCCACTACGGTACCTCCTTATTCCCTTCTTCTTTCACTCCCTCCCTTGTCCCTTCCCTTACGGCGCGGTTCAGGTGTCCAACGATATATGAGACAGATACTGCGCCATTTCCTTTCCCCCAAAACCAATTATTATTATTCTGCCAACCGTTCAGTGCCAACCGTTATTATTCGGTGGCAGATTAAAATTACCATATGTGAGATTTCTTCTAAGTCGAGATGAAGAGCAAACCGAAGAAGCATTGAAAGGATGATTATAATATACTATGTTATATTTACAGGTTACAAATTTTAATGAGTGCAAAAGATGGAAGGGAAGAATATTCAATGCATCCAGCGCCAGCCGTGGTCGTCTGCCGTGAGTTTTTGGCCCACGCCGCCCGGCTATGGCCCAGCTTGCCAGACCCGAACTGACTTCGCCGTTGCTGCCCTGCCCCGTGCCCCGCCCCGACCTCCCGACAGGACAAATTGGAACCGAAGTAATGATCACATTTAGCGATCCCAACGACTTGAAACGCCGCTCACATGGGAGGACACCGCTTCCCTACCCATGACGTTCGGCGCGTCCTGTGGCCTAGCTAGGCCATCGGCTACATGCAACCTGCGGCTGGGAAGCTTCGAGGACCCGGACATCTTCGCTCATCTCTTTCATCGTAGCGGCCAGCAGTTCACCACTCTGTCATTACTTTTCAACCATCCTCTCAAACCCATCACCATTTTTATGCGACAGCGTTAAGGAGCTCGTGTCGCAGAAAAGCCGGTGTCGGCGTCAGCGGCGTTGGCCGTGAGCGAAAAATCCTCCTCGCACTCCTCCTCCTCGCAATGTACGCCACTCTCCAACAGATAGCGTGCGATGGTAGCGCCTCCCGCTCGTCTCGTTCGGGCGCAGTGGGCACGCAGGAATCACGCGGTGAGCGGCGAACGCAGCGCACATCCAAAGCGCGTTCACCGCGAAGCTTGCGGCTTGTTGTCCATTTGTTCAGCGCGGAGTCTGTGCTGGCGTTCGTGGCATCGGGTTTTTCGAGAACGATGTGCCGACGAACCACGACTGCAACTTGAGTCCCGCGCGTTTCGGCAAGGCGCCTGGCAGCGCTTCTAGAAACGTGGTTTTCCGCTCCGCGCGTCCGTTCCACCGTACGTACAAGAGCGATTCGTCTAATGGGCAAGGCATCGTGCCGAACGGGCGATGGCGTTCCAGTGAACTCCCTGGCAGTGCTGCAACACGCTGTCGCGTTCCACTTTTAAAGGCGAAGCTTAGGCGTCCTCCAATATTTTTTGCGCACCTCTTTGTGAACGACCAGGACGAGTGTTCGGTGGCCCGTGAAGTGTTGCGGAAACGAAGCTGGCAGTGGCGTGGGACGGAGCGCTCGCACTAGGAGGACGGCCATTAAATCATCTCGTTGCCATCGTTCATCGCGTCCCATTCTTCGGCTGACCTCCAATTAACAATATTTTTGTGGAAGTGGTAGAAGATTCGCAAGTTGTTCATTAATTATGCTACTGTGAAAAACTCCGATTTTCTAATTAGCGATCTTCTCGTTCGTCCGTCTTCTCGTCATTGCTTCTATGTCGGCGCTGAAGTGACCAGCCAAATATTCCGCTTTTAACGGACCAACTGCCAAAAAATAAGCCTTAATTTAGCGGAAACTTGAAAATTATTTATTCTAATCGCTTCCTGCTGAGAACAGACAACATGGTAATAAAAAGAAAAGGAAAAGGTTGTAAAGTGTCTTCTGCCTTTGAAAAACCTCAAGAAACAATAATTCCCCCTCTCTCTTTTTTTATATCCGAGAACAGTAAAAAATACTGTAACAACGTAATCGGCATTCGAAAAAGCGAACTTTCTGGAACGAAAATGAGGTATTAATAGAGCGCTAGCCGGAGGTAAGGAGTGGTAGCAATATTTGAAGCAACAATAATGACAACGAGTGCTGCATGCCCAATCTCATACCTCTGAACTCTGTCCACTGCGTGCGCGAGAAAACAGCCTTGCAGGGATCATACGTTCTAACGTCTGTGCGAGCGAAGCCCTCTTGAAGGCGTTCGATGTCGTGTTTTTATGTCTTCGGGAACAACGATTTTGGCCTCAGGTAAGGGCTCAGACCCAGCCCTGGCCATTCGACGAACCACAGGCTGCAGCGTGGGGCCGACTTTCTGCATTGAATTTATTATGACCAGGCTAAGCTGTTCTCCCTGCTAGGGTTTTCTTCCTGCATGACCGAAACCCACGAGAAGCGTCTCATCTGCAGACGGGCGTCGGGAAACGGGGCGCTGAATGGGCAGTGGGAACCGTTTTAGACTGTCTCGCAAGAAATCCTCGCGGACCGTAACCGAGCTCTGGCGTTGAAACGCACCCAGAGTTGCCGCCGGGAAGAGATTCGAACGACAGTTTTAATGCTCCCATTCACCAGGAAGCGCCGGGGCGCCCTTAAAGGCCTCGCGTTACTGGAGCGGTTGGAACAATGCGCGCTGGCGGGCGACGCCTTAGCAACGCGAAACGCTGCTCGCCTCCTTCCGCGCCGAACGAGTCGCTTTGCACGCTTTCTACCGCTCGTTCGCGGCCGCTAATGAAAGCCCGGCGCAGATTGGATTCACCCTCCGATCGTAAAAGGAGGAAAGCCCGCAGCGTCACTACCAGCAGTGCCAGAACAGAAATGGAAAAAAAGACAGGTAATTGCGGCCCAGGAGGAGGCTGTATAACGCTGCGTACGCAATCGCCGCCTTTCGGAGAGCGTGCACAGCTGCCTCGTTTACGACCACGCCATGAGGTGTTGGCAGCAGCCTTGAAGTTACGGACGTCGTTGGTTCACTCGCACGCCTAGATTTTCACCCCCTGAAACACTACCGATGCTTCTAACTAAACGCGGGTCTTGTAACGTCTGCAAATATAAAACATGCAGGGAGAATTTTGACAGCGAGTGTTAGCGATGAAACTAAGCGCGAGGGAAGGAAAATGGCACGAGGGCTAAATGAAGCTTTTATTCCAGAAGCATACTCGAGGAAACTAATGCACATACCGAGCCGTACATCTAAGCAAGCACGCGGAATGATTTGTGATCTTGAGATTAAGATAAAAAAGCAGACCACAGAAAAAACCACCTCATACAAAGAATGTTAAATCATCTCTGTAGCCGTAAAGATAAAAATTGCGATAATTTTACTTTTGAGCCTCAGACAAGACTTGAATTTACCGTGGATTAAGCAACGCACGTTCTTTTTCAAGAGCCATCAATGTATCTTTGACGTACCCGTTCCATTCCACTTGTGAATGTGTGACGCTTCAGGAATCTTCCTTGCCAATATAACTTTCGAGTGTCCAACGAATTTCGTGTTCCAGTACAGTGAATGATAATTACAGTCTTTAAAACGCCTCAGCGAAAATTCTGTACCGTCTAGCCCATATCTCCACTTTTCTCAATCAAGCAGCAGCACTGCTCGCACGTCAACATGACGCTTAAAAGGGAGTAATTATAAATGTCCACCAGAGGGCAGCAATACGCCTACACAGGAAACCTGTACACTTCTCAAAGAAAGTTTGAATTTAAACATAGAAACATCCCTGAATGGGGATCGAACCCGAGGCCCCCGCCTCTCAGAACAATCACTCAGCAATCCCGACTTTCTCCCGAATGTTTCCTCAAACTAATATAGTAGGCAGGAGGAGGTTTTCGGGCGAGTTGGCTGGATTCTTCAGAAATTAAAAATTGACATAAAGCATGCCCGAAAACGCTATTATAAAAACCACTTCGAGTCCTCATGCCGTTCTGAAAGCCTATTAAGCAAATTGAGTTCATACGCAATAAATATATTGAGATAAGTACTGTAGACAAGGTGATTCATAATGACAGTGAATGTAAGGCTGCAAACCTTGCCGAGTTGTTTAAGGAAAGCTTTACTGCCGAATCACGTCCGCAGGCGATCCTCACTAGTAGTGTTATTGATAGGTCCACGTGTGCGCAAGAAATCATCTCCGTGTTCTAAGAATTAAGCAATAGTTTTTCTTGATACTGCTGAAATGATAGATATGCAACCAATTGAACACGTTATCGACATAATCTCTGTTTACGCCACTGTACCCTACATATTTGCCCTTTGTACACACCAGCCATTGGTACTACCGATTGATTCGGGCAGTTGCGGCGATCTGCTGGAAAGATGATCAAAGTTCACCATTTGAAGGAAATGAAAGTCATGAAATCATCTGCAAGATACCTTGCCTGAGCTATAATGATGCATGCCTCGGTGAGACAGGAAAATTCTGGAGACGCACGAGGGACCATAGACAAAAGCTACAAGCATGCCACTACATTGACAGGGGCAGTGCCTCCGTCTTCTTCAAAGAAAGGAACTTGAGGACGCTCCTTTTCCCCTATTCACTATTCATTCAGTGCACGCAAGCAACTTGAAACAAAAACAAAGGTCCCATGTCATTTTCTTCGCAGGAGCATTAGCACATGTGTCGAGGGCTCCTTGCCACCGGGGGTATCTGTCGCTAAACTGTCGTCGTCGCTTGTGATGACGGGGTTGTTGCGACGCGCGTCTTTTCATCCAATCTTTCCTCTCCTATCTTTCAACTCTCCTACTGTCCGCACGAGGCAGCAATTTTGGCTCAGCTTGAGCCGCTGGCCAGGCCCGTGCACTTTCCTTTCCATTCCTTTCCTTTCCATTTTGCCTGCAGTCGCAACAAGTCCTGCTCATTGTAAACAAGGACCCCGTACGGGATTCGAAACGTCGTCTTTTTCCGACTGTGGTCTGTGACTGCTTCTCCACTTCCTCTGAACGCGTAGAATATGGTCAGGGAGACTGCGCACCACTACGCGCTGTCACTATTCTGCGAAAACGAAGAGCTGCACAGTGAATGCACAACCACCAACTTCGCGAGGACGGCAGGTGTTTCCCTCTTTTTCTACTTTCTTTCATCCGTTCTGGTGACGAATAAGGTACAAGCAGTATAATGTTAGCCTTCCATTCCAGCTTAAATTCAAATATGTGAAGAAAGCATTCTTATTATTTCAAAAGCAGTCCAGGCAGTTTAGGAAACTTGTCGGCAACCGTAGCGGTGCCTTAAAAGGGCTTTCAGTCGACGCAGTGATTACACCACGTGATGAGTGTTTGCCCGAGATAAAGACGGAATCATTCGAAAAAAATTGAGCATATCATATGACCTAAAGAAACAATGAGGTTATTACGATTTCTATAGAGGCTTCATGAAGGGAAACTCCTCTTTCATTAGCTTTCCCTCTTTAAGTGGCTGGAATATATTGCTTCAAATTAGCTTTGACTTCGCTCTCATATTTTGCTCTTGGTTGCGCTTATGAGGCTAACAAAAAATATCTGTAACAGAAAAAAAGCAAAACCAAAAGCTCCGCACGGGCAAACAAGCGCAGTTGTTAGCGCTTGTGGTTGTCTTTGTTATCACTTTCTTTGCTGTATTCTTGAGGACTCAGCTTTTTGTTAAAGATAACGGCACGATTAAGCACTGAATGCTAACTGTGTGTTCACTAAGAACTGAACAGGCGACAAACAAATCCTTTGCAATTGTTTTTTCACCGGGAATCAGTACCGAAGCCCGATGTACACAAAGGTCAATGTTACCCCGCTTGCTTTCAGTGCTACAACTTTGGTTGGTAAACCCCCCACTGGTAAGTGGTATTTAGCATCGAAGGGTTTATCTACTGCTCTTTTCGCTAAGACGCGAAACTGAACAACACGACAGTCGACACGGGTGCGTAGCGCGTTTCGGTATCACTGGAGGAGACAGCACTCGTGCTATTTGGGAGCGATGAGTACAGAGCGCGGGCTCTTTAGCTGCTAAGGCATTTTCGTTGCCGCGTGTGTTTTAGGGGGACCAATTAAGCATGTCCCGAAAACATGCATTTAGAGGTGTTGCACAGAATCTATTTTTATTTATTCATTTTTCACCCACAGCACCAACTTTGAGGGGAGCTTATACAAAAAGAGAGAACATGACGTAGGCAGTGTCAGCCACAGAATAAATAAGTATCCCATCTAGAAGAAATGCAAAACAGAATAGAAAAAGAACGCTCGCAAAATGGCTAACTGCTTTGAAATCGCCGTAGTAACATAAAAAAATCACTTTTCATTCCTTTTTGTTAACTTTATTTTGTCACATACTGCGGATAAAACGCTGTCCAAGAAGTAGAGGCAGATCCAAAAATGCACAGTGCATACGTATACAAAACCAATTAAAATGCAGTAAAGCACAAATGCGCCATACAAGAAAGGAAATATTACACAGCATCAACAACAGAGCCTCTCACTGAAAACGCAAACTAACGCTTCAAAACACTCATCGTGGGTAAGCAGAAGAGAATCTTGTAGAACAGCTTTCTAGTCTCTGAGAGAATTAGGGAAAAAATGAGTACGTAAACACTTTGGCACGAACAAACATTACTTCAGTATTGTGTTCACGCTTACGACGAGGCTCTTTAGATGAGTGTTTAATTGTTTATTTTAGGAGATCTATGCCTAGTTTAGAAAATATTTAAGATCTCCAGGTGGTCGAAATTATTCCGGAGCCCTCTACTACGGCACCTCTTTCTTCCTTTCTTCTTTCACTTCCTCGTTTATTCCCTCCATTATGGCGCGGTTCAGGTGTCCTCCGATATATGACACAGATACCGCGCTATTTCCTTTCCCCCAAAAAACAATTATTATTATTATAACTGAGTGAGAAATTTGCTTCCATCAAGTTTTCTCTGTTCTTTTAAGCACTACACTCTGTGCTTGACGCAACATAGCAGACGGAGAACCCCGGCGCCTACAGCGGTTCTATAAAAAAAGTGCGGCAAACCTTTGAGGTTTTTTATTTTTTCTATATCTTTGTGCTAAGGAACCGCAAAATTCTTCCGTATTATAGAAAACGCCTTGAGATGGCTTTGTAAGCCTTGTTTCTCAGGTGGCTTCATGACCTTCCTAATTTATTGGTCGAATATTAAAGGGAATTTCCAAGGGCGGAGTGATTTTTTAAATTACGAAGTTTCTTTTTTAGCTGTTTAAATTTTTTTAGCCATATGGCTGTCATTGGGTCGATGCCAATGAGTAATTTCCTCCCTTAATACAAGTTTATTCCACCTTGGTGGATTCTCTAAACTTTCGACCAGCAATTATCCCGTTTCGCGCTATTGATCACTTCGCTTTCGCCCTACCATAAAGTAGCCCTCCGGGTTAGCTTAGTTCGTAGAGCGACGCCTCCGGTGAAGGGGTGGTCCCGGGTTCGAACCCTGACTCAGGAAGAATTTTTCTTGCACTACGAAGTTTCTGTGCAGGCTGTATAGCTTTCCTCTGTAGCCGTACGGCTGCGCTTGGGTTGATGCCAATGAGTAATTACTCCCTTATTACAAATTTATTCATCCTTGGGGGATTTTCTTAAGCACTCGACCAACACTGTTCCCGCTTCGAGTTATTGATCAAATCGATCTCTCCCTACGTTAAGCTAGCCGTCCGGCTTAGTTCACTTGGTATAGAGCGACTCCACAGGTGAAGCGGTGGTCCCGGGTTCGAGCCCCGGACTAGGAAGATTTTTTGCACAACTTAGTTTCTGCGCAAGCCCTATAGCTTTCCGCTGTAGCCGTACGGTAGCGTGTGGGTGAATGCGAATGGGCAATTACTACCATATTACAAATTTACTCCTTCTTTGCCGATTCCCATAAACGTTTGACCAACACTCTCCCTACTTCGAGTTATTGAGCAATTGGTTCTCGCCCCACCATAAGCTAGCGCTCCAGGTTCAGCTCAGTTCGTTGAGCGACTGCTCCGACAAAATGGTTGTCCGGACTCCGAACCTCGGACCAGTACGATTTTTTTCCCTATGATGTTTCCATGCAAGCTGTGTAGCATTACTTTGTTTGCATAAATCGGCGCTTGGTTGGATGCAAATGAGTAATTTGCTTCGTAATTTATGTTTCAAGAAGCCTAAGGTTTTACGTGCTGAATAGCATATGTTTTCAATGTGTGCCAGTGGCGTAAATCCATAAAAATTTCAGTGTGGCACACGCAGCTTGCCGCAGCATTCATTTTGAAAATTTGCATTAATTTATATTTTAAACAAATAAGATACGAAAGAGAATTAACAGCGTTAGTTGACTGGAAAGCTTCTAACGCGCATTGTCTTGGTCGTGATGATGTCACCATCTTCGCATGGAACCGTATAAGCAGAAGAAGGAAGATACCATATTCATCAATTTTATTACAACGCTAAATGTTGTACAGGAAAATTTATCCAGCAACCCCCAAAAATTAAAAAAAAAGAGATCACTAAGACATTAAATAAAGCTACCCGGTCTGGAAATCTCAATTTTAAATAAAAAGTGTTTTGCTAAAGCTTGGAGAAGATTGTGTGGGCACACCATCGATAGCTCCAACAAAACGGGAATTAGGTTATTTGAGCAAGGTTCCGTTGGAGTAATTAGGTAGTCCTACCCTGACTTCGATGTTTTAATGAATGTGTTCTTAATTTTGCCTTCACCTCTTATTGGCCGCTTTGTCATCGGTTTTTCTCCCTCCTTTTAACAGCATTTCTGGCTCTTTTAAAAGATATTTTTATTTCGTTTTAACGGCTGTTTTGGACTTTTTAATGCATTTTATCTTCATTCTGCTTTTAACGGCGTTTTGGCTTTTTATTTTTTGTTTTAATGTTGCTATCGCATATTGTCATCTGTTACTCTGTTACTGTCTTTCGGCACCATCCTTTACTAACCCTTACTTTTTATTCACTTCCAGGTGGGCATTGTTATCTCGTGTCTTTTCACCACAGTTATCTTTCTGTCGCGTGCAAACCAAGCAGATGGGCCCCATGTTTTCCCGCCCACTTTTCCTATATATATATATATATATATATATATATATATATATATATATATATATATATATATATATATATATATATATATATATATATATATATATATATATATATATATATATATATATATATATATATATATATATATAGTGTCGCTCTGCAATAAAATAACTACTTTAGTCAGCGCTGTTGCGATATATCTTCCTCAATTTCGGTACTAAGGGGCGCTGTATTTTCCACATAAAAAGTGCTGTACACACAACCCAGCAGGCACTCACACAATCACGCACGTGTTGCGTAAGGGTTGGCGTTGATTTGTGTGGCCCAAAATACGGATCACGGCTGCGACAAGCACTGACAATTTCTTCATTCCTGGCAACTTAATATTGCGAGGAATGTTTGTAGTGTTGGTTCATTCTTCCAAGCTGGCGCCACGCAGATTTGTCACTCTGTGGATGCAAGGCACGACCAGATTTATCTCGATTGATCGCTTCCAGGTGGAGCCGATTTTACCTTCTTACAGAATGTTCTAGCAACTTTGGACGTTTTGACCCCAAAGTTCGCTATCAGCTTTAAATTGAGCCCAGCCGAGAGCGGCGGGCATCCTGTTCGATGACCACCGAGCGCGCTTGTTGCTGCGACGTTGCCAAGTGATTCAGTCCATCGTGGGCGCAAGTCATCCCAATTAAAGAGTTTTATTTAGACACCATTTTAGCGGTCTTTCTGCTCTCGGCATCACAGTCACCACTTGGTGACGTCTGGTAGAGACGCCGGGTTGCCGTCCATGCACCGGACTCCCCCTTCCAGTCGTGACGACAGTCCTTTGCGCTTCGCACCAGAGGAAGAGTCAGCAGTTAACCGAGCCGGCCGAGGTCTTCAGGGAGAGCAGCCCGAGTTGGTGAGCCTGCCGGAGCGCACCCTAGAACGATATGACGCCGCAACGGCAACCACACCCTCCTCACAGTAGTCGACCTCGATCGTCCTGCCGCAGCCGCAAATGCCGCCAACATTCAGTGGCTCCCCAGGCGAAGTCCCCAAGTATGGTTGGACTAATTTGAGCGCGCTGCAACGTTCAAAAGTTGGGATGATGTGACTAAGTTAGGGCACATCTTTTCTCCCAGGAGGGCTCAGCACCCACGTGGTATGAAAACCACATGTTTTCCCTAACGACATGAGGGCGATTCAAAAGAGAACTTTTTAGGACATTCTCCAGTGCCGTGAGTAAAGGAAGAGCAGAACGACTCCTCGAATCGAGGATACAGCTTCCGAACGAGCCCGTACGCGGTCACGCGGAATAAATGAAGCTCATCTTTCGCCGCGCTGTTCACCATATGACTGAGGTAAACAAAGCTGTTTTTAAGGCGCGACGTCAAAGAACTCTGAGCCAGCGTTTTATGCCAGCCGCTAAAAACCGTCAATAATTCATGCAAGAAGCCTGCACCGAAGTCCGGATTCGGCAGTACCACCGCCCTGCTTATTTCTCTGGAATTCGTACCGACACGATGACCACCACCAGTGACAGCGTGCGGGAAGTTATCCGCGAAATCGACCACGAGGAGCTACGAGGACTGCTGCCATCCTCCGCACAGCCACAAGCAGCGACACTCATGGGTGTGGCGCGGGAAGAAGTGCAACAGGCACTTGGCACCCCGGTGGCCACAGAACCTCAGGGCATGACCTACGCTGCTGCAGTACGCACTTCTCAGCGCCAACGACGCCCCGTATGTCTTCTCCGAGATGAACCACTTGTTCCAGAACGCCGCCTCCATGCCCCCGCCCGCCCAGCCTAAGAGCGACGCTCACGCCCAAGGAAATGCGATGCCTGGAGGACTTCCGACAAGCGGTCGTTGTGCTTTCATGGCGGGCAGTGAAGAAAAATATGGCTTCCAGCCGTATTCTTCTGCACTGCCCGCACTTACCTATCGGTCTTTGTGGATTTGCCGTTGGCGCACCACGACCAGGCTTAGGGCAACGCTTGCAGGAAATCGACGAGTACCTGCGACAAGAGCTGTACGCGCCAATTCGCATTTCGCGCCCACCATCGCTGTCACGCTCGCGCTTTACGTCGCCACGCCGGAGCAACGCAGCCGCGGTGCGAGAAAGGTCTCCCAGCCCACGTAGGGAAACTAAAGACAGCAACCTTGCAAGGCCAGGTCACTCGGTTTCTGCATCCGCCACAGGGTAACCCCTCCCGATCTTGTGGCACAGTTCGGCGTCTTGGCACCGCCAAGTAACCACAGCACAAGGATGTGCAAACTCTTGCGCTCGGAATGGCAACGACAAGCCCGTCTCCTCAAAGACCATCTTCGGTTATGGTCTGCCTCAGGCGTGAGCCCTGCGAGCGCTGCTTTCCGTTGGCGGAGACTCTCCCTCGAAGTTGACAGGACGACGGAATTTCTATGGCAACAAGCGCTTCCTTCGCTTCGCAGGATGCTTCCACCAAGGGTGCCGGTTCACGGGAATACTGTCCACGTCGTCGGTGATATTCAGCTACCGTCTTATGTGCGACAAGTGCTCAGCTGCGGACCCAAGTTCGCTGTGGAGCCAAGGAAGACAACCGCGGAACGTTTGGCCATGGTGAGGCAGGTGTCAAGTCTTGCCTCTGGGTCGGAGGATGGGAGATGCCTCTCGGAGGGTGTAGATGTTATATCTCGGTGTAAAATCCAGCCTCATAGACTGCCCATCCAGAGAACTGTCTCTTATTTGCGGGATAATTCCTTAGCACTCCTTACTGCCGACAAGGAAGGGGGCTTTGTGGTGCTTTCGGAGGTCATGTATAAAGTGAGAGCAGAGGAAGCTGTGTACTCGGTGTTCGATAGAAAAAATGACGTACGTCTAGAGCGTGTTAAGAGTGCGGCAAAAAGGTTATGCAGCTCCATGAATTTGGATAAGCTTGTTAAATCCATAGACAAGGCGGGAAAGGTAAGCTTGGACCTTTTCTTTGCTGCAAAAACTCATAAAGTGGACTGCCCTCTGCGGGTAATTATCTCTGAAAATGGAACTTGGCAGAAGTCGCTTGCAAGGTTTCTGCAGCAAAATTTAAATTCTCTTACCGTTGACGACCCTTTCAAGGTGAAGAACTCTGACGAGGTGATCCGATTTCTTAAGGACAGGCCCAAGGCGAACCTGTCGGCTTTCTCAGTCGACATTAAAGACCTTTATTATTCGATCCCGCAGGACAGCCTACTGACCAGTGTAAGGAACTGCATAGACAGACATGGGGTGATTCCGTTTCAAAACAGTAGTGGTTTATCTGTCGATAATTTCCTGGAATTGCTTTCAACTTACCTTAAGTCAACATTCGCAGTTTGGGAAGGCACCATCGTCACTCAAAAAAACGGAATATGCATTGGCTCCTGCGTTGCTCCGGTTTTGAGCGACATTTTTCTAGCGGAGCGGGACCGGGAATTGAAGCGTAGAAGTGAAGGGTCCAGTGTTGTAGGCATCTTCAGATATGTGGATGATTTTCTCGTTTTCACCGGCACAGAAGATATGTCCAATCAGGCAAAATTGTTTAGTGTTCTGTCTTTGTTTTCTGAATGCCTTCAACCACTAATCTTGACGCATGAACGGGCTGTGAACAGATTCATCAGATTTCTTGACTTGGGTATTTATTTTTCTGCTAACCATGTGTGCTGGGCTTATGAACCGCGAGGAAAAAAACCTGTTCTTCCTTTCGGTTCAGCCCACTCAAAACTAGTGAAACGTGCGATTGTTAAGTCATGCTTTTGCAGTGCTCTCGAGAAATCGTGCGAGCATAGACAGGAGTCTGCGTTCCTTAACCAGGTGACCAGGTTGAACAGCTCTGGCTATCCAAGCACGCTCTTGTTAGCGGTTGCAGAGAGCTTGCTCAAAGAGAGCAGGGAAGTGGTTCGTAACCAAGACGGAGCTGACAGAGATTGGAGAAAGAATATGACGGTATTGCCGTACATGCACACCATCGCCCACCAGCTCAAAAAAATAGGAAAAAGAGCAGGAGTTCATGTGGTCTTTTCCGCACCTGAGAAACTCTCTAAACTATGCAAAAAGGTGAATTCCGCCGTCTCTGTCAGCAATTCCTGCGCTGTTAGGCACAGGCAGCCATTTGTGAAGTGCGCGAGAAACGTGGTGTACTCGATTCCATTGCCCTGCGGACGAGCCTACATTGGCCAAACAGGCAGGTGCCTCAACGAGAGGCTCATGGAACATAACAACAGCGTCATTGGGGCATCTCGTCATCTCGGCATACACTGCCGTGATTGCCAACAGTGCAAGGAACGTGGTCCTTCTTTGGGAGGAACCACCATCCTTCACAAGTACATAAGCAAAACAGCCAGGGAGATTGCTGAGGCTGCAGAGATTGTAAAAAAAAAGGATCACTGTGTCAGCACTCCATCATTGCTGTTAAGTGATAAGGAGCGTCATATCTTGCGAATTTCGGAATGAGTATTATGGCTTCGACGTTCTTGTGCGCGTACAGCTTTTAAGGTTTTTAGCTTTTTGTTTTTTCCTTTTTTTGTCGTGTGCAGAAAATGATGTATTCGCTTGCGATGTGGCGCCGCTACTAGATGCTCATGATTGAACCTTTTCGTGACTGCGCATGCCCGCTGTACACCATATATAGTCGCTCGCACAGCAATAAACTTTTGTTGAAGTCGGCGCTTTGTGGTGTCTCCCCTCGTGTCCGTGTTCGTCTTGGGCTGTGAATGTTAACCTTTGGAGGTTAGGTGGCTCGCGAGCGAAACGCCGAAGATCCTCTAACAACAGTGCCCATGAATACGCTTCTCGTCCTCTGTCTATGTTTTTTAGCGATAGTTTTTAATACAATGAAGGCATCCGACTTGGAAGTTACTATAGACGACCGGAAAGTTACTGCTCTAGTCAACACGGTTGCCAATTATTCGGGGATGAATGGGACATTCACCGCGCAATTGACGAAAGTTACGTCCGCCTGAGACGGGCCACAAATTCGCACCGCCTTAGGCCACCTCATTACATCATCGGGGTGATGCCCAACACGAGTGACCGTCAAGGGGTACACCTATCCTGCGACCTTCGTACTATTACAGCAATGTTTCCGCGACGTGATATTCCGCATCGATTTCCTTAAGGAACATCAGGCGATCATCGACCTGCGTTCCAAGCTCATCACACTTTCAAGGGATGATGCCATCCCTTCAATGACGACCATGGAGCAGCATGTTGCTCTAAGTGTCCTAGATGATCAAGTCAGCGTCCCACCTCAAACAAGCGTCATCACGGTCAACGTAGGTGCCACAGATGCCAAGAGCATAGAGGCTCTCATAGAGGGGGACAGGGATTTGCTTCTAGAGCGAGGAATCGGCATCGCAAGTGGCGTCGCACGTTTCCGCAATGGTCAAGTTGAAGTACTGCTGACTACGTTCAGCGAGGAATAGCGGCACATTAACAAATTAACGAGGATTGCTTTCTTCGGCGATACATACGACGTACGAGACTCCTCAGCCCTCTTCGACCCATCTGTAGAAAATTCGCCTGACCAAGACAGTTAGCCCGCTTTCGACATCAACCCAGCCCTACCCTAAAACAGACAAGCCCAGATCCGCAATCTGCTTCAGAGCTACAGCGAGTGTTTTTCGCCATCGCCGAAGGTCCGAATAAACGCCGATTGCCAAGCATCGCTTCATAACCGACCAGCATGAGCAACCTCTCCGCCAAAGCCCCTAGCGTGTGTCGCCGCGAGAATAGCCCATCCGAGACCAACTGGAAGAAATGCTTCGCGACGACGTCATCCAGCATTCAAAGAGCCCCTGGGCAGCACCGGCCGTTCTAGTGAGTAAGAAAGACGACGCACTTCGATTATGCGTTCATTACCGCCGCTTGTACAACATTACAAAGAAGGACGTGTACCCCCTCCCCCGCATAGACGACACCCTGGACCGGCTCTGCAACGCCAAGTATTTTGCATCGATGGACCTCAAGAGCGGCTACTGGCAAAAAGAGGTCGATGAAAGAGATCGCGAGAAGACCGCATTCATCACTTCATATGGGCTCTATGAGTTCAAGGTGATGCCATTTGGCATCTGTTTCGAACCAGCGACGTTTCAGCGAGTAATGAATGCAGTGCTGACAGGCCTGAATTGGCAGATTTGTCTGGTATATTTATATGACGTGTTGTCATCGCCTCGAACTTTGAAGAGCACATGAAAAAACAGTACTAGACGCAATCAAGTCGTCCGGCCTAACCTCGAAAGCAGAAAGGTGCCACTTTGCCTTTGATGAGCTGCCTTTTCTAGGCGACATCAATAGCAAGGAGGGAGTACACCCAGACCCGCAGAAAACAGGTGCTATCGCATTCTTTCCATCACGGGCAGATAAGAAAGTTTTTCCCAGATTCCTCGGACTGTAGGCGTATTGCCGACGATTAGACAAATTTTCGCGCATTGCGGAGCCCCTGGCCCAACTCACAAAGGCAGACGTACCAATTAAACGGGAAGAGGCGCAAGCAGATTCCTTCAAGGAACTTCAGCGTCGTTTACAGTAAACACCGATGCTCGCAAATTTTGGTTAAAACACCGAAACTGAAATTCACACCGACGCAAGTAGCGTGGGCCAAGGCGCCGTCCTCGTTCAGAAAACTGACGGACACGAGAAAGTAATCGCATACTCTAGGCGTTCCCTGTCCAAGGTGGAGTTTAACTAATCGACAACTGAGAAGGAGTGCCTTGCCATCATTTGTGCAACGTCGAAATTCCGCCCCTAGCTGTACGGACGACCGTTCAAGGTGTCAGCGATCACCACGCGCTGTGCTGGTTAGCAAGTTCGAAGGACCCCTCCGGCTGCCTCGTTCGATCGAGCCTGCGCCTCCAGTAGTTTGACGTCACTGTCGTTTACAAGTCCGGACGCAAGCAATCTGACGCCGATTGCCTCTCAAGAGCTCTTGTAGATGCCCCACCGCCGGACGACGTTGAGGACGCCTTCCAGGGACCCGTCAGCCCCGCTCTTTTGCACAGCAGCAACGCTCTGACCCCGACCTAAAACGCCTCATCGAGTACTTGGAAGGCAAGGTTGTTTCACCACCCCCCATCATTCAAGGGAGGACTGTCTTCCTTCTGGGTACAGAATGATGTCCTCGTGAAAAACTTCTCAGCGAGGAAAAGAGTCTGATTGTCTGCGCGAAGAAGTTCTACACGCTTCACACGACGAGCCGACAGCTGGACATCTCGGGTTTACTCGCACCCTCCGCCGCATTCAAGACAAGTATTACTGGCCCCGACTTTCTGCCGATGTCGCACATGAGGTGCAAACTTGAGGAGATTGTCAGCGACGAAAGACCTCTCCCACCGGACCAGCAGGATTTCTGAACCCCATTGAAGCCCCCTCAACGCCCTTTCAGCAGATCAGCATGGACTTGCTTGGCTCTTTCCCAAAGTCAACGTCTGGAAATAAGTTGGTCATCGCAGCGACCGGCCAGCTGACCCACTACGCCGAGGCAAAAGCGCTACCGAACGGAACAGCAGTAGAAAGCGCCAAAGATTTCGTTGAGTGCATTCTGCGACACGGCGCCCCCGATGTTCTCATCACAGACAGAGGAATGGCGTTCACGGCAGAATTGACGCAAGCCATCCTGCGCTACAGCCAAACCAGCCATCCGAGGACACGTTCTTACTTTTCTGGGGGATTCGACCAAAGACAAGCAAGCGGTTACACCAAAGGCTGTCTGGATGGCCTTTATTCCATTCGGCAGCCGGGCAGAAAAGAGCAATGCAGCGCTCTGCCGTGGCGTATATAAATAGCCTATGATATCAGCGTTTTTCATACGCGTCATGATGAACATGAAATCAGCAATATGTTCCGCGCTACAGAGGCTGTTATCACTAGAAGAGAGTAACGAATTGCATACCTTCCGTAAGCCAACGGATTGACCGAGCGCCTGAACAAAACCATCGGCGATATGCTCGCCATGTATGTCGACGCCAAAAACAAGACCTGGGACGTCATCCTGCCGTACGTCGTATTCGCCCACAACACCACAGTGGAGGAGACCACCCAGATGACGCCTTTTAGGCTCGTCGATGGGAGGCAGGAAACGACCAACCACGCTAGACGCCATGCTGCCCAACGCTACCGAAGAAGAGAACGTCGACGTCGCCACCTACCTTCGGCCCGCATGAAAAGCCCGACGACTTGCCCGATTTATGATCAAAGACCAGCAGCGGACCGACGCCAGACGCTACAACCTGAGAAGATGCAACGCGGAATAGAAGCCGGGCGACCAAGTCTGTGTTTGGACGTTCATTCGCTGCCGTGGATGGAGTGAAAAGCTTTTACGCTGCTATTTCGGCTAGTACAAGATTCTTCGTCGGCTTGGTGAACTGGATTATGAAGTCGTCCATGGCGCAATGACTGCATCCCAACGACGCCGCCTACGATGAGACGTTGTCCATGCCGTCGGTCGAAATCCCTATTATGCGCGCTAAAGGGGGCTGTGTTTCCACACTTTTTTTATTTTCGCACGATCCGTTTTATTTGTTTCCAGTCGCGTTGTTTGTTTTTAATGCATCTGGTCGATTCTTCTTTGAGAAGGGAGTAATGCCACGAATCTTTGCAGAGTTTGTTCATTCTTCAAAGCGGCCGCCACGCGGCTTTATCACTATATGTATGCTAGACGCGACCACATTTATCTCGATTGATCGCATCTAGGCGGACCTGATTTCACCTTATTCCAGAATGTTCTAGTAACTGTACACGCTTTGTCTCGAAAGTTCGCTATCAGCTTTACATTGAGCGCGGCCGAGAACGGCGGGCATTCTGTTCGACGGCCGCCCTGAAAGCTTGTTGCTACGCCACTGCCGAGTGATTCAGTCCATCGTGGGCACAAGTCAGTCCAAACAAAGTTTTGTTTGGGCGCCATTTTAGCTGTCGTCCTGCTCTGCGCATCACGGTCACCACTTCGTGAAAATATCGCCTATACCATCTTGATGGACATGTGCCATCAGCATACTACACAAGCGTTTTTCTGTATTATACTCTTCCGCAACGTTCGCGGTCTTCTACACGTCGTGAGCCTTCTCAGGGCACTGAAAAATCGTTCTGCTGCACTCGAGGAGGTTGGCATCACCAATAAAATCCTAACAATGGTCTCCACCTCCTGACAATACCGGCAGGTTGACTCGTGCGTGTTTTGGAGTGTTTCTGTTGCGCGCTCAAGAGATTTCAAACCGGGGTCTTCATGAAGTAAGAGCACCCGGGTCCATTACTTAACCAGGATCACCTTCTCTTCAGAGGCAGGCGGATCGCTTCTGTCGGCTTTCCATGACTTCTTCGTCAAAAACACGTTTTCCAGTGCTTGGTATGTCACAGTGCCCTGCGGGGTGGTGTGCAATCGTCGTTTTTTTTTTAATTTATTCAAGACAATAGTACATCATTGTCTTTGTCAGAGAATATCGCATTGATAGTTGAAAAAACAACGCCGAGAGTGTGCCCAATAATGAACAGACGCGTCCTTGGTGCTACCTTGTTCGTATACCTTGCGGGGCGCCGTCTATGTCTAGGAGCTTCCACTGGATGCAATTTTTCATCTTCCGCAACATCGCGGTCTTCTACAACCGTTCATCGAACATTTATTCAGGGCAGTATTGCCGCAACTCTCCCTTGGCTCCCTATCTGGAGATTCCCCCAGACAGTGAATGGGCGGCCTTAATTGTACTATGAAGAGGAATATGAACAAGAATGAGAGAGGCGTGGCTGATAACTTCAAACCCTTCTTGTGGAAATAAACAGCGGCCACCTTCAGCAAATAAGTGGAGAGCGTTTGGCCGTAGTGCATTCTGCCTGCACCCACAGCGCGGCCGTGTTTCTGCACCTGAGCGTGATAACGCCTAACCAACGTCATCATGCAGTGAACTTTTGCGTTACAACTCTCTGCACTGACCTCACTCTCCTCTAGCACCTTTCTTCTACCTTTACTTCCCCATTCCCTCCCCTACACAGAGTAGTATGTCAGAGAATACTCGCAACGACTGAAATCTCTGTTTTTTTTATTAAAGAGTTCTCTCTGCCTCTAATCATCGCAGGGCATGACAATGTGTCCTCACGCAGTAATTCATTGTCGCGCACGCATGCAACCGCGGAACACGGGAGCAAGACGGGGGCGCGATGATGGGCATGATAGTTCGCGCGACTGCATTTCGTGTGCAAGCATCGCTCCATGCAGGCCGCTCTTGAAACGAAGTTTCAATCGGCCGCCGATAAACGGAAGCACCGCAAGTAATTTTGCGGTACCGCTATCGTCCTTTGAAATGGAACGAAGCCGCACGGAACAATGAGATCAAATTCATTTCATTGATGCCTGTGAATGTGAAGAAATGTAAAATAAAACACTCCAATGAAAAAAACCAGTCTCGTCAGATTTATTTGTTCTTCTTTGCAGTTGGTGTCCTAGCAGCGCGTCATGACACCAGTGGTCTTTATTAGCTCTTCTTAAAAAAAGTCTTTATTACGCACTTCATCCTCAAATGCAGAGAAGCGTAAAGAGACTCAACGAAAACTGCCCTCCTTAACGCGCGTAAATCCTCTTGTATTAGTGCGAAACACAAGTCCACAGGCTCAAAGCCTAGCAAAACCCTTTCTTGAAGACGCATGTCCAGAGGTTCAGAGCACAGGAGTCTATGTTCAGAGCCTAGCTAGAAGAAATCACATCTATATCCGGGACTTAGAGTCGAACCCGCGGCGGCTCGAATAGATCAGTTTCAAAGGCCGCCACGCGAGGCCACTAGGATATCGCTGCAGCGGAGCACGCATCGTGTTTAACTGCAGTACGCTGACTTCTCTGCGTCCTGCCCGTCTCTGACATACTACTACTTGGCGAGGAACAAGGGGCGACCCCCAACCTAATGATCTCCGGGACAGGCCTGGCCGGTCATTAGAAATTGACAGCGGGCCGCGGTCCGGTCCGGACCGAAGTGGCTGCCCCGTATAGACACCTGCCCATGCCGACCTCTAGCACTGAGTATGAAGTTATGTTTTCTAGCTTCCCTCCAGTCTAAAGCCTGCGTTGTGCTGGCGAAACTTCACATCTTCGGCTGCGCTATTTAACAGCACTTACCCACCATCGCTTTCTCGTTCTCTGTGCACTGCCATCATGTTCATTTATTTTTGGATCACAGGGGCTGTGGGCTTTTGTCCAGACGTTTTGTCGAGGAGTTTGGCTCGTGACGCCGTCGCAGTAGGACGCTTTTTTCGGAGCTCCAGCGACTACATCCGAATCCAGGTGCTTTTTGGTATTTGCTGTTGTACATGCTGTAGGGGCGGTAGTTTTAAACAATTTTAGGGGTAGGAAGGCTAGCGGAAGTTTGTGTGCCGAAGGTTTTTGTGTAGGAATTTTGGCGGGCTCTTACGTTGCGTAGTGCTGAAGGTTTTGGTGTAGGAATTTCGGCAGTCGTTTAAGTTGCGTAGCGCCGAAGGTTTTGGTGTATGAATTTTGGCGGGCTTTTACGTTGCGTAGTGCCGAAGGTTTTTGTGTAGGATTTTTCGTTGGCTTTTACGTTGCGTAGTCGGACGGACGATGGGTCGGCAAGCTAAGAAAGCTAAGGTGGACGGGGAGTTAGTGCAGTGCAGGAGTGCGACCGTTGGTGCTATTTAGACGAGACCAAGTTCAAGAGCTTAGCCGAGGCAGATGGGGCTTGCTTCGCGTGCAAGATATGTAGGCGTTTTCTGGAGGTCGTTCGGACGTTGAAAGGGGAATGGGCAGGTAGGATTAAGGAACTCAAAGAGGACCTGAAGGTGGAACGAAAGAAACGAATTAAGCTCGGATTTCACGTCGCCGAGTCGCTTAAGAGAGAGGAGGCTGATGACAACCTGTTGGAGCGAATTATGGGCGAGCTGAAAAAGGAGCGAGAAAAGCGGGCCCAGCTAGAAGAGCAGGTAGAAGCGCTCAGGTCGTGGACGGCAGCAGGACACCCCGGTTCAGAGAAGTTTATGGAGGATTTAACGTCCCAAAGCGACTCAGGCTATGAGGGACGCCGTAGTGAAGGGCTCCGGAAATTTCAACCATCTGGGGTTCTTTTACGGGCACTGACATCGCACAGCATACGGGCCTCTAGAATTTCGCCTCCATCGAAATTCGACTGCCGCGGCCGGGATCGAACCCGCGTCATTCGGGCCGGCAGCCGAGCGCCATAACCACTCAGCCACCGCGGCGGCTGGTTCAGAGAAGTGTCAGGTGGGGACGAGGATTGTCAATCCTACAGTGCTGTAGCGCAGCCGGCTTTGAGTGGGGAAGAGAGAGAGGCAAAAACTCGCGACAGTAGCGTACGGCGGCGGAAGAGACAGCTAGTGCGATCCGGAGGGCAACAGTCGCAGTTACGAAGCGAACGGTTAGAGCCCAGGAGGGTTCTGGTAGTCGGTGACTCTAACGTATGGAGGGTTGAGGGAGGCGTTTTGACGACAGTGAAGGCAGATAGGGGATCGGGTGTAGTTGGAGGCCCATTGAGGGAAGTGCATGGTAGATGCAATGGTCAAATCCCAGGCGGTGGTAGGGGACAACACGGATGGCGAACACCTTGTCGTTATCTATTCTGGTCTCAACGATGTGCTGAAGAGGAGGAGCCAGAATATCGAAAAGCAAGTGGGGATGTGTAGGCTTAGAGAGGCATCTGAGTGTGTGCATGTGACCATATGCACAATCCCAGAAGTCCAGAGGGAGGCTAGTGAGGGTCGTTGAGGCTAACCGTGTAATTATATTAGTGAGTCGACGACTATGATACGGGGTAATGGAAGTTAACAGGGATGTGTACGAGGCCCTTTTGCACAGGATGGCATTCACTACGGTGGTGCCACTGGCAAGAGGGTGGGTAGTAGGATAAGTCGCCAGGCAACATCTTTGTTTGGGAGACCCAGAGCTCTGTGCGAACCAGTGTAGAAAAGGAAGAACCAATGTCCAAGAGACGATAGAACCATAGGAGAAAAAATAGACACAAGTGCCAGGGCCAAGTTAATTGAGATATAGGTTTCATTAACATGCAAAGTAGCAGGATTACACTGAAATGGGAGGAAATAGAAGAACAGTTAAGGCAGAAGAAATAATGGTGTATGGTTTAGTGGAAACGCATCTTAGAGACATGGAGCAACCACCCTGTAACCCAGACTACGCATGGGAATATAGAATAGAGGGCAGTAGAAAGTGTGCGGAATTGTAGCATTCATTCATAAAACCGTGAAACGGTTGAACTGGGACGCAAGGGGCATTTATGGCTCAAAGGAAAAATGGGACGGGAGCAAACACTCCTTGGCTTTGTATAGCTGTGGACAGGGGCTAATGCGAAAGAGGAAAACAGGAAAATGTAAGAATGTATTGCAAGCGACATTGATGAGCTAGGAGTACAATGCGAGATAATTAAATTAGGTGACATGAACGCACATATAGGAGACCTGGATGGGTACACAGATTCGAAAGGAAGCATGCTGAAGGATATGTGTAACAGGCATGATTTAGTTGTATGCAACAGTACCGAGAAGTGTGTAGGGCTTACAACTTGGGAGGCAGGGAGTCTGCACTCAACGATAGAATATGCTCTAATGTCACAAAGGATGTATAATAAATTAGGGGTAATAATCATGGATGAGCATGATTCCAGAAATCTAGGTAGTGACCACAAGCGTATAAAGTTGAGTTTCAGAAGAGAAATTAATGGAGGACTGAAGCGAGATGAACAATCACTCAGAAAAGCAATTTCAAGCAGCAGTCATACAAATTGAGAAAGTAATTATTGAGGATAATGAAACAGAATGGACTTATACCAAATTAACTCGATTACTTGAGCTAGAGCTAGATAAGGTGCGAATAAAGCAAAAAGGGAAAAGACACAAACGCAAGAGTTGGTGAGATGAGGAGGTTAAGAGGGCGATAGAGTAACATCAGGAAGCGTCCAGGAAACACAGATATTTAAACAAGAGGGGGGAGCCAGAAGTTGAAATAAACAGAAAATGGGATGCCTTCATAAAGTGTAGAAGGGAAGCATCCCATTTCATTATTGAGGAAATTAGATGAAAGGGTGTCTAATGGTTGTCAAAAATGAAAGGATCAAAAAGCAGCTCAAAAATTCTGGAAACACCTAAATGCAATGAGTAATGAGACTAGGCTAGAGCAAAGGTTGATTGTTACATAGCAGGATATTCGACTAGAAGGGGATGAAGCAATGAAACACATGAGAAAGAGGGTGACAGAAAAATTTAGAGAAAGAAATGTTGCACACAATTTATCAAAGAAGGATAGACCGGTTACTGCATTTGCTTCTCTTGAGCAAAGGGAGTGGAAAAGGGTAGAGAAGGAAGTTCCTAGTGTCACGTCAGCAGGACCAGATGGTATTCTGATTATGTTTATAAAGAAGCTAGGGACAAACTCTAAGCAAACGTTAATACAGGTAGTGAATAACTTGATAGTAAATGACAAAGCGCCCGATTAATGGCGATTAAGTAGAAAGAATATGGTATATAAGGAAAAAAGGGACAAAGCTGACGAAAGTAACTACCGTCCCATAATAGTGACATCTGTGGTTTACAGGGTGCTTTTGCAGATTATAAAGGACAGGCTGCAGGCTTGGGTGGAGAACGAGGGGGTGATAGGGGAGTTATAAAACGGGTTCCGGAAACAAAGGAGGTTGGAGGAAAATAAGTTTTCATTGACACAGTGTATAGAGATTGCTGAAAAGAAACACAGGCCCCAATGGCTAGAATTTCTGGATATTAGGGGAGCCTACGACAACGTTCTTCTAGAGTATTTGTGGGACATACTGGGCACATTGTATGTGTAAGATTGAGTAATTGTTGTATCTCGTACCGTTGGGGAACTGCCCGGTCCGACTGCCCGGAGCAGCCGGAGCACCACCACGTCAAGCACCCGCCACGTACATACTTCGACCAACTCCCTTTTATTCCCGTTCAATGATGAATATATATACAGATGTGCGAGTCAGCTGACCAGATAGGGCGCATGCCTAGCGCCACCTAGTTTATACAAACATAACTACAGAATACAATACCACATTATTCCCCCTCAAAAGAGTTAGTAACTAACACTGGAAAAACACAATAAACACTCAATGTCTTTCATAGTCTTTAAACCACACTGGTGGTCTTCTTTGTCTCGTCGAATGCCTCAGTCCTGGAACGTCCCTTTCAACTGGCGTCTGAACAGATGGCTGCTGTGGTGGGTCGTGGTTCTCCTGCTGTGGTTCGCCAAGTGGTTTTGCTGATTCAGGCGAACAACTTTTCGGAACTGTAGGTGGTGGAACTGGTTGGGGGCAAGGTACCAGCCGACTCCGATTCCATGTGCGGCCATCATTGAGCTTGTAGGTATCTTGACCACATTGGTCCACAATGGTGAATGGACTCGAGTAGCTCAGAGCGCCCTTAGGCACGTGACCAGGCAACTTGACTCTCACCGGTTGACCTGTTGTTAATGGAGAGTACTTAGCAGCTCGTCGACGGTCAGTGTAAGTCTTACTTGCTTGTTGCCTTTGTGCTACTCTGCTGTGGATGGACTTCATCGCTGCCTGCGGATCTTGAAAAAACTCTTTACCTGGCGCTCCTACAAGATCAAGTTTTGTTCTGGGATGACGGCCGTGAAGAAGGACGGAAGGCTTCACTCCTGTGGTCGCATGCGGTGTGAAACGGTAGACTCCCAGGTATTCGGTGATAGCTTCCTTCAAAGGCCGATGTTCTTGTGCGCAGACTTGAACGTACTCTTTGAGTACTCGATTAAACCTCTCTACCTGCCCGTTAGCTTGCGGATGATAGACTGCCGAATACGTATGAGCGATGCCACGTTCATTGAGGAAGCTGTCAAACTCCAAGGCTGTAAACTGAGCACCATGATCACTCACAATCTCGTCTGGATATCCCTCCCTGCTGAAGATGCTTCGCAGAAAGGAGATGACTGTTGCAGTTGTCACCCTTGCTGAGAAACAAACCTCAGGCCACTTGCTGTAGTAATCGATGGCTGTAATGGCAAAACGGCAATCTGCCGGCACTTCGGAAAAAGGGCCCACAATATCGATGCCTAGCTTCTGCCATGGTGCAGATGGGAATGCTACTGGCTGCAGAGGTGGTGTCACGGGTTTTGCAGACTTGTCAACAGATTGGCATACCGCGCAGGATGCAATGAATTGTTCTACTTGCTTGCACATAGCAGGCCACCAGTATTGTTCACGTAGTCGCTGCTTTGTCCTCGTTATTCCCGGATGAGACTCGTGGGCTGCGTCAAGAAGCCGTGCTACGAGGGACGAAGGTACTACAAATTTGTCACCACGAAGCAGGAGGTCTCCAACGACTGAGAGCTCAGTTTGCACCCGGTAGAACGGAACTGCTTCGGCAGGCAACATCTTCACTGCGGGCCATGCCGATGTCACCCACTTTATAACCTGCTGCAGCAACGGGTCCTGCATCGTTTCAATGACAAACTCTTCATGAGTAATGCATGTTGAGACAACACAAACAGTCTCTTCTTCCTCTTCCTCCACACGACCTGTAAGGGGCATCCTTGAAAGAGCATCAGCAACAGTATTCTTGTCACCCTTGTGAAATTCAATCGTGAAGTTGTATGCCAACAGCCTGGCGTGCCACCTCGCAATCCGGAACGGTCGGCGACCTACTCCCTTTGTACTAAGGAGTGTGACCAGAGCCTGGTGATCGGTGCGTAATATGAATGAACGACCCCAAAGGTACACTCTCCAATATTCGCATGCCCACAAGCAAGCAAGGGCTTCCAATTCCCCTACAGAATACTTCTGTTCCTGTGAAGTAAGCCTGCGAGAAGCAAAAGCAATCGTCACCAGTTCATCATTCCTTGTCTGTTGCAACACTGCTCCCAAGCCAATGGATGAGGCATCCGTAGTGACAATAATGTCACCCGCAGGATCAAATAGCTGTAAACATCTTGTGGCCAGGGAACATTTCAGTTGCTCGAAACAAGCTTGTCTTGCAGGGTTCCATGTGAATGTGGCATTCTTACGTAGCAACTCTCGAAGAGGCTCGACAACCACCGCATAGTCAGGTATAAATTTGGCGTAGTAGCCTACCATGCCCAAGAATGAGCGCAGAGTACCGACATTTGTTGGGGCTGGCACAGCCTTGATGGCGTCAATGTTACTTTGTAAAGGGCGTATTCCCTTGTGACTGATCCTGTGACCAAGGAAGTCGACTTCTTGCACATTAAAAATGCATTTGTCATTCAACTTCAATCCAGCCTTTGCAATCAAGTGCAAAACTTGTTTCAAATTCTTGAAGTGCTCTTCACGTGTGCTTCCGTACACAATGACATCATCTATGTAGCACAAAGTGTTTTTGCAGTTCTGCAAAATAGTGGCCATCATTTTCTGAAACGCAGACGGTGCTGATGCAAGACCGAAACAGACGCGCTTGAATCTGTACAGTCCACTATCGGTTATGAAGGTAGTCAGTTCCCTGCTTTCAGGGCTTAGCAGAACTTGGTGATATGCAGCTGCTAAATCAATCTTTGAAAAGTAATTTGCGCCATGAAGTTTGTGCAATATTTCTTCCGTGTGCGGCAGTGGAAATTTGTCAACGACAATCGCTTTGTTTGGTTCGCGCAGATCGACACAAATTCTTATCTTGCCGTTTTTCTTTGCTACTACTACGATTGGAGACACCCATTCAGACGTGTCAATCTTTTCTATGACATCTTCTTGCTCAAGGCGCTGCAGCTCTTCGCGTACTCGGTCTCGCATTGAAAATGGCAAACGCCGCAACTTAGCAACAACAGGCGTGATTCCTTCTCTTATCTTGACCTTATGGACAAAATTTGTTGCAAGCCCTAACTTGCCATCAAACAAGTGCGGAAACTGGCAAAACAATTCACGGTCAAGGCCTTCTGGCGCTTGCGTAAAATGGGTGCATTGCAATGACGTACCGTTGATTTGCAGACGCAGCGTTTCGACAGCGTCGATGCCGAGAATGTCAGTACCGTCCTTGACGACGTAGAAGAGAATGTCGGCCTGCCGATCCTGGAAGATGACTGGCGCCGTGAAACACCCCTCGATGGTTATTCTGCGGCGAGAGAAATCGTAGAGTGACGCTGATGTTGGCTGCAAAGGGAAGCGTTTCAACCTTGAATACGTGGCGTTCGACAGAATGGAGACAGCAGAACCCGTGTCTACGAGGAAACGTATAGGAACATCTTGTACGAAGACTTCTGTGTGTATTCCTCCTTTGCACTGCCGGTCGAGAAGCAACACGTTGAGATCGCCGGATGCACTGCAGGTGTCGACTTCTCGGACAGCAAGGGCCCTTTCGTCAGGCATGCCGCTTCTACAGACACGCTGAAAATGTCCTCGTTTGCCACATTTGCTGCAAGTTTTATCCCGCGCCTTGCATGTCTTGGAATCTGCAAGATGCCCTGAAGACCCGCAACGGAAACAGGACTTCGGCTGCTGCGAACGCGGTAACTGCGTTTCTGAGCGGCATGGCATCCGATGTTTTTCGGCCTTTTGAACGCTCGCAGCCGATGACTGCAGCTCAAGTGAGTATTTCGTGGCTTCTTCGATACTGTTTGCAATAGCCAGTGCGCGTTCAAGAGTGAGCGAAGTGCCTTCAAGCAGTAAGCGTTCCCGAAGAACAGGGTTGCACGTTTTCGCTACAAGTTGGTCACGAATAAAATCGTCAGCCTGCTTACCGAAGTCGCAACTTAATGCCAGCTCACGCAACGCCGTGACGAACGCTGTTGCAGTCTCCCCGGGCAGTTGGGTGCGTTGTCCGAACCGATGCCGCTCCACGACGACGTTCGTTTTAGAAGTGAAGTAAGCGTCCAACGTAGCCACCGCTGCATCGTACTCGTCGCTCGTACCGCTTCCTTCCTTTCCTTCTGTAGGCGGCGTCGACGATTTCTCCTCCGGCAACGCGTAGTACAAGCGTTGGCCTTCCACACCCAAACAGTGTAGCAGCAAAGCTTTACGGCGCGCAGGTGGGTGAGCGTCGCTCCCGGACGCCAGGAGATAGTTCTTGAAAAGGCGGTGCCACTGCGTCCAAGGAATGGCGGGCTTCCCGGGCGTGGGCAGGAACTCGGGCGGTTGATGCAGGCTCATTGCTTCCGCGTTCGGTTACTTCACCACTCGTCGCCAACTGTTGTATCCCGTACCGTTGGGGAACTGCCCGGTCCGACTGCCCGGAGCAGCCGGAGCACCACCACGTCAAGCACCCGCCACGTACATACATCGACCAACTCCCTTTTATTCCCGTTCAATGATGAATATATATACAGATGTGCGAGTCAGCTGACCAGATAGGGCGCATGCCTAGCGCCACCTAGTTTATACAAACATAACTACAGAATACAATACCACAGTAATTAGTCTTTTAAAAGATATATATAAAGGTAACAGAGTGCTTATAAAATGAGAAAAAATGTATGAGGGCCTGTAGAGATACAGCGTGGGCTTAGGCAAGGATGTCCTCTGTCTCCTTTGTTGTTAATGTTGTACCTGCAAGGGTTAGAGACCAAACTAGAGAGAAGCGGACAACGCATCAACCTTTCTTTTTTCAAGCACGGGGAACGGATTAAACAGTCATTACCTGGATTAATATACGCGGATGATATAGTGCTAATGGCTGAGAAGGAAGATTTGGAGAAGTTGATAGACATTTGTGGTATAGAGGGAAGTAGATTAGGTTTCAAGTTAAGTAAGGAAAAATCTGCAGTAACGATATCTAATGATAAGGGCGTAGAGCATATAATACAGGAGTTCACGCTAGAAGTAGTGGATGAGTACAAGAATCTTGGGGTGTGGATAACTAACGTTGTTGAGTATCTGACAGAGCATGAAAAATATGTAATGAATAAACCTAGTAGGAATGCAGCTGTCATGAAGAATAGGGCACTGTGGAAGTACAATAGGTATGAAGTGGTAAGAGGGATCTGGAAAGAGGTGATGGTTCCTAGCTTGGGTTTCGGTAATGCGGTCCTTGTGCATGAGACCAGATGTTTAAGCAACGTTAGAAATCAAATAACGCGGCGTAGGGAGGCTAGCTTTGGGAGCACATGGCAATACACCAATTAAGGGGGTGCAGTGTGATATGGGATGGGGAGAGCAGAGAAGCTAGCAGTGAGATAGCGTTTGAGGAGCGGCTGAGAAAAATGGGAAAAAATAGTGGGCTAGGAAAGTTTTTAGACACCTGTACATAAGTAATGTTGAAACGAAATGGAGAAAGTGAGCTAGAAAATTGACAATCAAATATCTCGACAGCAGTAGGGGGCAAATCAGCAATTATCAGTTAAAAAAAAGGTTAAAAGAACAGAGAGAGCTCTGTGGAAAACAGGGATGCTGACAAAATCGGCGCTGGGAACATACAGGATCCTTAAGCAGGAAATTGCCAAAGAAAATATCTGTGATGACTTTAGGGGAAGCTGTTTGTTTGAGGCCAGGACGGGCGTTTTGCGGATTAAGACAAAGTTAGGTACCCCGAGATAGACAGGGTGTGAGTTGCCTGCGGAGAGGAGGAGGGAACGGCTGAACACTTCATACTTTTCTGTAAAAGGCTTCACCCAACAGTGGAAATCAGCGGGGCTGATTTATCCGAGGCATTGGGGTTTAAGGACAGTGAAGGGAAAGTAGATTTTAAGTGGGTAGAAGTAACCAAACGAAGGTTGTCTGATTGGTGGCTAAAATCAAGACAACTGTAAAATTTTATAAGTCACGGCTAGGTGTCTTGAGCCACCTCCCGATTTAAAGGGTTCTGCTTTATCCATCCATCCATCCATACGTCTCTGTCTCAATAACACATTCGCGTAATGCCAGAAAGGGAGAGGCTTGAAGTTAAAGACAATTACACGAAGTGATTGCATGTCCTTTGATTCCTAGGAGAATGTGATTATGAGAGAGGCGCCGTGGTGGCTCAGTGGTTGTGGTGCTCGATGGAGACGAAATGCTTGAGGCCCGTGTACTGAGCGATATTAAAGTGAAAATTAGGACGAGTTAGAAATTATTCACAATTATATTTGCTAGCGCTTGTATTGACACAAGAATAAGAGTAAGACATACGCCAGGAAGCGCGCTATAGTCTGCAACTGCCGTTTAGTGAAAAAAAAAATACACGGCTTATGAATCTTCTCAGCGTGTAGAAAATCACGCACGCGCAGTAGTAGCGCGACGCCTCT
Organism: Amblyomma americanum; assembly: GCF_052857255.1. Classification (NCBI taxonomy): domain Eukaryota; kingdom Metazoa; phylum Arthropoda; class Arachnida; order Ixodida; family Ixodidae; genus Amblyomma; species Amblyomma americanum. Next base: position 154,601,143 of record NC_135504.1, read on the forward strand.
GGGACGATATCCTCTTTTTTGAAGACATAAGCGTAAGGATTGCTGATATAATTTGTTCTTTCGATATCAATACATAATGGCTAAAACTTTCCGGCTCTGATTGCGAATTTATCTTGGATTGCACGCTCGTTTCCTCGAAGATAGGGTCAGAGTCGTCAGGATATCGTTCGATAACGTGCCGTTTACAGTGATAAGCGAGATTTTCCCCAGCCGATACGTATCCCGCTGCCAAGCGGTGCGATCTAAGCCGATCATTTAGGCATCGACCAGACTGGCTAATGTATGACTTGCCACAAGTGAGTGGGATTCTGTACACGACTCCAACTCTGCAAGGGAAGAACTGCGTTCGGTAGTTCGTAGTGCCACTTGGCTGCTTTGCAGCTCCATGCAAGAGTGGGCACAGGCGCACAAGCTTTTTCGGGGCAGTCAATACGAGATCGACGCCACACATTTTGGCGATCCTTTTTAGACGGTGCGAGACATTGTGCACATATAGCATAGCATGGCCACAAGCCAGGAAACAAAGAAACTAGCTTTAAGGTTTTGTAAATTGGACTGGAAGATTTGTGCAAAAGTATAAGTGCCAGTAAGGAAATGGTACTCAGCGTTTTGTTTACGGCAAAAATACATTAGGATGACTTATCGCTGAGAACGATTATATCAGAGAAAGGGTCGTGGGAAGGCGCAATTTCCAGATTCCTGCAAGAGGGAGTAGTTCTCTTGAAAGTCGAGAACATTCACACTATCATTCAGGTGATAGAGAAATGCGCAGAATATAATCAACATCTATATATCGCCTTCATTGATTACGAGCTAGTATCCGACTCAGTGGAAACCTCAGGAGTCATACAGGGATTGCGTAGCCGGGGGGTAGAAGAACCTTATGTCAAAATAGTAGAAGATATACATAGCATCTGCACAGTTACCATAGTTCTCCATAAAGTCAGCAATGAAATTTCAATAAGGTAGTTAGGTATAGGCAAACTTCAATAAAACCAGAGGAATGTTTCTTGAGGCATATTGGTGGGGTCCTTATTCCAGGGCTCCACTGGCTTTAACTGTCAGACGGACCTGTTTTATGAGGGCTCTTTGGTCCTCGATAAAATCGCTGGTCAGCATCGCCTCCCACCGCTCAAATGACATGTGTCTGTAAGTTGTTCGGTTTCGCCTCGCATCCCAACGAAATGTGGAAGAATGTTAAGCGAGCCTGGCACCATGTACATATGCCAGGGTATAGTGTTGGGTGCATGAGGTCAAGCTTGTGGAGATGAGGGAAAGTATTCATTTGGATCTGACGCTGACAGCCATAGTCCTGGGTGTGTAATGTTTGTGAAGTGGAGGGTATTTTCGGCGCTGGAGGCGCTAGAACCATAAGCGGTCGTTGTACGAGGAGGGAATGGGGATGAATTGGAATGAGCTCGGTGTCCCCGCTCGGCTGATTGCTGCTGGAGCAAAAGCGTGCGCACTTTCATTTCCCTGTAGTCCGTCGTGACTAGGGGTCCAAGTAATCTTGTGGGATTTATTGAGGGGCTGGGTACCCATGAGTCGAGCGACGTGTCTTGGAACGCGTCCTCGCACGAAGTTTTGGAAAGCTGGCTGTGAATCCGTGACCATATGAGCGCTGCGTCCCTGCGCGCCGCAGTTCTGTATGGCAAGTGCGTTCAGGCAAGGAAGCACAATTTCGCCAGTGCTATTCACCGCCTCTTTACTGGAGGTATTCCGATGTCTGAATTGCGTACAGTTGAGGATAAGAGTTAGTGGAGAATACCCAAATAATCTGCGATTCACTGATGACATTGCCTTGATGAGTTCCTCAGGAGATGAATTGCAAACCATGGTCAGTGAGTTAGGCAGGCAGAGCATAACGGCGAGGTGAAAGTTAACATGTAGAAAACGAGAGCAAAGTCCAACAGTCCTGCTAGGGGAACGCAGTTCACAATCGGCAGTGAGGTACTGGAAGTGGTTAATGATTACTCTACTTAGTGCAGGTAGTGACAGCTGATCCGGATCATGAGAGGAAAATAACTAGAAGGATAAGGACGGGGTGGAGCGCATATGGCAGGTTCTCTCCGATGGTGAATAGCAGGTTACTAATATCCCTGAAGAGAAAAGCATACAGCTGTATTTTAACGGTACTCGCGTGCGGGGCAGAAACGTGGAGGCTAGCGAAAAGGGTTCACTTTAAGTTAAGGACAATGCAGCGAGCCATGGAAAGCAAAATGATAGGTGTAGCGTTTGGAGACCGGAAGCGGACAGAGTGGGTGAGGGAAGAAACGCGTGTTAATGATATCCTAGTCTAAATCAAGAGGAAGAATGGGGCTTGGACAGGGCATGTAATGCAACTGCGAGATAACCGCTGGTCTTTAAAGTTAACGGAATGGATTCCAAGAAGGCAAGCCTAGCAGGGGGTGGCAGAAGGTTCGGTGGGCACATGAGATTAAGAAGTTTGCAGATATAAGGGGGGCGCAGCTGGCAAAGGACGGAGTTAGTTGGAGAGACATAGGAGAAGCCTTTTCCCTCAAGTGCGGCAGTCAGGCTGACGACGTCGATGACGCCTCTTCTGTTGACATGGCTTGTTGTGCCGAAAGAAATCTTCAATCTGTGCCTCAATCCTGGGCCACCAAACATAGGACCTTGCAAAAGCTTTCATGGCCGCAATTCCTGTATGATTTCCATGTAGCATGCCAAGAATTTGGTTCCGTAGTCGCTCCGGTAGCAGAACTCGGTTTCCCAAAATGACGCAGTTGCGAAGGGCGGGTAGCTCATCTCGTTTCTCAAGGTAGGCTGAATATTCCGATGTCATAATGTGTTTACCCCAGCCGTCGATGATCCGCACGTTCACTTTCGGTAATTGGGGGTCTTTCCTGACATAGGATGCCACTTGTTGTGCAGTCACTGGTGGATACTCTATTGCTTCTAGCAGAAGAGCGTCGCCAGGAGCCTTAATTCCTCTTGCGTCTCCTTTGCTGTAAATCTGCTTATACATTGGGCATTGACATGATCTTCTGTGTGTCGAGTGCCAAGGTCGCAATCACAAGCTTAGATTATTAACGTTCAACGCAGCATGAGTGGTGACAATAAAGGAGGAATATGCTTGTCTTGTCGCAATATTCTGAGTACGGTTTGTGATCTTCTAGAATAGGAATTTTTCTTCGGCAAAGATACAATGGAAATGACGAACACAAAAACAATTAATTGCTAAAGCTTCTTAATCTATCTGGGCATAATTCCATTCGGCTTTTGTCAACGTTCTTGACGCATACGCTATAGGTCTCTCTCCTCCTTGAGGGTCTCAGTGCGCTAGTACTGCTCCTGCGCCCACCAGTGCAGCATCGCATGACAGAACTAAAGGCACACTGGAAACAAAATGCGCCAGCAGCAACTCGGTAGTGAGGAGCTGCTTCAAGCTTTCGAACGCTTCCTGGTTTGTTCACGCCACTTCCACGCGACGTTGCTCTCAAAAAGTTGACACAAAACTTCGGCGAGCTTGGAGCGGCCTTTCGAGAAACGATTATAAAAGTTCACCATACCGAGAAATGCTTGCAGCTCTTTCTTGTTTTTCGGTGCATACACTTGACGAATCGCGTCTACTTTATCTTTGGATGATTAGATACCCCGCGAGTCAATACTCTGACCCTATAAATTCCAGGCTTTATTAAAAAAACTGCAGCTTTGCTTACTAGACCCGGAGTCCCGTTCTTGCAAGTAGTTCGCAGACGTCGCCCAGCACTCGGCGAGGCTCTTCTACTGTTTTTCCGGCCACCAAAACGTCGTCCAGGTACACGTCGACTTGTGGTGGACCTGCGAGGACTTTGTCCATCACTCGTTGGAACAACCCAGCATGCATCGAAACACCGTACGGCAAACATCGCACCTTGTACAACCCTTTCACGGTGTTTATCGTGAGCAACTCCGCTCTGGCGTCAACTACCAGCGGTTTGTATGCCTGCGTCAAGTACAATTTCGCAAAAACGCGACCTTTGCCCAACTTTGCGATCATTGATTGTCTCTAACGCAAAGTGTAAACGTTGCTCTTTAACGCTTGGTTGGCTGCGTTTCGGTAGTCAACGTAGATCCTAAGTTATCCACTATTTTTTTGACCAACGATGACAGGTGTAGCCCATTCTGAATACTGCATTGCTTTCAGAATTCCTTGTCTCTCCAATCTGTCCATCTCTGCTATGAGATCGTCATAAAGCGCGAACTGAACGCTGCGAGATTTCAGAAACCTCGGTTGAGCGTCCTGCTTAAGCTCAATATGAAACGGCGGCAGTTTACTTCCTAGAAATATCTCGCTAAAAATGTCAGGATACCTTGACATGGTAGCTTCTTGCCCATTGCTAACGATGCGAAGACCTTTAAGCTCAATGTTTGAGGCCTTGAACCAGTCACGGCCTAGCAACGCTCTGCCTTCCTTTCTCACTACTAGTAGCGGCAGCTCGCATTTTTGCCCTCTGAATTCTACGGGAACCACGGCTTTCCCCACAATGCCAAGACCTTCTTTCGTCGCGGCGACTGGCCGCAGATCCGATTCTTCGAGGTCGATACATTTCGCGACTTGCAGCTTTTCATATTTTGCTTATGTTTGACATTGCTACGCCCGAATCTGTTTTCATCTGTACGTTCTGATCCACAATGATCACGGTGACAGCTAATTAGGGACTGCTCGTTACTTGCCTAACTAAGCAGTCATACCAGACATGCGCCGGAGTGGGTGTGGCATCCAGCTGATGCTGCACTCGCATTTTGTTCTTGCGATACTCCTTGGCTAGAAGTCCTTTCTTAAAACAGTTGAAGTACAATGCGTTCTTGAACTTGCAACAAATCGTTTCAGGCTTGCCACATCGGAAACAGCTTTCATCTGAAACGTGACCCGGCGCTCCAACGCGGTTCTCTTCCGCTTGCCCTTTTTTAGGTAGGGTGCTCACTTTGGAGTCACTTATGGAGTTTTTGCTTATGCTGGCTCCTAACTTGTTGCTCGTTAACGGTTGTTTTTGCGGTCACTGCAAGCTCGTAAACACTCTTGAAAGTCGAGTTTTTTTCTATTTGCAACCGTTGCTGAACAACGCTGTCCCTCAGTCCAAAAACTAGGCGGTCACGCAGCATTACATCCAAGGGCAGTTTTTTTGTCGCTCAAACCGCATTTCTCGGCTAACTTGCGCAAGGTTGTCACGTAGTCAGCAACACATTCGTCATACTGCTGGTCTCGTTTCTAAAAAAAACGCACCTTGAGAACAGCTCTGATAGCTCCGGGTTGAAGCGGTCCTTCATGGCGTCAGCGATGACTCGGTACTCAAACCTGGGGTCATTTTAGGTTTTACAAGGGTTGCTATCAGGGAGTACGTTGCCTCGCCACAACAGTTCAGTAACGGTGCATCTTGCCGGCATCCTCCGTCAGCTTGTTCGCTACACAGCCCAACTCGATGCGCTCAAGGTATTCTTCCTATGAAGAATTTCCGTTTAGACTAAACTCGCCTACGAGATTGCCGAACGTCATTTTGACAACCACGTCCGGCCTCACCCACGCCGGTTAGACTGTGCCTCGTCGCCACTGTAATCATCGAACCGTGCGCGACAGGAGCATGAGGCAATACTATTTATTCGGGAAAAACGTACAAGAGCAGGGCACAGTCATTCAAGTGGAAAAGAGGCGCCGCATGTCACAAGCCAGCGGCGCACGTTATCACTCACGGTACACACAATGGCCATATCGGCATGTTATTAAACCAATATCACTCAAGAGAAAGTATATAACAGCTGTACCTTACAGGTACCCACCTATGGTACCAAAACGTCCAGGCTAAAGAAAAGGGCAGTGCAGCGAGTTATGAAAAGAAAAATGACAGGTGTAACGTTAAGAAAGAGGAGTAGGGCAGTGTTGGTCAGGGATCAAACACGGGTCAATGGCATCCTGGTCGAAATCAAGAGGAAGTAATGGCCTTGAACAGGGCATGCAATGCGATTTCAAGATAACCGATGACCCTTAAGGATAACAGATTGGATTTGAAGGGCACGAAAGCGTAGCAGGGGTCGGCAGAAAGTTTGGCGGGCGATAGAACTTTGCGGGGATAGGATTACCGCAGCTTGCACAAAACACGGTTAATTGCAGAGATATGGAAGAGTCCTTTGATCTGCAGTGGCCTTAGTTAGGCTGCTGCTGCTACAGATGCTGCTGATGATGATGATATATCCTACTGCTCGAACGATGCCCATGAGAGAGAGAGAGAGAAGACATCTTTTACCCATCCGGCTCTGTGTATAGAACTCCGGTGCTGTGACTAAGTGAAAATTCGGAGATCTTCGGAGTGCACCTTGTTAAAATGGTCGATAGACTTTCTACAGACCTTTTTTCTAGTCTATAGCCATCCTTTATACTTTTCTCTCTTGTCTATAGACAGTCTATCGAATATATACTACAGTCTATAATCGCCTTAATTGCTTTTTGTCCACAGACGGTCACAGACGTCTATAATATATTACACAGAAAAATACTTCATAAAGGTGGACAAACACAAGTAAGAGACCCAGGACAAGTGCTGCTTCATCTAACTTTATTCGCTGCTAAGCCAGGAAATATAAAGAAAATCCAAGGCAGGCGCAGACAACAAGATCATGATGCGTCAACCAAACCGTTCAAGTTGTGACGTCTCCCTTTCGAAAGGCGGACCGAGGTATACCTCACACAATATTTTCTTCTTTTTTTTTATGCGGAACGCTTCCAAAACCTCCCGTGCATTCGTATCTCTACTCCTGCCCAGAATCTTTATCTCCCGATGTCTTGGTTCACACTTTTTGCAGTGCAATCAACTTTTATCGCCTGACGCATGTTCTACCGCTCAGTTACACACAACGCATTCTGTGCAATGCTGTGAAAGATGCGCACCTCATAATTATTTTAGCGATTGTTCAGCTGCACGGTTATTCACACACCGCCCTGTCTGGCCCACATAGGCTTTTCCGCAGGTCAATTGTTTCTCTTATACCACACATGCGCAGCACTTCACGTAGTGATTGCCATGCTTTTTTTGCAAAAGCTCTTATTTTCATTGCTCGGAATACGCGCGCATAGCTGTGCCAGCCTTCGTGGAGCACAAAAAACCGACTGGCACGCCATGTCGATTCGCACCAATTTCACATTATACTCAACCCTGGAGACATACGGTACCACTTCTGGTTTCACGGTTATCTTTGTTCACTCTCACGACTTTTGATATATAGCACATTTGATTTTTCTGAGCAGAGCTTCAGCAACTGCAGTGATGACCGAGCATGGGAACCCTGCCGAAACCAACCAATCAACTTGATTATCTAAATTCGCCTGCATGGCACTGTGACAGGGCTTCCCCAGAGCAAACTCGAGGCAGAGGTTAACAATGGCGCGTTTTACAGCTTTTCATTGAGCCGAGGTGTAAGGTAGCAGCTCTTTCTGTGCTCTAGGTGAGTATCGCCAGCACACATGATGCTCGTCCAGAGTGATTCAGATCTAAAAACTGCAAAACATCCCCGCAAAGAGAGTTCGGGAGTGAAAACCAACTCCCACGCCTCTAGAAAGGTGGGTAAAACTGTGCTTACAGCATCTGTGTAGGTATGTATGTGACTACCCGGCATCTTCTTCTCATCTAGACACCTTTGTTTCTCTCATCGTCGCGTCAACATGCCATGCAATATATTTCTTTTTGCCTTCGAGAAAGTCTCATACCGGCGGGTGTGGCTGGACTGTTTGGTTATTCGCGACCCCCCATTTCAATTCCGAAGCGCATTTGCAAGTTTCTCAAAGCTGAGCTGTGGAGTCAACTTAGAAGATGTGAAGACCATGTGCGTGCTCTTTGTTACAACCAGGATCCGGGATGGCTGGCGGAGATGAACCTTCGTGCGGTCCGCCGCCTTACGGGAAGATTGACAGCGTTTTGCTGGCGTCACACCTGTAACGAAGTGTTGCAGTGTGCTGCCTTACAGAAGAATAAGAAGCCACCGGGAAAAGGTTTGGCGGTCACTGGGGAAGTTGAGCTTCCGAGTGAAGTAAGACGCACATTGACCCATTGCCCGAAGTTCAACCATGACTCATACTGAAAAAATAGCGCACACAAACAGGGACGAAGAAAGGGAACGACAACACGAGCGCTGACTTACAACTGATCTTTATTGAGCAACATGTGCACAAAATATTGGAAGGAAGGAAGTAGCAGATGCAATCAGAAGCAGTCAACGTCAGGTGTAAATGGCCATAAAAGCGATAAAAACGTAAAAAGGTTAAAAGAAGATGAAATCTCAAACGAGATCGTAACGGTGACGAAGTACTATGATTGACTACGTAGCGAAAATGTCATAAGGTGTAAAGAGCGATAAAAACAAAAATAACCATGAATAACCAAAAATCCATAAAATCTAACAAGTGGATGGCATATGAATGTGACAAGGTTATGCTGACAACTGCACTACCTATTAAAAGACTAAAAACATAACATGGTTGAATTAGGCATGCGCGAATAAATTGAACAAATTTTCTAGAAGGCAAGTTCACTCTCATTCAACAGTTTTTTGACATGTTTCATGCTCATTGACACGCTTGCATAAGGAATTAATAAGCACATGTTTTCACTTTTTTATCTTTTTCTTGTTCCTTTTTCGAAAGGAACGTCATTTCTTTGTCTGATAAGATTATAGACGGCGCACTGACACAGGTATATTTATTGGATTTTATGTAGAAGGCTTCAATCACTTCCCTGGTAAGTTCATCAGCGTTGCGTCCTATGACATTGCATGGTTTGAATTCCGGCTGACAGGCACTGCAGTTGTCTACATGGGCTACTATATGTCCTTTTTCCCCTTTTTCCACATCTTTGTCATGTTCACGTAACCGGTCATTAATGCATCTACCTAGATAATAGATCAGCTGTAAGTCAGCGCTCGTGTTGTCGTTTCCTTTCTTCGTCCCTGTTTGTGTGCGGTTTTTTCTGTATGAGTACATACCAACGCGCCCAGTCTTGTACTTTGCTTTTTCAACCATGACCCAAGAGCAGAGTAGCATGAGTTCTTGGCTCTGAACAGACGCATCGCAGGAAGGACTTCAGAAGAAAACAAGGAAAGGTGCCTACTGGAAGAAGTGGATGCGCTGACCAGATCTACAAGTCGCACTACCACTGAACAAGGCAAAGATTCCTTGGCAAAAGTTGTGTCCAATTCCAGAGAGAACAGTTTCCGGCTTCTCTTATTTATTTATTTACAAAATACTGCGGACACTGAGTCCAAGCAGGGTGGGCGAACAAGTGAATCAGACCACAAAGAAAACGCAACACTTTAAAAAAAAGAACACAATATAGCAATAATTTGTTAAAACTCATGGGACAATGGTTTAATTAGCTGATTCCAATCTTTTATTGTGCGTGGAAAAAACGAAAACTTGTGTCTGTTCTAGCGAATTTAGGGTTAGAGACCTGGGATGGTGTTGAGTTTGTGTGGTTGGTGCCGGCGTTAAGAATGATGAGGGATCTAAACCAAGTCTGTTATGTAATAAGAGAGAAATAAATTCTAACCTAAGCTTTCTTCTACGATGTTCAAGTGTTTCAATTTTATTAACCTCCATTAAAGTAGTTGGGGAGTCAGTCCAATAAAACATTTTGCTGGGCGAGTTGGTTCATATTGCTCGAGGGGATGCTTGTGGCGCGACAAAAAAACACAAGAGACAGAGACGAACGGGACAAGCGCCTCCCGTTCGTCTCTGTCTCTTGTGTTTTTTGTCGCGCCACAAGCATCCCCTCGAGGGGAGTCAGTCCTTGCATATTGATTAAAAATAAACCTGACAGCTCTTTTCTGTATTCTTTGCAGATTTTTTACGTTAGATATAGTATACGGGTCCCACACTATGCAAGCATAATCGAGTTTAGGTCTAAGTATTGAAGAATACCAAAATAGCTTAATGTTAGAAGGGGCATTTTTTAGTTTGTCTTAAGCAGCACAATTTTCGAAACGCAGCAGAGGAGTTATTGTTTATATGCCAGTTCCACTATAGATTGCTACTTATGGTTACCCGTAGGTATTTGTAGTTGGATACTTGTTGAAGAGGCAAAGAGCCTACTTTATATATGTAGCTATGTCGTATAGTTTTACGGGTTATAGGCATATAAACACTTTTATCAGCATTCAGAATCATGCCCCATTGGTGGCACCAGTCGAAAACGTTGTTCAAAGAACTGTCCAGGTCACTCTGATCCTTCTTATTTGTAACTTCCCGGTAGAGAATGCAATCATCAGCGCAGCGAACAATCGAATCTGCACTGGCGGGTTTACAGCTTGAACAATATCCAGAAGAGGGTTGTAGCGCCGAAAACGGCAACACATAGCAAGCGAAGCGGGACAGGCGCAACTTCCAACTGTTTATTCACCGCGGGTGCGAATTAATATAAGGACAATTCAAGATGGATGGCAAGAACCACGCATGCGCGCAAGGGTTTTACAAAAAAAATTGGATAAAAGTTAGGTGAGGCACCACGTATCTTACACCCGTGTATCTAAAGAAGCAGTTTCATTTTTATAAATGGAGATAAATGGGGCGCTTACACAATCGCTGCAGTTTCCTTTAATACAGAAGGCCTCCAACAGTTCACGGGCTGTCTGGTCCTTACTTCTGCTTAAAAACCTTTGCTTCTTTCAGCCTCGCCACACACTTAATCTTCCTTTCTTCTCCGCAGGCTTTACAATGATGCGGCAGATGAGAACCAGTGCCATTTTGTAAATCCCGATTTTGTTCCGCTAATCGGTCGTTAATACAGCGGCCGGTTTGTCCAATGTACTTCTTTCCGCATGTGAGAGCAATCTGATGTACGACTCCCACGGCACATTTAACAAGCGGAGCTGCATTTCTCTTTTTACATTCAGTTTTGGTTCCTAGACAGTTTTTTGTGACGTCATGTTCTGTGCTACTTTTCAGCCTAACATTTCTTGCGGCCGTCTGCTGTTTGTTTAGGTGGGTTGTTAATTGTTTTATTGGTTTTGTCTTTCTTTTTCTGACTGCTTTTGCTTCATATGTTTGACTCTGCTTTTGCTACGATTGTTATTGGTTTTTAGTTTTTATATTCTGTTTTTTGGTTTCTGACTGCTTTTGCTTCTCCTGTATGAATCTGCCGTTGCTACGATTGTTTGACACTGCTTCTGCTAAGAGATGGCCCCTTTGTTTCGGTTTTTTAATTCCTTTGATCAGAGTTATCTGTTAGTCTAATCTGCAGTATATAGTCTGTTAACCTGATGTAGCGGCTTTTCATACCACGTGCTGGGTTCGAAGTGATAATTGGATGAGTATCATGCTTGAGCGGAACTGTTTAAATATGCCACCTTTCCATAGAATAAACAGTTGGTAGTGTGCGCATGTGGTGTCTCTTTCTTGTCTGTGTCCTGATTTGCGCAGCCGTTCATTTCATCATGCACCAACTCGCCCCTCGGGCCGTTATGCTGAAACAGTTGGAAGTTGCGCCTGTCCCGTCTCGCTTGCTATGTGTTGTCTTTTTCGGCGCTACAACCCTCTTCTGGAAACATGCAGCAACTAGCCCCCCAACAAGTATTACCCAGTTGAACAATATCATTGACATAAAAGAGGAAAAGCAGAGGGCCCAAAACAATTCCCTGAGGAACACCGGATGAAACTGGAAGAGGGCCCGAACGTTTTCCACCCACTTCAACAAACTGTTTACGGTCTTTTAAGTATGCAGTAGTCCATGTTACTAAATATCAGGAATGCCAATTTCTTTCATTTTAAAGAGTAGTTTATCATGAGGAACTTTATAAAATGCCTTGCTAAAATCCAAAAATAGTGTATCGATTTGGCCTTTATTCCCTATGCAGGAAGCAAATGAATTTATTACTGTAATTAGTTGTGTTACCGTCGAGAATTCTTTTCTGAACCCGTGCTGGAAGCCAGTTAGCACGACATTGTTTTCTAAAAATTCGTTCATACAGTGTGCAACTATATGTGCTAAAAGCTTACAGCACAGGGGCGTCAGTGATATGGGACGGTTGTTCTGCAAAAGAAGACGGTCTTCTTTTTTAAAAACGGGAACAATTCGGGCTGTCCTCCAGTCATCAGGTAATTTGCCTGTTGCCATTGAAGCGCGAAAAATTATCAAAAGGAATTTGGCCAGAGTTTCGGCATAGCGTCGCAGAAATGCGTTTGGAATGTTGTCAGGACCACATGCCTTTTTGGTATTTAGGTTCAGTAACATGGAAAGCACACCAGAGTAAGAAATGAAATTCAGTTCGGCGGGATAATACACTCGGCTGTTGACGATACATGTGCTCGGGACAGAAAATACGCTTTGAAAATAACTATTAAAATGCTCAGCAATAACCTTTGCTTCACATACTGTAGTGTTCATTAAAATTTATGTCACTGCTTTCTTTTTTTTCACTAATATAATTCCAAAACTTACTTGGCTCGGTTTTTATAAAGTTTTGACAGGATGTGTTGAAGAAATAATTTTTTGAATCACGTAAGGCACGTGCTAGATTCTCCAGCAATTCCTTGAATGCTTCAGGATCTGCGCGTTTTCCTCTTGCGCCGTTTTACCCTTCGCCTCATTTGAATTATACTGCGTGTCATCCACGGGGTTTCCTTTCTTTCATTTTTGTGCCTGCTTGGTACAAAAGTTTTGATACAATAAAAACAGATCTTTTTAAACCTGTCCCAGAGTGCGCAGACATTGGCATTATCGAAATCAACAAGGCAGGTTTCCAGATGTTCAATGACAGATGCGTTATTGGCACGCAAATAATCTTTAATGTAACGTGGTGATGAGTGTTTCTGTTTTGCTTGCCGTACTAGGGGAAATGAAGCACTAACCAAGTGATGGTCATACAGGCCTTGTTCCACACAAACAGTAAAATTTACAATGTCGCGAGGGACGAACAACAAATCTAACAACGAATTCGTGGAACCGACCTTACGGGTTGGTTCTGGAACTATTTGCGTCAGGTTGTGGGTAAGCATTATTTTAAACAATACTTTGGCTTGCTTTGTGCAAGCACCGAGACACTCAAGAAGTTCCCACTCCACACCTGGCAAGCTGAAGTCAACCATCAATAAAATTTCACTGTTTTGGTACTGTGACATATGATTTTCTAGTTCCGTTAAGTAGTCGGTTTCAGAACCAGGAGGCCTGTAAAGAGCATATAAAACAAAGTTTAGTCCCCAACAGGAAAGTTTCACACATAGGCATTCAATATCATGTACGTCATCTTGCAAAACGACTTCAATTTGTTTCTTAATTAGGATAGCCACTCCACCACTCCTAGATTCTCTGTCTTCTCGAAATACAGTGTAAGAAGTAGGGAAAACGTCCTCATCATTCACATCAGTGTGAAGCCATGCCTCAGTGATCACTGTAACGCGCGGATCATATTGTAATAACATTATTTCAAGCAAGTCTGTCTTATTAACTAAACTACGCGCATTAATGTTTATGCGCAAATGTTTGCTCTGATCTAGTAAACCGCGTCATGCTGTGTCCTCCTGATGTACTCTCTTATCCGAGTAGACTATCCTTACGCGATTATTTTGTGATTTATCCCAGAAGAACATATCTTTATTCACTTTTAGCTTGTCATGAATAAGAGTGACCTTTTTTTGATCCCTCTCTTCCTTCGCACTGTCCCAAAGCAGTTTTCGTGTCTGCAGCGTAGATTGGGAATAGTCATTGTGAATTGATATTCCTGAGCCTTTTAGCTTGGTAACATGTTACATTATTGTCTTTTTTCTGCAAAAATCTGCACATAGAGAATAACAGGGCGTTTGTCGATCCTACGCCCCAACCTACGAATGCGCCCTATAGATTGGCAACTGACTTGAAGCTTGTCCTCAAAAACATCTTTGATTATCTTATCTTTCAGCGTATCTTCTGTTCCGCCAGGTTCCTCAGTAATACCGTGAATGATTAGGCTGGACCGTCTGCTTCGATCTTCAAGATCGGTCAGTTTTTTGGCTTGAAAACTCATTACACTCTCTATTGATTTCAAGGTTGTGTGTATTTCCTGGGGCTGCTCGGTGAAGGTTGATGTTTCGTTCAGCTTTTTCTCCATTTTTTGTATTAGGCTCTGCAGATCACTCACCATATTTACAGTCTTAACTAACTCTGCTTTCATTTCACTGACTTCGGCTTGAAGCGAAGCAGGCCGTCTAACATTTGTTCAATAACTTCCTTTTGAGTCGGGCCAGGATTCGTTTCAATATCGCCAGAAAAAGGCAACTTGCAAGCAATAAAGCATTCATATGCTAAGACAAGACAACGGTGGGGGCACGGCAGGACCACGATACCTGGGCAATCATTACGAATGGTGCTCGAATAGCTACCGACTTGCAGAACGTAGAACAGCGTCCTCGTAATTGACATGTTCGGCCCATGTCCGCCGTGCCCACTGAAGGTGAATTCCTGCGTCGCCTCTTTTGTACCCGTAAGCTCCGATGACGTCACGGTACGATGGATCAATGTCGCCGCTGGAAGAACAGTGTCATCAAATGACGACAGCCAGTCTGATGCGTTGTCGATGTGAAGTTGATTTACATCGCTGCCACAGATGTCATCGGGCCACACGTGTCCAGTTCGTAACGCGGCGGAACCCAGGATAACCTGCCTAACGTAGAACAGCGTCCTCGTAAGTGACATGTTCGGCACAGGTCCGCCGTGCCCAATTTGGCAAGGATGGTGGATTCATGGTGCTTTCCGAGGAAGAGTTCCGAACAAGAGCAGGTGAAGTGATAGCCAAGATCTTTGTTCCTTTAAAAGTTAGTGCAACGAGAGTAAAAGGTAAGACGGCCTTGTTGTGTAAGGAATTTGAAATGGGTAGGGTAGCCAGCGACATCTGTAACAGTAAATGCTATACTCTGTCTATTTTTCATGTGAAAAACGCACGATATATCGGTGCCGTTTAGAACTGTGGTCAGTGAGAAATGTACATGGCAGCTGGCTCCCAGCAAGTGCATTCAGAAGCATCTATGTAATCATAAAGTTCATGACCCTTTTGCTACAAAAAAATACTATAGACGTTGCTATGTTTCTGGAAGAAAATTCTTCCATGGGATATGTGTTTTCAGTGGACGTCGAAGTCTTGTTTTATTCTGTGCCGCACGATACCTTTTTCATGTCTCTAAGGGATGCCATAGAAAGTGACGATGATGTTGTGTTCTAATACTCTTCAGGCGTGTCAATTAGTAATTTTATGAAGTTGCTAGAATTTTTATCTTAGCCTGACGCTTGTGTTTTTGAGAACAAATTTTACCGAAAAAGGCAAGGAATTTGCATCGGATCCTGCGTAGCCTCAGTGCTTACTAACATTTTTCTAGCCTTTATTGACCGCGCCCTAGAGTTAAGCTTAAATGGGAAAGAAGTACTAAAATTTTCAGGTATGTTGACGATTTTCAAATGGTTTTTAAAAAACAGAAAGACTTACCTACACAGATGCTGCAAGTACAGTTTTATCCAATTTTCCAGAAGAGAGGTGGGGGTTGGTTCTAGCTAAAGAAATCCCTTTGAAGGGATGTTTGCAGTTTTTAGATCTCAATCTTACTCTGGACGAGCATCATGCGTGCTGGTGAAACTCACCTCGACCACAGAAGCAGCTGCTGCCTTATAACTCGCCTCATTCAAAAACTGTAAAACACGCCACTGCTAACTTGTGCCTCGATAGAGTAAATTGCTGGGCTAGTTGGTTCATAATGCGCAATGACAGAACCAGCGAAACGGACGTAGGACAAGAGGAAGTAGGCACACACACAACACCACTGGACTTACAACTGATTTATTGCGAGGAATTCACCCACATTTATACACGTTTCCTGCGCACACGCACACTTTGACTAGGTGAGAGAAACTTTAGGATGACAAGAATTGAAACTCATTTTCAGTAATTAAGATTGACGAGTCGCTTCCACATATCTGCTTATTTTTTCTGATTAGGAACGCTTCCTGCAGCTCGTGCTTACGTCTTGATTTCCCCCGACCGATAATGCTGACCAGATGAAACCGAGGGGAACAGTGGCAGTCCTTGAGAGGCAAGGCCAAATTGCATCCCGTGCCCGTGCTCAAAGTTGTTCGGTGTTGCTTTAAACGTTTGTTTAGGCATGCTCCAGTTTGCCCAAAATATATTTTGCCGCCGGACAATGGGATGCAGCAGACCACCTCCACTGGGCACGTGGTGAACTTCGTACGGTGCTTAGTGGTGCAATCGCCAGTCTGCTGCTGGCCACCAGAGATTTGGGCGCACAAACCAGAGAGCTTTCGCCGGGCAGAAAAAACGAAAGTGACGCTAAATTGTTTAGCCAGTTTTTTCAGCCCATGTGACGAACTCGTCAAAAAATTCGGTAGAAGATGCTAAGCGGTAAAAAGTAACGGATGAAAAAGTTGTTGATTTATGCAAGACGGTAGAGACTGCAGCCTGTCAAAGTGAAGTTTTGAACGCAAGAAAAAAAGAGACGGTAGTGGATACGGTTAGGTCCGGCAGGTACATGCCAAAAGTACCAAACGTGCTTAACGGAACAGGAAGTGTACTCGCTGCAGCTGAGTACAGGCCCCTCGTCGTTGCCCATCGTATGAAAAGACATGACACTCATGCCATGGGCTCAACCACTTCGCGTCTTGCTGCAGAACTAAGGGTATAAATGAGATTGAAGAGAAAGACAACTTCGAAGTGCTAACCGTCGATGTTGAAATCATCGACAAAAACCGCGACTGGCGTGTCAGAGCAATTATCGGTATTAATTTCTGGATATTAAGGGAGCCTACGACAACGTTAATCAAGAGTATCTGTGGGACATGCTGGGCACATCGGATGTGGAACAGGGAGTAAATAATCTGTTAAAAGATATATATATATATATATATATATATATATATATATATATATATATATTCAAAGTTGAAAACGATTCATTTAGCCATAGATTTATTTTGAGTCGACGTTTCGGACAGAGCCTGTCCTCTCTCAAGACTGAGGTTACAGGGGTCTTCTTCCTCTTCTTAAGGAGTTGGCACTGGCACACATGTACGACACATGAACAAAAGAAACAAACGGAGGCAAAGAACACTAGAAAAGATACAGATAGAAAGGGAAAAAAAGGGGGAACAAATAAAAAAGAAAAACGTGTTGTACCCCGCCGCCCACCCCGCAGCCGCGGGGAGCTGACCCCGGACGAGGAAAAAAAAAGGAAAACACGGAGCCGGAGGTGATAATGACTACCCATCAAGGCAACAGAGCGGCGGCGTGTAAGGTGGACAGGAGCAGACGGTGGCGGGATCGCCCTACACACAAAAGTTAAAGACGCGTGCACTCGCGTGCCCCGACCATAAAGAGTAAACAAATAAACAGAATAAAATGCAGAAAGGGCCGGAGCTTCCGTCATCTGGAACCACTTCGGCAGGCAGAGCCAAGGCCGAATCAGCGGCGCCGTGAGCTTAACTAAACACACGTGCATTGTGCATGAAAACACCCCGACACACAGCAGTAAAACATCCGAGCTCATGCCAGTGTCGTGTGGCGGCTAAATGACAATGGCGGGAGCATTTAAGCGAGTAAGGTGTACAGAAACAGACGGTGGCGGGATTGTCCAACATATATAAATTGGAGATGCTTGCACTCGCGTGACCTGGCCAGAAAAAAGTAAACAAATAAACAAAATAAAATGCAGACAAGACAGGAGACTTCCGTCATCTGGAACCATTTCCGCAGCCCGAGTCAAGGTAGAATAAGCGGCGCCGTGAGCTTAACTACACACACGTGCACTGTGCCTGAAAACACCCACAAAAGAAAAAAGTGGAAAAACATCAGAGTTCGGCCAAGTGGGGTGTGGGAGGTAAATGTGAATGGCGTGAGCACTTAGGCAAGGGTTCTTCAATTGCACCTCGTCGTCGAGGTAATCGAACTGGGAAGATAGGGGCAGGATGGGGTAGGGAATGAAGAAATTTGTGTGAGCTTGAAAAAGTTGTCGCTGGCAAGAAACGACCGAGGTGTGTCAAGCTGGCTCTCGTAATGTCAGCAACGGCCCAGCAAGGGGCGGATGGAGGACAATACACCTGGACTTTCATTAATGCCGTGAGGAATTGTTTTAAATTTGTAAATGAAGTACGACTCGTGTTGTTCTCTTTCCCTGGTGTTGTGGAACACACCCTGTAGGAATGTTAACTTAATTGCATCAAATGGGTGGTTTCGCTCATTAATGTGTTTTGACAAGGGAAGGTTGGGTAGGGATAAGATATGCGCGCGGTGGTTATTAAAGCGAATTCAGATATGCGAGCGCATATCTTATCCCTACCCAACCTTCCCTTGTCAAAACACATTAATGAGCGAAACCACCCATTTGATGCAATTAAGTTAATAGTCCTACAGGGTGGGTTCCACAACACCCGGGAAAGAGAACAACGTGAGTCGTACTTCATTTACAAATTTGAAACAATTCCTCACGGCATTAATGAAAGTCCAGGTGTATTGTCCTCCATCCGCCCCTTGCTGGGCCGTTGCTGTCATTACGAGAGCCAGCTTGACATACCTCGGTCGTTTCTTGCCAGCGACATATTTTTCAAGCTCACACAAATTTCTTCATTCCCTACCCCATCCTGCCCCTATCTTCCCAGTTCGATTACCTTGACGACGGGGTGCAATTGAAGAACCCTTGCCTAAGTGCTCACGCCATTCACATTTACCTCCCACACCCCACTTGGCCGAACTCTGATGTTTTTCCACTTTTTTTCTTTTGTGGGTGTTTTCAGGCACAGTGCACGTGTGTGTAGTTAAGCTCACGGCGCCGCTGATTCTACCTTGACTCGGGCTGCGGAAATGGTTCCAGATGACGGAAGTCTCCTGTCCTGTCTGCATTTTATTTTGTTTATTTGTTTACTTTTTTCTGGCCAGGTCACGCGAGTGCAAGCATCTCCAATTTATATATGTTGGACAATTCCGCCACCGTCTGTTTCTGTACACCTTACTCGCTTAAATGCTCCCGCCATTGTCATTTAGCCGCCACACGACACTGGCATGAGCTCGGATGTTTTACTGCTGTGTGTCGGGGTGTTTTCATGCACAGTGCACGTGTGTTTAGTTAAGCTCACGGCGCCGCTGATTCGGCCTTGGCTCTGCCTGCCGAAGTGGTTCCAGATGACGGAAGCTCCGGCCCTGTCTGCATTTTATTCTGTTTATTTGTTTACTCTTTATGGTCGGGGCACGCGAGTGCACGCGTCTTTAACTTTTGTGTGTAGGGCGATCCCGCCACCGTCTGCTCCTGTCCACCTTACACGCCGCCGCTCTGTTGCCTTGATGGGTAGCCATTATGCCCTCCCGCTCCGTGTTTTCTTTTCATTTTTTTTCCCTCGTCCGGCGTCGGCTCCCCGCGGCTTCGGGGTGGGCGGCGGGGTACAACACGTTTTTCTTTTTTATTTGTTCCCCCTTTTTTTCCCTTTCTATCTGTATCTTTTCTAGTGTTCTTTGCCTCCGTTTGTTTCTTTTGTTCATGTGTCGTACATGTGTGCCAGTGCCAACTCCTTAAGAACAGGAAGAAGACCCCTGTAACCTCAGTCTTGAGATAGGACAGGCTCTGTCCGAAACGTCGACTCAAAATAAATCTATGGCTAAATGAAGCGTTTTCAACTTTGAATTTTTGCCTCTAGCAACCAAATATGTTTATCTTTCTATACTATAAATATATATATATATATATATATATATATATATATATATATATATATATATATATATATATATATATATATATATATATATATATATATATATATATATATATATATATATATAACTTACAGAGGGCTTATAAAATGAGAGAAAAATATATCAGAGCCTTTACAGATACAGCGGGGGCTTAGGCAAGGGTGTCCTCTGTCTCCATTGTTATTCATCTTGAATCTGCAATGGTTAGAGCCCAAGCTAGAGAGGAGCGGACTACGCTTCAACCTTTCTTATTTCAAGCAAGGGGAACGGATTAAACAGTCATTACCTGGATTAATATACGCGGATGATATAATGCTAATGGCTGAGAAGGAAGATTTGGAGAAGTTGATAGACATTTGTGGTATAGAGGGAAATAGATTAGGTTTCAGTTTAGTAAGAAAAAATCTCCAGTCATGATATTTAACGATGAGGTCGGCGAGCATAGAATACAACAGTTCACGCTAGAAGTAGTGAATGAGTACAAGTATCTTGGGGTGTGATAAATAACGGTGAGGAGTATCTGACAGAGCGTGAAAAATATGTAGTGAATAAAGCTAGAAGGAATGCAGCTGTCATGAAAAATAGGGCACTGTGGAATTACAATAGGTATGAAGTGGTAAGAGGATATGGAAAGGGGTGATGGTTCCTAGCCTGAATTTCGGTAATGTGGTCCTGTGCATGAGACCAGATGTTCAAGCAAGGTTAGAAATTAAACAAGGTGGCGTAGGGAGGCTAGCTTTGGGAGCACATGGCAATGAACCAAATCAGGAGGTACAGAGTGATATGGGATGGGTGTCGTTCGAGAGCAGTATGATAGCATTTGAGGAGCGATTGAGAAAAATGGGGGAAAAGCAGTGGGCTAGAAAAGTTTTCAGATACCTGCATATAAGGAATGTAGATACGAAATGGAGAAAGCGAAATAGAAAACTGACAAGCAATTATCTGGCCAGCAGTAGGGGGGGGGGGGCAAATCAGCAATTATCGGTTAAGGAAAAGGTTAAAGAAACAGAGAGAGCTCTGTGGAAAACAGGGATGCCGACGAAATCAGCACTGGGAACATACAGGATTTTTAACCAGGAAATTGGCAAAGAAATTATCTATGATAATTGTAGAGGAAGCTCTTCGTTTTTTCAGGCCAGGACGGGAGTTTTGCGTACTAAGACATACAGAGTCAGCTACCACGAGATAGACACGTTGAGCGTTTGTGCGGAGAGGAGGAGGAAACGGCTGAACACTTGACACGTTTCTGTAAAGGGCTTCAGCCTACAGTGGAAAGCAGCGAGGTTGATTTATCGAAGGCATTGGGGTTTAAGGGCAGTGAAGGGAAAGTAGATTTTAAGCTGGTAGAAATAACCAAGCGAAGGTTATCTGATTGGTGACTAAAATCAAGAGAAGAGTTAAATGTTATAAGTCATGGCTAGGTGGCTCGAGCCACCACCCGATATAAAGGGTTCAGCAGTATCCATTCATCCATCCATCCATCCATAGCCGAGAAGTGGTGCTCAAATTTGACACTGGATTGGAATTGCGCTCTTTCCGTCTTCTTGGCTTTTTCCGGTGTTTGTCTCTTTCGAATGCGCAATGTGGTTCTTCAAAAAAAAAAAGTCATCTGCACGCCCGTGTCTAGTGGGACATCGACACTACCGCCAGCGGCAGTACTGCAGCGGCCACATTTAAGCAACTGGTCCCTCCAAGGCGCTTCCAGTGATCACGGCAGAGCAGCTACCCTGGGGTTGCTGGCTAGAACTCCTTTCTGCTTTCTTGTGCAGATTGCTGTTCTGGGCTCTAGATCTGCATCGGATTTCATACTGCATCTACCGACCCCAACGGCCAACAACAACCTTCGTTACCTCATCACCGAAGACGTCATCTTCACGCCCGTGTTTAGTGGGACATCGACACTACCGCCAGCGGCAGCACTGCAGCGGCCAGATTTAAGCAACTGGTCCCTTCAAGGCGCTTCCTGTGGGCACAGCAGAGCAGCTACCCTGCGGTTGCTGGCTAGAACTCTTTTCTGCTTTCTTGTGCAGATTGCTGTTCTCGGCTCGTGGCTTTCACCGTCTGACACGTGTGTCACGTCTACATCTGCATCGGATTTCCTACTGCATCTACCGCTCCCAAAAGCTAACAACAGCCTTCGTTACCCTATCGCCGAAGACGTCATCTTCACGCCCGTGTCTAGTGGGACAGCGACACTACCGCCAGCGGCAGCACTGCAGCGGCCAGAATTAAGGAACTGGTCCCTCCAAGGCGCTTCCAGTGGGCACGGCAGAGCAGCTACCCTGCGGTTGCTGGCTAGAACTCCTTTCTGCTTTCTCGTGCAGGTTAGTCAGTCTGAATCGCTATTTTGGAAACGTACAAAGAATGTCTGTATGCTGTTCTTCCCTTGCCCGCATGTGCTGGTTGCCAGTCTGTGTCGATTGTGTATATTTTGCTAAATTGCTATTCCTTTCCGGGGACGTGGAGTTAAATCCAGGTCCTGGAAACGCTGATCATCAGCACAGTGAAGTTATGGCAGCCGTAGCTGCTTTGTCGTCCAAATTTGACGCGCGTCATACTGAAATGATGAATGCCATAGCGGAACATATGGTCAATCATGAAACCCTTACTGAGACTTTTTGCGACCTACCCAATAAAGTGGCTGCCGTAAAAGGCGAGGTTGAGTCTCTTATAAATACGCCTTCAGGAACAGATACTACTAGCGCAGTCCAAGAAGCAAGTTTTTGAAGCATGGGCATGGTCAGGCAGGTGTCCATGCTGACACCGGTGGCAGAATCCGATAGGTGCGTGTCTGAAGGAGTGGACGCGTTACTACGTTGCAAGGCTCCGATGAACACCGTCTCTGTTCGGCGAACTGTGTCGTATTTGAAGGGAAATTCGCTGCGTTTGCTCCCAGCCGTCAAGGAAAGGGGATTCCTTGTGCTACTCTCTAAATTGCACGTCAAGAAGGGCAGGGAAGCTATTTTTTCTTCGCTTTCGGTGGCCAGGAATATTTCCTTGAAAAATATTAAAGGTAAGGCAAAAAAAGTGTGCAAGAAACTTAACATTGAATTGTTACCGAAAGGAGCCGTTAAAAAACGGACTTCGTTTACAAGTGTTTTTTAGCGGAAAGACTCACAAACCAGAGTGTCCGTTTCGTGCTATGGTATCTGAGAGAGGCGCTTGGCAGAAAACTTTAGCCGTTTTTCTAAAGAAGATTTTAAATTCGCTCATGTTGGACGATCCGTACCAGGTAAAAATTCGCTGGATGTAATCCAGTTTTTAGAAACTAACAAGAACAAATGACTGATGGCCAACTCTTTTGACGTTAAAGACTTATATTATTCATAACCGCATGATGAGCTTTTCGCGTGCATAGAAGAATGTATTGACCAGCAAGGATTAATTTAATTCCAAAACAAGGACGGCATTTCCGTCGCTAGCTTTTTAGAACTACTTGAGGTGTATTTAACTTCTACTTCCAGTTCCTGGGACGGCGAGTTTTACGTGCAAAAACGAACGAGGAGTTTGCATAGGGTAATGCATAGCTCACGTGCTTAATGACTTGTTGTTAGCACAAAAGGGTAGAAGGCTTCAAAACAAATTTATATGTTGTACGGTGTTTTCGCTATGTTGATGACTTTCTTGTTCTTATGGACACAAGTGTAGAAAAATTTGACGCAGTCTTTACGCAGATCAAAGCTATCTTTGTTCAGTGCCTCAATCCCCTCATACTAACTACTGAAGTGCCAGAGAATCATGTCATCCGATTTTCAGATATCAAACTCAGATTAATGCACCTTCACACGTGTTAGTCTTATGAGCCACAAAGCAGCAAGCCATTGCTCCCCTTTACGTCATCTCATTCTAAGCTGGTTAAACGTGCCGCGGAGAAATCACGCTTTCACAATGCGCTTAACAAATCATGCATGCACTCCATGCAAGGTAGCTTCCTTCATCAAACTGATCGCCACATACAGGCTGGTTATCCCAAGCAGCTGCTAGTGTCAGTGTAAGAATCTATTATCAGTCGTTGGTGCAAAAACAGAAAAGGGGAACGGGTAGACTCACAGACACGAAATGGAAGCTAAAAAAAAAAACTACTGTTGTGCCTTACATTCATCATTTCTCCCACAGATTAAAAAAGACAGCAAATGGAGCACGCGTCAAAGTCATTTTTCGGCTCCGGAAAAGCTTGGGATGATGTGCAAAATGAATAATACCGATTTTGTTATTAGAGGGTGTGACATCAATCATGAAAATCAATTCGTAACCTGTGAAGAAGGTGCAGTTTATGCCGTTCCCTTGTCATGTGTCAAGCTTTATGTGGGTCAGACGGAGAGATGCCTCAATGAACGCCTGAAGGAGCACAACAAGAATATGCCTAACATTGTAAAAGGGCATCTCGGCATCCACTGTAGAGACTGTGACACCAAAACTTGCCACCCTGACTTCACTCGCACAAAATTTTTAAGCAAGCACAGTAACCAACCAACACGTTAAATAATTGAAGCAGCGCACATCGCCTGGTCGAAACACGCCTGCGTCAGCAGCCCCTCTTTCACGATTGGTTCTGAACAGATGGCGTTTTTAGCGGGAGGGGGGGGGGGGGGGAATGATGATCTTAGTTATCGTCCTTGTTCAGTGGAGCATGTTTGATTGACTTGAATCTATGAATGGTTGTGTGTTTTCTTCTTTTTGTTGGAACTGTATATATGCCTCGTTCCAAGCAATAAACATCAGTTGCAAGTCAGCGCTCATCTGTGTCGTGTCTTCCTGTAGTCCCTGTCAAAGTGCGCGCTGTTCTGTTTTAAAATTACTTACCAACACGCCCAAGCATCTGTTTAACAAATGAAAACGTTGCGCTTGCGTCACGACTAGACGTTCTGGAGAACCAACCAAGACCCGATAACTTAATTTTCTATAGAATCTCGGCCAACTTATCTGAGACATGGGTACAATCAGAAGCCCAGATACATCGTTTTCTTTCCAAGTGTCTCAACATGAATTCCAAGAAGTTGCAATTCATAGAGCTCATAGATTATGCACATTTATTGCCGGCAAGACACGGCCTGTTATTGCCAGGTTTGCGTCTTTTAAAATGAGAGATTACATACTTTCCGAAAAATCAATGTTTAAAGGAAGGGCGTTTCAGTCGGCGAATATTTTTGCAAAGCTACCCGTCGATCGTGGAAAGCACTAAATATCTTTGGAAAGGCTAGTGGTCAGTCCTATTCTTTGCGACATAACCAATTAATCATAGGTAATAAGTGTAACGTGTATAGCGCAACCACATACAAAGTATGCGAGATCGGACCAGCAAGGAGCGCGATTGAACCCAAAACAGGGAACACATAACCGGTTTCACCATCTTCACATTCAGGTTCAGCATAACTATCCCATGCTCGAAGGCAAACAAACTGCATATCGCTCATATCGCTTCTTTTTACGAATGTTCGATGTATCGCCAACAAACGCACACCACTGTCATTCCATATCGATGCGTGCTTAGCTGATATAGTTGTGCTTACTGAAACGTGCCTCTCAGCAAAAATAAAAAATAGTGAAATATTAGACTGAAATAACATAACTTTTACCAATTCGATCGCGATTTTTGTGCTGGCGGAGGTGTACTCATTGCCGTGAACTCTGTTATCAATTCCTTCGCAGTCACCATTGATTCACCGCTAGAAATAGTTCGCACTCATGTGCTTTTCCAACAGGCGACCTTATCTTTTGTGCTTGTTATAGGTCCCCATCCTCACCAATTACTTTCGCCAGTGATCTTAATGATGTCCTTAACAAATTAATTGTCCAATACCTAAAATCCCATTTATTCTGACTAGGTGATTTCAATTTTCCAAATGCAGTGTGGAAAACTGGTATTCCCTCTGTTAAGCAGCCATCCTCCGAATGCATCCATTTTTTAGACATCTTTGCCAATTTCAGTCTAAGACAGCTGATTCATGAATCCACACGCACTTCCAGTAGCTCCTCCAATACATTAGACCTCTTTTTTACCACAGCTAAAGATTTAGTCTCTACTCCAACGTACATTAAAGGAATCAGTGACCACTCGCTTCTTCTCTTGGCAATTAAGAAGAAAGTTCGTTCTACGAAAGTCATTAAAACTAAATGTGATCACAATGCCGCCGATGCCACATCCATCACAGCTGAACTAGAATTATTCATTACTGAGTACACACTAAACTTTTCCAAACGTACCGTTGAAGAGAACTGGTTATTGTACAAGCACAAACTGCTTACTCTAATAGATCGCCATGTGCCTAAAAGAAAGGTTGTTTCAAATTCTGCCTCACCGTGGTTTACTGGAACAATACGCTACCTACGCAAGAAAAAAAAAACGTATTTTTCGTCGCGCCAAAGAAACTAACCTTCCTGAAAGCTCGGCTGCGTATCATCACATACGCGAAGAATAGCCTATCGCAGTCAAAAATGCAAAAAAAAAAGATTGTTTCCATAACACCCTTCCATCACTTCTACAATCTAATCCACGCAAATTCTTGAATATTGTTGGTGGCAAAGAAAGCAAAGTAATGAAACTGGCCCGTTCTAACAATGTCCCAATCCCACCGAACCAGTGCTTTCCGTTTTAAATGATGTATTTTGTTCTGTTTTCCTCAAAAGTACTCCCTCTGCTCTTCCGTCTGTACCTAATTGCTGTTACTTGACAATGAATTCTATTTCTACAGATTGGGCCTGAATAGCAATGTTGATTGAAAGCCTGAAAATATCTTTATCGGGTGAAGATTTATTCACTTGTAAAATGCTAAAAATTACTCAACCGTATGGCCCGGGGAACGACGGGTGCGTCACGGAATCGCGACGAGTGATGTGTGTGACGGATGCGGTGCAGTGGAAACACTAGAACATCTGCTCCTTCGCTGCTCCGCGTTCGCCGATGCTCGTCGCGATATGCTCGCGGCCTATAGGGCGCAGGGCATACTACCAGACTCCATCAAGACGCTATTGTGGCCGCAGGGCAGTGCGCGCACTCGTGAGCGAACTTTGGTGAGCCTCTGTGCATTCCTCGAACACACGGGCTTGACGTCCCGTCTGTTCTCCGTCAGGTAGTTACACGCAGTGACCGAACGCTCCGCGAGTTCTACCTTGAACGATTAATAACTGGACGCCCCACTCCAGTTGTAACCTACACAGTGCTGTGCGCGTGTGTGATTTAATTTCTCTAAACTGAACTAATCACGCGCACAACCTGGACACATTACTTATTGTGTAAATAGTTTGTACATATTACTTCTCCCCCTGTCCTCTTCTCCTCTCCCCTCACCTCTTTCATTTCATTTCTCCACTCTGCCTGCTGTCCTTTATTTCCGCTGCCCCAGCTCAGGTGCCTCAGTATCGATGGCAGATGCCGGGGCTAGCAAAAATCTTTTCCTTCCTTTTTACTATTATTTTTAATAAAACCACTACCACCACTCAACCGTATTCTGCAATTATACTTTCGGAGTATTTTTCACAGCCTCAAGGTTCCTCAGTACTCCAAAGCGATTGGAGGGTTGGCAAGGTTTTTCCGGTCCCTAAATCAGGTAACACTCATTCCGCCAATATTTTAATCTCGTCGATTTCCTTGAGTCTAATTCCTTCTTTGCGGCTAAAAACACGGTTCTAGAAAGACGTTCTCATGCGAAACACAACTTATATGTTTTACTAATGACCTATTTACCTATGCTAACATGAGCTTCTATGTAGACCGCGTGTTTTTGGACTTCGCGAAAGCTTTTGATACTGTTTCACATGATCTAATTTTTAAAATTAGCATGCTTAACATTGATCCAAATGTTTTAAATTCGATTAAAAGCTTTCTGTCAAATCGAACTCAGTACGTTTCTGCTAATGACTGTTCATCTTCTGACATTTTCCTAACATCGGGACATTTCCCTAACATCTCCCTAACATTCTGACATTTCCAGGGATCGGTACTGGGACCTCTTCTCTTCCTTATCTACATTAACGAC
The DNA here is from genome assembly GCF_052857255.1 of Amblyomma americanum. Lineage (NCBI taxonomy): Eukaryota > Metazoa > Arthropoda > Arachnida > Ixodida > Ixodidae > Amblyomma > Amblyomma americanum. The sequence continues at coordinate 154,628,814 of NC_135504.1, forward strand.
CTTCCTAAATGCATTTTCCATTCATCTATCAGACTTTACGCTGACGACTGCGTCGTTTATTGCAAAATAACTGACCACACTGATTCTACTAGGCTTCAAGAAGATCTTACTAGCATATTTAACTGGTGCGATAAATAGTTCATGCACCTAAATGCTAAAAAGTATAAAACAATGCATGTATCGCGTCGCACCAACATCCCTGACAACACGCGAACTTACTTTCTTCGCGACACTTCCCTTCAATCCATCAACTCATACAGATACCGAGGTGTTCATATTTCACGTAATATATCATGGCATATGCACGTCGAACGCGTCACTAATAACGCTAACCGGGTTCTTGGGTACCTACGTCGAAATTTCTTTGCTGCGTCTCTGCCGATAAAACTAACATTGTACAAAACAATAGTGCGGCCAAAACTAGAATATGCATGCGCAGTATGAGATCCCATTCAAATCACACTAATAAACACACTTGAATCCATTCAATATTGCGCAGCACGTTTCCTATTATTTAACTATTCTCCTCACGCCAGCATGACTTCCATGAACAGCACCCTTGCCCTGTCGGGCCTTTCTTTGCGCCGTAAATGTTTTCGACTTTGTCTTTTCTATAGAATGTATCATCACAACCCTGTATTTAAGGATCATCTTTTTGCTCGTCCATCATACATATTTTCCCGTTGTTGACCGCATGTTTAAAGTTTCTGTTCTATTTTTCAGAACAAAAGTGTGTCATAATTCACTGACTACCAAAACCAACGCAGACTGGAACGACATGCCTCCCTCCATCGCTGCCATTTCTGACTAACCATTTCGGGACAGCTGTATTTTCTGCCGTTTTGTAAAATATTATTGTATATTATGCACTCTTTATGTTATGAACCATTACCGCGCCTTTCGGTAAAGCCTTCGGGCCTGGAAAGTATTCGATATAAAAGAATAAATTACTAATTAACTGCTAACGGCTAAATTAATCATTAATCGGTTAATAGTTACAAATGAGTATAACGAATTTACTAATTACAAAATTTAGTATTTTTTCGACAATTTTGTAGGTTCTTTAACTGTTCTGTGACGACTCCCAGTGGATGTTATGTCACACCGTTTTTCGACGCAGTTTTTGAAATTTTTTCTCTAAATAATTAATTATTCTGCAGTCGTCAAACTTGGCTTCTTGGTTCAGTTTTCCTTCCTCTATCTGCTGCAACCATTATTTTATCTCCTATCTTTATTAGTCCCCAAGTTATTTCACTATGCTGTGACAACTTCCGGCGGATGTGACGTCCCACGGTTCCTGTGGCTATATCGACGTCCACGCTATTTCGACGCAATTTTGAAATTTTTGGCTATAATTAATGTTTACTCTACAGTCATCAAACTGTATTTCTGGAGTCATTTTTGTTCTGCTCTAGCTGAAGCAACCTTTCTCTTTCTAATATATTTGTTAGTTCCCACTAAACGAAGCGTCACGGACGGACGGACACGATCGTGGCCGCGAGCATGAGCCATTAAAGGCTTTCGCCTTAAAAGGACGGCAAGCTAAGAGTATGTCTTGACCCCAGGAAAATTAACGACAGCCTGAGAAAGAAACACTGTCAGATGCCTCGTCAAGAGGACATTGAGGCAGAGACAAGAGGCACACACCGGCACTGATGTGATAAAGGTACGATATCAAGCTACACAAGGCAAGAGTGTGAATGGTAAAGATACGACCGTGAAATGGATTTCTGTTTCACGCTTTACACATATTACCGCGAGACGGTGGTAAACCATTCGCGCTGCAACCATCTGTGTGCGTGGATGTGGCGGTGGCCTCGTCATGTTCTCCCGTGGATTACATCGATTAATCATTATTCACAGCAGCGCAGGAAACACGGACAAAAGGGGAGAAGAGACAAAAGAAGCGCTCAATTAAACTGAAATTTATTGCGGAAAGGAAAGGATATTTACATCTTCGAATCTTACAAAAAACAAACATAAACGGAAACAGCATAGAAGGCGTGAAATAATGCGCATGTGTCCAACAACAAAAACAAAAACTACACTCGCCAGTGAAGATAACACTGGACGCGTCCTTAATTGTGCTGTCAAGAAGGGCGCCTTTGAGGAAATCAAGTTCATTCTGTGACACCTCAGCAGACGGCCGACTGACGCAAATGTTTCCAGAATTATGCATGTGATAGGCTTTCATTATCTCTATAGCCAATTGGTCCTTATGTCTAAAAAGAACGGCTGTAGCAGAAAATGCCGGGATGCAACCGCATGAAGGTCGTTGCAGTGCGAGGCCAATGGGTGACTATCGACGAGTTGTTTTCGCAGGGATTGAAGTGTTCCTGAAGTCTTTTATTAACGCATCGTCCGGTCGGGCCAATATACACGGCACCGCAAGAAAGCGGGAACTTATAAACAACTCCAACACTGCATGAAATGAACTTTCCTCGATGCTTGACCTGGCACCCGCCAGTTTTAACACGCAGGCTAATGTCAGACCTCCCTTCTGTTGAGCACAGTTCCCCCTCAACTTATATGGTGCTGAAAAATAACCTTAACGCCCATGGGACAACCTATGGACATACGTGACAACAGGAATCTACTTTGGCTCACTGGGGATCTGTTGCTTTCTTACGCCAATCTTTAACAATCTCACACCTTTTCACACGCTCTGGTTATTACGTGCTCCGGGTAACCACTCATTTTCAGCCTAGCCAACTGCTCAGACAAGCTATCATTGATCAGGTGGGCGCAGGACTTGTGAACGGCTGACCGGATACAAGACACCACAATACCATATTTTACAAGCTTTTACCTTAATTTGAAGTCGCTCAAAGCCTTCGCAGTTCGTGAACGATACTGAAAGCGCAATTGACCAGGACGAGAGCACAACCAGAGGTCCAAAAATTGCATTCTGCCATCAATATGTACTTCAGTGGTAAATTGTAATCCCTTACCACACATACGGAATAAATTAACAATGTCCTGAAAGTCGCGGCTCAAATGGGAAGGCTGGAAAAACATCAGGTAGTCATCCACATATCTGACAATTTTTTGAAGCATGCCACGGGACTTTTCATTGATCGTGCTATCAACATAGCTCAGAAAGATATTAATGAGCACAAGTGTCACCCAGTCATATGCATACACCTGACTGAGATAAAGTACTGGTCGTTCCTCTATACCACAGTAGATGTCAAATAGAAAAACAGGACTCCAAAAAAGTTTCTACGTATACAACACATCTTACTATGAAGGCCACCTCGGCATTATCTCGGGTGATGCAAGTTTCGACGCACTTCATCAGTTCCGTATGAAGTAAAGAATAATAAAAATCCTCAACGTCAACGCTAAAAATATGACAGTCACCCGGATTATGGTTGGTAAGAAATTTTGCCACTGAGTCTCAGTTGGATACGATGATAAAGCCCTGTAGATCAAGCGTGTTCAAGTTCCTTTGAATATAGGACGCTATAGCAAATTGCCACGTGTTAGCCTCTGACACAACCGAACGAAAAGGAACTTCACCCTTGTGTGCCGTGGCCGTAAAGAACAATTCAAGAACACATAGCTTGGAACTGCGAACTGATGACGCAGTTCGCTCTAGGGTGTCTATAGTAGAAGAAACACAGCTTCTTTCTTCACCTTGCTTGCTTTAACGCCACCTTCTTGAAAATCTTGTTCACAGATGAAGCTTTTTCATTAAAAGGCACTGCGGTAGAACAACGAAACATCCCTCATTGTACGATACCATCGTCCTCAGCCCACTGGAGAGCAAGTAATCCACAAACTGCTAAGTGCCCCCGACGCTTCGCTGGCTTTCTTGGGTCTTTTAAACGACCTCGACGCACTCAGCAACGCACTGACTACGCAAGCTGTCAGTTGTCTTTTGTGAAACTGACCTGGCGGCTGTCAGTCGGTCGATGGGCTTGAGAACAAGCTCAATGTCAAACTTTGGCCCCATCTGCAGCATGGACTTGCGACGATCCGGAAGAACGGCATCTCCGATGACGGCGACCCTTCCTGGTGGCCTAGATTCAGGCTTGCAAGAGGCCAGCGTAGGCCGGACAGTGTTTCAAAGCAATTCCGTGATCCGATGGGATATTTCGCACCAAACCCCGTAGGCACGTTCTCCCCCATTCAAACCGCAAGTCACTCGTAGGTGGTCCTTGAAAAAACGAGCTTGCCGGTGCCCCTCAGACTGTAGGATCTTGCATACGTCTCTGGAATGGCCTCTTGATGACTCCAAGAAGCCAGCCAAAGCTAGAACTTCGAGAGGGCACAGACCGTACCGCACATGCCAGGAGAGTGTCCTGGCTTTGCACACACATATCACCAGAACAGCCACGATATAAGCCGGATCCTTGAAGTTGCAGAAAAGGAAAAAGCCCGCTGTGCTAGAAATAAAATTATTGAGTGAAAAAAGTCGGGCGAGTAGGTACATATTGTTTATTCACAACAGCGCAGGAAACACGGGCAAAAAAGGAAAATAGACAAAACAAGCGCTGACCAACTGAAATTTTTACTGGAATATATAATCTTCGAACCATACAAAAGAAAACATAAACGGAACCGGCATACAAGGCGCAAACTAATGCGCACGTCTCCAACAAAAACGAAAAGAAAATACACTATGTCCAGAGGACGATAACACTGGACGCGTACATAATTGCGCTATAGGTCAAGATGGGTACCTTTGAGGAAATCAAGTTGATTCTGTGACACCACTACAGAAGGCCGACGGACGCATGTGTTAACATAATTATCCATGTGACAGATTTCCATTATTTCTCTAGCCAGTTGGTCGTTAAATCTCAAAAGAATGGTTGCAGCTGAAAATACCGTGATGCAACCGCAAGAACGACGGTGCAGTGCGAGGTCAATGGATAACTTTGACGAGTTGTTATCGCAGGAATTGGAGGGTTCCTGAAACCTTTTATTAACGCACCGTCTGG